>NC_086153.1:160828113-161566863 GCF_035149785.1 Candoia aspera | reverse complement strand
CTAAACATCCAAAGAGCATTACTTCCAGTTAAGCAGAAGCTCTGTTGCCTCTAGCAAGCTTTCCCCACCATTGGTTATCTCTCTTTCTGCTATAAAATACAGGGTTTTTTTTTATTTATTTGTTTCAGTGGAGTTGAAGATGTACTGGCAGGGAAGGAGTTTTGGTCCAGCTCAGAGTGAAGCTTTTAAACTTTCCCAGTTCTACATTGGCTTTCAATACTTCGTTGCTAGCCTAGAACTTGAAAATATTCTACTGTAACTCATCACTATTTCACAGTTTTCATCATTAAGGCAAAATCAAGCTCTCTTGTAGAAACCTAGTATTTTAGAAACCTGAATATATTTTTTAAGTTTGCAGTACTCTGAATTTGTCTCCCTTCTCCCCCATCTCATTCCCAGACAGACTAACAAATGTTATTTTATCTCTGCAGTATCTTTTTGCTTATCTTGAGGGCACATGATGGGGACTCCCTGGAGTGGCACTCTGTCCCCCTTGAATTGTTTACATTGTACATGCTGCCATTAGGCTGTCAGCCTCATGCAATTTGTTCATTATGTAAATTACTCCAGATTTACATACTGTATTATTCAGAACTAATCTTCATTGTCCTGCCTCTAGATGGATGTATTTGATAATTTTTTTTTCTTTCCATCATAAGCTTTCATTTTACCCAAGCGTAAAATAAACAGAAATCCTCTTAATGGGTTTTCAATTATTTTTAGTGAAGGTTGTTAATTGCCCCATCCTGCTTATTAGTTGTCAAATACAGAGAAGTGATTTATTTAGAAGGGTACTACTTAAGGATAGTATTTTATGGGAATTGATTGATTGATTGATTGATTGATCATATTTGTATAGCCGCCCATATCACAAGAAAGTGACTCTGGGCGGCATACAACACTCAATTAAAAAACCAATAAATACATGTAAAACAATAATTAAACTATAAAAACTATAAAAACACACAAAACAGGGGAGGATGGTGTTAACCATCATAAGGGAGCCCTTGCAAAATCAATAAAATGTATAGAACTTTATTCAAAACAAATTACTAGCCAATGTGCAATGGTACTGGTTCTGTGCTATTTATAACAAAAGTTTTTGTTTCCATATCTGGGCCCTTGTTATGTTTTCTTCTTTGGAGATGATTCTTTGCTAAGGATAAGTTGATCTTATTCAAAGGTAACTCATTTTATTTAAAATGATGCTTTCCCCCCCAAGTAACTTGAAATCAGCCATGGTAGATTTCATGCTTAAACCATATTACAAATGAACTGAGTTTTGGTCCAGTGAATCATTTATTAGTAGTCTGATCACCTAAAATAAAATGAAGTCGCCTTCAAGCCAAGCTTCATGGACCTATCTGTGTAGCTTTTTAACATCAGTACATACGTGGTTTGCCATTGCCTTTTGGGTTTGTTTTTTTTTCCAGTCCCAGGCTAGACTACTGCCCTGTTATTCCCTGGATGTCTCCCATCCATATATTAACCTGGCCTGACCCTACTTATCTTCCATCTATGACATAAGATTGCTTTGTATGCAGATAACATGCTATAATAATGTGATACCTATTTGGTTTTCATGTTATCTAGTTCTCCTGTTTCTACATGAGAAACAGAGGGTTCCTCACTAGAGCATCTGGGGTGAAAGTGGCATTTCTTGTTAGTTCCTGGATCTCCCTTGTGCATGGGTGTGTTTATCTATGTGAAAGGGAATTTGAGGAAGAAGTTATTCCACAATCACCATCCCATAGGTAATAAAAAAATTGTTATCATCAAATCATACTACAAAATCATGTACATGAAGTATCAGTACTGTTTTGGAATTCCATTTAAGTATGAACAGAATGAAAGAGTTGATTTTAGCCAAAGGGAGATAAATATGGCATTAAATCTTTCTCCAAAACCAGGAAGACTTTATTAGGATATACTTCATTTTTAATAATGCTCTTTCAATTTATTACGATATCGTTAACCAATAAGCCATTCTGAAGTTGGCTCTAAATTTCCTACCATCTCTCGTTCTTTGTTAGCCCAGTGGCAATTTCTGCAGGCCTTAGACTTTAATATCTAAGCACAGTGAGTTTCATCTCTCAGAAGAAGCTTTTGAAATCTGAAAGTGCCAAACCACCTTATGTTTTATTTAAGTTTTTTTTAAAAGAATGTTGAACCTGAGGTTATTCTCCTTCCAATAAGTTGGCTAATTATTTATTAACGTTCAAGGCTCTTCTTTAAAGGGAATGGAAAAGAGAGAGGGAAGAAGAGGAAAAGGCAGAGATGGCACTACAGGCAGGTGTTCTGCTGCCAACAGAATGTCCAGTGTGGTAAACTGGGGAAAAAAATGCATCACTGAAACAGAGGGCAAAGGGACACTCCACTTTGCAGGGAAGGTGCACGTGTAAATGTTCAGCTCATACATATTGCTCCAAAAGTCACTGTAATATACTGTGATCACTGTGTTACATTTCACCATGGTGGGAGGATCAAAGGAAACATGAGCAACTTCAAGACTTTTGCTCTCCCTTATTGCAGGAGGTCCTTTATCTTAAGAAACCCCAAGTTTAAATCATGTTGGTGATTTGAGGGAGTTGGGGAGAACTGCACAAAAACCAAGTCATTTCCTATCAGCTGCAGGAAAGGAAAGATGCCATTTCTGAGTCTTGAGTGAAAGCAAATGTCTAAAAAGCTACAAGCTGGTTGGTTGGCTGGCTGGGACTGTGAGAGAAAAAGGATGGGTAGGAAGCAGATCACCCATGAAAAGTCTAGAGCAGAAAAACCAATAGCAACCACTTTATTTTTTTAAAAAATGGGAAAAATTAAGATGGGTCTCTGATGGAAACTTGAAGGAAACTAAGGGATTTTTTTTTAGTATAAAACACTGCTCTGACCACAATCTGCCTTGCTGAGAAAGACAGAGCTTTCTGAAATAAGAAGAGCTCTCCTGCTACTAAGAAGACCCTGAAAGCACTTAGTAGTAAATCCAAGTGAAGTAATTGTTAAATAAATTACTGTATAGCAATTCCTCTCAAAGGTGGCTTGCTTTTTCTGAGGTTAATTGATACAGTAAGTTCCACTAGATAATAGGAGGCTCTTAAATATTGCAGGTTTGGTGTTTTTCTGCCGTGGGGATAAAGACTTTCTGTATGTGCTCAAATTAAGACCAGGATTACTTAACCTGAGATTGTATTAAGGCATGTGATTTTTCCTGCCAATGCCAAAAGCGAGGTGGGAGGGAGGTCTAAAAATGAAAACTGGTCTGGAAGTTCTGATGCATCACCATGAATATGTGTTGTAAACAAAGTTTGTTCTATGACTTTGAAGTCTTCTTAGTGGTTTCCCCCAACTTAGGGGGAAATTGCAGTATTTATAAAAGTGCACACATGTAATTTAAGTTATAAAAAAGCCTTGAAAATTTCATCAAAAGCATTCAAATTAGTCTCTCCCCAGGTCAGCTAATGAGTTGTCATGCGCTGCCCTCGTAGAGCAATGCACCTCCTGCAGACTAAGACAGTTAACCATGTTTTCATCAAAGAAAATGCTCATTAGTAGAGCTTTCAGAAACTGATTTGATTATAGTTTCACTTGTTAAAGTGAAATATTTTGAGCTCATTAGGATGATTATGATTCAAGGTCATCTTTTGAAGCCAGCCCTGTCAATATAAGATAAATGGGGCCTCATCTTTTTCCCTTCTTTCCGCCTGTGCTTTTAAAACTCTTCTGTGTAAAAAGTTCCATAGTCATAATTAATTTTTAGTTCTTCTGTTACAAAGCTGCTTGAAAAGAGAGAGAGTGAGAACAAAGATTTTGGCTACCAAAAAGGCATTGAAGAACTATTAAGAGGAGGAAGAGGCTATCTTGTTTTACAGAAATCAGAGGAAAACCTTGAAAAGTTCAGCTTTTGAAACCCAGTTATTTTCTCCTTGACCTTTTCCAAAGTTTCTGAAAGGTACTTTGTACATATTTTTGCATTATCTTTTTTATCTCAAAAGTATAAAACTAAACTGAAAGGGCTCCAAAGAAGAAGTACCAGTGGCTTATTAAATATTTTTTCTTTTATGCTACATGATAAAGTTAACACCTTTAAAGTTTTTTTCCCCTTTTTTCCTTTTGTATCTCCACTTAATCTTTACATGGTTAAAGAGCCATTTAAACATGAAAGGAAATGGCATTAACTTCTACCAAAAGATGAAGAAATTGTGCATTTGGGTAGGGCTTGCTTGGTTAGACACTGCCTCATGCTTGGCTTGAAAAGAGAGGTCAGAAGGAAGGGTTTTCTGCCGAGTACAAAAGGAAACTGCAGAGCCCAACTGTTTTTTAACAGGCACATGAGGTGGAATATCACACATTTTTCTCAGGGAAAAAAGAACTGTCCTGGTGGACCACAGAAATACTCCATCCAGCCTGAGTTTATTACTTGGCTAGTGGCTGAATCCAGATGCTTGAAGCCCACTGAGGCTCACACAATTATTTATGCTTGTTCTTTTAAACCCTCTCAGAGGCTCTGTTTGGATAGCAGTGCATTTAAAACACACACGCACACAAGATCTAAATTAAATATTTAGCGAGAAAATTAAAAAATGGCTAGTAGCTAACACACTGACAGGCTCAGGCTTTGATGAGAAGACAGTTGAAGGAAGTCCAGAAGTTTATGGTTACTAATGAGAATGGCCGCCTGGCAGCGAGAGGGTGCCCTCAATACAATCTTCCCCACTGCTGTAAGGCATTAAAAAGAGAGGAGGAAGCATTCCTTAAGTCCTGGGAAGGGAGAGGGCACTAAGAAGAAATTAGAAATTAGTCTTAAGCATCAGCGCTTGCATGAATTAAAAAGATGCATCCTGAAACAGAACCAAAACCACATTTACTTGAAGCAAGGTAACTCCTTGGGCCAGTCACTGTCTCTCAGCCCAACTCACCTCACAGGGTTGTTGTTGTGGGGAAGGAGGATTAGGTATATGTTCCCCACCTTGAGTTATTTATAAAAATAATAAAGGCGGGATATAAAATAAATGAAATAGAAAATAAATATTCTCTTACAGGCTTGCGCGCAACATTGGTCACACAACCCAATAACAGATTATGACTGTCTCTCTATCAAAGAAATATTGATATACATGGTGTAATATGAAAGAAAGCACAAATTAAGAAGAAGACTCACTGGGTGGGAAGGAGAAGCACACCCAGACTTGCAAGACTTTGTTATTATAGCCTATCTCAACAAGTACAGTTCTGCTCTTCCTTTTGAATCTGTTTCCTAATCTGGCCTACCTTGAAGGGCTGATAGGCCAGGATTTTTTCTGCCATTTTTGGAGTGAGGGGGGTATTTGTTCTTTAAAACTGTATGTTTATAGCAAAAGAAATGTGCAAGCTGGTGCAGTAGTGGAATAATGGTGCAGGTGGTAGACTGGGGCTGAGGAGACTGAAGTTCAAGTCCCTCCTTGGTCACAGAAGCTCCCTGGGGGACTTTGGACCAGTCATGCTCTCCCAGACTCACAGAGGTCTTATTGTGGGGGGAAATTGAGGAGGGAGTGCTATGTATACTGTCTTGATCATCTGAAGAAGAGGCGGGATATAAAACTAACAAATATATCAAGAGGCAAGGGAGCCATGCAGGTCCTAAGATGCAGGTTGCTCATCACCAGGGGCAAGCCAACCTATTGGGCATGGAGGAAACCAATGATTTAACTGTGCTTACTCAATAACAGCAAGATAGTCTAAAGGCTGGGCAGTGATATAACGGGACCTTATTGAACTACCATTAGAGTGCAGAGTTTACTTAACCTAAAAACACAATCTGTGCAATGTTAAATCAGTTTTTGGTATTTGGTTAAATGGAATTTAATAATTATTCTTAAAATGAATGATAACCCAGTAGATGAAAACATAAGGAAAAAAGAAAATGAAGATTTTTTAAAATTTCAATCTTCATAATCTTTGTCTATAGTATATTCTAAATATGAAAACAATACTTATTGACTCTAACTGGACTCTGCTTATGTACAGGCAACGCAAGGTAAGGTAAACCAGGTTTCCATGAATTTGACATTGTGCTTTCTCTTATAATGCATCATGTATATCAACATTTCTTTGATAGTCAGATGGTCATTATTTGTTATTGGGTGGTGTATTATTTATTTATTAACAAATAAAATTAAAAAGATGGGCTGCTCATGATAGGAGAGACTGCAATTCCACTTGGCAAAGGGCCAGGAGATACCACTCTGTGGTTTGAAATTCAGGTTTGCTCATATTTTATTCACTTTACGTGAACTTATCTGAACACCTTTGGTGGGCTCCATTGTCTTTGAGCACTTTCCACTATAAACACTTCTGACATTGCAGACATTGCTTTTAGACCAGAGTCATCAAACTCATCCCCAAGTTATATCTGTGCTGTCCTGTTTAAGACAAAAGAGAATAGGATTTAGTTAGTTTTACTGCATATTCATGGGCACACAAGATACAACCTCTACATTTTTCTTCTACAATATAATGTTGAATATGACAGTTAAAAAAACAAACAAATTTTAGGACAGTGGAAGAATGTGTCATTCCAAACTTCAGGCTTATTACATCTTGATGGTGTTGCCGGATCTGGTAAGCCCAATAAAACCATTTGTTTAGAATAATTATTAAGTGAGCCTACCTCTCACTGATTTAAATTGAATCACTTGTACCACACACCTATGCTCAAGAATATCCTTGTTCTCCGGTCCTCAGCTCAGGAAGCAGAATACCAGATTTTTCTCATCCTTCTTTTTGTCCAACACCTTAAAAATAGCTTATCTAATCCAGATGGACCATTCTAACTGGGAACTTGTTTTTTTTTCCCCTCTTAATTTACTAACTCCACCAAAGAAGAGCCTTCACCAATGAACTTCTCTATATGTCTTCTTTTTTTTATAAGAACATTATTGATTTTTTTCAAAGTATAATTAAAATAAAAATATAGAATATAGAAAAGCTAGAGCGTAGAACTAAAGAAAAAAGAAAAAACTACAATATAAAAGTGCAAGCAGATAGAAAACAGAAACAGAAAGTCACTTCCGACTCTCTCCAATACAGATAAGAATGAATTTACAAATATAATATCTTACCATTGATTAAACTCATTATTTCTATCAAAACAAACCATTTAATCACTGAAACCCAAAATCAAAACTTCATTTTTTTTCTAACACAAGCAAGTAATCTAAAAGCAGTTGCGAAGTAGAAATAAATCTAGAGATAGTGTTTTCTCTTATTAATGCTGTTAACTTAGCCATTTGAGCCAAATTCATTAGTTTAACAATCCAATCTTCCACTGTTGGTATTTGTGAATCTTTCCAATGCTGTGCATATAAAAGTCTTGCTGCTGTAATCATATATAAAAGCAGAGTCCCGTGTTGTTTCTCAAGTTCCTTCTCCATCAATCCAAGAGGAACAGTTCTGGGTTTTTTTTGTTTGTTTGTTTTTGTAAGTCAGCTTGGAGGATCTTTTGAATAATAGCAGATATTTGATCCCAAAAAATTTTCAGCCTTCTCCCAAGTCCACCAAAGATGATAAAATGTTCCTTCATCCTGTAAACATTTCCAACAAACATTCGTTACACCATTAAACATTGCTGACAACTTATCAGGAATTAGATACCAGCGATACATCATTTTATAAAACTCCTCTTTTGAATTATAGTTCAAAGTAAATTTCAGACCTTTGTTCCACGTTTTCCCATTGCTCCAGCATAATGTTGTATCCAAAATTCTTGTCTATATGTCTTTTTCTTAAGTTTTTACCACAAACTCAATCTCTGCAAACCCTCCTAAAATCTATACCCAACAACTGCCCAGTTCTAATTTTAGATCATTCATAACCTTCCCTTTCCCCATCTCTTTTCAAAAACCAAACAGTCCATTGTTATTCTCTTTTCTATAACTCTCCCCTTTCCAGAAGAAGTCAGATGCCCATCTTTACTGGAAATGTGTTATTTCTAATCAAACTCTCAAACTGCAGAAGGGCTTTTAAATGTTTGTTTGTTTGTTTGTTTGTTTATGGTTCTAATTCCCCTGATCTAAAAACATTCTCCATTTCATGTGTGATTCTAATTCCCTTGGTATATGTTCTGAATTTCTTTAATCTTTAATAAACAAATTACTTGTCAAGACTAAACATACCCAGTTTCCTCACTCTCTCCTCTTAGGAATTAGCTTCCAGTTGCCTGCTCATTCTTGCTGCCATCTTCTGTGCCAATTGCATTTTGTCTGAATTCTTCTTAAAGTGTGGTGTCCAAAACTTAACAGTATGCTTGAGGTGTGGTCTGACTAACCTACATAATCCTACCTATTCATTCCGCTTTTTCCTGTCCTTCTGCCTATTCTCTTTCAGTTCTGGGATTTGTGCAACATGGAATTTGAAAAACCTAAGAATAAAATATTTTCCCCCAAGAGGTAAGAC
This sequence comes from Candoia aspera, assembly GCF_035149785.1. NCBI lineage: Eukaryota > Metazoa > Chordata > Lepidosauria > Squamata > Candoiidae > Candoia > Candoia aspera. Next base: position 161,558,436 of record NC_086153.1, on the reverse strand, counting down.
ATATTCTGTCCTAGCTGAAGCGTCTTGGTACAGAAACTTAGTAGGTGTTGATGGTGGTGACGTAATTAGCAAGGCTGTGTTAGAAGGCCCAGCACAAGACTTCTTCGCAGAAAACCATCCAGAAGGCTTCAGCCTTAAACAGTTGACCAGTAGGGCAGAGAGAGGAGTCCCTCCCTGAGTGCTTTTCAGTTTTCACCAGAGGACAATGGCATCTGTGGAGGAAGGGGGAGAATTTAAAAAATCAAGATTGCGATTGCAACACTGATGCCAATGCAGTACAAAAGGGGCAGAGCTTCAGTCATATCAAAATTGCCCTCCCGAAGTGTTGGACTCCTCTTGCAGATTCTGCTGCCGGGGGGTGTGGGAATAGGGACTACATCTAGCAAATCCTAGGAGAAGCTATTTAAAACAGACATTTATCAGCATGTGTCCTGGCTAAGCAAAGACTACGCCGAGACAAGGAGAAAGTCTCTAGTGTTTTATTTAACAGAAAATCCTACCAAACTGAAGAAGCGTGAGAAAACCCAGACAGATAAACCCCAAAACTCAAGGCGGGTCTGTTCTGGGTTTCTTTGAATGACAGCTCAAAGTCTCTAAACTACGCATGTGTTTTCCCCCCTGGATAGGGGCCTCCTCCTGCTCACTATCCATACTCATGACATCATGTTTGTGTTTTTATAAAGTCACTTAAATATCTCCAGGGAGATGTTTATTAAGCAGAACCTTTCAAGCATTTCTTTAAAAGATGATAGAAATGGGTGCAGGACCCCCCTCCCAAATAAGTAAGATGGTACCTTCTATTCTTTACTTTTTTAAAGCATGTGAAGTGAGGAGATCCTGAAATAGAAGAAAAAAGGGAAGCAAAGGGCAAAAGCATGAAAAGAGAGCTTCTCTGTGCATCATTCTTCAGTGGGTATCTAACAGCTAGAGCTATTGATAAGAATTTTGCAACCTTGTTAGAGGTTTCTGAAGAGTCATCACCCAGGAGAAGGGTAACAGCCTTCTGGTTCTTCCCTTATGCTATTAACTGTTAGCTGTTAACTGCTTTAGGATTTTCTCACAATTTTAAAGTTTCCTTTATAGTTATAGCATTGTATGCTGGTCTTTTACTGTGTTTGGTCTTCGACCATAAATAAATTTTGATTGATTGGTTCAGTGGGTAAAATACCTCCGATCTTCTTCCCTGACTGCTTTAGTCAAAATCATGATTGAGACATTCACAATTTTTGCTATAATTCAGGGAGAGTGTAGAGTAGGCTGGCTACAACTCATGAGCCTCCCTATTGGACAACACTTTTAGGCATTTAAAACAGCTGCCCTGAGTATCAATGGAAACTTTTTGTTATGGGGGAGAGGGGGAGATTCTATCAGCAGCAATTAAACCAAGGCTTCTTAATAGATTTCAGAGGGTCTGTCAACAAGGATGGGGAAAAAAACTACAACAGGATTTCCAATACTTGTACCTATCCAAAGAAAAAATTGAAATCAATTGGATTTTAAACATATGACATATTTGTTACTTTTTATATTTTGATACTTCAGCAAAGGATCGTTACCTTGTCGTGGTGCTGGAGCTTGAGCACCTCAATGATGCCATGAGCTAAACCGTGAAGGGCCACCCAAGACGGGAAGGTCATGACAGAGAGGTCAGACTAAATGCGATCCCTGGGGAAGGTAATGGCAACCCACCTCAGTATTCTTGCCGTGAAAACTAAATGGATCAGTACAACCAGAGATATGTCGGTATACCATCGGAAGATGAGACCCCCAGGTCGGAAGATGGTCAAAATGCTACTGGGGAGGAACAGAGGATGAGCTCAACTAGCCCCAGACGTGATGACGCAGCTAGCTCAAAGCCGAAAGGACGGCTAGCGGCCGACGGTGCTGGTGGTGAACGGCGAATCCGATGTTCTAAGGATCAACACACCATCGGAACCTGGAATGTAAGATCTATGAGCCAGGGCAAATTGGATGTGGTTATTGGTGAGATGTCAAGATTAAAGATAGACATTTTGGGCGTCAGTGAACTGAAATGGACTGGAATGGGCCACTTCACATCAAATGACCACCAGATCTACTACTGCGGACAAGAGGACCACAGAAGAAATGGAGTAGCCTTCATAATTAATAGTAAAGTGGCTAAAGCAGTGCTCGGATACAACCCAAAAAACGACAGAATGATCTCAATTCGAATTCAGGGCAAGCCATCTAACATCACAGTGATCCAAATATACGCCCCAACCACAAATGCTGAAGAAGCTGAAGTAGAGCAGTTCTATGAGGATCTGCAGCACCTACTGGACAACACGCCTAAAAGAGATGTTATTTTCATCACAGGAGACTGGAATGCTAAGGTGGGCAGTCAAATGACACCTCGAATTACAGGTAAGTATGGCCTGGGAGAACAAAACGAAGCAGGACGCAGGCTGATAGAATTTTGCCAAGACAATTCACTCTGCATAACAAACACTCTCTTCCAACAACCTAAGAGACGGCTTTATACATGGACTTCACCAGATGGACAACACCGAAATCAGATTGATTACATCCTTTGCAGCCAAAGGTGGCGGACATCTGTACAGTCGGTAAAAACAAGGCCTGGAGCTGACTGTAGTTCAGATCACGAACTTCTTCTTGCACAATTTAGGATCAGACTAAAGAGATTAGGGAAGACCCACAGATCAGCTAGATATGAGCTCACTAATATTCCTAAGGAATATGCAGTGGAGGTGAAGAATAGATTTAAGGGACTGGACTTAGTAGATAGGGTCCCGGAAGAACTCTGGACAGAAGTTGGCAGCATTGTTCAGGAGGCGGCAACAAAATACATCCCAAAGAAAGAGAAAACCAAGAAGGCAAAATGGCTGTCTGCTGAGACACTAGAAGTAGCCCAAGAAAGAAGGAAAGCAAAAGGCAACAGTGATAGGGGGAGATATGCCCAATTAAATGCAAAATTCCAGAGGTTAGCCAGAAGAGATAAGGAATTATTTTTAAACAAGCAATGCGCAGAAGTGGAAGAAGACAATAGAATAGGAAGGACAAGAGACCTCTTCCAGAAAATTAGAAACATTGGAGGTAAATTCCAGGCAAAAATGGGTATGATCAAAAACAAAGATGGCAAGGACCTAACAGAAGAAGAAGAGATCAAGAAAAGGTGGCAAGAATATACGGAAGACCTGTATAGGAAGGATAACAATATCGGGGATAGCTTTGACAGTGTGGTCGGTGAGCTAGAGCCAGACATCCTGAAGAGTGAGGTTGAGTGGGCCTTAAGAAGCATTGCTAATAACAAGGCAACAGGAGACGACGGCATCCCAGCTGAACTGTTCAAAATCTTGCAAGATGATGCTGTCAAGGTAATGCATGCTATATGCCAGCAAATTTGGAAAACACAAGAATGGCCATCAGACTGGAAAAAATCAACTTATATCCCCATACCAAAAAAGGGAAACACTAAAGAATGTTCAAACTATCGAACAGTGGCACTCATTTCACATGCCAGTAAGGTAATGCTCAAGATCCTGCAAGGTAGACTTCAGCAGTTCATGGAGCGAGAATTGCCAGATGTACAAGCTGGGTTTAGAAAAGGCAGAGGAACTAGGGACCAAATTGCCAATATCCGCTGGATAATGGAAAAAGCCAGGGAGTTTCAGAAAAACATCTATTTCTGTTTTATTGACTATTCTAAAGCCTTTGACTGTGTGGACCATAACAAATTGTGGCAAGTCCTTAGTGGTATGGGGATACCAAGTGATCTTGTATGCCTCCTGAAGAATCTGTATAACGACCAAGTAGCAACAGTAAGAACAGACCACGGAACAACAGACTGGTTTAAGATTGGGAAAGGAGTACGGCAGGGCTGTATACTCTCACCCTACCTATTCAACTTGTATGCAGAACACATCATGCGACAAGCTGGCCTTGAGGAATCCAAGGCTGGAGTTAAAATCTCTGGAAGAAACATTAACAATCTCAGATATGCAGATGATACCACTTTGATGGCTGAAAGTGAAGAGGAACTGAGGAGCCTTATGATGAAGGTGAAAGAAGAAAGTGCAAAAGCTGGTTTGCAGCTAAACCTCAAAAAAACCAAGATTATGGCAACCAGCTTGATTGATAACTGGCAAATAGAGGGAGAAAATGTAGAAGCAGTGAAAGACTTTGTATTCCTAGGCGCAAAGATTACTGCAGATGCTGACTGCAGTCAGGAAATCAGAAGACGCTTAATCCTTGGAAGAAGAGCAATGACAAATCTCGATAAAATAGTTAAGAGCAGAGACATCACACTGACAACAAAGGCCCGCATAGTTAAAGCAATGGTGTTCCCTGTAGTAACATATGGCTGCGAGAGCTGGACCATAAGGAAGGCTGAGCGAAGGAAGATCGATGCTTTTGAACTGTGGTGTTGGAGGAAAATTCTGAGAGTGCCTTGGACTGCAAGAAGATCCAACCAGTCCATCCTCCAGGAAATCAAGCCAGACTGCTCACTTGAGGGAATGATATTAAAGGCAAAACTGAAATACTTCGGCCACATAATGAGAAGACAGGACACCCTGGAGAAGATGCTGATGCTAGGGAGAGTGGAAGGCAAAAGGAAGAGGGGCCGACCAAGGGCAAGATGGATGGATGATATTCTAGAGGTGACGGACTCGTCCCTGGGGGAGCTGGGGGTGTTGACGACCGACAGGAAGCTCTGGCGTGGGCTGGTCCATGAAGTCACGAAGAGTCGGAAGCGACTAAACGAATAAACAACAACAACATATTTTGATAACTTTATTTGAGCATAATTGGTTCCCTTTGTAATACAATCTATACATTTGATATATTTAAATCCATTTGTCTGAGAAGGGGTCTGTAGGTTTCTCCAAACTCTTAGGGGTCCGTGGCACAAAAAGGGTAAGAATGCAGTTTAATTATTAAACTGTAAAGAACTCATATCACTACCAGTGGGATTTTTTTTAAAAAAGGCACAGCAGAGAAGTCAGAGAGAGAGGAAGGGATGAATAGGTTGTGTGAATGTGCTTGGGTATGAGATCTTGAGTCTGTATCTGTGTATTTAGGAAAGACTGAATCGGATGCTTTAGCTCTATCAACTTTTGACTACACACCACCCTCAACAGGTATTTCCGTAGACAAAAAAATTGTCCTTTGGATTACATTTTGAAGTCCATTTTCTCATCAAGTCTTTTTAGAATGTTTGAACTATGCATATCAAATGGACCCCTTTCTCTGGAAGCCTATGCAGGCCTACTTACCAAGGTCTTCTCTTTTGTTACACCCTTGTATTTTTTCAGCTGTAGTAATTGTCACTGGCAAATTGATGGAAGGAGGATTTAGACCCTTCCCTTTATTCTGTAAGCCAAGGGTGTGCAGTATTTTCCAGGCCAAGGACAGTGGTGGGGCGCTAAGTTGGCGTACCAGAGCCACATGCCAAAAAGGAGTGAGTATGCCAGAACAAAAGCAAAATGTGGTTTCATTTCATTCCCCTTTGATTAAAATTAAATATAGATGGTATGATTACTCTCCAGCCACATACATACTGATGTTCTCATTCAGTCACATTAAAAATTTCAATTTGGTAAGAACACTTGGAGTTCTCTGGGGCAATACTCATAGGATCCCACAGCCTCAGCCCATGCGCCTTTGCTGTAGTCCAATATGAATAAAGTTTTCCTACAGCTGTTATTTGCCAAAAAAAAAGTTAAGAAAATAAAAACTAGCTTATGTATCCCTGCCATTTGGCTTTAATATTAATACCTGAAGAAATAGCTATTCTTAGAGAACAACAGCATATGGATGAGACTACTGTTATGCAATCCATCAAGTTATGCTAGGTCAGAATTTTTTTAAAAATATTTTAGTGAATCAAGTGTCATGGAATGATGATTGGGAAAGGAGAAATGTAAAAAAAATGACAGATTGAGGAAGAAGTTATATCATAGAAGAAAGAATTAGAAATCAAGAATAGATCTTGAGAAATCAATAGCATGAATAAGAACAAGGGGAAAAATCACATGGGTATTGTTTTCTCCATCTTTATTTACAGACCAGTTTCATGGGCAAGGGCACAGATTTTATCAAATCATGAACAAGCCATGAATAGTAAAACTCCTATATTTCAGCTTGAGTATTGAGCAGTGCATAATTCATACTTGAAATCTACCACCAAAACTTAGATTCTTGAATCTCTGTGGAAAAGGAGCACTACGCTAAGAATAGAAAGATACAGACAACAGAATAGACCTAGTTATGGCATACCAAGTGATTAATAGTTTTGACCTTTAGAACAACTTTCTTAAATGTCAATCTTCAAATTACTCACTGAGCATTAAGTAGAACTTGCACACTCATTTTCCTTAGCTGGTACTCTGCCCTCTGAACCACCATCTATTTCCAGTCCCCTAATTGGCACTGACTCTGCAGAGTGAGAGAAAGAAAGATCTTTCTCTTATTAGGAGTCAGCTCAGCTAAGCACTTTCTCCCTGCAAATAATGGAAAGGAACATTTATCCCTTCCCACAATCTCAGCTAAAGAGGCTGAAGTGAAAGGAGTAAAATAAGAAGAGAAAAATGCAAGAAATACTGAACAAATTTTGATACTTATTTCCAAAGGGGTGCACTGCTTAGACAATCTAGCTACAGAAAGACAGAAAATCACCTTCACCCACTCATTCGTTTCAGTGTGGCACAGATGCACAGATGCCCAGAAGATCACAAGATATATCCAATCTGAATAGTTTTATAATGTCGATTTTTATCTCCTTCCCATGGTTTAAAATGGCCTCGTGTGGCACAGAGCGGTAGGCAGCAGTATTGCAATCGAAAACTCTCCCCACGACCCAAGTTCGATCCCAGCAGAAGCTGGATTCTCGGGTAGCTGGCTCAGGTCAACTCAGCCTTCCATCCTTCTGAGGTCGGTAAAATGAGTACCCAGCTTGCTGGGGAAGGTGATGACTGGGGAAGGCAATGGCAAACCACCCCGCTCTATAGTCTGGCAAGAAAACGTCGTGAAAGCGGCATTCTCCCCACAAAGGATCAGACATGACTCGGTGCTTGCACAGGGGACCTTTAACCTTTCACCAATGGTTTAAAGTTCAAACCATGATTATGAGAGCCAACAGAAAAGGAAGCAAACACACAAATGGTAGCATTCAACAGCAGAACTTGATCCACCCCTAGGTGAAGAATCTTGCTACATGTGGAAAAATTCCATCGGCTTTCTTCCACCTGCATCTATGCCAACACAAGGACAGCCTTCTTTCATGCACTGCACATAGCTGGTGCTCCAAAGCAGCCTGCACATATACTTGTGTGACGATATGGAAATAGGGTGAGGAAATTGGATAATATTGATTCTTATTACACTCTTCCACATTTCTGCATTGGGCTTACTTTGATTAATCTGAACCTTTATATAAAATCTGGTTAACTTGATCTAAGTCTTGCTAGGGGTTGAATCAAAGAAAGAAGTCTCTTTCATGATACATTCAGGATAAAAAAACTCTATTCCAGATTCACTGGCATGGATTGTAGGAAGAATTCTGTGATCCATTGACATAATGGAATAGAAGAAGAGGCAGGACTGCAGTCAGACAATGCAAGGCTCACTAGAAAATCTTTGTAAATCCAGACTGTTTTGTTCATTCCAAGAAATTAAAAAGGTAAAGCCTCCTTTGAATAAAATTCAACTTCTGGTGATTTAATGAACATGTTTTTTTGGTGAATAGTATGGAAGTGGTTTGCTATCACCTTCTGCTAGATTTTTTCCCCGTTTTTACTTCTCTTTGTTGTTTATTCGTTCAGTCGCTCGGACTCTTTGTGACTTCATGGACCAGCCCATGCCAGAGCTTCCTGTCGGTCGTTGTCTGGGATGCCGTCGTCTCCTGCTGCCTTGTTATTAGCAATGCTTCTTAAGGCCCATTCAACCTCGCTCTTCAGGATGTCTGGCTCTAGCTCACTGACCACACCATCAAAGCTATCCCCGATATTGTTATCCTTCCTATACAGGTCTTCTGTATATTCTTGCCACCTTTTCTTGATCTCTTCTTCTTCTGTTAGGTCCTTGCCATCTTTGTTTTTGATCATACCCATTTTGGCCTGGAATTTTCCTCTGATGTTTCTAATTTTCTGGAAGAGGTCTCTTGTCCTTCCTATTCTATTGTCTTCTTCCACTTCCACTTCCGCACATTGCTTGTTTAAAAATAATTCCTTATCTCTTCTGGCTAACCTCTGGAATTTTGCATTTAATTGGGCATATCTCCCCCTATCACTGTTGCCTTTTGCTTTCCTTCTTTCTTGGGCTACTTCTAGTGTCTCAGCAGACAGCCATTTTGCCTTCTTGGTTTTCTCTTTCTTTGGGATGTATTTTGTTGCCGCCTCCTGAAAAATGTTGTGAACTTCTGTCCAGAGTTCTTCCAGGACCCTATCTACTAAGTCCAGTCCGTTAAATTGATTCTTCACCTCCATTGCATATTCCTTAGGAATATTAGTGAGCTCATATCTAGCTGATCTGTGGGTCTTCCCTAATCTCTTTAGACTGATCCTAAATTGTGCAAGAAGAAGTTTGTGATCTGAACTACAGTCAGCTCCAGGTCTTGTTTTTACCAACTGTATAGATGTCCGCCACCTTTGGCTGCCAAGGATGTAGTCAGTGTGATTTTGGTGTTGTCCATCTGGTGAAGTCCATGTATAAAGCCGTCTCTTAGGTTGTTGGAAGAGAGTGTTTGTTACGCAGAGTGAGTTGTCTTGGCAAAATTCTATCAGCCTATGTCCTGCTTTGTTTTGTTCTCCCAGGCCATGCTTACCTGTAATTCCAGGTGTCATCTGACTGCCCACCTTAGCATTCCAGTCTCCTGTGATGAAAATAACATCTCTTTTAGGCGTGTTGTCCAGTAGGTGCTGCAGATCATCATAGAACTGCTCTACTTCAGCTTCTTCAGCATCTGTGGTTGGGGCATATATTCGGATCACTGTGATATTAGATGGCTTGCCCTGAATTCATATTGAGATCATTCTATCGTTTTTTGGATTGTATCCAAGCACTGCTTTAGCCATTTTACTATTAATTATGAAGGCTACTCCATTTCTTCTGTGGTCCTCTTGTCCACAGTAGTAGGTCTGGTGGTCATTTGATGTGAAGTGGCCCATGCCAGTCCATTTCAGTTCACTGATGCCCAAAACGTCTATCTTTAATCTTGACATCTCACCAATAACCACATCCAATTTGCCCTGGCTCATAGATCTTACATTCAGGTTCCAATGGTGTGTTGATCCTTAGAACATCGGATTCGCCGTTCACCACCAGCACCGTCAGCCGCTAGCCGTCCTTTTAGCTTTGAGCTAGCTGCGTCATCACGTCTGGGGCTAGTTGAACTCATCCTCTGTTCCTCCCCAGTAGCATTTTGACCATCTTCCGACCTGGGGGTCTCATCTTCCGATGGTATACCGACATATCTCTGGTTGTACTGATCCATTTAGTTTCCACAGCAAGAATAGTGGGATGGGTTGCCGTTACCTTCCCCAGGGATCGCATTTAGTCTGACCTCTCTGTCATGACCTTCCTGTCTTGGGTGGCCCTCCACGGTTTAGCTCATGGCATCACTGAGGCGCTCAAGCTCCAGCACCACGACAAGGTAACGATCCTTTGCTGAAGTTTTACTTCTCTAGTTCCACTTAAAGACATTGGAATTAAATACAGTCTTCCATCCAAGTACTAACCAATTCTGAATTCTCTGACATTATCTTAGCTTTCCAAGGTCATCAAGATTTGGCTAGGTACTCAGTCCCAAATCCTCTGTAATATCTGAGAAGGTTTAAGGCTCACTCTAAACAGTGATAGACTTTTTCCTAATTAGGGCTTTAAAAAAAACCTTGAGAAGTGATTATGGAAGCACTTCTTAAGACTGGATTGCACATTGATTATGGAAGCATTTCCTGAGATTGGATTGTTCAGAACTGACCTAGGAATAAACAAGATTTGCTAAAGGAATGGTACTCATTCTGTTCCTGTTTGATATTCCATTGTAAGGACAGAAGGGTTTCAGAACAGTAGACAATCCAGGTTTTTCCTGTAAACATGAGTAGATGGTTATAAACTCCAGAAGTTGTTGGACTACAATTCTTGGTGTCCTTAACCACCTGCCATGATGGGATTTAGGTCTGCCATTTAAAAGGTCCCATACTGAGCACTGCTGTTACAAGTGATATAGCTTAGATCAGAATTGGCTATATGCTTAAATCATACTAGGAAACAAAATCCGTTTTTTCCCCCAAAGTAGCATTTGCTAGCATTGGCTCTGAACATAAGACCAATGAGAATTAGTTTTAAATATAACAGGTTTTCTGGAAAAAAAATGTTCCTTGATATCAGTATAGACAGTCAGTTGTTTGAAGCTGATCTTAAGATATTGCAATCATAAACCCTTGTTTGACCAAAGGGCTAGAGTCATTTTGAATATGCTCCAAGAAACATGGTTCATGACACTTAGCTGTGTATTGCTTTCACCAATGAGTGCTGAACTAAAGAGTCTGCTGATTATTTTACTTCACTGCAATTATAATTTCAACATTATTCTGCTAAATTCAGTCTTCCTCATAATTACAACTTGAATCACAACCCCCCCCAAATATGTAATCCAAAATCACATTTTTTTTCAATGTTGTTTGCATGCAGCTGTCGCTGACAGCTAGTGTGAAGATCTTGGCTAAGATAATAGGATGTCTGCAATTGAAGTATTCTGTTTTTAAAGGCAATACTGTAGAAATGTGATTTTTTTTTATGCATTTGGTTCTAAGGAAGATGTGAGACTTACTATGAATTCAGGATGATCTACTAATCCTCACTGTCTGTGAGTCAATGGCTTCAAGTCTTTTCCCTTGTTCCAATGATTGATCCTCAGCAAGTACTAGATTAGACTGTGTATACCATTCTGATAGCCCCTATACATCTCTTCTTGCAAACTGCTCAGTGCCAGGACCCAAAGCTAATGCACTGGATATGGTCATCCACATGAGAAGGTATGAGTTCAATTCCTGGTATTGGGTTTGAACCCCATAGAATAACATTTGGCGACCAATGTCTGATGTTCCCCAATTTAGATGAAATTGGTAACATGGTGCCTTCTGATGGTCAATGTAACTGAAAATACCACACAGGTAATATAAAAATAGATAAATCCCCACACACACACACCCTGAAGAGGAAGGGGTGAAAGTCATGTAAAACCCCATAATATAACATCTGCATATCTCTACTCTGAGAGCTTAAGGGAAGGTAGACAGTATACTGTATACCATTCTGACAACATCCGAATCTGCAGATGTACATTGTTCCCCATTAGTGTCAACCTGAACTTGGCATTGATGTCTCCTTGACCAGAGTACCTCCAAGGCTAAGTCAGTGAACCAATATTAATGATCCTAGTTTTCCAGAGATGCTGTATATCGGTAAGTCCAGTCACATAGCATCTCAAAGGCTTTTGCTGGTTTGCTTGTTTCAGTTAGCTATTTAATGTTAATGTTAAACCTCTGAACACTTTTCCCACCTGCTGCATATGTTAGTGGACTTCTGCACAGCACTTCCAAGAAATCCCACTTGAATTTCCTTCCCCTAGTTTTCCCGCTGAATTCTTTACCAGTAATTGCGGTATATGTACTTGCCAAAGGGAATGGAAAGTTTTTAGAGAACTATTGCCTGATCTAACACAAATTTGATAAATATTAAAAAGGAAGGAAAATTTTAAAATAGTCAACATGAGCTATGGTCATATTGCTTCACTTTCTCCTGAAATATTTTTTTCAATCAAATGCATACCTTGCTGCAATCCAAAGAGGCTCTTGGCAGCTTACAACAAAGTTAAAACATAAAATATATAATACAAAAACAATACCACCACCACCATCCCAAACAGAGATGTGCCATGTGCCCTTTGGAAGAGTTCCATCTTCAGCTTCTTCCACTAGGTAGATAATGTTGGAATTATTCAATTATCACCAACAGGATGTCATTCCAGAGTGCCTCCTGCTGGCCATTCTATATTCTATATTCTACTATAGAAAAGCAATGGTTCTGGATTTTGGCCCATATGACCTCCCCAAAATGGGGCATGACTAGCTGCTTCTCCCGGCTCAATCCAATTGGTCAAGCCAGCTTATTGGGGAGATGAGGTCCTGCAAGTAACTTGAAGTCAGCCCATAAAAGACTTCATAGGTTAAAACCAACACTGTAAGTTGCCTATTAGCATGCAGAGCCAAAAATACAGGTGTGGTGTGATCCTACCAACAACTGCCAGTGAGCACCTTGGTCACTGCTTTTTGTACCAACTGAAGCTTCTGAGTGGTCTTTAAAGGAACCCCCACGTACAGCACACTGCAATAGTCTAAGGTGGCGATGAAAGCATGAGATACTGTAACAGGCTCCTCACATCCCAGATAAGGCTTCAACTGGCATACCAGCCAAAGCTGAGCAAAGCCCCCCTAGCCCCTAAGTACAGCTTCTACCTGCTGACATAGCAGGTAGTAATGAGCAATGAGTCCAGAAGCACCCCCAAGTCACAGACCTGCTTCTTCAGAGGTAGTACAACCCCATCCAGGGTCACAGCAGGGACTATAGGGAACCCTGATGTACAGAAATAGTTCTGCCTTGCTAACATTCAATTTAAGCCATCTCTCCCATCTAGACAGTCACAGCTTCCAGGCTTTGGGACAAGACTTTGACAGCATCTTCAGGGAAGCCTGGGATTGCAATACAAATACTGGTGGTACCAGGCCCCAAACCACCAGAGGACCTCCACTGGTGGCTTCATTTAGACATTAAAGAACAGGGGGAGAGACGCAACCCCTACAGCACCCCACAAGAGAGCAATCATCATGCCAATGTCTCCTACCACTAGCCACTAAGGAAGGAGCAGAATCAGTGCAAGACAGTGCCTACAATCCCCAACCTCTGCATACTGTCCGGAAGTATATCATGGTCACTGGCATCCAAGGCCACAGAGAGGTTCAAAAAGACTAAGACAGGTGCACTACCAGCCCTGATCTTGACAAAGATCATCCATTAAAGCAATTAGTGCTTTATGTCTATGACTCATGCCAGGGCCTGATAAATAACCTATGCCTTATTTCAAATTCCCTTTTACTACTTTGAGTGCTTTTTAATAACAAAAATATTTTAAAAAATAAAACAAATATTATGATCTACTTCCACAGAATAGTTTTGCTGTAATATATATTTAATTGTCACTATTTTGCTGTTTTTAACTTCTATTTCTCTTGTACAATAACACATAAATACATTGAGCCATTCTTTTTTCAACAAAATAAACATCTTCTTGAATTAGACAAATTAATGAACCCCAACCCAAATGTAATTGTAGCTTTTTGTGTAGCTCTCTTAGGCCCTCTTAGATTGCTACAGATAAATTAAAAGCATCTACTATTTAGCTATAACATTTAGTGTTTCGGTTCTTCACTTCAGTTTCTTACCATAATGGACTAATAATAATAGCTTCAGATGCTTGAGATTGCTTTCAGGTTTCTAACTGAAGTAGCAAATTCTTGATCTTCCTCCTTTTAAAGAGACATGGTTGTGGCAGAATGCTGGAAAGCGTTTGGCCCAAGAGATCAGAAAAATCACACACACCAGGCATTTCTATAAAAATAAATGTATTTACAGAAAGCACAAAAACATATTTTACAAGCTGTGCATTCACACACGCACTCAGAGAGGATGGGAGGAGGCTGTGTAGAAAGAAGGAAACTGAAACTAAAACAAGTCCAGGCAAGGTTCCTCCCCCAGGCAATGCAGCTTTTAACACCCAAATTGAGGACAATTAATTTTGACCTCTTCACCTTGCCAATACTTAAGGAAATACTCAATTACCATGGTAACATTAATTTCTGTAGCAGAAAACAATATACCAAACACTTTATACTCCCTGTCCACTTCTTCAGAAGCTACTATCTACTATATATCAAGGCTTTATAAGCAGCTGTAAGAACCATCTCTGAACAGTGTGTGAATGCACAGCTTGTAAAATATGTTTTTGTGCTTTCTGTAAATACATTTATTTTTATAGAAATGCCTGGTGTGTGTGATTTTTCTGATCTCTCGGGCCAAACACTTTCCAGCATTCTGCCACAATGGACACTTTATTATGAAAGGTATTCAGAAATAAGGTGATCAATATAATTATTGGCTTTAGCTATATTAAACTAGCAGCAGAAGCTCATAGCATTTCTTACAGCTTGAGTTAGTCTGATGACAGACTATTAAGAAAACTAGTGGCCATGGCCATAGAAATGTCAAGCTGTTCTATCATTGGTTAACCAGATGTTTACATCCTCAAGGAACTTAGCCTTGCCTTGCCAATCTGTGAAAACTACTGATGCTTCACTGCATGTGGTCAAGAAATGGAATTTCTCACATAACAACCAAAGAATCCAGAAAAACCTGTCTTTCCTAAAATTAAGAATATGCTTCATAGGACCAGGATAAACTATTGTGATAGATATTTGTTACTATGAGGTGTCTCCTTCATAGCAGAGAGCTGGGTGGGTGTGGTTTGCAATTTAATGTCTTAAACTATCCATGCTTTTATCCCCCCAAGTGTTTTCTAGTTTATCTCTTCTCTCTTTCTTTTATCTACAAAGAGATCAGATGTACATCTCACACTTTAATAAATGGCTTTTCTATTTCCAAAGAGAGAATCAAGCATTGTTTTCTACCATTCCAGTAAGACAAAATGTGCCTTCTGCAGACCTCTCCCAAATTCCACTTAAGATTCATGCTAGGGCTGTGGAAAGCCCTGAAAGATATTTTGTTCTGATGAAGACTTATGAGGAATATTTTCAAAGCTCGTTTGTGAAACAACATGGCCGCTTCACTTCTAAAAAAGGAACAATATCAGTTCTCTTTGTTCATTTCTGAGACTTTCTTTATCAGTTCCAGAAGCCAGAAGAGGCATCTATGCATACACAGAAACCTTGTCTAGATGACTGACCTGCTGGCTGTGGCTTTGAACCTATATAAAACACCTTGATAAGGCAACTGCATTGTCTCTAGGTCCTGCTGCAGCAAATTGTGTCACCTCTGCAATGGAAAACATCATGTCAAAGTAAATCATGGCTGCTTTGCACATCCCAAATTGATGAAGACTTGGCTTAAACCCACTTGTTTACCTTCCACATCTCTTTTTTGTGAGTTTTTACCGGCATACCTGATTAAGAGATTTTCAAAAGTCTAAAGTTTCCAGATTATTTTTGCAAAGCTTACATTCACTTAAGAAAGATACTGCCTCAATAGGATTTTGGACTTTTTAGCATGAATAGTAATGTTTCAAATGTATAATGCACAGTCCAAGAGTTCAAAGTAAGTGATACAGTTTCACACTGGAAACTTGGAGTGCTAGATTCAAATCTCCACTTATAAGTTTACTAGCCACAGAAACATATTAGCCACAGAATCAATGCCCCCATGTCAGTGTTTGTGTATGGGAGAATTAAAATTGTATGGGGTGGAAGGGGCATAAACATAGGTTCTGTAGCCATGACTGTATTAATGGATGATAAAATCCAATAACCTCATATACTCTTAGGAAGAATAGTGGAGTAAAACTGTGAGGATCTGATAGGTAAAATAAATGTTTCATATGGCAGGGAATGAGAGAATAATAACTTTCTCATGCTCCTCTGGCTGATGAGTAGTTGTCCATGCTTGATATTATCCAACTGTAAAATGTCCAGATATTTGTAGGCTTCATCCTGATGGCTCATGGTAGTTTGGCCATTTAGCATTTCAATTCCATTACTGTTCATGATTTTACCCTGATTAATTGCCACTGTAGCACATTTCTCTAGGCCAAATTCCATTGCTATATTTGTGCTTAAAATACTTACAGTATTTGTCAATGACTGGT
This sequence comes from Candoia aspera, assembly GCF_035149785.1. NCBI lineage: Eukaryota > Metazoa > Chordata > Lepidosauria > Squamata > Candoiidae > Candoia > Candoia aspera. The sequence continues at coordinate 161,542,523 of NC_086153.1, read as the reverse complement.
TTTCCATAAAGCTTTAGATTATCCATATAAAGCAAATGTGAAATTTTATTAGCATTTTTTGCTGTTTGGTAGCCAAGATTTGTTTTCTTCAAAATCGATGATGATGATGATGATGACGATGATGATGATGAATGATGATAATGATTTTAAGGTCTTCTATTTTCAAAAGTTAAAAATCTCCATCTTCAGAATTAGCAATTGCTAGAAGACCTAGATCCAACTATGTCTATGACAAGAGAATTGGTGGGGGCATCCAGGGGTAATATCCTAAGGACTTACACCTTGAGCCAAAGAACAAATTCTTCTTTACTATAACAATGTTAAACTTTGTAAATTATTAAGTATAATTAACACCAAACTATAGGTAGATAGGGTTAGCCCAGTATTCCTCCTTCTTTCCTCCCCAATGAGAAAATAGTCAACCAGCAACAACCAGAGGGCTGGTGTGGTGTTCATTAGGTTAGAAGTGGTCAAATCCTGGCTCAACCAGACATTTGCTGGGTGGCCTTGGGTAAGGGCCTTCTTCTCTGTTTCAGTTCCAGCTATAACATTGTCTGCTTGCCTGCCTCCATTTCCTGGTGTTGTGTGAGTGGGAAATGAAGAGGGTTTTCAGCATTCAAACCATTCCTCCACAGACTGAAAAGTGATGTTTGTTTCCCATTGCTCATTCTTGTCTAGGTCATTCTGATGGCACACCCACCCCTGTGCACCTTGCCCTGTTTGAGGAACCCTTTCAGGGTAGAAGTTCATCAGTTGACTACTAGACTAAATCTAGTCCTTAGAGGATTTTTAAATTAAATAAAGGGTGTTCAAATTTTATTTCTTCAGTAGCAGAGCTTCGGTTCCTGGATATAAGAAACATACCTTTCCCATTTTTAAACAGACACTGTTCAAAGTTATGAACACCCTCTGAGTTGTCTGCTAAATGAGCTTGCCCAAAGTCTGAGCCTCCTATTATTCTGAATTTAGGAAGCTGATGACCTAGGAGTTATCTTCTGCTTGATTTCCATCCAGAGGGATTCAAGTGGTGCCAACTTTAATAACATTTCAGTGTGAAGGTGACCTTTGAACATACCTTATAGATCACCTTAGGTATTCAATCTGCTAAAAGTTAAATTACCATTTCTAGCATTTTCTTTTTTACCACTGAATTGTTATTCCTTGTAGGCAATCCTTGGAGCGTTAATTAATGGGTGGCAGAGAAATGTTCAAACTTCATTAAAGTGGGGGTTTTTTTCCCCCAGAAATGGGTGTGAGTGTCCTTCAAATGTGTCAGGATTACCACACCCACAATTCCCTGAGTTGGATGTAAGGTTGGGAAAGGCATCTGCACTCAGTTCTACTTGTAATGGGGCACACACAAGCATAGCAGTAAGTGAGAGATTAGGACCTCAGGCTCCCAAAAGGGGGTCCCTCAACCCACTATCCACATTCCTAAAGCAATTCCTGGGAAAAGCCAACTCAGTCCTGCTGCCAATCATTCTCTGCCTTGCTGTGGCTTACTGGGATGGAGGCAAGTGGTGATGCCTCTTCCTTCAGTAGTTGGATCTGATGAAGGAACAAGTACTAAAGGCTGATCCCCTTCCCTTGAATGGGTGTCACTGATTCATTAAGAATTCAAGTCTATCAATCTATCTCAGTGTTGTTGAAAGAAACAAAAAGACAAAGGGAAAAAAAAAGAGAAGAAACAACAATTGCTTCTGAAAAGGTTGATGTTCATCAGCAGCTCCCTCAGCCCAGGATCTCCCAAAACACACACACACATCAACTCTGAACACACAGCTCAGATCATGATCCTTAAAAAGAACACCAATTCTATACTGTATCTAAGCCGCTCAGAGTCATTTGCTGGGATGGGCGGCTATAGAAATCGAATAAATAAATAAATAAATAATTTTCACTACAATTCTGTGTTCTCCAGCCTGGATTTCTATGGGCTGGATCTTCTTTTCTTAGCCTTATATCCAACCTCAAGGAAACCCATCACAAGACTGCTACCAAGAAAACTGCATGGACATTCAGTGTGCTTTACAGCTCCCCCCCCCCCCCCCGCAATTTCCTCTTGTACTCCCTGAGCTTAGAACAAGGGATAGAGTTTTTTTCTTTTCAGTTAAGCATAGATTACTCTGGAGGAAGGGTACATAATGTCTGATGGCTCAAGAATTTTGTGTGGCTTATTGAGAGCCACACTTCAAAACTATAACTTCTGTTAACTTGATACGGTGGTGGGGAATGCTCTGGCTTAAGGGACCTACTTCCATCTTTAAAACAATCCCTACCCACCCCCATGCAAAAAGGATGTAAAATTCTCAGCCCTCACCAACCTGGGAGAGCTTGGGAACCACAAAAGTTGCCAAGCCACATGTGACATACATGTACAGTGACCATATTTTCTTGGAAAAAACAAAGGACAGACCTGAAAAAAGGGGCACACCTAAAAGAGGTTCATAAGGATTTTAAAAAAAAATGTTTATGTTCATAACTTTGCTTTACAAAGGAAAATTCAAGAGCAAAACCAAGAAAATAAATTATTAAATTAAATTAATCTAAAGGATAGCTTTCTGAAATAAAGGACTGGTGATCCTTTATTATAATAAAAGACTTATAATAAAGGACTTGTGGTCACTGTACCCATGTGTGACAGCTGGTTCTCTGAATGATAAGAAGCTGAGTAGCTGTTTCCAACACAATCAACAGGTCATCAACATCACAAAGGAAACAAGTCTCTTCCTGTTAAATTAAAAGCTTGCAAGAAAGAGAAAGAGAACATTCCTGCCCTAATGTGGCTATGCATAGGTTTCTCATTTGAAAGCACAGTGCTCACCATAATTCTTGTGTTGTTACTTTATCCTCCTTTATAAATCTTGGAATTTACCACTTCTAGCCTGGGTTACTGCTAAAAGGCTGACACTGTGGGTCAGGCTTTGTGTTGTTGTTGTTGTTTTCATTTTGCACTCCTGGTCTACAGTTCCTTAGCTGCCCCTCCTTACTGAATTATAAAACCACCATATTAGGACATCCTTTATGTTTTCCTTTGCAGATTTCATTTAAGTCTGGGAATCCTGTGAGACTACAGATCACTAGGGATATTATTGTATAATGAGAGGCAAGGTATTCTCTCACATACGCATTAACTGTCTTGTAACTAAAGCAAATGCAAGAACCCATTTTCCACCCTGAAGACTTAGCACTTTGTACTGACAAGAATGGTTTGAAAAATAGAACTAAGTGGGAGATGACTGGTGCTTTCTCAGGCCAGCCTGTTTAGTGGGTGAAATATGTAGTCAGATACAGTACGTAGCATTCCACTGAGTCCCTAAAAACATAGGGATCTGCCTTGCATTGACTCTAAGCCTTCATCTAACAACTTTTATCCTGCTGATCAGGGCCTCTCCAGGATTTCACAGAAGTCTTTCCAGTTCTACTTGCAATAGGATAGGGTCTGAACCAAATTTCTGAACTTAAACTGGTTTACTCTCTTCAGTTGCACTACTCTATGTGATTCCATTGTCTAAAGTGTGCTTAAACTTTACACTGCAGGTTTAAAGTTGTGGCATCTCCCAGTTCCACAGTGGACTTTGTATTTGGATTGCATGCCATTACTTTTGCTGAAAATTTCCTCTTTCCAGGTTGCCAACCACTTCTGAAGTTGTTTCTGCAGCATCAATTTCTCTTTAAAAAAGGTAGTCATCTGTTGCCCAAGCGTGTGAGAAGGTAGCCTCATAATGATGACTTTTAAATGTTGTTAATAATATCAGCATACTATGGTACAACACCATTATTGTATATTCTTTTAGGTTTGGTGTGATGCCATTCTCTTTTTATATACCTCTTACTGAAAAGTATATGCCAAATGCGGTAACAATGTTGGGTCAGGTTGCATTGCCAAGTGGCAAGCAGTGGGCAGGTGCCAGACAATTGGTTCTTTTTAGGATCTGGAGACAACGAACACACCAGCAAGTAAGAAGATTATAGCAGGCAGATTTAAACACAAAACACAAAAGCATAAGATACCAAGCAAGATGATAACAAATCTCCTTCAGCTGTCAGGAGTCCCAGTGCAACCATAGTGGAGACACCCCTAGATGGCCAATTCACACAGCACCAAGCTTCAGATCTGTGTCAAAGCTCTCCCCTCAAGGGGCAAGACCAGGATCTTATCAAAGTCTGGCACTAAAACCTCATGACCTTTCTTCCAGGGTACCAAGACTGCAGGACCTGGCCTTGGCTAGATGGTGCTCCTGTTCACCATGAAAACTGACAGAACCCTGAAATGTAAACCAAGAGCCTGGGAACTGAACAGATAATCTTGAGGTCCTTCTTGAAGTCATTTAGTGGCCTGCTAGAACCGCCTAATGGAGCAGAGCTTAACACAGTGGAGGAGCTGCACACAGAAAAAGAATATTACCTTAAATAGCTTAAATGAGCATGTCAGAGAAACACAGGTTATTGATCTTAAACACTCAGCCGTCCCAAGCATAAAGAATCACACATTTAGACATAGTAGGTTTAAAAGTAAAGTAAAAAGAGTCTTTTTGTTGTTTTTTATTCGTTCAGTCGCTTCTGACTCTTTGTGACTTCATGGACCAGCCAACACCAGAGCTTCCTGTCAGTCGTCAACACCCCCAGCTCCCCCAGGGACAAGTCCGTCACCTCTAGAATATCATCCATCCACCTTGCCCTTGGTCGGCCCCTCTTCCTTTTGCCCTCCACTCTCCCTAGCATCAGCATCTTCTCCAGGGTGTCCTGTCTTCTCATTATGTGGCCAAAGTATTTCAGTTTTGCCTTTAATATCATTCCCTCAAGTGAGCAGTCTGGCTTTATTTCCTGGAGTATGGACTGGTTTGATCTTCTTGTAGTCCAAGGCACTCTCAGAATTTTCCTCCAACACCAAAAAAGAGTCTTACTGACTTTTATTCTTGGTTCAGTTGCATCCATCTTAGGTGGAAAACTGTCATGAGTAAGGATGGCGAGCAGGGGGCTCCCTTCCAGACTGTTAAGCGCAAGCGTAGCACTGAGGAATTGGTGAGCCATTCCAAGAGGCACAGATTGGGACCGCCTTAACCTGCAGGATTTATATGGCTGGGTTTTCCCACGTTTGTTCAGTTTGTTAGGATTGATGTCCTGACTCCCAGGAAACACTCTGAGACATGGAACTGGTCTCTAATGTTTTATTGCTAATACATAACAGTAATCCTGTTGTCCTGCTGATGCAAGGCATCTTAGCCCTTAGCCCTATAGCTGCTAAGTGCTGCATGCAAAAGCTTTTAATATTTACAATTACACATTTTATATTAGCCATTTAATAAAGATGTTTTCTTCTACAGTATGTCTAAACTGGCTTTCCTGAAAATGATACCAGAGCGCTAGGGGAGCAAAGTTGATCTCAACTTTGAGAAGGAAAAAATACAAGGTGATTTTTTGTTGTTGTCCTGCTGATGCAAGGCATCTTATCCAGGAAGTTGATTGGTCTTAGATACTCGGTCTTTGGATGTGAAGGGTGTTACTGGCTTTCAACGGTGGGGTTTCTGCCATCTGAATTAGCTCTACTGGAGGTTCTATAAGAGCCAGTTTGGTGTAACAGTTAAGATTAAGTCTCTCAGAGTCACACATGTGAGATGGGCAGCCATATAAATCAAAAAGATAGGTTAAGATATTGAACTAAGACTAGGGAGACCCATGTTCAAATCCATTCTTACTCTTAGAAGCTCATTGGGTGACTTGAGGCCATTCACTTTTTTAGCCCAACCTCACAAAAAGGAAGCTATAAATCTAAAAAATAAATGGATAGAACTACCTTCTGAAGAAGACCACCAACAGTAACAATTACAACACTACAGTAAGAGGGATATTACTAAATCACAAGATGCTGTGCACCCATCCATGAGTTAGAATTATCACAAGCTTCCATAGACAATGAGCTGCAACCTGCAATTTAAGTAGCCATCCCTCTTGGAAAAAGGCCTCCTTGCCTTTCTCTGGCCCCCCAGCCACAGCTCATGAGCGTGGCAAGAAAGTGGAATGCTGTCAATCACAGGTGGCCTTACCAAAGGTACCGGAGTCACTGGGTAGATCCCTGAGGCAGATTTAAGTTGCACCATGCAGAGCGTACCTCTTTCTAGGCAATATGCTTGAACAAAACATTTGGTGGATTTTATACAACCCTTTGGGAAGCAGGAAGAGGGAGGATCATCAGTTGTCAAGTTCCATATGGGGAGTGAGGCTGGATTAACTCAGAGGAACCTTTTGACCTTGAAATGACTTGCTGTGCTGAAATTTTCTGACAGCAGTAAGTACCCTGCTGGAACTCAGCAGCAGCCCGTTCAGAGGCCCTAGTGGGCTGTTTTTTGTGACAGCTGTCCTTCATTCTCACAAGAGGGGAGAAATGGCCTCAAAGAGAATAAGCAATTCTGAAGTCCCCTACAAAGCCGTGGAAGTTCAAGCTCGCCCAGCCACCACCTACTATGAGAGACTCATGTCTTGGTGCTGAAATGTGATGTGTTGGCAACCTCAGAAGCACCAAGGGGAAAACAAATATATTGAGTTTCAAGCTGCCCTTGGGCAAATCTGCTTTTCATAGTCATAGTCATATTAATTAATGAAAATTCCAGTGTTTGCAGGGAGAGAAAAAGCTACTGTAACTAAAAGTCTCAGACTGACACTTTTGTTTATAAACTGTCAGAAACTTCAGGATTATCATGGAAAACTGACAAGCCATTCATCAGAAATCTCAAATATCATAGCAGAATAAATCACTTTACAAGTACACATTAAACATGCGGTATTATTCATTAGTCTGAATCCCATCCTTTTAAGGAAAAGACTAAAACTGATATCACAGAACTAAATGTCATTTTGCTATCAACTACCTGAAGATGATGTCCAATAACAAGAAATTAGAAATCCTAAGTATCAGTCTGACACCATAAAATCAAATTAATTATCTATTGAAAAATTATCACACTGGTTTTGTTTTTTAAATGTCTTTTCCTTGTCTTCAGTTTGCCATTTCCTGCGTATCCCAGTCTGGAGAAAGCGGATCTTGCTGCAGTGATCTGCACTCTGATGATATCCAGAAATGATAATGTGCTTTCTGTGGGTCTGCCTCTAAAAACAGGTTCAGCGGGTACCTTCAGGAGTTGCAAGAAGAGATCAAAGCACATAGCACCAAATGCAGGCTACTTCTCCTGGTGGTCAATGAATTTCCAAGCTCAGTTAAAACAGCTCTAAATTGACTGGGGCCAGATTATTTTGTGGAACACCTTCACCCATATGGATATGAGTCAGCCCAGCCCTAAGATAAGCTATAAAGGCCCTACTTGTGTGCCATCAATAAGATTTATTAGGCTGGTGGGGACAAGCGATGGGCCCTTCTGTTTAATCCCCTTGAATGAAAAGTGGTACAAATATGTTTTTAAAAAAATAGAGGTGGAGCTGCTCTCTGACGTTTGATATGAGAACAAATAAGAAAGTGATAACCTTCCAGATGAGTTGGGGAAAAGCTATGTTTTGGGCCCCGAATTGGCTCCCAGTAAATTTCTGGATGCAGTTCATAGTGCTAGTTTTGACCCTCTATGGCTTGGACCTTCATATCTGTGGGACCACATTCTCCAATCACACCCTATCTGGCTAACATGGTTGTTCCAGCAGATGCTGCTCCTTGTTCCCCATTTCCATGAAGTGAGGGAGCTAAGGAGCAGAAGCTTTGTTTCTTGGTAGCAGAGTCTGCCCTTTAGAATAGCCTCCCAGTTAAAATGAGTGTGTCTTTGAGAGAAGAACTCAATCACAGCATATACAAATAAATGAATTTAAAGCCTGAACTTCAGATGGTTTATTATGACAGACAGGAGATGTGCAGACCAGATTTTGTTTTTCAGCGGGCCACTGAGAAATGTATGAACGTGAGAAAGAAAGTTTATTTTGTTCTTTACTTATTTTTACATGAATATGAAGTTGTAGGTTAATTGTTGGATGTGATAAAAACACTGTATGATGGAAATCAAGCATGAATGCGAATGAGTAGAATGCTTTGCAAATGGTTCAACACTGTGGACAAGTATGTGTGATTTTCGCGGGTTGTTTGATGCATTTATGGATAAATGTACTTTAAGAAATGCATTAGAGATGTGTTGGCTGAGGATGTGAACAAGTACGTACTTTTGTCTGAAAATAATGCTGTGTTGTAGGCTGAAAACCTGAATGATTTTCAGCAAGAGTTAGAGCTTGCATGATGCAATGAAGAGTATGGATCTGAAAATTAGTATTTCAAGAACCAAGGTAGGTATGTTTGACAGGAAGAATGAAGGGACTGATTACAAATTATATATAATGGCTTAAAACTTGAGCAAATAACTGAGTTACTTGATCAATTTGGGCAGTTAAAAAAGAAGAGATAGCATGTAAAGAATGAAAGGGTGCTGAATGAGTATAGATTAATGAGGTGAATGAGCAGTACAAAAGAAATGCATTGCGGTAGTTTAATCACATAGAGAGAATGAATGAGGACTGAATCACAAAGCCTTTATGAAAGAAAAGTGAATGGGCTGAGAGGAGGGAAAAGACAAAGAAAATGATAGATGAATGGAATTGATGAAACTCTTAAAAAAAGAGAGGTGGCAGGTTTAAAAAACAAAAGGCAATGTACGAAACAGTGTATGGAGGGATGGATAGTTGGTGGGAAGCAAGGCTCATTTGCAAGGCTAGTAAGATACTGAGTCATAAAGTGATTGGTGTTCGTTATGCTTCCTTTTCTTTTTCTGCTCTGATGCTTTTAATTGCTTTCATTTACATTTGTTACTCCTTGTTTGTGGTCTAGCACTGCTTGCTCCATGGGGAAAGTACTGTATATACTGTATGTATAGTTTTTATTATTATTTATTTATCTCCCAAACAGAGAAGGAGATCTCTTCTCCTCTGAATTGGCAGAAGAGATCAGGGCTGCTTTTACTCTTAGAGGTAAATCATATAATGTAGGACAATATCCTGATAGTCTTTTTTAATCCAAAAATCCTGGGATCAAATATAATCCAGTGTTTGCACTCAAAGGATATAGATCACACCCAATGTTACCAAACTTTCAGTTTCAAACTTTGTTCGTAATTAAGCAAAGATATAATCCATGAAACAATATTGTTGAATATTGTTCCCCCTATTAGGGGAAAAGTATGTCGATGAAGATCTAGCTTTGACAAGGGATATTATGAAGCAAAAGGGATATTATTAACCATATGCACTTATTCATATGCTACACAGTTAACTGAAGCTGTTCTTTTTTAAAAAAAAAAAAGTACAACAAAGAAATAAAAGTTGCATGGAACTCTGTGTAACATGTAGCTTGCCCCATGGTCTGATGTAAGCAGAATTCTGCTCACAGTTGAGGCCCTGCATTAATTGAAAGACAGAAGCTAGGAATGTCCTTGTGTCCTGAAGTCAAAATATATTACCTCAGCCTTGCTGAAATTTGCCTGTAGAGGGATGGTTTATAAATCATTCAGTAACAGATGATGTTATAACTAAAGCAGTGGGAGTTTTGAAATACCTACATCAGATTAGGCTTCTGCTTATTTCAAAACAACCTCTGATCTACCTTGGATTTTTGGCATACAACATGAGCCCAACATGAACTACTATAAATCAAAGCTTATTCTGAAAGTCAAACTTGGAATGCTTCCAATTCCAATTATTATTATTTTTTTAAAAAATAGATCTTTTGGAGTTCTGTTTTTTTACTTTTTGAAAAGTATGTGTGAAACCTTTCTTTTTTTCTTTCTTCCTGCAAAAACTTGTTGAGCAGGCCTACCAAGGTTGTCTGAAAGTACACCCTCTTCAAACCTTTCTTCTCTTTGTTAAGATTAAAGTATGTTGGGTTTTTTTGCTATTTCCCCTTGCCACAACATCAAAAGTAAAAGTGTATATAATGCATATTCTGTATTGGATAATTCTACAAGTAATCAATAGTGCAAATGGTTTGACACAGGAGCAGAAAGAAAAAACTCAAAGATGAATTGAAAGGAGTTTCTGGGGGAAATTTTGCTGATAATTTCCTTCCAAGATATTCTTTTACCAAGAAAACGACTGACAACTCCTGCACACACAAAACAATGAAGGGCATACAATTATAATACTTCAGTAATAATTTATTGTTCAAACTTTTGTTGCAGAGTTCATTGGAACGAATATAAAATAAATTATTCAAGAAGTACTGTGCCTTGAAATGTAACACTAACTTTTGTTGATTTTATCCCTTATCTGTGGAAGATTGTTTTGTATCCCATGTTTACGTTATGTGAAATATTGTACTAATATCTAAAACAATCATCCCATTTATTTTTTTAAGTCCATTATGGTTTTAAGACTATAAAATCAGGTTATACACCTTCAGCAGTGATTTGAAAAAAAGTGTTAATTTTTAAGTTTCTGCTATGAATTTAAGTAGGCTGATTTTTTCAGGGTTCTTTTTGAACCTGAAAATAGATGCTGCTGCTTTAAAGATTCGGCACATTAAAGTTAACCGGTCTCTTAAAGCAACAGCACTGCTTTTGAGATTCATACAGAAGCCTGGAATAAGGGCTGGCCTAGCAAAAGGGTCATGTGCTCATGGCTATGTGCGTTCCTAACACTACTTCCTAATCAGTTTCAGAACATGCACAGCCTCCTATAAAGATCAAGCATTAGGATAATGTGTTCAGGCAATCAAAAGTAAAGGTTCTGAGCAAAATATCAAGATGAATAGCACAATTAACTCAGCAGAGGTTAGGAGCGTAACTGCTTTCTACAATTTTCTGAATTATCCTTGTGCTTTGCTTTACTTTCTTTCCTTCCTTCTTTCCCTCCCTCCCTCGCTTTGCATCCCGTAAACTGCAAAATTCAGATGTAGAACTAGGAAGGCAACAATAACATCACCAACATGAACAGTTGGCAATCTTTTTTCACAGCCATGCTCCAGTCTTATCTGGAAAATAAGAGTCTTTTCATGTAAAAAAAATAGGCCAGAATACACAATGGTTTTGATTGGAGCAGCCTAACAATAGCTCCTTCTGAATCAGGCTAATTATCTATTTTAACAAATAAGGAACCAAATTCAAATCCTTGAAATACAGTATATAGCAAAAGACCATACGAAAATGATTAGATATTCTGCAATATGAGATATGTAAGGGCAAATGCTAAACTAAATTGCCACTTAGGAATTATGTGTGAACTTCGTTGTATTTCTGGTTCAGGGACCAAAAAAAAAAATTTATGATTCTGGAGATCAACTTTCCAGAGCTGGGCCAGTTAGTAGAAAACTGACCAGCATTATATTGTAGGCAATTTTGTGCAGGGATCAAAAACATCCAAAGAAGGTTCAGGGTCTGAGACTGGACAAGAGTTAAGAGAAACTGAAGGAAGGATGCTAACTTGCCAGTTCTGAATTACAGATCATATTTCTAAAACTGGCTTGAAAGGGATAATGCAAGAATCTCATCCATTACATTTCTACAGCTAATTCTTACTGCTGAAAAAGCAATTAAGTAATTTCAAACGTGTGATCATTGGCCTGCTAACCAATGCATTGATTTTTAAGTCATTGCACTGACATGAGTGCTCATACCCAAAAAATTAGCATAAGCGACATTTTTGAAAAACGAGAAGTGTATGATAGATTGCATTACTGAGTAGAGGAAAGGAAACCTGGATTGCTAGAATGAAGGCTTTTCTTTAATAAGTTCTTTCTTCTTTTCTAGTTGCAGAATAGGAAACAAAATTTAAAAAAAAAACAAATAGTCCCCCAAAGCAAACATGGTTGGCCCACTAATTAATACTTGCACTCATGGATTAACCTAAGTCCTGCTGATCAATCAGCAAAAAATTTAGAGGATTGATCAACCAATTGAACTGACTGGCAGCTTTCAAATCCCGTAATGACAGCAAAAAAGGAACAAAGATCTATAGTCCCAACGCCTTCCATGGGTGAACCCCAGATCTCCAAACTGAAAGTCTCTTCCCGCAGGGCCCCACATACAAGGTCAACCAGATTTTTTTCTCAGCTCATTGTCAGTTGATTCAAATACTCTTTCTATTCTTTGTTTCCCTAATCACCTTGGTAGCAAGCAGAGCATTGGAAAATTCTACAGTATAGATTCTACAAGCAATGTTAAAAACAGCAGCTCCCATTTCGGAGAGAAACTGGTTTAGTGTTGTTATATAGTTTGATGATTTTGTAGCCCGTGGGTAGTAGTGCAATCATTTACTATGTATAAGTTTTAATAAGTCAATTATAAATGTAGCATATGTTTCAAATCACACTGCAGTAACAGCTTAATAAACAGAATGTTTAGAAATCTTTTCCGCAAAACAAAATTAATGTACCATTTCCCTATTTTATAATCAAAATGCTAAACAAAACTCAGTGCAACTGTTACAACATACGTAAGGTGTTCAGTCTCATTAATTTTAGACACCTAAAGGCAAATCTTTCCTTTTAAACAACAACAACAACAACCAGGGAGCGATATAGCACATTCATGGTGTGCATGTGAATGAGCATATGATGCAAGTGAGCTTCACTGAGATACCCTACCAGCACATGAGAGATGGAGGCGAAACATGGGGAGGCATAAGCTACTCTAGCTGGCCCCGGTTTCCTCGCGAAATATCTAAGCAAAGCAAAGATGAGCAAAAGAGAAAATTTGAAACAATCAATCAGTTACTTTATCTATTTATTGTTTTGACCACCAGTCATAACAAACAAGATAAAACCTGCACAGAAGTGACTAGACGTTAATAAAATAGATTTAAAATGTAATTTGAAACATATGGTATAACTAGAAGACAGGTAGCATGGAGGTTCCATCCTCAGAGTCCTTGGAACCTCTTCAATCAGGTCCAGGGTGTCAGCCCTTATGTTCCAGTATCTACCATACTCAATATTGACTAGTCTTTGTTGGCATGTCCTTGTTTCTTTTGCAAGGAGCAAGCCGTTAAGGTACTATGGTAACAAATCACTCTGGCAGAGTCAGAAGGTCAAACTTAAGTGTCTTAGTTTTGGGTGTGAAAAGGCATTACCACATAAGGTAAAAGCTCCTGATTTGCCTGGAGGGCAGCTTGCCTGGGCTTACTGCTTTCATTTTCCTTTTCTACACAGCCTCTCTTCCCAGTCCTCTCTGAGTGCGTGTGAATGCACAAGCTTGTAAATGTGTTTTTGTGCTTTCTGTAAATACATTTGTTTTTATAGAAATGTCTGGTGTGTGTTTTTTCTGATCTCTCGGGCCAAACGCTTTCCAGCACTCTGCCACAGTCTTCCCAACTTTTTCTGGGCTTGCCATCCACTTTACAGCACTTCCTCTTTCATCCTGCAAAGTGATGCTTTCCATCCTGACTTTATTTCAGGGTAATGGCAACCTTTGTAGGCCCCTTCCCTCCCTTATATGACTTTGTAAAGGCCTGGGTTCTCCCCACCAGGACTCTCACTCGAAATAGTGAAAGTTCATCAGATTTCAGGGAGATCTCACATAAGATTCCCAAAATCACATGGAATCTTGCCTGGCATTTCACAGCCTTATGAGATTTGTGTTTCTCTCTGAAATTGTTATTTTAAAATGTAATTTAATTCTGGCAGGCACAGGGTTTTTAAAATTTATTTATTAAAAATATTTCTAGATTGCCCCAGTTCAGATGACTCTGGGCAGTGAACAGGAAGCACAAAATACAATCATTAAAAGCAATCCATAGGTATAAAACCATTGGGGGGGGTGATATGTTAGTGGCTAATGTATTAACGAAGATGGAGGCTGCTGCGAGAAAGACGCTGTGAGAAAGAAGCTGACCCCCGGTTTTCTAGTCTCTGTGAGCCTCTGCAAGTCCTGCCTCTGGCTTGGTTCTCAGGTCAGCTGAGGTGGCTGTGGGGTGGATTAGTCAGTCCCTCAGCTTAATCGGGGTGGACCTGGAGACAATTGGATTCCTCCCCCTGAATGAAGTGTTGAACGGCGGGCAGCAGAGGTTTTTGGCGGCGGCGGCAGCAGCAGCATACCTGGGAGGGTGCGAACAGCCCTCCCGTGGACCCTGGAGGACCCTGGTGGAATCCTGGTAGCCCCCTGTGCTCCCCCGGTGGCCTGGAGATGAGTGGAGCCCCCCCCCCGAATGAAGCGGCATGCGGTGGGCAGCAGAGGTTTCTGTCAGCGGTGGTGGCAGCATACCTGGGTGTGGACCCTGGAGGACCCCGGCGGAATCCCAGTAGCCCCCTGTGCTCCCTTGGTGACCCCTGGACACATCTCAATGGGCCAGATGGCGCCGCACAATGGCAGCTTCGCAACAGACTGAACCTGTTGGGGCAACAGACTTGGGGGGGAAATGGGAAGGATTGGGGGGTGAAGTGGCTTTGGGAGAAATCCCTGGCTTTTAAAATCTTAGGGGATTCTGGAGTGGGGGAGGGGAAGGGAGACTGGACATTCCCATTATATTAGGCGGCAGAGGGCTGGTGTCCCTTGGTGTGAGTGTGTGAGTGTGCCACTCCTCCTGTGGGTGAGAGGCTCAGGAGGAGGTTAGGATTGGTTTGATGTGGAAATCTACCTACCCTTGAGTGAGAGTCAGGGGTGGTTAGGAGCGGCTGGTGTGTCCCATCTCTTCTAGTGAGAGAGGTTGAGGTGGGGCACTGCAAGGGTATGGATGGCAGCGGTGACCCACCAGCGCTGAGAACAGAAGCTGGTGCACTGGGGGGGATTGCCACTGCCTAAGGTGGATGGTGTGGAAGAAGATGGATGTGTGGGAAGAGGGACCCCTGGTTAAGCCCAGGAGTTCTGGAGGTCCAGGAGTGGAGGCTACCAGATTAGGAAACTCTGGGGGCTGTGGGGCAGGCTATTCCATCAAGGTGGTGACGGGCCGGGGACATTATGATGGGACCCGGAGGGCAGGCCATCTTCGGGGAAGACGCCCCAGGTGTTTATTACTGGTGGCATGTTCCAGCCCTCCAGGGTCATACCCAGGCCCTGGACGACAGACACTCACGGGCCCTGGTCTTCGGCTGCTGCTCCTTAATGCCAGGTCAGTGAACAACAAGGCCCCCCTCATATGTGATTTAATCACAGAGGAGGGGGCAGACCTGGCGTGTATCACCGAGACCTGGCTGGGCTCGGAAGGGGGTGTAGCCCTCTCTGAGATGTGCCCAGCTGGGTTTCAAGTGTGGCACCAGCCGAGACACCAGGGCAGGGTAGGCAGGGTGGCAGTTGTCATCAGAGAATCTCTAGTGGCCTTCAGGGGCCCTGCCCCACAAGTGGCCGGTTGTGAGACTCTGTTGGGGGTGTTGTACCAGCCTCCCTGCTGTGTAGCAACCTTCCTACCCGAGCTGCTGGAGGCTGTCTCAGGGTTGGCAGTGGAGTTCCTCAGGCTTATGGTTCCAGGGGACTTGGAATCTGCCATCCCTGGGACGTGCCTCAGAGACAGCCCGGGAGTTCATGGCTACCATGGCAGCCATGGGCCTGTCCCAGATTATCCGGGACCTGACTCGAGACAGTGGTCACACCCCGGACTTAGTTTTCTTGTTGGAGCAGTGGCAATGTGATCTGAGGGGAGAGTTAGATCTGTCCCCATTGTCATGGTCAGACCACACCCTGGTGACCCTGAGATTTTATTGTGCCACCCCGCTCCGCAGGGCGGCTGGACCCATTCGATTGGTTTGCCCCCGGAGACTGATGGACCCAGTAGGATTTCAGAGGGAGCTGGAGGTTATTCCCGAGGGCCTGCTGCACAGTCCAGCAGAGGTCCTGGCCACAGCCTGGAATAGGGCCGTGGCCAGGGCCTTGGACAGGATCGCGCCTGTGCATCCTCTCTTGCCTCACTTGACCCGTCACTCCCCATGGTTTATGGAGGAATTGAGGGTTTTGAAGAGGGTTAAGAGACATCTGGAGCATCGCTGGAGGAAGACAAAGACTGACCCTGACCGAACACAAGCTAGAGCCGCTATTAAGGCCTACCTTGTGGCAGTAAGCCGGGTGAAACATGAATATTTCTCCGCTCTTATTGCATCCGCAGAATGCCATCTGATGGCCTTGTTTAAGATCACTCCATCTCTTCTGGGTCAGGTAGATCCAGGGACCCACCTACAAGGCCGTTCGGAAGAGTTTTCACAGCATCTGCAGGATAAAATCACTCAGATTCATTCTAAGTTGGACTCTAAGTGTGAAGCAGAGTCTGGGGAGATGCCAGGGGAATGTACTTACCCTGTTATCTGGGAACAGTTTGATCCTGTTGGGCCTGAGGAAGTGGACAGGATTCTCCGGACTGTGAATGCAACCACATGTCAGCTTGACCTATGCCCTTCCTGGCTGATAAAATCAGCCTGGGAAGTGACTTGTGGTTGGGTCCAGGCGATGGTTAATACGTCCTTGAGGGAGGGGGTGTTTCCGGCTGCCTTTAAGGAGGTGCTGGTATACCCCCTCCTCAAGAAGCCATCCTTGGACCCTACTATACTGTGCAATTTTCGCCCTGTCTCTCACCTTCCCTTTTTGGGAAAGGTGGTTGAGAAAGTGGTTGCGTTGCGGCTCCAGAGAATTTTGGAGGAAACAGATTATCTGGACCCCTTTCAGTCAGGTTTCAGGCCAGGATATGGGACGGAGACTGCATTGGTGGCACTTATGGATGATCTCTGGCGGGAGCGGGATGGAGGCAGTACATCCATCCTGGCTCTCTTGGACCTCTCAGCGGCTTTCGATACCGTCGACCATGGTATCCTTCTGGGGCGGCTCAGAGGGTTGGGGATGGGTGGGGTAGTTTTGCGTTGGTTCACCTCCTTCCTCCAGGGCCGTTCCCAATCGGTGGTGATAGGAGAGGAGAGGTCCGGCCCTCGACCCCTCCTTTGTGGGGTGCAACAGGGTTCGATACCCTCTCCTCTCCTATTTAACATCTACATGAAACCGCTGGGTGAGATCATCCATCACCATGGGAGGAGGTATCATCAATATGCTGATGATACCCAGTTATATATCCCCATCCCTGGTAAAGTAATTGATGTGGTCTCCACCCTTTCCAGGTGCCTGGGGGCTGTGGGGGCCTGGATGGGGAACAACAGGCTTCAGTTGAACCCTGGTAAGACAGAATGGCTGTGGATTGATGGCTCCTCGGGTTCCAGGAAGTTGGCATCTTTGGTTCTGGATGGGGTGGCACTGCCCCATTCGGAACCAGTACGGAACCTGGGGGTCCTCTTGGACTCACGACTCCTGCTCAAAGAGCAGGTGGCAGTCACGACCAGGAGGGCCTTTGCACATCTTCGGGTGGTGTGCCAGCTACGCCCATTCCTGGACCGAGATGCCCTCCGAACAGTCACTCATGCCCTTGTCATCTCCCATATAGACTACTGCAATGTGCTTTACATGGGGCTACCCTTGAAAAGTATTCGGAAGCTTCAGCTGATCCAGAATGCGGCTGCGCGGACAGTTATTGGGGCTGTAAAACCAGCCCATGTGACACCACTGTTACACGAGCTGCATTGGGTACCAGTTTGCTTCCGAGTCCAATTCAAGGTGTCACATGGCATGGGACCAGGGTACCTGAGGGACCGTCTCGTCCCCATAACATCGACTCATCCCACCCGGTCAGGCAGGGAGGGCATGCTACAGACCCCATCAGAAAGGAATTTCATATAGTGGGGTCCAGGAGGCGACCCTTCTCTGCAGTGGCGCCCACCCTTTGGAACATCTTGCCCCCGGAGTTGAGACAGATTTCCTCACTCTCAGACTTCCAGAAGAAACTTAAGACCTGGTTCTGCTGCCTTGCTTGGGAGGGGGAGAGAGATAGCTCCACCTGGGGATGGCTGGCGCCATAGTACCCCTTAATGATCCATCTCCACTTGGATTTCATGTTTGCTTTTATGTATATTTTAATGTAATTTTTATCTGGCTATGTTTTAATGCTATTTATTGTAAACCGCCCAGAGTCCCCCATTGGGGGAGATGGGCGGTGATATAAATAGTTAATATGTTAATCCTGAATAATGATGGCTCTCAAAGCGATCCATTTGAAGTGGGATCTGGCATTAAACAGGGATGTGTTATTGCTCCAACTTTATTCGCTATCTTCATCGCTATGATTCTACACCTTGTTGAAGGGAAACTTCCTACCGGTGTAGAAATTATATACTGAACAGATGGAAAGCTTTTTAATCTTAATAGGCTGAAGGCAAAAAATAAGGTAACTACAACCTCTGTTATAGAACTCCAATATGCTGACGATAACGTAGTCTGCACGCACTCAGAGGAAGATCTTCAAACTATCCTAAACATCTCTGCAGAAGTGTATGATAAGCTTGGTCTCTCGCTTAACATTAAAAAAACCGAAGCATTTTACCAGCAAGTTCAAACTAATCCCTCTGCAGTGCCATCAATTCAGCTTGAAGGTGTGTCACTGGAAAATGCTGACCACTTTCCTTACCTTGGCAGCCATCTATCTATAAAAGCCAATATCGATGCCGAAATTCAGCATCGTCTGAGCTCTGCGAGTGTAGCTTTCTCCCGAATGAGGCACAGAGTGTTCGAGGATTGGGACATTTGCAGGGAGACCAAAGTGCTTGTTTACAAAGCCATTGTACTACCGACCCTATTGTAAGCCGGTGAAATATGGACTTTCTACAAACGCCACCTCCAACTTCTCCAAAGATTCCATCAACGCTGCCGCTGAAAAACTCTGCAAATTACTTGGGAAGACAGGCAGACTAATGTTAGCGTATTGGAAGAAGTGAAGACCACCTGCATTGAAACAATGATCATCCAACATCAACTTCGCTGGACCAGCCATGTTGTTCAAATGCCTGATCATCATCTTCCAAAGCAACTACTTTACTCCCAACTTAAGAACGGAAAACAGAATATTGGTGGACAGCAAAAGAGATTCAAAGACATCCACAAAGCTACTTTTAAAAAGTTTAAGATTAGCGCTGAGAACTGGGAAGTCCTAACTCATGAGCGTTTAATTGGAGGTCAGCCCTTATTAAAGGCGCTACGGACTTTGAAGAAGCACAAGTACAGGGCGAAAGGGAGAAGCGAGCTAAGAGGAAGGCACGTCAAGCAAATCCTCATCGTGACTGTCTTCCACCTGGAAACTTATGCCCTCACTGTGGGAGGTTGTGCGGATCCAGAATTGGCCTTTACAGCCACTTACAGATCCACCGTTAAAATTCTAATCCTGGAAGACAATCTTACTTGGCTACGAGTGATCGCCAACAACAACAACAACAAAATGTTAGTGGCCTTTGCTTTATCATGTTGCCAACTTTAGATATTCCCATTCTGACTTTCCTTACTCATATTACTCTGTGTCTTTTTACCAACAGACTGGTTACATGTCATATATTTTGTACTTCCTTTTATTGGCATGTACAGATTCAGCTGAATGGCCAAATTGTGTGTGTGGCTGACTCTTCAGGCATCAGGTCATTGACAACTTTTTAAAGTCCTCAGCTTTGTCTTGACCTTGTCAACATTGTCCCAATTTTTGTTTGCATTGTTAAGTTCTTATTCTGGACAGGTTAATTACCATAATGATTGATTGATTGATTGATTGATTTACATTTTCTTAGGTAAATTATAGAAGGACAGAAAGTAATGGCTTGAGGACTGACTGGTTCTCTAACCTTTGAAGCTTGATTCACTATCTTTCTTGACACAGGGGACATAGGGATTCTTGAAATTGCAATTTTGGCTTTCAATTATGTTGGTCTGCAGTAATGCTTGCAACTTTATTATCATCACTTCTTTTGAAATGGTCAGTGGTAGCAACTGATTCTCTGTGTTTTGTATGTGCTCAGGGAATGGTGGCCCTATAAAAGGAAAAGAGAAGGGGAAAAGTTGTTGGCAAAGTGGCCTTCTTTTTCTAAAATAGGAGAACAAAGGATCTCAGATATTTTCTGGAAAAAAAACAATCTAAGAAATTTTTGTTAAGCTCTACAAAAAATGTTTAAAAGTATAATACAAACTGTGCTGCAAGGTTTCTCTGGATGTCCTCAAATTATAGTCAATATTAGGAAAGGATAAATCTGCAAAAATCTACCAACTTTACTTATTAACTTTATGTGTTAGTGCAGCAGTATTCCATTGGTCTTGGGGGTGGGGGAGAAAT
The DNA here is from genome assembly GCF_035149785.1 of Candoia aspera. NCBI lineage: Eukaryota > Metazoa > Chordata > Lepidosauria > Squamata > Candoiidae > Candoia > Candoia aspera. The sequence continues at coordinate 161,522,438 of NC_086153.1, read as the reverse complement.
TATAGAAAATGTTGCAACTATTAACTTTAATTATTCAGGACTGTTGTTTTTAATGCAAATCACTTTACTTTCATTCTTTGACAAGCACATTTCCTTTTAACATAGAGATTGTTCTGATTTAAAGTCTTTTTTAGATTTAACTATCATTTTACATGTAACTTTCACTAGCATCACTTTTTTCAGATGTGTTTTTTTAACTTTTTTTTTTTTTTAATCAAGGAGTATAAACTTTAGTCTGACTTCAAGGCTATTATTCATGAGGTCTGGTGGGAGTGGAATGCCCTAAATTCACTCAAGTAGAATTTTTGGCAGAACTGTTTTAACTAGTATTGTTAAAAGATGGAAATGGATTGAGTCATAATTTGGTGAGAATCCACCAGAACAAGATTTCTGGAACATGTCTACTGATCACTGAAAGAAATTTCTCCATGTTACTCTCTTACAGCTATACCCTTCATTATTTTGAGAATCCTAAATATATGCAAATGACTTCTTGAATACTAAATTACCACCCTATGCAGGCAGCCCTTAAGGGCATCTTTAAATTGATTAATCTAGAGGTTGACAGGAAACGTGGCCCAATCCTGAAGTATCCTCATGCTAATGTAGGTCATCAGCTTGAAGCACCATCTGGGGACCTCTTGTGAGACCTTTCTCTTCTGTATATCTCTATCTATGACTGTCTCCCTGAAGCATGACTTTTTAAATACGTCAAATGTAGGAGGAAGGTCAGGCTGCCAACATTGCTGCACAGCATTATAAAAAGTGAAGGTGGGGGCAGTATATCAAGGACAGCTAGTGAATGGTGGGGAAAAGACAAACTGAGGGGGTGAACAAAAGGGAAAACCAGATGTCCTGATCTTGGAGGACTGAGGCAAGCATGGCTTCCCAATGAAGCACGAAAGGTAAAAGGATTGAGAAATTTTTTATTTAGGCTTCATGGGAAATACATAGAAAAAACTAGCCTCAGCAGTGAATTAACCTGGCATAGACCAAGGCTGAATCCAGCATTAAGACTACTGCAGAGATGCTCATTTGGTTCTGAGGGGTCTTATTGATATAGAAAACTATCATATCCTGTAAGTGAGCTTTAATTCATTTCAATAATCTCTGTAGGAGATAGAATCTCATTCAGTCCCCTAAATGACTCTTTGATTTTTATGTTCTAAATCTAAATCTGCTCAAAGTCATTGCCATGTGTTTGAAGTCTACAACTGCCCATGATCCTGGACATTCAGAACATTCTGAATGGAGTAACTCACTGTCATGAAGTTCCAGCGTTTATATGGGTTTACTTGGCTCTCAGCCTTTCCCTTGTTAACCTTTTTCCTTGGCATTCTTCCTCTCTACCTGGTGCCTAATCTATTTTTCTAAGGCCCACATTTCCTTCTCATTGCTTTGCCAGAAACTATCCCTGAAGTTCTATTCATTGCGATTTCTCAGCTGGCTTCCATCCATGATTCAGTCTCACTACTGTATGAGTTCAGTCCAGCCTATCTTATACCTAATTATATCATTATGGAATCCAGGGAAGTTGTGCCTTGCATGAGACTGTGCTACTTCTAATGAGTAGCTGACTTTGGACTCCAGGTGCAGTGATTTCTCCTTTTGATTGACAAGTTGGAAGCCTGGTACTTTGCTCTGAGACTTTTCAGAGCGACATGTGAAGTGCAACCATGCATATGAATGTACCAGTTTCCCCTCTTTGCCTCCAGTTCCTTTGCCTTCTTCTGTATTTGCTATTTTCCTAGGAATAATCAAGTTCTAAAGAGAGGGCTTATTTTAAGGCAGTGTTCCAAATTCCTTTTGTATAATTAAGTCTAACAGCGGTCTACCCAGTCATTCAATTTTTCCTTCATTCCCTGTGTGAATGAAGACACAAGAGACTAAGACACAATCCTGTTAGCCTAAATCTGAGTCTACCTGGAGCTGCTTCTGGGGAGATTAACCTTCTGGGGCTGTTTCTAAACAGTTTGGAAATACAAGCTATTTCTGCAGCCTGAGTGATTATCCCAGTTTGAATTAATTATTAATTAAAGTATTAATTAAATCTATAATCAAAATATATGTACCAAATTGAGTTTTCAAGTATTATTCAAGTATTCAATCAGGAATTGAATTGCCTTTCTCTAAAATAAGGTAGATATTTCTGTTTAATCCAGTAAGATTCCTCTTGATATTCTGCTGGATCTTTCCTTTCTAAGCCCTTATATAGGCCACCATCCTATGTCATTGCAATCCAAAGAAACTCATGTTGTTGCATAAGTCCTCTCAAATAATGTCTCTATTTTCATAGTACATTCTCTGCTTCTCTGGCAAATTCTTAATTTTCCACATTTCCCTCCCTCCCTTCCCCACTGCTGTTAGGAAGAGTGTTCCAGTTCAAAAGCAAGTGGAATAGTATTAAGCAATATTCTTCTGAAAATATTTCATGATAAAGTAAGCTATATTGTTTGCTTTTCATTGTTCTTCTCCATCTAATATTCCCCATTTTATAGGAGTATAATGCATGATCCTTTATTAGCACACCACACCTAAGGTAATGTCCAAACGGAACACATTTATATATAAAATAGAGCTCAGGATCACCAGGGAAATAAATTGGAGCATATATGGCCACCCCAATCTGATTCTATATTTGCAGGCAGAGGACTGGAGAAGTGGTTTCATCTGTGTTCTGTTTAAAACCAACACAATACTTTTCAAAGAGGTGCTTTTTCCTCCAGAAAAATGAAGTGTGGATAATCAAGGTAAGAAACCATCCAGAGGAACTGTCTCTACTTGTCACCAAACCATTTCAGCCTTCACCTCAAAGCGATTCTCTAGAATGTGAAACAGAAGAGCACTTCTTAACCTTCAGGTGTTACTTGGACAAGGAGCTGGTTAAGATCATAACTGATACCGTAAACCCTCAATTTAATGTCCTCGATTTCATAGACTCTGGATTTCATAGACCTAATCTACTGGAGCCAAGACCAAAACAATTGGAAGGTGGAAGCCTATCCATTAGCTTCTCTCCCCCATTTCAAGTCAGAGGTTACATGGCTACTGTCACTGAGCCAAGCAGTCTCTATCTCTAAAGGCTCCAGCAGTGATACCAGTGCAGTGGGAACTGTTGTTTACTGTCTCTGCCTCTGTCCTTGATCATCATCACAGCCAGATCAACTTGAGGGACAAAGCTTGACTGCGGTTTGAAACTCCCATTCACCATTTAATGGACATTTAATGTTAACAGACACAGCTTCCCCTTTATTAGTCCTTTAACTCAAGGCATACAGTACTGTAGATCAAGATTGCTGCTGGCATAAAAGGCACCCTTGTGCATAATTCCACTTAAAGCCCCCTGCAAAAAAAACATTTCTTAATATTTGGAATTGATTAAATATAATTATAATTATGCAGGGACCTGCTAGGTCATGGGTATAGGTCCCATCACTGGTCTTGGGAGCCAGGTGTGCATGTGCAAAGCTGATGAACCTATGTTGATGACACTGAATCTCCTTTTCTTTTTTTACTTGCAGCTGGCACACACAGACACACACACACACACACTCAGCACCTTGGTGCAGCACACAATTTGCACGATGGGTTGTGCTGTCCCTGATGTGTTTTGACAGTTTTTTCTCTTTGATTCTCCTGCAAGCAGAGAACTAATGGATATGCTGGATTTAAATCCACCACGTCTCCTGTTGAGAAATCCTGATGGGCATGTTGATCACCCCATTCATCTCTTTGCTACTTGGAACAGCTTTCTAGCGGATCTTAAAAGCTCTGGTCCAGATTGAGATGACCAAGTTTGAATATTCATAGGGGATATTACTGTCCTTTTCCTATCCCTTGGGAGAATCCATTAGGTTTGTTGATGTGAATCTCTTCATGTAAAAGGCCCCAAGTCCATATCTGGTGAGATGGATAAATGGGACCATGATTTTGCCATTCACTGTCTGGTACAGGGAAATGAGTTACAATGGCATGTGACTTCAATCAAACATCTGCCTTGTCTGCAGCCTTTAAATAAATCCTGCATCTTCTTTCATTTTCATTGGCAACATCTCTTCTAACTGGGCATCTATTTAGCTCTTGCACTCTGAAGAAGAATAAATATATTTTATCCGTTTCACCTCATCCATGCACACACCTCAGAAGCTTTTAAATAGCTCCATCATCTTTTTCTCACTGCATACCCATCCTTTTCCCTCTGCAGTGAAACCAAGGTTTGCAAGTCTATCTTCATGCGGATGCTGTTCTACATTCCCATCTTCAAGGGGGAGGGGGTTAATGTGGAAATATATGAAAAGCTTGATATGAAAGCTATTACATCATCCCCTCATCCATTACTGCCTCAATCTCAGATTGCCTTAAGGTTGGGGTGCAATAAAGAAATATGAAGAATGTACAAGAGAAATAAGTAATTTTTTCTAAGCCTAAGAAGTGCCCCACCAGACAAGACTTCCTCAGTGCCTACTTTGCACGAGCTAGAAAGGAGCACCTCTCTCTGCCAGCACTAGTAAGGCATGACCAGAAAGAAAGGGATATCATACCGATCCTTCCCATTGCTGTGCCATCTCTCATTTGACACTTGCCACTGAAATGCATGGCATCTAATGATCTCGGCCTTCCTCGTTCTGCGGGGGAGAGAGGTGCTATATTATCAGCTAACAGTCATTAAAACTTGTAGCTGGTTTGTTTGCTGAATCCCAGGGTAGCTTCTGCCTGCCTACAAATATGTTGCAAGTTAGTCCGACCCCAAAGCCAAGGCAGTGGGTCATTTGCAAAAATATAATTACAAATAAAATTAAAAAGAGCTTTGAAAGAATTGATGCAAATCAGGAATGGGAACATGCCTTCCAAATTGGCAGCATTAATGCAAAATATGATTGTCTCTGAGAGAGGGGAAGTAAGCCCCAGTGGTATTGATCTTCCCCCCTTTTCCCCTTAAACTCCTCTCCCTCACCCCCACCCTGCCATCATTAAGTGGCACCACAGCTTTCCTGGAGACTCATCTGGTCAAGTGGAGCTCTTTCCCCTTATTTGCCTGCGCCAAGCCATGAGCACTAAATGAAGCGAGTAATTTGGTGCATTGTTGGAAGAGAAGGGGGGCAGCTGACAGTGAATGGTGTCAGCTGCAGAGGCAGCAGAAAAAGCCGACATCTTAATAAAACAGCCTCGGGCAAAATCCCATTAAAGCCTTCAGAAGCTTGTTTCCCTGCAGTTGAGCAGGTAGGCATCGTGCACTGCATGGCAGCCCTGAGTGCTCTCTGGGAGCCCGGTTCAAAAAAAAAAAGTGCTTTTTCTCTTCCCCACCCCCAAATCGGCTACCAGCCCAGTTCCTCAGAGTCATTTGCAAGGCAGACAGGTTGGGGAGGCAGAGGGAGAACACCTTGATGTACAGGACTTGTGCAGTAGCAGGGGTGGAGAGTGAGTGGTGATTGTCCATAACAGCATAGCACAGACCCCAGGCTGACCTTTGGAAAGAAGAGGGAATGTTCAAGGACAGCCGCAGAATGACAATGAGACACCAAGCCCCATCCGAAGTCATTGTTCCATTGCCGTGGACAGGGCACGCCTGATGCTGCAGAAGATTAGCACTTCCTATCAAGGTGGCCCTCAGCTCCAGCACACTGACTGGGAGGACAGCTGCACATGGAGAAAATAAAAAGTGGGGAAAAGTGAGATTCTTCCTGAGTTTATTCAAGTATGCCAGAGTGTAATAGCCATGACCTAAAAAGGAGCACGTAATGATCAATCAAGGTGTGCGATAAACAGGCCTATGAATAAGAGCAGTGTGGAAACCGCAACCAGTTGTTGGTTGGAGCAGCAAAAGGAAGCCCCAGGACAGAGCAGAGGCGCAGGGGATCAGTCCATTCCTCCCCCACTACTGGTCAGCCTGATCATCCAAACTTGTCACTGAGAATGAATTATTTTCTCTTAATTTCTTCCCTGGGAAGCTGAACATGACTAAAGCAGACATTTAGGTTGCTTGGAGACTGTCTCCATCCCCCAAACCCCACCCTTAGGTATTTTAGTAAGATTTTGTGAGTGCACAAACCTTAAATGGACTGTGTGAATAGGAAACACCAAGTATTTGGGGTTGGATGGCATCCAAGAACATGACTGAGAGAACTGGAATTGACTGGCGCTCCTTGGGGAACACAGGATTGCCTGGGTGTAAAGCTCCTGTTCTCTTGCATCTCCACTGCCAAACTGCTGCAATTCTACAATGCTCAGACTTCTCCAGTGAGAGAATTAACATTTTCCCAAGCAGATCAGCTAGTTTGGTTATCACACACACACACACACACACACCCCAACAACCAAATTTCCCCATATTCTTTTGTGAACAGAGCTATGTAGAGCAATTAATATATAAAGGGATATCTAGCATTTGCATTTAAAAAACAAATAAATCATTCTGCCTTGATCACAGGACTGGCAAGAAAAGTTAGAAAACAGCCATGTGGCCTGATCTGCTATCCTTGTTGCAAATCTGTGGAGTCCAGCGTGGGCCATTCAGTAGCTGTGCCCCCCTGTGGCCATGCTGGGAGGGAGGCCAGAAGACACTCCCTTTCAGTCCTTACACTGTGACAGCCACCATTTGCCTCCCACCTGACCTTGCTGGCTGTTTCCACAGACTCCAAGTTGGATCTTCTGCGTGGTGGGAGACTATGCAGGTTAAGCTATATCACTAGAGAAGCTGGACATGCAGAATCAGCCACCTTAGCTCATGCTGGTTCCTTTGGTCCATTGCACTGGCATTTCCCCTGAGGTTTCAGGCATCATTCTCAATTTCTGGCACCTCTATAAAACTACATTATTTAGTGCCCTAAAATGCTCTCCAATGCAAGGAATGTATTGGATCATAGCCATCTGGACTTTATTTTTATCTATATTTATTAGTTATTTTTAATTGTATTTTATATAGAATGTTTTTATATATTGTAATTTTATGGTATATTTATTGTTTTATTGACCATTTTGTTGTAAACCGCCCAGAGTCCCTCTGATGGGAGGAGAGGGGCAGTGACAAATTAGATAGACAGACAGACAGACAGATAGGTATTCTCTATATTTCTTTTTGGAGAAGTAATAAGCATGTAGGGCATATTCACCCTGTTGCTCATCCCTAGATTCTGGCCAATGAATGGAACTGCACATGGAGCACGTTGCATACCTGGCTTGCTGGCTGGTGAATTCTGGGAGTTGGAATTCTGGGAGTTGGAGTCACATATCTAAAAGTTGCCAAGGTTGAGAAACACCGATCTAGATTATTTATATTACTAGACTCTGGCTATTGTACATCTCTACTAGGCCAGCTTCATGTTTCTGGCTACGGCTATGACCAGACACACTGAACTCCTTTCTAGGCTAAGGAATCCTCCTTTGCCAACAAGACCAAGACCCAGGGGAGACTCCTGCTGGTCCCTCCCAGTGCATGTGCCTTTCCTGGCCAAATCAAGGTGATGCGCTGCTCTGGGCACTAAATAGGGAGCCAGTTGTTTCCTGTTGGAATCATTTTAGGGAAAATCTATTGAACAGGAAAAACCTTCAGGTTTAAGAGCAAAATTCTCCTTCTTCCACAGCCCCACATTTATAGTCAAGTAAAATGTAATACAAATGTCACTGTACAAATAAGGACGTAGTCAGGAAGAGGCAGAGAGCTGAGCTTCTGTTTATGTAAGAAGCTATTCTAGAACAGGGCTGGCGCCAGGTTTTGGGCAGCAACTTAAAGGTGGCACCACAATCGTGGAGGGGGCCAGAGTTTGTTTTGGGAGGAGGTTCAGGACTTTTAAGAAGGGAGGTTTGTCTATTCCTTTTATTTTATTTAACTTGGTATAATGCCAACTGAGTATACTACAGTTAGCAATAAAAATACACTTAAAATCCAGACATTAAAATAGCAGATAATATCTTAATAGCTTCAGTTAAGATATTAAATGAAGTAGCAATTAAAAGAAAGAAGTAGAATTAAACATTAAACTTAAGAGTAAAAATCAACAGGTAAAAGCCTTTTTATTGTTTTAATTATTTTCACATTTATAGCCCATTCTCATCCCAAAGACCCTGGGCAGGTTATACATTTTTAAATTGAAAAAAAAAAGCTGAGGAAGTTATTAGGTCCTTCAATTCCACTAGGAACGGCTTCCTAAGACCCGGAGGGGCAACAAACAATATACAGTCCTGAATGATTGCTGGAGGACCTTGCCACAACTGTAGGCAAACCTCCACAGAAAGATCTCCCAAAGCAGGGAGTTTCATAGGCAGAAAAAGGGTTCTCTATAATAGCTGGGACCTAAGCCATTTGGAATGTTAACAGTAATGGCCAGTGATGGGCTTCATGCTCTGGCTTCTTGTCTTAGAAGCAAATTGGTAGCCACTTTGGGTCACCTTAGGGGTCATTTTGTATCTGTCAAAATATTCCAACATAGAGCAATTTTTCATTTCAGGTGCTTGCTTTGTCATCTTGTGAATTGATTTTTAAAGCAAGAATAGTCTGGTTTACATGAAGTGCCAAGACCAAACATGGTTGGCTTGTTTTGGATTTAGCCTTATGTGTGAATCCAAGAATGATGGCTTGGGATTATTTTGTTCAACACGCTATTAAAAAAAACTTGGCTCAAAGTAATATGTGAATGCAGCCAATGAATTCATGTGGTATGTTCCAAAATAACACTGCAGTGGCGCTGCGGGTTAAACCGCTGAGCTGTCGATCGGAAGGTCGGCGGTTCGAAACCGCGCGGTGGGGTGAGCTCCCGTTGCTAGTCCCAGCTCTTGCTCACCTAGCAGTTCGAAAACATGCAAATGTGAGTAGATCAATAGGTACCGCTTCGGCGGGAAGGTAACGGCGTTCCGAGTTGTCATGCTGGCCACATGACCCGGAAGTGTCTATGACAATGCCGGCTCCAAGGCTTAGAAATGGAGATGAGCACCGCCCCCTAGAGTCAGATTCGACTGGACTTTACGTCAAGGGAAACCTTTACCTTTACCTTTACCATCTCTCTACAAGTAGGACCACTTTGATTTAAGCTTGAATTTCTCCAGTATTCCTCAGCTCTTTTGGAGATTCTTCTACATCAACTTTCCCATTTATTATTCACAGGTGGGCTGTGTGGCTTAAGCAGCCTGAAGGTGAGATATCAAACCCAGGAAGGTAGAGTGTGAGTGTTAATTATAATTATTACCACGAAGGAAAATGATATTATTCCATTAACTTCATACAAGGGGTTCTCTGTGTTACTTCCATTTGCAATTCACTTATCACATTCCAAATGAATGTGATTCTTTCATTTCATTCCTTTTCCCCTCACAGGCCTCTGCTAAATAAGAGACAGTGTTATCATGAGAATTGTGTGAAGGGGAGGGCATTCTTATTTTAAAAATAATAATTACAAAATACAAGAAGAATTGAAAAGGCAGGATCCACTCCTTTGTTACAGAAAATGCAACAGTTCTTACACCTCTCATGAAAAATATATAGCATAACAGACTATAATATGCTATAATATAGTATATTTTTAGTAAAGTAATGGCACATAATTAGTATCTGCAAAACATATGGCTCCCCAAAGCTTGGGGCTTCCTAGTTCCTACTGGTTGCTCCCATCTTAGTAGTGTCTCCCTTTATTATTATTAATAATATCATTACTGTCATTCCCTCTTGCATTCCTTCTAACATACATGCATACACACACATACATTCCACAGGTTTAATTTGTTTAACAAATAATCTATTAAGATATAATTATGAAGCTGCAGAGCCATTAGAAAAGCAGCACTCCTGCATTCTAACTGCCTTGGGCAACTGCCTTTCCATATCTGATGTCAGTGGAGGAGAATATGATCTCCAATTGCTACACAGCTTAAGCACCCAAGCAAAAATGAAGCATATGCTGCACACCTTGTAAGTAATCATTTCCCATTCTGTATACTTAGACTGTTCTCACTGTCAAAATGATCCACGGTATCTCATTATCAATGCAGACTAAGTTCTCTTCTCTCAAAGGGTTAGGGTTGGATAAGTTCGACAAAAGTCTTGTGCTTTCTACTTCCCCTCTACCTTTCCCCTTTGATGCAAATCATGAAGCCATTTATTCCTGTGACTCCATCCTTGTAAATATAACTCTGTGATAGCTACACATCCTAGCTGGCCTACATATGACAGTCAACACTTGCTAATTCACAATGGACTTAACTACTCTAATTTGTTAGTATGTAAAAAGTCCATACTTGTAATTCTTATTTGCATATGGATGTATGCTCTTTATTTTTCTTCTGCCTCACAAATATTCATAATTTTGAGCAGTATTACAGACACAGCTCTTTATTGTGCATTTCAGACTGGAAGTAAAAATAAAAAGACTAGATGCAAGATTTAGAAACCTAGCAAGCATAACAAAATTAAAGACCTGAAGTATTACATGAATCAAATAAACATTTACCTCCATATCTCTAAATAATTTTCCATCCACAGAGTCCATACCCTTTCCCATAGGTTTTTTTTATTATTATTTCCTATGATTTAAGTGAAATTGGAGATCAGGCCAGAGTTAACTCTGATGGAAAACTAAGAATACTTTACCCAACTATTCTATTTTTTTTTTTAGCATAATACTTGCCTAGTTCTATTACTTACAAGGCAAAATATAGATCTCACTTGGGGAAATGGAATGTTGCCAACTTTATTTTAGCTGAGAAAAATTTCATGAGTAACCAGTAGCATAGCAATTTTTATATCAACCTGTTATGACCACAAAATCATTGTGGGAACCCACTGACAGAACGTCCTGTCACTGCGTTTCCATGACTTCTTTTCATGGTAATTTTATTTTTCATTTTTGTATTTGTTTTTAATATTGTTGAATAGGGTAAGCTGGATATATGATGGAGGGGACTTTTGTATTTTAATCATTGGATCAAACAGGCAAGTTGAACAGTTCACCTGCCATACCAAAGGGTAGAAATGTTAACATTCACTAATATTCTTTCTTCTAAACAACTGTGTGAAATAAAAGAGTCTTGCTCCTCTTTATACAGTGTCACAGTTTTAGATGCTGAATTGTCCTTTGCTCTAATACCAACAGGTAATCCTATAACTCAGTTTACATGATTTGGAGAGAGAATAGCAAATATATTTCCTGCATCTTAACAGTTCCAAATATACTTTTGTGTTAGATGGTCTAAGCCATTTATTCCTGTGACTCTATCACAGGAATATAGTGTTCCTGTGTGTAATATATTATTAAATATAACACTGTGATACTGCAAGTGCATGGGATAGAAATCCCAAGTGTCAGGCACATGATATGGGGGGAACAGCCTAAATTCCTTCTCACCCACAGTAACTGTAATGCTACTTTGACAAAATAGGTGATGCAAGTTAAAATACTCCAGTTGAAGCCAATGGATTCACAATTTTTCTCCCTGCTCTCAGAGATTAACTCTGTAGCCAATCACAGCACATGAATGGCAGACTATAATCCTTTTCCAGAAATCTGTGCCTGGAAGTGGTGCAGCATGGGACTAGATTACTGTCTGATCTCTCACACTGTGTAAAGCTGAACCTATGGGAGCCCAGCCATCTTTCTGATTGGCCTCAAACAGTCACCCCTATCATTCCTTCTAGCCAAACATTCATAAACTTTTTTGCTTTTCAAAAATTATTTTTAAAATTGTAGGGAAAGCTGCCAAGTCTATCCTTTTCTCTGCATTATTCACAAGGCGTTGATTCTGTATGTCTCCTTAATTCAGGACTTCCCAATTTTTTGCAATGATGGGCACATTTAGGATTTTATAGGGATTTCTCCAAAAATACTGCCATGGATGAAGCTTGTCATTCTTGAAATGGCTGGCAGATATAGCCAGTGAGGAATCAGCTACTATGGGGAAGACAGCATAGTTAAAAAGCCAGGGAACCTAGGGAGCACCATGAGCATGTTGGTGCCCAAAAGCACCATTTAGGAGATTCCAGGTTTCATTCTCTCTCCTGAGTGGCTATAGCATAGAATTCCCTTGTATAAAAGGGAACAACCAATCCTATAACAGTGATTTGCCCCCTTCAGCAAAATTATTGTCTTCCTTTCCCTGATGCAAGCACAGACCCAATCCTGCACTTAGATGTCTCCATTAACCGACTAGCCATCACCAAGTGTCAGTCAAAACAAAGTCATTTGATATTTTTCACACTGTCACATCCTTCTCCTTTTAAAGCAAATTGTTCCTTCATGAATGCAACTGAGGGGTGGTGGTCCCTTTTCTGTAAATGTCCTCCAAGGAAAAGTAATATATACAGTGGGGAGTTCCTTCAGAAGTTATCTGTGGGCAGCTGCTGTAAAATGGTGGGGAGAGGTAATAGCACATGGCTGTCTAGAGTGTAAACCCAGGAGAAGCCCATTACAGGGGAATGATGTTTGATTTCAGAAACAAGAACATAATGAATATTTATGGCCCAAGTTAAATTAGGAGTACTTTGCTCAAGTTGTAAAGATAATTTTTCAATATGGAATGACACAGAGAGCTTAAACAGAAATTAAATTACCTTGACATTGTCCAGAGGTAGTTTTTTTTCCAAGATCTGAAAATCCCACCTGAAATAACACTTCAGATGGACTACATCTCCTAAGCTGCATATTTCATAAAGATATATGTCACCTTCTCATTATCCCAATTCTGTTTTCTCCAGTATTACCAAAATGAATTGCATCCACTTCTTTGCACTTAGAGAAGAAAAATGTAGCACTGTTCCTTGATTGGTACAAGACAGTTCTATAATTCCTTTTAACTGTAGGGCTGAGATAAATTTGTTTTATGATTTTAGGTTTGAGGCTATTTTATCCTAATTTATACCATCTTGTGTTTGCATATGAATGATCTAGTCATTGACCAAAATAGAGTGATATGGCTATTGATGGGCTACATCATACCTAAGATTTCAGAGCCTTCTCCTAGCTGACTGCAGCTTTAACCACTGGAAAGTACACTGATCTAGGAAAGCTTTTCAGCATATACTGGTAAAAAGGGACAGATGAAGCCTCATATTGTGATATATAAGAGTGCCCTTCCATGATAATAAGAGCCATTTCCACTCCATGTACTGTTCCCAAACCCTTCCCCTGTACTACAAAGCCTGCATTTTTCACAGTGGATTAGCAAGTCTAGACATCCTATAAAATGTCAATGAAGGTATGGATCTTTGGTGCATATTTCTCTGGAGAGCCCCACTCATTTGTAATGCTCTTCTCCCCATCCAATCAATACAGCCACAACAGCCTTCTGCACTCCCCCATTAGAAAACAGATCCCCTTCCCTGCCCACTTCAAGTCCCAGGAAAAGGAAAGGAAAAAGGCACCAGGGAAAAAGTTGGAGAGACTGCAAGTATATTTAATTTGAAGTACTAGCCATGGAGGCACCATAAAAAATTATTATCATGAAAAGGATCACACTTCTGGGGAAGGAAAACGAGTGGAGTAAAGGAAGCCCCAACTGAGTGTTAAAACGCCCATGGGATGTGATTATCTCCTGGTAAAAAAGCATCTCTGAACGTACTGCTATTCTGAATCCCCAACACACAGAGACACAGTTTATACACTATACACACAGAGAACGTGGGAGATGTGTGTATATAAATTATTTAGGCAAACCATTTCAGTTCCGAGAGAGAGAGAGAGGCAAGTTTGCATTAAAATGCTTCAACTGTGAGATTCACAGATATATTAATATCCATATTCTGGAGTGTTGAGCAGTCTCTCAGAAGAAGCTCTTTATCCTCAGCTGTTTTATGATGGTATTGCAGATGTATGGCAGGACAGAATGGCAAGAAAGCCGGTTTTCAGAGAAATGGCTTATCGGGGCTCCATATGTTTGCTGGAGGGAAAAGCTCTTCATAAAATGACTCTTGCTGCTCAGCAAGGCATCCTGATTTCTCATTACGATTCTCCGGCTCTCTTCCCAATGCTACTTCCCAAAACAGCTCTGTCTCATCACATCCCAGTCCTTGCCTAACTATTTTAATAAATGGTAGCAAAATGACACAAGGAAAGGTAGAGCAGGAAGCAGGTGCAGGATGATACATAATCCAGGGTGTCATTCTGCAGGCAAATAAAGCTGGAAGAAAAGCAGCTGAAGATTAGCCATACATACGGTGAGAAAGCAGGCTTCCACACAGGTGTAATTCCCATTTGCCATCACTGCAATCTTAGAAACTTTGTTCATATAAATACTACTACACTACTGCAAATAGCAGTAATAATAGAAGGGCAGCAGATAAGGAACTGCATTAGTTTCTTTCGGAATTGTACTACCACTGAGTAATAACTAAGTTAATGTACACAGCATTAAAAGAAGAAGCCCAAATAGTCTCAGAACTCAAAAAATTGAAGCCCTGCATGCAAGATGCAGGCACGGGCCATCACGTGCATGATTGTTTTTGTATGCATTTCTGCACACACAAACACAGGAGTTGCAAGACAACCATTCTCTGCAACCAAATTAATATCAGAGTCTTTTTAGTCTAAGAGGTAAGGCAGGCCCCCACTCTCCTGGCCTTCTGGAAGCAGGTTAAGACCTGGTTGTTCCACCTTGCTTGCGGTGGGAGGGGGGATAGCCAATCTTGGGGGTGGTTGGCACCTTGATGGGGCCAATGATAACATTGTTATTCGCCATCTTAAATGTTACATTTTATATTTTGCACTTTATATGTATATGTGTATGTATGTGTGTGTATATAATTTTACTTTAAAAATATGTTATTTTTCTATTTTTAACTGTTTGTTAACTGCCCAAAGTCATTATTATGCAATGGGCGGTAAAGAAATATGACAAATAAATAAGACAGATGTACTGTATGCCCCAAACAGGCTGAAAATGCAGCAAGCACACCTTGCGCTTATCATCAGAAGTTCAACAGATATACTAATCATTTGGAGGGCTCTCCTTTCACACCTACCATCTTGGCCTTCGTTTCCCTCTACTGCTTGCAGTTGCAGAAGGAGCAGCTGGAGCTGTAAAAGTCTTTCCTTCCCAAGAAGAAGATGGCAGAGGGCCTGGATATCTGAGGGACCACTTGTCTCCAGTCATTTCTGCCCACTCAGTGTGTTCCGGCACAGTGGATACACTCCAGGTCCCCTCCATTGAATGTTGCCATCTTGTGGGACCTAGGAAGCATGTTTTCTGTGTTGCAGCCCCCACCCTCTGGAACAGCATCCCCCCCAAGGTAAGGATGGCACCCTCTCTCCTAGGGTTCCAGAACGCTCTTAAAACCTGGCTTTGGTCCCAGGCCTGGGATCAATGTTTGTTATTTGTTCAATGGTCCCTGTTTTGTTTTGTTGATTTTTTTTGTTTTTTAGATCATTTCAATCTGGGCTATCTGATTTAATGTTTTTAGCTGTTTGTATGTTTTCTCTAGTTTTGTACACCTTCCAGAGTCCACTGGAGTTGGGCAGCCAATAAATTTAAATAAATAAATTAATGGAAACCAGATTTGCAAATGACCTCCTGATGTGACCCTACCTCTTGCCACACATGGAATATGAACTTGCTTCTAACTTCTGCCTTCTCCCCATAGGTCCCCTGCCCCAAGACTTCCCCTCCCTTCTAAGGTGGATAGCTGAGGGAAGTTCTGTTCCTCAAGGGAAGATTGCAGTCAAAAAACAGAGGATTTAGCCAAGTGCCTATCTTGGCAGTTAACCCATCAAGACCCAGACCTTAAGGTATATTCACTGCACTTTGAGATTCATTTAGAGATACATTGTTTTGGCTCCCAGGGTGCACAAATGATAACTTTTGCACAGAAATGGAAATGGTTTTCTTAAAACAATAGTCTTGCATTAGTCTGAATCCAAGTAGGTTCATCATGGTAGGAGTCTTCCTGGAAAGAAAGAAAATAAGCTGCTCATTTCTTCCAGAGCTATGTAAAACAGGAGAACACTGAACTGTTCCTTTCAAAGCTGGCCCTACCATAACATGTGAAACTGAGTTCTCTGTTGCCAGATGCTGGGGAGCGGGGGAGGCAAAGTAAAGTTGTTAATTTGGGGAAGACTGAAGAGAATGTGCCAGCAGTGTGTCTTCTGCCTTGAAACTAACTTGATGCTCTGAGTTAACTTCTGTGCATGATGTGGGATGTGCCATCTTGCTTATCACCCCTTACCATTTGACTCAAGTCTTTCATCTCAGGCAGCAAAATATCTCAAGTCAGCCCTGTTTTTTCTCCTGCCCACCCCACCATTAAAGGAAGTGCCATCTCAGAAATCCCTTATATATAAGCCTGTATGGGATACACACACACACACACGTACACACACACACCCCTATTAAACAATGAAAATGAAATTTTAGGGGAAAAAATTAAATTGCCCCTCTCTCTCTTTTCCTCCTCTTATAGCTTTCAAACAGGCAAGACCAGTTCAATCGATAAGCTACGGCTTTGACATTCAGATCTCACTGACTGATATTTTGTGAAAAAAGGTGCCCTTATATTGGGATAGAGTGAGAATTGACCAGCAGCAGAGCTACACACAAGCCATCTCCATTTGCTGTGCAGGCCATCGTGGCCCATGCTGTGATCAGAGGGACTTGTTCGATTTAGATAACACCAAAGCAAATGAGGACTGAAATATAAAAGCCCTAAGGATCATATCCACTGGGAAGCATGCTTCTTTCAGGACTGGAGTCTCATTTTGACTTTTGACCTTTCCAAGTTAATTCCAAGGTGTGTAAGTGTGCACAATTACATGCCTAAGGATCACCAACAGCAAATAAAAAGCTGCCATGTGAAAATTATTTTTCTGCTCCAGTGATTACAATATACATTGTAAAGGTAGGAAGCACCTACTATTTTTGTAGGCAATTCACAGGTTGACAACTATTTGATATTGGGTTCCTCTTGAAAATAAAGGAACATTTCAATTACTCTTCCTGCTTCGGGGGAAATACCCTAAATAACTCATCTTCTGAAAATAGGGATTACCGTTATAAAATAGGAAAGGATTAGCAAGAGTGTGTCTGTATGCAGTTGTCTTGCTATACTGCAGTCTGAGGAACATTTCGATGAACTCAAAGCCCAATGACCACAGAAGCCTGGATCACATTAAGGCTAAGCTTACACTTTGGTGGGTTTGGGCCAACTTGCTACTGCTTAGCATTATATGGTAACCAGACCACAACAATTTTTTTAACACAATTATTTTAACATTTATTTGTAATTTGTTTTTGCTTTAATATACAGGGAGGGAGAGAGAAAACACAGGCAGACAAAAAGAAGCAGACTACAAAAAGAAGCACAAAAACCTATTATGTTGCATATGATAAACTACTCAACCTGTTTTTTAAACAAATCATTCAGTCTTGATGACACAAAATAATATTCATCAATCTTTCCATTAAGTTGATAAAAAGCCAGATCATAAACAGAAAGTGTACACATATCTGTAATCCAAGACTGTAAATCGGAGATAGCTCTATCTTTCCAACGCTACCCCTTATCTTTTTTACTGCCTCATTTTCAATAAATCCATAATAATTCATATAATAGTAAGCTCCAATTTTTTAGTATATAACCCAATGGTTTGTTTATCCAGATTTGATTAAAGATATCCTGGAGAAGCATTATCTGTGAACACAGTGAGTAGGATTTAGAAAGAGTTCCATTAATACAGTTCATTTTTTATCTGAAGATACAGAACTCATGTTTGCTTTTCTAAAAATAAATAAATAAAGTGGTTTGGGAATTGTTGCGCTGGGCTCACTGTGGTGCAAATGAGCAGTGACAGCTGCATCCCAAGTCCAAACACCCCAAACACTTCCTCTAAAAGGGCCACAAAAACTGCACAGATTTAAAAAGCAGTCAAGGAAGTTTCCGTAGAACTTCTTCAGAATTCCTTTTAAACTCTAAATTTACTAAATTAGCAAATTCAGGAAAGCCTGTAGACCTGGGATACTACATTAATTGATATAAGATATTTTATTGTTACTGTATTACTCTAGTTGTGATTGCCAAACTGAATAATTCTTTTTCTAAAAAATGCTGGAAATGTAATGAACAGGTTGGATTGTTTGTTTGTTTATTTGTTTCATATGTGGTGACAATGTTGTAAAGCCCAAAATTTCTGGAAAATGATTGATAGTAAAAAGAAACAAATTTTGAAAGTTCCAATTCCATTATAACCTGAGATATTTTTATTAAATTTCACTAAACCACATATCCCCTCAAAATATACTGTATTAGTATTGTACATGTTAATGGTTACAGGGATTATATCTGCTTTATATTTATGATTCTCTCTTTGAGAATGACTAACTAAATTATGGAAGTATGCCTCCATGTCCAGAATAATCTTATATGTAAAAAGCAAACTTGATGTAGAATTTAATTCTAACTGGAAATAATCCTTTGTTTATAATTTTATACATAGATTTGTGCCACATTCAAAATTTGGGTTTTTTTATGTACACAGTTTCTATCTTAAATTGATGTATAACTTCAGTGTTGACTTAATGTATTGCTTATTGTTTATAGTTTTTGTTACTGATTTGTAATGTGTTAACAAAGCACATGTAGCATAAAGTTCAGTAGAACATTGGAGTTTTGTTTAGAAAATGGAAATAACAAATTCTAAAATCTCTAATTTTTTCCACTGGAAAAGATTTGTTTTTAATGATACCTCAGGTCTGTTTACACCCACTTGTCTTTCACGGCCTGTGACTTATCTTTTTAATCTTTTTACGTGTTCTGTATCTCTTTTTACTTATATGCTTTCAAAAGGATATTTAATTAAAAAAAATAATTTCAAAAGGGAAAAAAAAAGCCAAATTAAGCACTCCACATAGCACACCCTTATTCATGTAAGTCCCAGTGTGGCAACTGAATTTTTGCTAGATTTTACACATCCTGTATATATTTTCCTAGAAACAAGCCCCACCGAAATAAGATTTACTTTTGAGTAGCTAATACTTGATGTTATTTTTGTATCTGCTGGTAAACATTGATGTTTTGTGATCTCAGACATTGTAATCTTTTTTGATATATATTTATAATCATAAATGTAACATTTGGGTTGGGGGTGGGGGGAATGTGCTTTCACATTTGCCTTGCATGAAGCCAAAGTGTTCCATGGGGGAGCCATCCTGATTATTCCTGAAGGTCCCCACTCTTGGACCCCTTTCCTTGCCAGACTGAACCCCTTAGCCACATACTAACCAGCAGGAAGGCAATCTCTGCTTTAAAAAATTACCTCAGTGTTTGGAATTCATTCCATACCTATAAATCAACATCAGAGACTACAACCCAGTGTGTTCCAGAGCTTTGTTTAAACATCAGAAGAAGAACACAGACAAGCAGGATGATAGAAATAGTACTAATCACTTGCAAATACATCTTTCCTGTCAGTGGGAGCTTAACCTTTTTGTTTAATGTTGCAGGAGGAAAAAACATTCATTTCCATGCCATCTATCCTTACAGTCAGAACTCAGACTGCTATGAAAGAGGATTGTATTTATTCTTATCGTACCATATTTTGAGACAAATTTGGTAGAGCAGTGTACTGCTAAAGCCAAGAAGGCATGCCCAGGCCTTATTATCTTAGGAAAAATTCAGGGTTTTTTTTAGTGATAAATGTAAACTGCAAAGCTGTGCTTTGGATGGAGATTGTGACAAGCCATATACCTTTAACTAGCAAGTGTGCTAAACAAAAGGAAAAGACAACCGAGCTACAGCTTATTTGTTGACCAGCAATGAATGCAACATCATTGCATGTGGCAACATTGATTGGATCAATTTAGCTTCACTCTCTGCCCCTGGATTTATTCATTCATAAGGGACCTGGGTAGGATTTAGCTAGGGTGTGCAGAAAATCCTACAATCTATAGTCCGCTCCTTTCAATTTCAAATGCTACAGATTATGGATGAAAGTTTGGTCACCTGCAGGATTTACTACTTCAAAGCAGGTGAAACTAAAAAGACCTGCAGAAGGCTGAGGGAGGAAAAATACAAACAATGAACTCTGAAAAAGAATAAGAGGAAAGAGATGGAGACTTGCAAAAGCAGCACTGGGGACGTCTTCAAATCCCGATTCTTACACTGCTGGCATCCCACTGAATCAGGGGTCAGTGGGGGGCTAGAGCTGGTTTACACAATAGCCCAAACATTTTGCTTGTCTTTTTCCTGTTTGCCCTGCACAGGCTCCATCAGAGCAAGCAGAGACTGCATGGGGAGGCAGTTGCCTGTACTCTGTTCTCCTACCATTTGGCAAAGTCTCAAACAAGAAAATTAATGAGCCTCTGGGTACTTAATGTAAAGCTTAAGGCAGAGATTAAACTCTTAAATGGTGCCTAGTAAAAAGGAAATCTGGTATTTAGGAATTATTTTTGTTGGAGGATTTGCCCAGCTTGGTGGGATATAGGAGAACAGCTAATGGCAAAACAAAGATCTAAAAGCCTGCAGACCCAGGACTACAAAAACAGCACTGCCATCCTTCCCCCTCCCCACTCCTTTGCATCTGGAAACCCAAGGAAGCTCTTAAATTCTAAAAAAGACCTACCACCAGTTTTCCCCTCTCTCCAAACAGCCTTGCCAGAATCAAGCCAGAAAAGCCCTCCCCAACACATTGCATGGTGTACTTTGCCCCATTGACCTACAACCCAACAGTGGGCCTCACTAATGGCTAAAGTGTGGCTTGATTGTTCATTTTGAAAGGGGAGAGTTACAGATATAAAGATGAACGCATTGGCTGGAATTCCTTTTAAACATGGAGTGATGGCTGCTTCTACAAAATTCAGCCACATATCATTTGCAGCAGTCCATACTGGATTACTCAGAGATATAGACTACTGCAGATATCCTGTAATCACACTGTCATAATTATACTGTGGCAGTGACTGAACAGATAAATTGTGTAATTATGGAGCTGCTGAAGATGGCATAGCCACTTGAAGCTTCATTTTGCTGTAAGCCCTCTGCTCACTCTGCTTTTGGATCCTTGATATATTTCAATCATTAAGCCCTAATATCTATAAGGGGGTTGCAGGAGCAGTCAATTGAGCAACTGTCCCTATAATCAGAAAACCTAGTATGATGGGACTTCTGGATATGAAGAGACTTATAAATATAAAGGCCCGGTTTGGTGGAGCAGATCGACTACCAACTAGACAGCGAACTGACTGACCGACCAGGGAGAGCCTGGGATAGGCCTAAGGCTATAGGCCTTGGCGTTGTAGGCCCGAGGACGTGGAGGGAGCTGGGCAAGGAGATCTGGGCCATCCCCTCCCTACCTGCCGGAAGCGGTGGAGAGCTGTTGGGGCCCCTCCAGTGTGAATGAGGACTCCCTCCTGGGGTGAGAGATGAGGGGGGGAGTCAGGAAGCGTCTGATGGTGTGGGAGAGCACTCACCTCCTGAGTGAGAGGCAGGAGGTGAGGGGGAGCAAATGAGAGGCCCCTGGCCGACCAGTGAGAGAGGCCAAACAGGGAGCATTGGGATTGAAGAATGCATGGGTGGGTGATGGCTGGGCCCAGATGGCGCCGAGAGTGCGAGCTGGTGCGCCAGGGGGCTTGCCATTGCCCTGTGGGTAACTGTGTATGTGTGAAGGTGTGTGAGTGGATGGAGGGACCTCTACTCCAAGCAGGAGACTCCGGAAGTGCTGGAATGGGGCTAGGTGGATTTGGAGTCTCTGGGGGCTACAGGGCGGGCCATACTATTGAGGTGGTGATGGGTAGGGGACGTTATGGCGGGAGCCAGAGGGCAGGCCATCTTCGGGGAAGATGCCCCCGGTGTTTGTTGCCGGAGGCGTGTTCCGGCCTTCTGCGCTCAGACCCAGGCCCTGGTCAGCAGACCCACAGGGGCCCTGGTCTTCGGCTGTTGCTACTTAATGCCAGGTCTGTTAACAACAAAGCCCCCCTCATAAGTGACCTGATCACTGAGGAGGGGGCAGACCTGGCATGTATTACTGAAACCTGGCTGGGCCCCGAAGGGGGGGTGCCCCTTTCAGAAATGTGCCTGGCCGGGTTTATGGTATGGCACCAGCCGAGATTCCAGGGTAGGCGGGTAGGGGTGGCAGTTGTCAACCGGGAGTCCCTGGCGGCCTTCAGGGGCCCTGCCCCACAAGTGGCCGGTTGTTAGACCCTGTTTTTCAAGTTGGGTGCACAAGAGCAGTTGGGAGTGTTGCTGCTGTACCAGCCTCCCTGCTGCGTGGCAACCTCTCTGCCTGATCTGCTGGAGGCAATCTCAGGGTTGGCAGTGGAGTTCCCCAGGCTTATGGTTCTGGGGGACTTCAACCTGCCTTCCCTGGGGCGGGCCTCTGAGGCAGCTTGGGAATTCATGGCTACCATGGCAGCCATGGACCTGACTCAGATTATTTGCGACCCAACTCGAGACAGTGGCCTCACTCCGGATTTAGTTTTCTTGTTGGAGCAGTGGCAATGTGACCTGAGGGGAGAGTTACAGCTATCCCCATTGTCATGGTCAGATCACGCCCTGGTGGCCTTGAGATTCTCTTATGCCACCCCCCTCCGCAGGGAGGCAGGACCCATTCGATTGGTCCACCCCCGGCAACTGATGGACCCAGTAGGATTTCAGAGGGAGCTGGGGGTTATACCCGGGGATCTGCTGCACGATCCAGCAGAGGCCCTGGCCGCCACCTGGAATAGGGAGGCGGCTGGGGCCTTGGACAGGATCGCACCTGTGCGACCTCTCTTGCCTCATCACACTCGATGCTCTCCGTGGTTTACGGAGGAGCTGAGGGTTTTGAAGAGGACTAAGAGACATCTAGAGCACCGCTGGAGGAAGACAAAGACCGAATCCGACCGAACACTGGTTAGAGCCGCTATTAAGGCCTACCTGGTGGCGATAAAAGTGGTGAAGTGTCAATACTTCTCCACTCTTTATTGCGTCTGCAGAATGCCTCCCAATGGCCCTATTTAAAATCACTCAATCCCTTTTGGGGAAGGTGGGTGCAGTGACCCACCTGCAGGGCTGTGCAGAGGAGTTCTCAGAGCATCTGCAAGACAAAATCGCTCGGATCTGCTCTGCGCTAGACTCCAAGCATGAGGCAGGGTCTGTGGAGATACCAAGGGATCGTACTTACCATGTTATCTAGGAACAGTTTGATCCTGTTGGACCCGAGGAAGTGGACAGGATCCTCCAGACAGTAAATGCCACCACTTGCCAATTAGATCCATGTCCCTCCTGGCTGGTGAAAGCAACTCGGGAGGTGACATGTGGTTGGGTCCAGGTGATGGTTAATACGTCCTTGAGGGAGGGGGTGTTTCCAGCTGCCTTTAAGGAAGCACTGGTACAACCCCTCCTCAAGAAACCATCGTTGGACCCTACTGTACTGGATAATTTTCGTCCAGTCTCCCACCTCCCCTTTTTGGGGAAAGTGGTTGAGAAAGTAGTGGCATTACAACTCCAGAGGATTCTGGAGGAAACGGATTATCTAGACCTCTTTCAGTCAGGTTTCAGGCCAGGATATGGGACAGAAACAGCATTGATTGCACTTATGGATGAACTCTGGCGGGAGCGGGATGGGGCAGTGCATCCATCCTGGCTCTTCTTGACCTCTCAGCAGCTTTCGATACCATCAACCATGGTATCCTTTTGGGTCAGCTCAGGGAGTTGGGGATGGGTGGCGTAGTTTTGTGCTGGTTCACTTCCTTCCTCCAGGGCCAGTCCCAGTCAGTGGTGATAGGGGGGGAGAGATCCGACCCTCGACCTCTCCTTTGTGGGGTGCTGCAGGGCTTGGTCCTCTCTCCTCTCCTATTTAACATCTACATGAAACCGCTGGGCGAGATCATCCGTCACCACGGGATAAGCTATCATCAGTATGCTGATGATACTCAATTGTATATCTCCATCCCGGGTGAGGTAAGTGATGCTGTGACTGCCCTCTCTCGGTGCCTGGGGGCTGTAGGGGTCTGGATGGGGAACAACAGGCTTTGGCTGAACCCTGGTAAGATGGAGTGGCTGTGGGTTAAGGGTTCCTCTGTATCTGGGACTTTGTCATCTTTAGTTCTGGATGGGGTTGCACTGCCCCAGACAGACCCAGTGCGTAACCTGGGGGTCCTCATGGACTCATGGCTCCTGCTGGAAGAGCAGGTGGCAGCCGTGGCCGGAAGGGCCTTTGCACAGCTTTGTGTTGTGCATGAGTTGCGCCCTTTCCTGGATCGGGAAGCCCTTCAGACAGTCACTCATGCCCTTGTTATCTCCCATATAGACTACTGCAATGTGCTCTACATGGGGCTACCCTTGAAGAGTACCGGAAGCTTCAGCTGGTCCAGAATGCAGCCTCACGGGCTATTTTTGGCGCCCCTAGAAGGGCGCACATAACACCTTTGCTACGTGAGCTGCATTGGATACCAGTTTGCTTCCGGGTCCAATTCAAGGTGTTGGTTATCACCTTTAAAGCCCTACATGGCATGGGACCGGGTTACCTGAGGGACCGCCTCTTCCCCATATCATCAGCCCGTCCCACCCGTTCATGCAGAGAGGGCATGCTGCGGACCCCGTCAATAAGAGAATTCCATCTGGCAGGGTCCAGGAGGCGAGCCTTCTCAGCAGTAGTGCCCACCCTTTGGAACATCTTGCCCCCGGAGGTGAGATTATCCCCATCGCTCCTAGCCTTCCGGAGGGAGTTGAAGACCTGGCTCTGCCACCAGGCTTGGGGCAGGGAGGAGAATCGACATACTTGGGGTTGGCTGGTGCCTTGAAGTGCCCCTCCTACATGATGGTTGAAGAGATCATAGCCATCTGGATTTTATTAGCTGGGGTAGTTAAGAAATTGTTTTGGTTTTTAATGGGATTTTATTAGAATTTTACTGTGTTTTTATTTGAGTTGTTATTGTATATTTATTCCATGCTGTAAACCACCCAGAGTCCCTCCAGTCGGAGGAGATGGGCGGTGACAAATTTGATAAATAAATAAATAAATAAATGTGGTCTGCTAAATGCATTTGAACCCCTTGCAGATTAACATTCAGATCATGAAGGTTTTCAGAGGTGTCTTCAGTCTGGGAATACTGGAGAGAAAGCTAATTATGTTCACTTATATCCCCATCATAATTTTATCCTCATATGTGCAGGATAAGCACTGGTAGTGGACTTTGTTTTAGATCCTAATTGACCTCATACGTAGACATGGCTATCTATCTCAACTTCCTGCCTTCTGTGATCGATGAAGATATTTATGAGTGCAGTCCATGCCTGGATTCTTACTTCGGCTTGCTTCTCAATTCAGTTTTCCAGATGCTTCAGACTTTAGATGTGACAATAGTAGTTCCTTGGATTTGGGTTTAGGAAAGCTCTGTCTTAATGCCCTGTTGTGGATTAGCACCAGAGTCAGTGTCTGCAACCAGACACAGGGCTCCCCAGGACTTTCAAAATGTAAGCCCTTAAATCCTTAAAATCAATGAAGCCAAGGCCATATTAGGTATTCTCTAAATGCAGATATGAAAGAAAAATTATCAGGTGTTTTAGTAGTGCATCTCTAGTCTGCTAAAATCAAAACAAACATAACAGATCATTGCATAAATAATAAAATCCTTTCCAAGTCTGCTTTTAATTTTTGGCCCTATACTTTATCTGGTAACCAGAGAATAAAGGGAGGCTCAAACTTTGGTTTTGTTTCAAGCGGGAGAAAGGGTTGGAGGCTTGCAGCTTTTTTAAAACAGGCACACACAGTTTTCAAAATAAAGCTGTACCAACTGAAACATATTGACTATACATTTGGATGTTGCTTTGATTAATAATCTGTAAAATAAAATTGGGGCTGCTTGGAAGCCTGCAGTCTACTGAGTTTCATGTATCAGTTGAACAACATGTGCTTGTGCATAAAGTGTACTGTCTACATATTTGTCCCTAAGGGGCAATCGCCTGTATGTGGGGAACAAGAAAGACAGTGCTGTTACCGTTCTTGTTATAACTGGAAACTAACTAAAAAGATTGAGATTACATTACAGAGCTATACTTAGACAGACTTAAAAAATAACTCTCATTTCTGAGAGGAGGAGGATGCTCCCTTAGGAAATAATACCATATAGACATGTGCTACAGAAAAAAACCCAGCTAGCCAAATTTCTATGTCTATATCTAACCAGCATTTGGAAAGGCAAAGACATCAATTTGGACCCTGATCTGCATTTTCATATTTGTTTTTGATGTTGCCATAACTTAATGCTTTTGCTTTACAGGTAGTCCTTGTTTAGTGACCACAATTGGGACTAGCAACTCGGTTGTTAAGCAAAGTGGTCACTAAGTAAAACCACTACTGGTTTTACTTAGTTATGATCTTACTAAACTTTTCTTTTGCTTTACAGACCTGCAAAGGTCATAAATGTGAGGATTGGTCATAAAATTACTTTTTCATCACTGTCATAACTGTGAACAGTCACTAAATGAGGCAGTCCCTAAACAAGGACTACCTGTATTTTCTATGTGAATAAATACTACAGTTTTTGAAGGTGTCCGCCCATCTTCATTCTGTATCCAGCTGAGCTAAAGGATGAATATTTATCATTAGTTATTTAGTTATTTCATATTAATTACTGAGAATGCTCATATTTGTTTTCCTAGGTCTGCTTGCTCTACTCTTTGAATCAACTGCAGGTGCTGCTTCTGTATCACCCTCTCACCCTGTGATTAGTACTAGTTTCTTCTTTGTAGAATGACTCAGCAAAAGAAAGGCAACAAACAAGGTGATGTCTGAATGCAATATAGCCAATCAGTTTTGATTATGTTACCAAGAGCAAACATTTAGCATGGAGACGGAGCTTCTGCACCCGCTATCAGCTTTTCCCTGAAGCTGAAGGAGCCAGTGCTTCAATACTAAATCATTCCAAGTTCAGCCATGGTGGGTTAATCGTTTGGACTAGGACTGGCTTACAGGTCAGGAACCTGAGCTTGATTTATTTATTTATTCATTCATTCTTCAAATTTCTATCACCTCCCATCTCTCCCAAAAGGGGACTCTATATCACTTCAGGCTACAGGAAGATTTGACTTGATATGTCCTTCCATATTCAAAGATGCACTCCATCTAGAAATCAGGAACAAGAGTTATATCTTCATTTTCTCCCCTGGAATGTCAATTTATTACATATGGGAAAAAAATGGAGGAGCACATAATCAACTGATCCTTGGTTTGCAGTTTTAAAGGGCTCAGGCAATGACAGATTTACCATTCCAGTCCAGAGGAATTCCCAGTGACTAAACAGTAAACCAGAACCACCCGCTAAAATGAACGATGCAGCCTGCTTCCCAGGATTTAACTTACAGACTCAGGTTGGAGGCCTGAGGAAGTGTCAGTGCTCCCTCTGCTGGAGCAGAGACATCTGGGGAATGCTGTGAGTTTGGCTTTAATCACTTTAGGATTCCAAGCTTACTTTCCAGCCTGACTTCCTTCTCCGTATATTCATTAATTTACTGTTCAGTGATTTTTACTGCCTCTCTTTTGCAGCATGATGCAAGGAAAAGCAGTGTATAGATATAAAAAGAAAATTAAAATGAGATTTCTTTACATTAGTATGATGTGAACTTTGGATTTTTCATACCTAGCATAGGAAATTTGAAAATAAAAAAGCCCCCACAATTATATCATTAAAACTATAAAAAGTAAAATTACAATATGGAATAACAATACAAGAGTGGAAACCAAAATAGATGGCATTTCAAATTAAGAAGCCCAGTTAGTCAAAATGCCAAAGTTTGGAATCAGGAAGGGAGATCATAAAAATGATGGAAGCCCATTAGTCTTTTCTCAGGTTTGGGTCTAGTATGTAATGGACCACTCTCTGCAGTCCTCTATGATCCACACTTTCCTTTTCCTTTAACTGGTCCTGGTGTCAATAGAAGAGACCACTCCTACTAGTGGCATGACTGCCTTTTTCACAGATTGAGCTGAAGGTACCCAGAAGGTGCCAAATAAGGTAATCACTTCCATGTTGTTGTTGTTTGTTTGTTGTTTTTCTTAGTAGTTGTCCTGTGAATTACAGGGTCTGCATGTTTGCACTGTGCTTGCCTAGCTCTTATAGCAAAGTTTATAAGTGCATGACTTGGTTTTTCATCCAGCTTGTCACAGAGCCTGATACTGATTTAAGGAAGAGAGGAGTGACTGGCCCAGGGTCACCTTGCTCATTAACGTGCCTAAGAGAGGGATGGAACCTGGATCTCCCTATTCCTAGTCCAGCATCTTAAGCACTACACCATACTGGCTCTTCCACAGTAACACCAAGAAAACTGCCATAGTCACCAGGAACTGAACTGGACTGAAGGGCGTCTCTACTTTACCTCACATAGATAGTGGGAAGGGATAATGTAGCTAATAGTCCTGACTACACACTAAGCATAATCTCATGCAACTATGGACCCTTCTTAGAAGGGCTACAATTATGAAGGTCAAGCACACGTTTCATTTGAAACAAGAGAGAAAAAGATAAAGAATGATGTATTTATATTTGAGAACAAGGACAAATTATCTCCCCTATTCCATAATTCTCCCCAGGATTTAAGAATGATTGGAGGAGTGAAACTTGTGTCCCTATTCCACTGTGGAATTAATGCTGTGGTGCTATATACATACATACATACATACATACATACATACATATTTACTCTGTTCGATCATGACTGGTTCTCAGAGACTGCTTGGACAAGTCCCTGCAGTTTTCTTGGAAAGGTTTTTTGGAAGTGGTTTGCCATTGCCTCCTTCCTAGGGCTGAGAGGAGTGACTGGCCCAGGGTCACCCAGCTGGCTTTGCGCCTCAGGTGGGACTGGAACTTGTGTTAGCTCTATGTATACATATGTACAGTACATGCATATATACATAAATACATGTTACAAAATAATGATAATCTTTTTAAAAGATTTTCTTTTAAAAGATTTTCTTTTGATTTCTTTACATACTAGTTTCCTTATGTAATTTTCCAAAACTCTTAAATAATACACTCATTTATATGTCTAGTACTAGACACGCATGTTAACCAGAAGTTGATTTGCTTCAAGACGTAACAATTTATTTAATTGTAATCCTAGTTCTTACATTATAAATAACTGGGAATGCATTTAGATTTTTAGACTTTTTATCCCGCCTTTATTCATATATGTATTCATTTTAAAAAATGCCTACCATTTATCAAAGTAATGCAAAACAAGAAAATATCAAGAATTACCAGTGGCAAAGATTTAAACGATAACAGCAAAAAATGAATTCTTACTTTGCTCATCTACAAAATATAACATGAAGATTGGGTTGAATTCTTTTAAATTAGAAAGGACAATACTGCATACACTAAGGTGGTCTATATCAGAGGGAGGGAATTTTAAGAGAATTTAGGAATAAATCCCCCTCCTGACCAGGAAATTCCCTTCCTATTTATTTTCTCTCCATTAAAGATGTGAAAGTAGCTGTTGTGTCATAGTGTCCATAGCTATCAGAAAGTTTTGGGAATCCCTTTTGAAAGATTAAAGCAGCAACCGCAACAAATCCACTTTCATATATTTATTCGCAATATAGTATTCATTTATTTCAACAGTTTTGTGAATTTAATGTCAACTGAGTAACCATGTTTTTTAAAAAAAAACTTCTGAAACTTTCTCATTCAGCCAAGTCCCTGCACCCTGCAACTGTTCTTCTAAAAAATGTTCAGGTTTCCCACATATCCACAACACTATATGCAATTTTCATATTAATTGCCTATCTCTAAAAGAAATATAGAGATGGAGACTAGCTGAGTTTTTGCAAAAAAAAAAAAAAAAAAGATAAATCATCACCATCTTTCAAAGTTGGCAGACCCCATCTTTCAAAAGCAGTGATCATGTTTACAAATTTTGCCTCCTTCCATCAAGATTAGCAGTTTCCTTTTTTTAAAAAATCAAAATGCAAAGTCTAGTTGCCCTAAATAATAGTCTGGCATTTATTGTTTATTCGTTATTTCTGAAAATGTGCAATTATTTTTCAATTCAGTTAAAAAAAAGAAAAGTTGTAGTCTTGGCTGATTTTTCAGCCCTGAAACTCTGTAGACTGTCTGTCCAGAGCACTTTAGCCTGTGAAGCATCAGGTTTTCCAAAACAAGGTTTTGATTCAGATATGAAGCTAAGGGAGTGAACTCCAAAGTGGTCTGTACCAAACCATATACAGTATTTTAAAATTCACTATATTCACTAGGCTGTCTGATAAGGGTGGTTCCTGTTTTCACTAGCCTGCATGGTTCAGCTGTGCACTGCAGGAAAAGAGAAAGCCACATCCATAAATCATTCACTGAATGGACGCCAATCTACATACTCTTAAGGCTAAAGTATTTTTATCCTGTAGATTTACATTTTCCTCCCACATATTATTTCTGGCCATTATAACTCAATTCGATAGGCCATGAAACTAAGGTAGCTGTATTTTAGTTGACTTATGATGATCAGAAATAATATTCTGGAGTAATGTGTGCATCTGTGTGTGTTTGTGTGTACAAAATGAAGGCAAGCAGAAGATTGATATATTAAAGACAATCAGGGCAATGTAAGCACCATCAAAGTTTCATAACTATATAAGAGATAAGAGATAATGAGAATCACAGTTATAAAATATTTCAAGTCAAATCAACCTGGGGTGAAAAACAGTGGCATAATTCACGACCAGTTTTATTTATTTTTTTTAGAAAAGAGTGCAAATTAAGAATGCTGGGCATGCCAAAAAAACAAGCCACATTCAGGTGGCAGTCAGGAGCTGGAGCACAAAAATATAGCTAGATCTAGAGGGAGAGAGCTGGAAAAGAAAAGGATTTCCAATGTTTCCTCTTTTCTGTTTCTGACTCACATATCTCATTTCAAGTAGCAAGAAGAAAGGAAATTCTCCCAATGGTTAATTGCTTCTATCGCAGCCGTCTCCTCCTTCCCAGGGTTTGGAATGTGAGTGACAGTTCAGTCATGTCTGTTGCCTGGGCTTTTAAGGCTGGTGTTTGGAAGAACCTGGAGCTTTTAACCATGGGACAGAAGGAAGAAAAAGTTTGCTTTCTGAGCCATAGGCAAAACAACAATACAACCTGTTGTACGCTTACCTCTCAAAGTTGAACTTCAAGTTGCCCGAATTTTTGGGTGGGATCACCCCATGTACATATATGTGTACATTTCATAGGAAGCTTCAGATGCAGAACTGCATGTTTCTTCCTTCTGAGTACTACCAGTAGCCTTTTAAAATGAAAAATGTAGCCAAGCCAGAAGCTGATCAGCAGAAGCCTTTCCCATCAGCCATAACAAACAGGTGTTAATCTGTAGCAACACCTAAGGACGTATCTTGTTTGCAAGTTGTCAAACTCATTAAATCTTTTTAGAAGACACATTCTGGGAAGAAGGGAGGGGGAAAACAATGCCATGAAACAATGCATCTCCTCCTAGTGGTTAGCAGGAGCACGGGGGAAATGGCATAGCACCACTGTGACAGAATGTCATTTCAATTGGCTTATTAACCATATGAAAAAATATATCAGAACAGTGAGAAAACCTCTCAGTTATCTATATCTTATCCCTTAGGCTATTGTCATGAGCCACTGGCATACTAAGAAGAGAGAGCTAATTCAGTTGTCAGCTGCCTTGCCTATTAAATAGATGGCATAAAAAACCAGCAACAAAACTGGAACAAGTATTAAGGGTAATGGAAAGGTCTAGCTACCCTTGTCCATTTGTTGTTGTTGTTGTTATTTAAACAAATACAACTCTTTTTCCCTTTTCAAGTATAATTGTGTTCATACCTGCATGTTGTTGTATTATGAAGTTCTTGGGGTGCTCAGAAGACTCCCCCTCCCTCCCCACTCCCTTGTTGAAATACTTACCGTATGTAGCATTCATGACCTATACATCACACTATAGCAAAGCATGAAGGAGGGAGGAAATGAAACAAATCCAATTAAATGAAAACATGCCATGGGTCTGAAAAAAACAGGCCAATATATCAAGAGACCAGATGAAAAGAATAGCGTATATTATTTGTAAAGAGATCTAAATAGTCCAATGAACTGCTGAAAAACTATGTTGAATTATTGGGTGAACATAGCATGTGGACTTCACAAGTGAGTTAATGAGATAGATAAGTGTCTTCCTCCAACCTCCTGGAGGGCCCCTTGCACAGTTGGCTGCATTCTTTGCTCAAAGTCCACACTGGATGGGTCGACAGAGAGGTTAGTTGGCTGGGTCCACAAAGACACTATCTTGTCTTCCAAGAACTGTGTTTGCAGACTTTCTTCTTCTCTTGTTCTCTCTATTGGTGTTCACTTAAATGACTCAAAGCTCTGGTAAGTCAAACCAGAGTAGAAGCTCCTTTCATAGTATCTTTACATGAGAAGGACCTTGGGAATGGCAGCACAGGACAGCACAGGGAATGGCAGCACAGGACAGAGGGCTTGGGGGCAAGTCCATGACTGTTCTTGATTTAGAGTCCTAATAATTGACATGCCTAGGGTTGGTTCATGGAGCATAATTTCAAGGCCCATAGCCCAGTGGAACCCCCAAATGGTTTCTCAGAGGGCAGGGACAGTGGTGGGCTAGCGATGCTACAGTCAACTAAGACTACTTCCAAGTGCCACATTAAAGAAAAAAATGTTTTCCCAGACTAACAGAAAGTTGAACTAGCAAGATGTCAGTTTGTGGAATGTATAACCCATGAGGACAGGGAAGCAAGAAAAGGATTGTCCTCTGGTTGCCATTACTGATTGCACATCCTCAGAGGCAGCATCTGATAGATTCTGCCCACAGAGAGCTGGAAACCCATTTCATTTTAACATGGTTCCCACAGCAATGGCAATCTTGGCCGGCTGGCATAACACTTGTTTCTGAAGTGGACCTGGGAATCAAAATTGATTGATGGCACAAAGAAAGTTTTTGCTCACTACTAGTGCAGAGAAAGACTATAGAGTAATAGGGCTCAGGTGGACAGGTGGCCTTGGGATCGGGGCAGTGAGGGGGAAGATAGGAAAGGTATAATAATAACACAGCACTGTTGGTTTAAGCATTAAGCATTTCCTATCTGGCAACAAGATTTTTCCATCATTGGTCCTGGATGGGACCCAGTGCACAATCTGGGGGCCCTTGTAGACTCACGGCTCCTGCTTGAAGAGCAGGTGGCAGCTGTGGCTAGAAGGGCCTTTGCACACCTTTGGGTCGTGCACCAGTTGCACCCATTCCTGGACTGAGAGGCTTTGCTCACAGTCACTCATGCCCTCGTGACCTCCTGTCTGGATTACTGCAATGCACTCTACATGGGACTGCCCTTGAAGAGCATCTGAAAGCTTCAACTGGTACAGAATGTGGCTGCACGAGTAGTAAATGGTGTCAGATATTTGACACATGTAACACCATTACTACATGAGCTGCATTGGTTACCGGTATGCTTCTGGGTGCAATTCAAGGTGCTAGTTGTCACTTTTAAAGCCCTTCATGTCTTGGGACCAGGTTACCTAAGGGACCGTCTTCTCCCAGTTGTTTCTACCCATCCAATTCGGTCTGGTAGGTTGGGCTTGCTACTGGTCCCATCAGCCAAGGAATGTCGGTTGGCAGGGACTAGGAGGTGTGCCTTCTCTGCCGTAGCTCCTGCCCTCTGGAACATTCTTCCTCCAGAGATCAGGATGACCCAGACCTGTTGGCCTTCCATAAGGCCATGAAGACCTGGTTATGGGCCCGGGCCTGGGGCCCCATTTCTTGGCTATATTAACAACCATACATTGTTTACTTGGAGACCATCTATATTTATTTTGTACTTTTAACTGTTTTTAATTATTTTAACTGTTTTATGTTTTTTATGATTGTAAGCCACCCAGAGTCACTTGATAAGATGGGCAGCTATAGAAATTAAATAAATAAATAAATATATTACTATCCACCTGAAGCGCCCTTAGGTGGTTTGAAGACTAATTCTGAGTGAAACCACCTGAGAAATTTTGAGAAAAGTCAAAAGAATTGAGGTGCAACACCAAAATATTTTCCAGGTGCAGGACTCAACATCCCTAAACTTACACCCAGTGTGTAAATTGATATATTTCTCTACAGGTGAAGCTAGCAAAAATTTCAAGGGAAGCTCAGAAGAGGGTTTTGATAAGACAGTGGAAATTCTCCAAAGGCCAGAGAGATTGCACAATCCCTACTAGTTTAACCTTCTCTTATGCACCCCAATACCAGCTGCCCTAGCAGAAATAGGTTAATTATTGATTCATTACAGATGTGATGGTGATCATCTGCTCAAAGAGAGTGCATGAAGCGATAAGACTGGCAAAGTTAATAAAGCAGCTTTCCTCCCCTGACCCCCTTATGAATCTTCACAAGAATGGCATGCTGATCCTCCATACTCCTGGGATTTGCTCTTTTCTTTAAGTGTTTTCAAGGGAGAAAAAGACTTCCTGCAATGTGCTGAGGTATGTTTTGTCAGACTTCATCAGTGCCACTGAGCATTGTCAGCAACATGTATGTTCTGTCAACATGATGAGTCCCGACTCAGCTTGTCAAATACACAGCTGTCTAATCTTTCCCCCATCCCTGTTTAAAATAAAAATGCTACATGGGAAAATATTTTGAAAAGATGCATTATTCTCAGTCAGAGGAATGATTTGATGGGAGATGAAATCAGTAAGTGCAGTGCTATCTGAAGGCGCCAGTTTCACCTAAGGGAATAGGAAGGGGTTCCGAAAACAATGGAAGGAAGAAAAGAAAATCAAAATCAGAAGAAAAAAAATGATGACAACCCCGGGTTAAAACTTGGGTAAATGTTTTCTAAATCTGTGGTCTGAATAGAGTACAACTGCCCTCCATATACATATGGATTGGTGTCATTTAAACCAGAATCAGTCAGCATCAAATGAACAGGTTAATTAAGAAATGCTATAATTCTGTAGCATTTTATTTTATAAAATATTTATAAAACGGCTTATTTGAAATCAAATCTGTTTACTTGTGGTTGGAGTATCAAGAATCTTGGGATGCATGTATCTGGTCCTTCAAGCTTAGAAATGCACAAGAAAGAACAAGTGGAAATTCATAATTAGCAGAGCAAAAGGAATTCTTTGTTTCTCCTATTGCTTTCCTGGTGGCCCAGTCCTGTATGCCAATGACAGCAGGTGCTCTAAAAGTCATTTTCCCAAGAGTGGGAAGGGGGGAGGAGTGGATCCAGAAGCTCTTCCTGCTTCTCGAAGCCTGCCTACTCCAACTTTTTCCCAGGTGGCATGGAGTTCTGGCACCTGGGTGAATCAATCTGAACAGACCTAGTGTGGGGGGAGGGTTCTCTCCTACCTCTGCCCCCCCCATCCTGACAAATCATGTCTACATCATAGAGGCTAGCCTGATCTGCCCATTGAATTTCAACAGGGCAAGTCTCACCACTGAAGACGGTGACTCATGAAGTAAGTATGCATTCTCAAATTTCTGCCAAGGAACTCATTCCCACAGGATTAATGCATAGGCAGCCACCATATCTGCCTATAGCACACAGGGCAGAAATCAAAAAGTGGGCAGAGCCAGACCCCAAAGTACGGGAGGCTTTTGTTGTCTCTGTTTCTGGTGTCCCCTTGTCTTCCCTTTTTCATATTACTATCTCTGAAAAATTACTGGAATTGCCAGTTTGCTTGCATTTACAGGTGCTTTCCATGAAAGGGGACTTTTCTGTAGAAACATACCCAGAGTGCCTTTACTGTTTAAAAACAATAACAAGCCACACAGGCTTTTGTTTTTTTCATATTTAAAATGATTCCTGGTTTGAGAAAGAGTTGCTTTTCTAGCTGGTGTGTTCTCAGTAGGACTTAGGAACTTATCCTCCCATTTCTGTAACAGTAGTACAAGCGTGCTGTGACCTGTCTGTCAGGCTATTCCCCAGCACTGGTCTGGTAAACTTTTCTATATGACGTGTCCTCCTGACATTGCCTTTCTATCTTTACTAACCTATAGCTGGGGCAACCTAAAGATCTCTTTAGCTGTTCTAGTTTTAAAGTGATGTTTTTCCTTCTCTCAACACAAGTGCTGCTCTGGACATGATCTAGCCCGCTTCATTGGCGATGTGGTGGATGATGCAGTCAAGGGCTGGGATCTGCCCAGCTCCTACTGGACACTTTAGGCTGCTGCAAGTATGCCCCTCCCTTCTGGTTGCTGGGCTCTGCCCTCCCTGCCCATTTTGGCTTCAGCTGCAGGAGAGCCAGACAGCTGGCTTCCAGAGGCATCTGCCAGTGTAATGCCTGCCCAGTGCTTCAAGTCTTACATGGGCGGCTTATGTTGTTATTTAGATTTATTATGGCCACCCACTGGCAGGGGCTAAACCTTCTTTTCCAGAAACCTTGACCACAGTCGCCCAGGCCCACCCCACCAAGGAGAGTAATTGGTGGATATTTTTATACAGGGGTTCAGGGCTGTTTTGAAAGAGAGCCAGTCCTATGTTGTATCAGTCAATTGAAATTGGGAAAGAAGAGCTGGGTTCTGCCAGCTGTGTCTTGCTAGTTCTGACACCAGGGTCCATCTTTCTGTTGCTTCTGATGACAAGCAGTTTCATGCAGCTGTACGTTTTATGGTTTTTATTACTTGGGAGGGATGCCATTTTGCCTTTTTCTATGCCATTTTGACTACTCCACAGGCTACTTTAGGACACTGCCAGCCACTGTCACAACTTTGCAGCCAAATGGAGGTGGTCAATAATGAGTGTTCCTTCTCACTTTACCCCACAGCCCTCCACCTTATCTGTTGCCCATGTGACAGGCCACAGGGTGGAGGGGGGCAGGGGATGAAGCTCTCATCCTGTGAGCCTGTGACCTGTCTGTCAGGCTATTCCCCAGCACAGGTCTGGTGTTTTTGAAAGACTGATAAACCCGCCTCCAGAACCAGCTCAGCTAAAGGTTGCAGGCATTGAGGTGAAGCAGGACAAGAACCCCCAATGATCACACAACCCCTACTTATGCACCTCTGACCTTTCAGTTAAACTACTACAGAAGGATGTTATGCTTGTGTCCAAGAATAGCCTGGTTGACAAGTCACAAGTACAGAGGAGTGCCGGGTGAAATGGGAGGGGACTGCTTCCTCCAACTTCCTCCCCCTGATCCTTTGATCTGTCAGTCAGGCAACTTGACAGGAGCTAAACCTTCTTTTCCAAGTACCTTGACTACAATCGCCCAGGCCCACCCCACCCAGGAGAGCAATCGGTGGATTTTTTTCTGCAAGTAGATGACACTTGAAAGAAGGGATAGAAAAGGAGGGGAATCTACCAATTGCTTTCCTTGACCTCCCTCATGGTTCTTGTTACTGGGGCAGAATAAGGCTTGGCTGTCAGGGCAACAATGTTTATGCCACCATGGTTTTCTGCTGGATTGGTGGACTTTAACACAGCCATCTAGCTAAGTCTGACAGGTCCTACCCTCAGTTTCCTGAGAGACAGAAGAAGACATTTGGCAGTGCAAAACAAACACAAAAAAGCTCTGCCATCTTATACTGAGGAAGTTTTAAAAAATGGGGGGAGATATAAAAGAAAATCCAATGCAGCTATCCCAAATTAAAATGAAAATTATTCTGCCATAAATGCAATTGTCTTTTGTATGGCTGTTTTTATGTTCTGAGAGAAAACCTGTGAGTGATTTTTATCATCTGTACTTTTAAGCGCTGAGGAAGGGATGCTGGATGGATCCTTTCGCATATTCTGAAAATGCACTCCACTGAATTATGCAGAACTCACGCCTGCTGACTGCAGTTCCAAAGCCATCTGAGCAGCAAAAGAAGCTCCATTGACTTTGTTGCTGCATTTGGAATTTGCACCCCCAGCCTAATGCACAAACGAGAAAGTAATTCAAGGGGTTTCACATAAATTATGCTCGGCCCCGTCAATGAGCACACTTTTAAAAGCTGCTGATGATGCTCCTCATAACAGAAGAAAGCCTGATGATCCAGATCGAAAGGGGGTGGGGAGTCAGAGTTTGTCCATCAAAGGAGATTATGGCTTGTTTCAGAACATTACAGAGCACTAAAACCTAAAATCATTGCTTTCTTTTGATTGAGCAACTGCTTTAAATCAGTTTGGCGTGTAAAGCTAGCAGAATTTATGATTCTGAAAAGGACAAGAACGCTAAATGTTTTAATGAAAACTGGGAGAACCATGAGCGATAGAGCTGTGTGATGTGCTTCACTTTTTGAAAAAAGATTTTTTTAAAGTTATTCCTTTGAAATTGCCTGGCCAACCCAAACACCATTCTTCAAAATCTTTGACCTACAACCATCACACTCTGAGCAGCTCCAGTCACCTGTGGTGGTGCGTTTACACAGAGACTTGCCAGATTTACTATTATAACATTGCACTTGTGATAAATAAGACCAATACCAAAATATTGGCCTGGCAGCTGAAAAGGCATCTTCAAAAAACTTTCAGAGTACATTCAAAATGGTTTCTTGTCTTATGACATTTTGGGAATGTTCAGAAACAAGCCTGCTGAATTGGTGCATGGAGGGGGATTGCTAGCATGTAGTTCTGGAACCTCTTTTTTTTTTGTTTTACAGTAGAAGTTATGAGGTCACCTGGGCAATTGACAGCGCCTCCCTCCTCTGGCAAGAGAATGAAGTGGGGGCAAGGCTGTCATACGCTGCTTTTGGTAGGGCTGGGTTAGCATACCTGAAGTTGGGGAGAAAGGAAAACATCTTTTTCTTTGATGGACTTCCTATTTCCATCTGGCAGTTTAAACTCTAATGCAA
The DNA here is from genome assembly GCF_035149785.1 of Candoia aspera. Taxonomy (NCBI): domain Eukaryota; kingdom Metazoa; phylum Chordata; class Lepidosauria; order Squamata; family Candoiidae; genus Candoia; species Candoia aspera. Next base: position 161,483,785 of record NC_086153.1, on the reverse strand, counting down.
AACCTGCAAGATTATTTGCAGTACTGACTAAAATCAGAAGGTTGTGTTTTAACCAGCTGAACATCTTTTGTTAATAGCTCAAGTGTTTGCCACTTTGATACAGCTTACTTCCACACATAGCATTGCAGTCATATCCACAGGAGATTTTATTAGGGGTTGCTGATTTGGGAGATCTGCATTTTATCATGGAGCTTTCAATCACAGTATTCCTCTTTTGAGTATAAATGTATACTGGAAAATTAGGATACCTATGAGAGAGAGAGATTAAGGACAAAGCAGAATTATTTATTTGTTTGTTTGTTTGTTTATCAAATTTTTATCACCGCCCATCTCCCCCAGACAGGGGACCCTGGGTGGTTCACAATAAAGTGAAAATGTATTTCATCTGCATTCCAAATGTTACTATTACATTCTGCAAGAAATGAATCTTCCCAGATGTTTGCAACCAAATAGATGCTTGCTGTTACATAATATATGAAGTAAACCTCAGTTACATAAATTGAGGAGAGCATTGGACCCTGGATTCAGGTTTATCTTTCTTTTATTCCCAGATTCCATTGGGAAACTTAAAATTATATTAGGAACAATCATAATCATTAGATTTATGCATGGGGATGGAGCACAACCATTCTGAGCATTCTAGTTGTACAATATTACAGCTGAGCCCCATTTGGGGATGTGCTGGCAAAATGATATATGAAGAAATTCATTCATGGTTTTACAATTGTCTGGATAAATACATAGCCAATCTATATAACCATATCATCTATATAATGATGGGAATAAATCAGTTCTTCTGCTTTTCAGGCCAACTGTCCTAATTCAACACATTCCAAACTGATCTCAGCTTGACTTTGGAATTCACATTTCTCTAACATTGGTGATGCAGTGCTGTTTTTAAAAGCACCTGTTAAAGAAAACTGAACACAGGCGAGCTACATATATTCATGTTCAAAATGAATTATTACAGGGAAATTGTTTGCAATAAAGGTGTTTAACACATAAAATTGCATATGCGGAGAAGAGAAGAGAAGAGAAGAGAAGAGAAGAGAAGAGAAGAGAAGAGAAGAGAAGAGAAGAGAAGAGAAGAGAAAACTTTTATGGTCATTCCACTATAGACCAAGGTGCACATTAAAATGAAATTTCGTTGCAATTGGCTCACAAAAAAATAATTACTATAATATATAATATATATTCTTTACCATTCCACTCCCCTAATCATTATCCCTAATAAATATCATGGTCCCACATACAACATGCACCACCATGAAGTAAGAGGGGATTATTAAGAGTCCAGGAGTCTAATAGCCCAGGGGACAAAACTGTTGCCTAATCTGGCTGTTCTGCATCGGATGCAGCAGAACCTTTTCCCAGAGGGCAACTAGGAGAACAAGCCACAGTGGGGGTGGGAGGGGCCACTGGCAATATTTTGGGCCATGGACAGACAGCGTGTCTGCGCTCTGTCCTGCATGGGAGGGAGGGAGATCCCGGTTATCCTCTCTGCTGCCCTCTCCACCCGCTGCACAGACTTCCTATCCGAGGCTCTGCAGCCTCCAAACCAGACAGAAAGACAGCTGGTCAGTACACTCTCTCTATAGTGCCTCTATAGAGAGTGAGGGGGGTGGGAGGAGGAGGATGTGCCTTCCTCACCCAGCGCAGAAAATGCAGACGCTGCTGTGCCTGTCCTACTGAGGACACGGTGCTAAGAGACCAGGTCAGACTATTCGCTATCTGCACCCCCAGGAACCTGATGCCACTGACTGACTCTACAGCTGCGTCATTAATAAAGAGTGGCATGTGGCTGGGCCGGTTCTTTCTAAAATCCATGATGATCTCCTTGGTTTTCTCAACATTTAGAACCAGGCTATTTATATTACACCGATCCACCAAACCCTTCACCTCCTCCCTATAAGCCCACTCGTTGCCATCCCTGGTAAGACCCACCACCACCGTATCATCCGCACACTTCACAACGGGGTTGGTGGTAAGCCTGGCACAACAGTCGTGGGTCACCAGGGTAAACAGCAGTGGGCTCAGGACCCAGCTCGGAGGAGAACCGATGTGCAAGGAAAGAGGACTGGAGATGTTGTTTCCCACTCGCACCAACTGGGACCTGATCAGGTGATAGTCATTAAGACCCATGATCGTAGATTTTTTAGGCACAGGTATAACAGTTGCAGTCTTAAAACATATCGGGACCACAGCCTGATAGAATGAAATATTAAAGATGTCCATGAGAACACCAGCCAACTGATCAGCACAGTCCCTGTGAATATTAGTTACATGAATACTAAATATGAATATTAGATATGAACAGAAATATAGACTTATGTTTTTATTTATTACCAATATTTCTATGTCACTCCTCTGATGACTTCCTATCCACATTTTGGGGGAAAAATCACTCTAATAGGGAAATCCAGCAAAGCAGAAAAAAAGAAAAATAGAAAGAAACTGAATTTGATATATTCCTCCATGTTCATATCTATCTTCACTATTATTCTATTAGTGGCAGGCAGAGAAGCTGTTTGCAAAAGCCATGCATATTGTAAATGTAGAACTAGCCATTATTTTGGGAATGCTTTGTATAACATAAGGTAATGTAATGCATTACCTGACTTAACTTCTTTTAAGATACTCCCTAAGATATTTATTTATCTATGGGAACACCACTTTTCTGTGTGAATCCTTCCCAAGTGACCAACAAAATTATTCACCATGCAATATGATCACTTTATGTATCTGTATAAAAAGATGCCATATCCTACTCAAAAATAGCCCCCAAGGTCTTTAAAATATCTTAATTGAAATGGAGCAGGTATAATAAAATATATCATGCTAAAACTAGTACCCAGGACAGTAAAGGAGCAAAAATCATAATGCATTATCCACATTTAAACACAGATTATGATTATAGATTAAAAATTGCTAAAATAAAAAGGACTGGCTCTCCTCTGTTGCAGAAGCCAGATCAGAGTGACGACAGCAACCCAGAAGGCTATGCACCACCACTGCAATCAATTGTATGGGGTTGATTGGCTATGATTATTATGAAGGAAGGTAGCTTCTGTCCTTGACTACCTCAGGAAGTACTGCTGCTGCATGCAAAGGATCTTGGAAGCATTGCTTGGCACTCTTGAAAGCCCAAGTAGCCACTAGTAAGGAAGGGTCCTTTAGGAAACTTAAGGCTACAAGAGAAGCAGAGGAGGAGGGTCCTACAGCATCTGGCAGCATGATGCCTTGAACCAGCCCTGATTTTATTTTTTTTTCCAAAAAAAATCCAGAAAGAGGAAAAGGAACTAGATAAACCTCCCAAGGTAGGCCCTTCCAGGATTTTGACATTGCCATTAAGAAGGGCTTGTCTCTTGTGTCTGCCTTTCTGACTTCCCAAACAGAGAGCAAAACCTCCAAAATGAATATGAATTCAGGCAGGTTCAGAAACTAGCCTTTGAATCTAAAGATGAATATCAAAGATTTAAACAGGTTTGGAAACAAATATGTCACCAGTGGAATTGGTTTATCAGATGGGTGCTTGGATCACTAAGCCTCAGCAAATATTCTAGCAGCCATTAATTATACTTTATCAATTGCTCATAAAGACACATATGGTGTATAAGGGTCCTGTAATAGTCAAGACCGAATATAAGAATATAAATATCTGGTGGGTGTCTCTGGTTGAAGCTAGGGGATGCTACTACAGGGTCATCTGAAGAAAAGTACACAGACTACTTGATTCTCCAGAGGAAAGATAACTTCATCCATAGGAGGTTGTTTCAGAGTTTCCATATTAGATATCAATTGGTTGATGTAATGGGGAGAAGCAATAACCCTGAGGATCAGGAGGAAGAGCCGCAACAAAGACAATGGTCAGATAAAAGAAACCTGAGTATGGGGCAGAAAGATAATTTGAAAAAGCACCTCAGACATGACCCTCCCTAGTTCTCATGAAGAAAAAGGGAGGGAGGGAGGTGGAAAGTGCATTCAGACTTGCAGGATTCTGTTACTAAAGCCTTATAATAAAAGTAGCATTAGCTTCTGTGTCTTTGATTTCCAAGTTTGGTCCACCATGGAAGGCTGACAGTTGATAATTGGTTGGTTGGGTGACTTCTGCAGCCTTTTGAGGATAAGAAAATGAAAGAGCAAGCATATTGATGATAATTTAATCATTATATGACATGATGCATAGCTGTTAAAAGTTGGGGCACCAGATAAATCGCTGTGCTTCCTTTGGGCAGGCTTGTCTCTTGAAATGAAAGATCTTGAAACTATACAATCAGATATGGGGAAAGGCACTATCACGTGAAAAATGTCTTGTAGTTAGCTCTCAAACGCAGGATTTCATTTTCTTTTCAAGCTAAGCTTTTTGTCACAATGGTTTAGCTGCTTAAACTTTATTCCATGTTATCATAGCTGTCATGTTCATTATCAGTAAAATAAATGACATAACTTTTCCATGTCCTGTTGCTTTGTATAACTCATTCTGCCATGCTGATCAACAACACACGCTGTAGTACTCTCAGGTATCTTAAACTTGTTCTGATCAATCTCTTTTCAGCGTTACTTGCCACAGTCTTCTATATTTTGCTCTGCTGTCAAAATACCTCACAGTGTGCTCCAGTTCAGATCAAGACCAGATGCCATGATCTATATTTTATCCTAGGCCTTGGCATCTGAACATTCTGTAGGAGACAAAAGTAGTTGAGGGGTTTTCTATATACATTCCTACATGAAATTTGACTTTGCCAAGAAAGAAGCAGCTGGTTCTTCAAACTGTATATTTATTTCCTGCAGAGTCCAAGCATGGTAAATGCACGTGTTTAAAAGGAGAAGACACATTTCTTCTGCAGGATCTTGAATACTTTGTTAAAGTAAATTATTTATCAGCCATCTAAATATTTTGACCATATACCTGCCTCAGAGGTACAGTATCAAAGACATGGGAGATACTAATCTGAATTCTAAACCAAATTCATCTCCACAAAATATATTAAGCAAGCACTGATTATTTACTGAAAGAACAATTATGTGAATGAAATGCAAGCTTAATGACTGAGAACTCTGGGAATTTTAATCCAATACTTTCAGGGGATGCCAAATTGGGAGAAATTAGCTGTCAATGGTTCTTGAGAGTTTCAGTCAGGAGATTTTTATAGCCCTAAGTTAAAACTCCATGGATTTTTATTCTTTTCATGCTATAGTGTTAAGTGATATACTTTTCCGTTAAAAAGAACTAGTAACTTCTGCCCTCTGGAGATGTTGCCCCAGAGGGCAGCTAATGGTAGATGAAGTAGGTCACAGTAGACAGAAGCAAGAAGTCCCAATAGGCAGAGCCCATGAGATCTACTGCCTTTCCCTGAGGGTATCTGCCAGTCCCACCAGTGCAGATAGGGTAGGCACGCTCCAGGTCCCTTCCTTTAAATGTTGCCATCTTGTGTGTCATCAGAGGTATGTCTTCTCCATTGCAGCCCTTGCCCTATGGACCACCTTCCCCTCTGAGATCCAACAGGCCCCCTCCCCTTTAACCTTCTGGAGAGTGCTTAAGACCTGGCTCTTCCCCCAAGCGCTGGGATAGGGTGAGGTTAGGGTGGGATGAGAATGTGGGTTGCACAAGGAAAGTGTTGTCGTGGTGCCAGGTTTTTCTGCTTTTCTGTTTTTTAGTTCTATTATTTTTTGCTTTATGTTTGTATTTATGTATTTATTATGTTGCTGTGGGGAAAATAGGAAGAGGAAGGAGTATTAGGTATGTTCGCCACCTTGAGTTATTTATAAAAAATAATAAATGCGGGATAAAAACAAACAAACAAACAAATTTTATTGTTTTATTGGCCGTTAGCCACCCAGAAATGGACTGCTATAAAAAATATTTTAAATAAATAAATAAATAAATAAAATCTCACCAACTTCCTCTTGGAAATTATTATGGACACTTAAATATAATCATATCTTAGCCACAGTAGTTCAAGAAGGCTGAGAGTATCATCCTGGGTCTTGTGCTAGGAGAAGAGGTATGGGACCTCCACCACCACTATAATCAGCTAAACTTTCAGCAAGCTATTCCTTCAACAAAGAATTTCATCCTTCTTCAAACATAGCTTGTCCATTTTTTAAAGCCCATGAAAGACTTTAAATAAAAGGGCAGTTTGTGGAAGCATTCTGACTTTTCTGAGAAGAAGAAGAGGCAGTCTACAAAACACAAAATCACAATGGTCCAGCTAAAAAGTGGCCCAAGAATAGTGACAGTCAATTGTATAGAAGCTAGGCAGATATGCATGTTAGTCAGAATGGGGAAAGTAAGAACAAACGCAGCATTGCATGGGCCTTTGTTAACTGCCAAAGAGAGTCAGAAATTGCATGGAAAGTCCACTAGCCTAATGGCTGGCTTGTCCCTGCTCACCTTCAGGATGCCGAAGAAGTGGGGGTGGGGGGCAACAGGAGACATGAAACGCTACATGTCATGGACTCCAAATGTATATTTTACCTTTCTTTTGATAACTACTTCTTTGTTTTCATTTTCCTTTAGAGAGTTGGATAATTTAAATTCACTTTGATGTTTCTTTAACATTTACAACTTGGAGTATAAAAGCAATAGGACACTAGTAAGGAAAAAGGCTATCACTAAGAAAAAGGGGGAAAAATCTATCTTTTAAAAAATATGAAAGAACCTAAGGTACTTTCCTTTGTTCATATAATGCACCAAAAATACTTACCAACTACAGCCTATCTCAGAGGATTTTTCACATGAAGAAAGGTGATACATTAGTAGTAGATGTGCTTTCAGATATGCGTTATCAACATTTATAACAAGAAGCTCATGGCTGAATATGGGGCTTTTTTTTATCCTCGCATTTAGAATTTAGGTATTTTTTTAAAAACTAATGATTATAATATTTTAAACTGACCACTTATAGCTCTTTGAAACATTTAGGCTATTTCCTAAAGTATGCATATTATCAGTAAGGCATTGTTTAAGATGACTGTATAATAAACATTTACAAACAAAACTGAAAATAATTGGAATTCTAAAAGAGCAATAATAATAACAATAACATTAATAATAGTGATTATGATAGCTGTTCTCTTTCTGCTTTACTTTCCTCTGTCTTTTGTTTTAAATTTTTAAACAAAATTTTGTTTGTGACACCATGTTTGTAGACTGTTTGGCTCCTACAGTCTTATAATACAATGCTCTTCCTGTGTATTAAGCCTTGTGCCTCCGTTAATGCAGTGGGGTCTCTCCATGGGTAACTGTGTAATGTATAAGGTGGCCTTCTTAATGTCACGTTAAAGCTTAAACTAAAGCCAAGGTATAATACATTATTGTGGGAAATGCTGAGGTTTTAGGGTATGTGATAAGACTACAGATTTCACAAAACAGAAGATTTAAGTGATTGCAATAAAAACAAATGATACGTAAGCAAGATGGATATTCTAGGTTTGTTGAAAGCATGGTAGTAGGGATTTTTAAAATAATTATTATTAAACTTGACTGTCGTCTTTTCATACTAGACCTCACTGCAATTAATAACAATCCCGGCTTAATGTAGGTTCTGCAGCACAGGCTGGAACTGTAGCATTGCTGATAGGGCGATATCCAGTCTCTGCTTCAGAAAATGCTCCAGAAAAAACTACTACGTACCACTGTAATGTTCCACTAGAAAATGCCTTTTACAATGATTTTCCCTGTAATTCCCTCCGGCTTCCTGTCCTGCTCTCTGGAGCAACAGAAAATAATGCTGCACTTTCATATGCATGGCCATTCTTGAGATATTTGAAGAGAGGCATGATGTCTCCCCCTAATAGCCTCTTCACCAAGTTAAAAGCATTCAGTTTTTTAAAATTATGATTAAAAAATTCTCATAGACAGAGTGCTCGGCAACTTGTAGTAACATAGTGAAGATGACAAAAATGGATGTGCTCTAGCCAGGAGATCCATAGGATTATCTGGCTGCCTCATATATGTGATAGACCATTTAGCCACTCCCAAACGTCTTAGGAGGCCCAGGGGATACCACGTGGAGGCGGTCTATCAATTGTCCCCCAATTGCCTACCCTGTATTACAACAAAGCCTCCTGCTTTTGATCAGCCATGCAGAATATGGTCAGCTATCAACAGAGTGCACACTAATCATGGTAGATGTGCAGATTCCCTATATAAATGGGTAAGATACTATCTCCAAGGTGTGACTGCGGGACTGACAGGCAAACTGTTAAACACATAATACAAGAATGTAAGACTAGAGCCTATGACAGGAACTTTGCTGATTTCCTGATGGCAACTGATGCTGCAAAAGACTATATTTGTAATCTTAATATTTGTTTTTAGTTATAATTGCCCTATGACCAATGCATATTTCTATATACCTTTTTATATTCCCAATTTTTTTAATATAATGTATTTGTAATATGTATGATGTTCTGCTATACGATAAATAAATAAATAAATCTGCAACTTGTTTGTTGTGCTGCAGATGTTCAGTGTCCTTCTTAAAATGCAGTGCCCAGAACTCATCACACTGTTCCTGTGAAATCTGATCACACAGACTGAGTAGAGTGGAGCTATTATTTCCCACCGTTTTAATTATGCATTTGTTCATTAGATTTACAGTATATCTCAGCTTTCCTCCAGGAAAAAAAATGATGAGGGGCATAGAGCCAGTCTGGTCTAGTGGTTAAGGCAACGGGCTAGAAACCAGGAGACTGAGAGTTCCAGTCCCCCCTCAGGCATGAGAGCCGGTGGGGTGACCTTGGTCCAGTCACTCCCTCTCAGCCGAACTCACCCACAGGGTTGCTGTTGTGGGGAAAATAGGAGGAGGAAGGAGGATTAGGTATGTTTGCTGCCTTGAGTTATTTATAAAAATAATAAAGGCGGGATAGAAAACAAACAAACAAACAAACATTCATCTTTCAATTGTCCCTCATAACAACTACCCTATCAGGAAGGTAGGGCTGAAAAGAAGGGACTGGCCCAAAGTCACTCAGAGAGTGCCATAGCAGAGGGTGGACCTGGCTGCTCTGTCCTGTTCATACAGAATAAGACTATATTAGCCTTTAAGCAGTGATGCTTTTTAGTCACTGGTGAAGTTCATATTCAGTTTGGGACTGAGACATCTAGTTCTTTTTTTACCTATCCTAAAACCAAGCCATTTCTCATCTACCTATCTATCATCTATCTATCTCTATCTACCTACCTACCTATCTGTATCTACAACTTTATATTAATCTTTGACATTTCATGTTGCATTCCAGCCTATTAGGATTATTCTGACTCCTGATTTTGTTATTTAGATATTCCTCGAAGCTTCATATGGTCTCACACCTTGACAAATATTCCTTCTGTGACCTAAAAGTGCCCTGCTTCTGGGAGGGTGCTCCTGCAGAAACAATAGGAACAATTTCTCTATACACATTTCTCCTAATTTTCTGCAATTTACTGTAGCTACTGAAAATGGGATGGTGTCTGCTTTAATTTCTATGCAGCCTAAAATCTCTTATTCCAGGTTTAAAATATGGTATACGACACCTGGCAGCAATGGCAAGTGCAAGCTTTTTTTAAAAATTGTAATAACAATGCCACCTAGTGTTCTTGCATTGTTTCAGACGTGGGATGCCATACATCAAGTGTTGTGTTCCGCTGTTCAAGTGCGCAACCGTATCATATAAAGCATTAGCATGGAGGAAAGAAAAGTGCAAAGATACAAATCAGACCTGAATTTACACTGCCTGACACATTCTCGTGCACACCAAGACAGAGAGAGAAAGTCAGACTAAATGCTCCCATCTAGTCCATTCTTGTGTGGCACTCTGCAGAACTGTATGCCAGATATATGTCGTTTCTACAACCAACGCATGATATTTATTCATAACTCACAATGAAGTCAGCAGAACTTTACAACTACAATAGATTGATGATTTCTCTCTATCTCCCTTCTAATTAAACATTTGCTTATAAGCACAAGGAAAGAATAATTTACTTTCCCAAAGAAGGGCATTTTTAAATAGCTACACTATTTATTTACTATATTTAATTTTGTAATGTTAGCAGTACCTTGCCTATGTGCAGGTGGCATGTTGCCTAATTAGCCAACACAACACTATAAGGTCATTGTCAGTTTCTTTAAAAGATTGATTACGTTTTTTCAGTTTTTGACACCATTATACAGCTTAAAACTCAATTAAAACTAGGAAATCCTCAAGGGGGGTGCAATATGTATATATATTAACATAAGGTGGACAATAGGGAGGTCAAAATTATCAGCTGATTCAGGCAAAAGCTGCAGTAGATTGGTGAGAATTGGTAACATCTGAATATTTGCCAATAGTAGTAATAAAAGCCTTTTCTCTTTGGAAAAAAAAATCATCTGCTGTTTATCAACTAAATTATTACACCAGCAAGTCTCAGTGTTAATGTTAAAAGAAATTGAAATGAAACTAAAATATGTTAAGCAGAGATATTTTGAATTTGTTAATAAACCAAGAAGATGGTTAGCATATAAATTAAGGAAAGAAAGAGAGAAGAAAATTATTACTAAAATTCTGGATGGTAATGCTGAATTAGTGGACAATAAAAAAATTTAAAAAGCATTTTATAATTCTTTTTCTAATCTATATGAAAAGCAGGAAATTTCATTGGAAAAGATTGATGAATATTTGAATAAACAAAAGTTACCAAAACTTTCACAAGCACAGAAATTAATGCTGAACAGCTCTATAACCACTTTCGAAATAGTGGAAGCTATAAAGAAAACTAAGTCAGGAAAAGCTCCAGGACCTGATTGAATATCTGCAATGTATTATAAATATTTTGCAGATCAGATTCTTTTACCTTTTAAAGAATTAATGAATTTGATTCTGTTGGGTTCAGCAATGCCAGACACATGGAGGGAAGCAAACATTGCACTCATACCAAAAGAAGGATAGGACCCTTTTTTGATTAGGAATTATAGGCCAATTTCATTGTTAAATAATGATTATAAGATATTTGCATTGGTGTTAGCAGAAAGGATGAAAATAATTTTGCAGGAAATTATTCACCATGATCAATGTGGATTTCTACGTAAAAGACAATTAAAAGACAACGTAAGAATTGTGTTAGATATCATAGAATATTTACAATATCATAATGAATGTCAGATGGCCCTTATTTTTCAGATGCAGAGAAAGCCTTTGATCATTTGAATTGGATTTTTATCTTTAAGGTTTTGGAAAGTATGGAATTTGGAGAATCTTTTATAAAGAGAATTAAATCAATTTATACATCCCAAAGAGCTAATATTATTGTGAATGATGAGTTGACTGAAGCATGTAAGATAGAAAAAGGAACAAGGTAAGGATGTCCTTTATCACCTTTGTTGTTTATTTTAGTGTTAGAGTTTTTTAACAGGGACATCAGAAGGGACGAACAAATAAAAGGCTTAAAGATTAAACAGGAGGTTTTTAAGTTAAGAGCATTTGCTGATGATCTAGTCTTGATACTACAAGATCCTTTGGACTCGGCTGAATATTTGATGAAAAAATTGAAAGAATTTGGGTCATTAGCAGGTTTCAAAGTAAATAAACAAAAACCAAAAATGTTAATTAAAAATATAACACTGAATAACCAAGAATTGTTTATGAGAAAGACAGGTTTTAAGAGTGAAAAAAAGATTAGATGTCTGGGAGTGATTTTGTCAACTAAAAATAGTGCATTGTTTCAAAATAACTATAGTAAAATTTGGAATGAAATTAAAAAAGACCTGATAAAATGGGAAAAATTACACTTGTCGCTTATGGGGAGAATTTCTGTAATCAAGATGAATGTATTGCCTAGGATGTTGTTCCTTTTCCAGACGATACCGATTCTCTCAACAGATATAATATTTAAACAATGGCAAAAAGATATTTCAAAGTTTATCTGGCAAGGTAAAAAACCAAGAATTAAGTACAAACTGTTACAGGATGCTAAGGAAAGAGGAGGTCTGGGGTTGCCAGATTTAAAATTGTATTTTGAGGCATGTTGTTTCCTGTGGATGAGGGACTGGATAACTTTAGAGAATAGAAAATTGTTACAACTTGAAGGTCATGAGTTAAGATTTGGATGGCATGCCTACCTGTCATATGACAAAGTTAAGGCAAATAAGGAGTTTAAAAATCCTTACATTAGGAAGGATATATTACAGATTTGGGATAAATACAAAGCTAGACTGTCACCTAATGGACCTCTGTGGTTATCACCCCAGGAAGCATTTGCTAGAAGAGAAAATGTGGGAGAAAAAAATTGGTTAAAATATAAGGATTTATTAAATTTTGAAAGCAAACCTATGTTTAAGACAAGAGAAAAATTAGAGATAGGTCTTTCACATCACTGGTTTATTTATATGCAACTATTTGAACTTTTTAAGTTGGATAAAAAGAACTGATTTGTAAATGAAATAACTTGTCTTGAGACTCAACTTTGTATGAATGATGAACATATTATTACCAAATTGTATAAGATGCTATTACAAATGAATTTGGAGGATGAACAAGTCAAGATGTGTATGGTTAAATGGGCTAGAAATTTGGGTATAACATCATGATGGAACAATGGGAAAAAATGTGGACAAAAGGTTTAAAATTTACGTTAAATTATAATTTAAAGGAATTTTTTTATAAAATGATGCACCTAATACCTGACAAGTTATCAAAAATGTTTAAGAATGTAACAAATGTTTGCTGGAAATGTTCACAGGGAGAAGGAACTTTTTACCACCTCTGGTGGACATGTGAAAAGCAAAGAAATTTTGGGACCAGATATGTACTGTTATTCAAAAAAAAAAAAAAAAAAACCCAGAACTGTTCTTATTAGGTTTGATGAAGGAAGAATTGGAGAAATAGCATGGAAATTTGCTTCTGTATATGACTACTGCTGCAAGAATACCCTATGCTCAATGATGGAAGGAACCACAAATACCAACAATGGAAGAATGGATAATTAAATTAATGGACCTGGCACAAATGGTGAAGTTAACTGCTTTAATAAGAGATAATACTATTTCCAGATTTATAGATTCATGGCAACCATTTTTAGACTATCTGCTTGTGATGGAAAAAAATGAAGTTTTGATTATGGGTTTTGCTGAATAGTGGGTTTGTTTGGATAGAAATAATATTAATATGGGTAAATTAGTGGTAAGAGATTAATTTATTTCAATTATATGTATATCTGTAATTGGGATAGCTGGAAATCATTTCTTTGTTCTTATCTTCTTTCCACTTTCACATTTATAGTTTGTGTCTTTTTTCTTTTAATGCTATCTTCTATCTTTACTGTATTTACTGTTTTGTATTTTAACTATATTCTGATGAAAATCAAGTTTAAAAATCTGCTAGAATCCTTTATCTATAGTAGAGTAATTCAGGTGTTATCACATTTCACGATATGCAATTGGTTATCAACTCCTTCCTCAGATCCTCCATTTTCCATTTAGCTTTCCCTTTCCATACTATGATTCTGCCTTTTTCTCTGAGGATGGACCTCAAGGTTTAAATAAAACTTCTTTTGAAACTGGCTTTAAGGCAGGTCGTTTCTTTCTATTGGGGAGATACTCGTGTCTTAAAAGTAGTACTTAGGCTTGGATGGGGGGACATTGGCCCAGGGTCCAAAGTCCAGAAAGACCAGCCCCAATCAACATAGCCAATGACAAGAACTTCCTGAGACCAACAGCAATGTTATTCTACAGTGCTGACCAGCCAGTCAAGGTTGCAGCAATAATGCATCTTTAAAATATTTATTAAATTATGAGCAGCAACTGAGTCTATGTCAGCCCTTAAAGGTAGGCAGCATCAAGAAACAGACACAACAAGGGTTCCAAGAATGCTCATTATTGTTGTAGGGTATTATAACAGAATCTTGAAAGCCTGTCAGAGTTCTTCTTTGTTCCATCTTATGCCAAACAAAATCAAGGCAGGGTTATTTTAACTTCCTTGCACTTTCTTCTTTCTCAGGGTTCTCAGTAATCTTTTCTGAAACTCCTCCCTTAATTGTTCAATTATTCCTTCTCAAGGCGAGGTCTACATTCTTTCACACTATCTCCCTTGCAAGAATCATCCCTGCCCCCATGGATGAAGACAGACCAGGCAACTCATCAAGGCCAACATGCTCATTCTCTCTCCCCACTCCCTTATTTGCAGATGGGCCCAACAGCTCATCAAGGTCAACAGACAAGTCTGAGAGAGAAGATCTAGAGATGAAGCTTGAAGGCACCCCCATCTTCTTGTTCCATGGCAACCACAATTTAAGAGTCTGATGTGGTAGGAAGCAAAGATTCTCCATCCTGGGGCTCAATATCTGATGATTCTGGAGGCAGTTCATGGAGACAGGGCTTGTCTGAGAATTTCAGATGAAATGGTGATTCATCATTTCACTGCATGGGATTTATTATTGATTTTAGGGCTTTAATGACCACCTCCTTTGAACCTATTAGATAATCTTAACCTGAAAGGCCACTTCTTGGTAAGAAGACCCAGATAGTTGCTTCATTTCCAAGGGTCAATTCCAAATGCCATAGCTCACAAGAGGTTGTGCTTTTGAACTTCTTCCCAAATCCCATCCCAGAGTACACAGATGACTCCACCTAGATGTGTGCAGGGCTCTGAGAATCCACCTTAATATACACTGGAGGGGCAAAGAACCAATAGTTTATCTCCTACAAAACAGGAAATCAGAGAGGCAAGTTTCCTGTTCTACAATTAGCAAACGGGTTGAAGAATGTTTTATCTTGTTTACATCACCAGCAAGAGGGAAATTCCTTTGCTGCTCACCACACACAGCCATAGGGAGGTGTCTGTGTCAACAGCCTTAATTATAGGAGTTATGGTTAATAGGCAGCTACTTGGGTGGAGCCATCTACCTTTATAAAACATAAAACAGATAGGTTTGGCACATCGGGTTCAAACTTAGCCACAATGGTTTACTTTTTTTTTTTTACAAGAATTTTATTAGATTTAAAGCAAAGATAAAAACAACAAAAAAGAAAAAAACTACAAAAAGAAAAAGAAAAGAATACTAAAAAAAGTGTGAAAACACAAGAAAAAAAGAATTTTAAAGGTTACATAAAGAGGTGGCTTCCAACTTTTAACAGCAAGAATATACAGCAATTTCCATAATAAATCCCTTACTCTATATCAAACCAAAATCACATTATTTCTATAAATCATTCCATTAGCACATTATAAAAATCACTAAATACAATTGCTCCCTCCCCTTATATTGAAAGAAAAAGAAATATATAAACCTCCTAATCAACTCCCCCCCTAAAACAACATTTATTTAATTATTTCCTTCCTACCACTATTCTATACATTTCTGTCCACTATAATAAAGATCAGACTAAAAAACATATAAATTATCTGCTCTTATAATTAATAATGCTACAATTATAGCAATCTTAATCATATTAAACCTAAGACCTGGCATTTATTATTATACCTTATTAATCTTAATCCAAATCATTAAAAAAGAATGAAGTCAAACAGGACTTAAAAGCAATTCAAATGAACATTCTTAAATCCTTACCCCACTTCAAAATATACCAAAGCATTCACATATCTCCAAAGTACACACAAAGCATTTTTCATTTAAAAAATCAGACAGCCAAACTGCCCCCCTTAAAAATGACAATTTCTCAGCAGAAAACCTCCCATAGAAAAAGACCTCTTCCTTCCCATAACATTCCATCAGAAAGACAATTCCATTTATAGTTTGCAATTCGATCTGTCCCTTTAATTTCTTCACCTGAACATTCCAGTAATCATCTGGCATTTCAACAAAAGCTTCAATCTCACTGTCAATAAAAACATTTCTATCATTGTTGAGATCTTCAACTTCTTCCACAACATCCCCAGCCAGATTACACATTTTAGAGCTGGTGTTTTCTACAATGTCCCAAATATCTTGCAAAAGAACTTGACAGGAATCGAAGAAAATCTGTTTAAGCTCACAATGGAACTCTGAGAAAGTCTGCTTGAAGTCCTCCATGTCTCAGGCAGTAGATTATGGTGCCCCCTAGATACTTAACTAGCAAAAGTAGAGTTAATGGAAATTTTCCAGAAGATGTTTACATAAGTGAAAGTACATTATCAGGCAGCTCCCCAGAGAAAGTGGCAACAGAAAACAGAAGATTCAAAACAGCAGATTCAATGTGTAGGAAAATACTAAATTCTTCAAATTCAGTGCAGAAAAAATAGCAGGGAGGCAATTATTTATTCTCAATCCTCCTTAGTATTTGGATGGGAAACAAGCCAAAACTTTAAAATATTTTTAGAAATTAATCCCAAAAATAACGATAAGCACCAAGAGAGATCACTTCTCCTTGTTGTAGAAAGCCTCTCTTAGGGTACATGAACTTTAAATAATATATAAATTGGGTGATTTAGAAATAGGGTGGCTGGTTTTAGTGTCCCTTTAAGGCTACAACATGGCTTGGAAATGGTGATGTCCCAGCCTCCTGGTGTCTCTTACCAGATTAGCACAAATGCTGTTTGCAATCCTCTGGCTGCAAGGTGCCATTCTGGAGGACAGATGGGATGATTCCAAGTGATTTCTGTCCGTGGAAACACTCCAGGGCTTCAGGAGAAACCTGCCTGAGCCCAAAAAAACCTGCTGTGTTGTCAGTTCTGCCCGCAGAGCCCGTGGGCACAGCTGTTCAGTCCGCCATGTCCCCACCGGAAGTCCAGCCACAATGGTTTACAATAAGTGCTATGAACTATGATACGGACCCATCCTGGGAATGTTGCTATGGTATATCCCTTTCCTGTTGGCTCCAGCTCTGGTGACCAAGAATAGTTTTGGCTTACTAGATGGGTCTGATAGTCTTATTCAGTTTTGGAGGGGAAGAAGATTAAAAGCTGAAAGGCTGAGAAGCAAATTATTTTATCCTTTAATAAATTACTTTACTCTTTAGCACTTAACCATTTACTTTGTTGTTCCATTCTCATGTCTCCTAGTACTACAATGGAATCTGCAGTAAAAGATGAATTAAATTAAACCAAACTCAACTGAAGTCAAAGCATGTGATTGAAGGAAGGTGACTTCCTCCACCCAACAGGAAGAAGTCTTAAGCTTTCCAGCTAGAAGTGGAATTAACTCCTTTCCCATTGGGTCCAACTTCTGGTGACCAGAAAGGTACTTCACAGAGCCCCAAGGATTCCACAGTCCCCTGAGGTACCTATATTCTCTTCTATTGGAGGTACTTCACAGTTAGTCCAGCTACCATTTATACTGAAGTAACTATTATTGTTCAAGGGGCAAGATACAAAAAACCTAGAAAATCTTGGTTATAACCTATAGCAAATTGTTTTTAGTTCCCAAGATTTTGGTTCATTTCTCACTGAGGAACAGATGATACAGCTTCCTTTTCTAGACCTCTAGTCCTTACAATTGTTGTAGCTTGATAGTAAAACATAGATATTGCATGCAAAAAAAACCCTGGAGATCTGCTGCTTGTCAGTGTCAAAGCAGTGATGTGCTCCTGGTAAAAATTCATAGCTCTCTGGCCTCTGTGCTAAATTCAAACTGAAAAGTGGCCCTCCTCTAAATTTAATGTTATGACATCTCAGGAGCTGGAGGATATTTTTTGTGGCTGAGGCCCTCCAGAAAGGTTGGACTCCTTGTTGACTGACAGCAATAAGAGTTGTGGTTCAACATATCCAGGGACATCTGGTTGGGAAAATTTGAGTTAGAGAGAAACATCCTGGGCCAGTAAGAATAATAAAATTCCCATGATGAAACCTCTAAGCTATCATTAAGAGCACTGTGGGCAAAATGTATTATGAACACCTGACTCATAAAACAGCCTACAACAGGTAAAACTATTATGTACTTGAGGCTTCACAATCCACTGGGCTAACTTGCCCCTTCATCTGGCAATAGAGCAGTGAGATCATTAATAATCTGATGCAATGCGGTAGCATTTTAAATCCTATGCTGCTCAGATTGGAATTGATACAGCAGTCACCATCAGATTATTATGAGCCAGGTATCTGTTGCATTGCCTGTTACTTCCTTAGAAATGTTTGCCAACAATCTCCCCCACCCAAAATGTGTTTTACTTTCTCTGCATATATTCTGGAGATGCTTGGTTAAATAAAGTGCTGTGATATTGCCAGAAGTATCCACATTTCAAAAGAACACTTACAGGCAAAACTAATTGCACAAATTTATAGGGATATGTTCACAGTAGTGCCTGAAAATTTAACATGCTTAGGAAATGTTCCACCTGGCTGCTATTCATCTTACACAGTCATGGAGAATTTCTCAGCATCCCAGTGATCATTCCATGTTTGACAGATTTTGGAATAGGATATAACAAGGTGTCCAAAATCATCCAAGACAGAAGTTTCTCCCATAGTAAAAGCAAATAATAAAAGCCTGGCTGCTTTAACAGCCATCATGTGCATTGAAGAGAACAACCATTTATACATTTGACTAGCTGCTTTAGTTCTAACAGGAACTAGGGGATCCCATCACTGCATGATTTTTTTTTTTTCCACAGCAGAACAACAGAATAGAAAACAGATGTAAAAATGGGGTGAAAACAACCTTGCCATATGATATCAAAATCAGAGCAAGTACCTGATTTTGAAATAGTTCTACCATATTTTGACTCAAATATCAACCAACATTCCTCAGTATATAACCTATAGCTGTTCTAAATTCTAAAACTTTCTATACATTCTAGTTTGGAATATTACAAAGCATTTTTGCACATATTAATTTTGGTATTTTATTTTCGATGTTCACTTTATAATAAAATAATATTATTTTTAAAATTGGAGGAGGGAATGCCACCTTGATCTCCTCTGTAATAAAGCAAGATACACAGCAAATCTGACAGGTGAATGAAACAATATATTTTAACTACTATATTGTGTCTGTGGGAAGGCTGAAGATAGCTTTCAGCTTGATTTACACATCCCAATAGCTTTCAGTAAGTGCAGGCAACACTTTGTATGTGGTGCAATCCTATTCATACTTAATCAGAAATCTCACTGCATTTAATGGAGTTTACACAGTAGTGTTTCAGGTGATGGACTAGGAGCAGGGAAAGCTGAATTCTAGTCCTGCTTTGGACACAAAGCCGGGGGGTGACCTTGGGCCACTCGCTCTATCCCAAACCTAGAAAGAAGCTAAGGACAAACCACTTCTGAAAACACTGCCTCGGCAGCTACATGGGACTTGTCCACATAGTCACTAGAAGTCAGGCCTGACTCAAAGGCTAATAATAATATTAATAATAGCAGCACACACACGCAGTAAGTATATGTTTAAAGGACTGCAGCCTACACACATTATCAGTTCTGTCAGAACAAAAGGGCTTAAAGTCAGCATTAGAGTTATTGCTGCTGCTCTATATTTTCTGAAACATGGTTCTCAGTCATATGTAATACCATATAAGATAATATACGGAAAACAGTGTTTTGTCAAGCAATGGAATAAAAATGAAGGAGAGACTTTCATGGACTCATAGCTATGAAGAAATTTCTTATTTCTGGAAGAGGAAACCACATTAAAGCTTCCTGAGATACAGCTGGCTATTCGAACATCTGCACTAGCTCTCTAAGTTAATTTCTTGGCAACTGGGAATCTTCAAAAAACCCGAAGTGTAACTTTCAAGAATAAATTCAACACTCTCTAATTCTCTCTACTGTTCTTCAGACTGTGCAATAATTCTCTATCCTTCAGTTTGCTCTAACTCAAATTTTCTGCAGATTCAAACTCAACAGTTGTCTTGTTTTCAGGTATGTTCACACCCATGTTTTAAATAAGCCAGTAATAACCCATTAAGTCGGCAGTGGCTCTAATATATATACTAGAACTGTATATTCTAGTGCTGGACTTTCCAACTTAGTTCATAACCAGATCTTTAATTGTGAAAGGAGTCCAAGCCACTCTATGAAACCTGAAGGTTGCCCAATCTCAGGCATATTATATCCGGGCTGCAAAAATCCAGACAGCATTTAGATGGCAGCAAAAAAGCACAGAAAAGTCTTATGCCTTTGCAGTTATCTCATAATCTGTCTGGTTCAAATTCTGGATATGGAACTGTGCCTTAGCAGTATCTGTTACTGCAAGAATGTGATTAGATTGCTGTAACACTCCTGTTAAGATCAGAAATTTGCAGGCAATGTGGAATAAGATGCAGGATGCACGCCAGATGTCATAGAAATTGGGTCATGCCATGAAACTGTTTTTATTTTTATTTTTAATGCCTTTTTTTTCCTTTTCATTAAAATGGAACAGGTTTTACTGGTAAAACGATACATGCCAAATTTAGCAGAAATGGGTACAGGGTGTTTCAAGCTATGTTCTTTAAATGTTGATGTTATAAAAAGAGCTTTGTTTGTGTTTTGAGACAGGATGTAATGAAATGTGCAGAGAAAGTGTATCCTAGAAGAAGGAGCATCTGTGACAAATTTAGGCAGTTGGGTTGATCAGGTCCTTGTGCTAAAGGAGGGAGTGATGGCAATGAATAATGATGCTTCTTCCTTGGGGGAGCTGATTGTCAGAGGCTGATAGTGTGAAGAAGTATAAGACCCTAACATTTCTCCTCCACTTAAAAGAAAGGATATACCCTGAGCCTGCCATAATACATCAAATGGTTAAACGAAGGATTATCTCTCAGATTTTCTCCAGCCCACCCCAAGACTCTGTGATTAGACAGAAAAGAAAAGAAAAACTCTGATAGAAAGATTACTATGATTTGAGATCAAACCTGTCAGTTACTGAATTGACTGAAACTAATGTTTCCCCTCCTTCCTCACACCTTCCCACCAAGGCATTATATAAGACCAAGCATCCCAAATTGCTTTGCCTTTTTAAAAATCCTTTTTGGTGCATTACTGAACTTCCAAGCTTCATGTAAGAGGAGCACATTGTGGAGGATTTGCAACTGGGGAGGAGGCAAATCAGAGCCATTCATTCCCTCTCTAGTAAGTTTAAAACTTCTCTGAAATTGCCCAGTTCTTCTTTGGGTATGGAATCATGTCAAAACCATGCACAACACTACTACATGCCATAGTACATGTCTTTATAACACTGAAAGTGCATCTTTTTAACTGCTTGATAATAGTGATCACATATCAGTGTGAAATGTCATTAGTGGAAAGAACCGAAGACATAACAACTTTCAAGTGTGTGGATGGATATGGCAACGTTAAGTTGCCCCTTCTGTGGTATATGAAGTATATTGATAGTTACATAAAAAGTTTATGTGCTACCTTTAATCCAATTCAGATTCCAAAGTAGTGCATAAATTGTTGAACACCACCAACAATCAGAATTGGACAAAGGGTGATGTATAAATGCACACATACACAAACACATGTATTGCAATGAAAATTAAAAGCAGCAAGGTGTTTGTCACCAACAAGATTGCAATCTGTGCACCAAGCAAGCCTCTTTGGGGGCCATTCCAAACTCGGATCGCATCATTTTGGTGGCTAAAGTACTGCCTACAAGCACAGCCCATATATCAAGCACACCACAGTAATCCAACCCAACCAGGAGGTTTACTTATATTCCGTTTTTCATTACTACATTTATAACATGCAACACACACACACACACACACACACAACAAACTGAACAAAAACCCACCAGCCTGACTGGAATAGGCCATAATATCCAGTGTGCCTTCCAAAAGGGCAATTGGTGTCGTTTAGTCTTGTGATGGGGTTGTGGGGGGATGGGGGCAGCCTTATGGCAGTAGCTTGCCAAGAAATGGATTACCATTAGCAACAACTGATTGCTGGCTTATACTCTCAACTCTCACATTTATCATCTGTATGGATCCAGTTATGATGAGCACACTGTGTATCCATATTTATTCAGGTTGCTGCTGTAACACTGTGAGATTCCAAAGGGCAGAGAGAAAAAGAAGGAATAAATCACTTTGCCATTGTTAGCCTGTGGAATTTCTCTCATAATGAGACCTTCTCCTGTGCTGGATTTGTCTAGGCTTGATTATTACAGTTTCCATTCTGCATATCTCCCCTGAGCTTTAATTATGGAATTTAAGCCTGCTGAAAATGCCAACCTTAACTGTCCCATAGACAGAAAGCACATTGATTTCCTTCTGATTCTCCTTCCCTGGTTCAGCTTCCCAGATGCATCAATTTTATCTTTTTTGTGAAGTGGGGGATCTGAACTTGCCCTTTTATTTTTGTCCTGAAGCCCCTTCCTCTTTTTCTTTGTTTTTTAGGAATCATTTATCCATTTCTAGAATAAGCTTTCAATTTTAATTCCTTGTATCTGACACTGTCAAGAACTAACATGTATATATAGAAAATAAGTCATTATCCCACTGCAGATTTTCTGTGTTTTATTCTAATTTAAATGAGGAAAGCATCTCAGGATTTATTTATTTACTTTCTATATTTCTATCCTGCTTTCTAGACTATGATCAAATCCAAGAATGACTTACGTCAATTAAAAAGAGAGGGGCTGGCCCTGGCTCCTGATTACAATTTGAAAAAACAAGACACATAAATGGAAGAGTAGAGGAAAAAAGTAAAGGACAGAGATGTGATTTTCAACACTGGAAACAAGGGGGGGGGCAATTTCTTGGCATTTATATGCAACAGGTGGCAAAATCTAGCCAACTCCAGCTGATTTTCAAAAACTAAGCAGGGTTAGTACTTGGAGGGATACTACTAGTGGACCAGGAAATGCCAAGACTGTAGGCTAGACTGGGAAGTTGAAATAACATCCCAGTGGAAGGCAATGGCAAACCACTTCCATATTGTTGCCAAAAAGTAATTAAGATTTGTCCATATAGTCAGAAAGAATCAAGCTTGACTTAAGAGAGATCTTACCTTTTTTATGGAATTCAGGCTGGGGCTAATCTTCCTTTCTTGCCTTTCTTTCTTAAGGAGGAATATAGAGCTCTTGTTTCCTTGGCTGATACCAAATTGCTGTGGCCAGTGGACAATGCTAACCTGTGCTGCCCTGGAATGGGATTGTTTTACCTGGAGGGGAGGGGCAAAGCAAGCTCCCATAGCCACACCTTCTTTAGCTGATATAAGGAGTTTCTCTTGCTGTATTGCTGTTCTTGGGAAGCAGAAGATCTAGTGGTTTGGGTCTGCTGACCGATGATGAAGCCAAAATATCTACTGTTACCGAAGCAGTCTTCAGATGCTCTCCTTCCTACAGCATGTATCCACAGCAAGTTCCCCAAATCTTCCAACTCAGTGTACAGGGATAGGAGAAATCAGTTCCATAACCTCAGACACAATCAGATACAACACACAGTTTGGTGTGAACACTTTGTATTAGGAATCTAGAGTTGCCCCCACACAGAAAATACAGTTATGGAGAATGGCTAAGAAGAAGGAATTAGGGTTATATCAGTCTGAAGGTATAGGGTGAATTTATACTCAGTGTTCACTTATTACAATGCCTTTTTCTTCTTTTCATATTAAAATACATTTCTTCTCTGTTAACCAATGAAACAGGACATTTGATTATGGCTAAATCACATGTTAATAATATTGCAATGTTTTCTTTACAGAGACTCTTTTAGTTTAATTAATTGCATTAAGATTTATTTTGTTTTACTGGTATTTTTCATGAGACAAATACTAGTTGCTTCCAAACTAGGACCTTGTAGTGCTGCCAGACATGATTTTTCCATGCAATAATCTGGGGCAGAATTAAAAGGATGGTTTTCCACTGACATTTAGCATAATTCTAGGTAATCTATGATATATTTTAATATATGAAGATCCAGTTTGGTATAGTGGTTAAGGCATGAGGCTAGAAACGGCAACCGTGAGTCCTTGCCGCACCTTGGGCACAAAGCCGTCTGGGTGACCTTGGGCCAGTCCCTCTCTCTCAGCCTTAGGAAGAAGGAGGCAATGGCAAACCACTTCTGAAATCCAGCCAGTTTGGTGTAGTGGTTGAAGGTACAAAGCTAGAAGCCAGGAGATGAGTTCTAGTTCCAACTTAGGCAGGAAGCCAGCTGGGCCAGTCCCTCTCTCTCAGCACTAGGAATAAGAAAGCAAGGGCAAACCGCTTCTGAAATCTTGTGAAGAAAACTGCAGGGACTTGTCCAGACAGTTGCCAGGAGTCAACAATGACTCAAAGGTACACAAACACACACACACACTATAATATATTGCCCCTATTTGGTAACATTTCAGGAACCTTAGCATGCAGCTTCATTCCAATTATTTAAAATTTATTCCAGGAGAAGAACATGATGGCCTGTCCTAGATGAGCTTTCTTCTATGAGCCCCTATATTTAAAAAACTCCACACACATCCACCCATACCTACACTCTTTGCATTGTGGAGAGGTTGCTTTTTAAAAAAAAAGGCAATGGAGGGTTTTTGCAACAAAAAGAGTTGGGAGAAGATTCCATCCCTATGTTG
Source organism: Candoia aspera (assembly GCF_035149785.1). NCBI lineage: Eukaryota > Metazoa > Chordata > Lepidosauria > Squamata > Candoiidae > Candoia > Candoia aspera. The sequence continues at coordinate 161,459,398 of NC_086153.1, read as the reverse complement.
TGGTTACAGTCCAGAACAGGCCATTTGCAAGATTAACAAATGGAAAGAGAGCAGCACAAAACGTATTGTATGCATCATGCCATTTGGTCCTTAGTAATAACATCTGATTAATCAAATGTCTCCTGCAATGTTAATTGAAAGTTTGTTTTTGAGGACCTCTGCACTTCTTTTGATACCTATTAAGAGGAGATTAATATTAATATTAATTAATATTTTAATTTCACATAAATCATTCCACTTCTGTTCCCACCAATGGGACATTAATAATTTGATTCATCTCATTCATAGTTTCCTCTGCTATTTCTCAAGAAAAAAGAAGCAGAACATTTTAATGAGATGAAGTCAGTTAGTAAAGCCAACATCTATTCTGTAGGGGGAAAAGTAATAATCAAGAACTCACTAGGAGACCATAATGGGCAGAAGCTATAAAGAGGAAACCGCTAATGAATTGCAGAGTAGCCCTGAAAAGCCATCAGGAAAATAATGTCACCATTCTGGACAGATTGATGCTGCAATTGCCTTTTAAATTGGAAAAAAAAAAATAATGTCTGGAGAAGGTCAGGAGAACACCATATAAAGCACTGGACACAATGGGTTTTCAGTGGAAGTCATTTAGTGCTTCCACAAAATGGATGTGAATTGCCGAATAAACTGCTAGTGTGATAGCAAACCAGGTCCCCCTGCATTTGTGCCTGGCCAGGAAGGAGTTTGTGAGTACAAGATAGATGGATTGATTTGGCCAATGGTGTCTACTTATAATATTGACGATTGTACATAGCTTAGGGCTGACTTGTTGAGTTCTTGGTGTTCTCTGAGCTTGGTTTTAATCTTGAAAATCTTTCATTACCAGTCTAGGCACCAACATCAGCGCTTTGGCATGAAGGGGTTGTGGTGGCTCTTTATACATAGCAGTCCCAAATGGGGTTTATTTCTATATGTCTGTTGATGGCTAATTTGCCAGAGTGCCAAACTTCTTGGAATTCCTTTCTTCCCCCTTTAATGGCTCTTTCATACCTTTCCCAAGGTCCTGTCTAAATTCCTTTACACAATGACCATACAACCATCATAATACACAAAAAGGATAACCTTTCCATACATGAAAATACATCACAGAAACCATCAATGGGTTATTACAATGCCTTGATATCACAGTTTTGTTTTTGGATTCATATTGTGAAATACAGTTGGTAGAATTGACCAGAAGCAAGTGGGACAGAAATATGTTTACTGTGTTAGTGTGCACACACACATCTTTGAAAATAGCAGGCTCTCTATGACTGAACCTTAGTAAGAACTCTGTCAAATTCAGAATGAGAGACAGAAGGGCTTTTGTGCAGGATGCCATTACTGTGTATTGCAGGGTTTCTCAACCAGAGTTCTGTGGAACCCTGGGGTTCCGCAAGAGGTCACTAGGGGTTCCCTGGGAGATCACGATTTATTTAAAAAATTATTTCAAATTTGGGCAACTTCACTTTAAAGAGGTTTCATTCTTTATTTTTAGTTTAAGAACACTGTTAATGCATATATACAGGCCTACCCATGAAATGAATATAATAATTTTGTAACTTCTGGCCCATATTTGAGCCTGAATGTGCAGGGGTTCCCTGAGGCCTGAAAAATAGTTCAAGGGTTCCTCCAGGGTCAACAGGTTGAGAAAGGCTGGTCTGTTGCATAATGGCAATGGAGGGAGGCATAGGGGATTCACTTAGAATATTCTCTACCTGCAGTTATGTAGGTGGACACCACCCGTTGTTGAAATTGGTACAAGGCAATAATATGTAACATGGAACTCCATCAGACACTTGAACTCAGTCAGCTGTATCAACCTGAAAGGCCCATTACCCAACATCAACCTTCCTTTCACATGATGGGCTACAGTATGAGAAACAGGGCCATATATTCATCATTCGCCTCCTCTGTAATGGTCTGGCTGCTTCTTGAAAGGAAGAGGGTGAAAGGGGGTGAAAGGGTCACTTTCTCGCTCTTCCTCGCCAGCATCACCCTTGCCCTTCTAGCCTGCCATGCACGTCCCATGCCCTGGATGCTTTCTCTCTCTCAGATCAACAAGTAGGTTTGTTGCTTCTTCCATGGTGACCCAGAGTCATTGCCTAACCTCTGGGCTCCTCCACTGCCAAAGTAGGACTTTCATTTCTGGGTTTGCAAATCCAGATGACTGGATAGCAGCAGAGCAGTACAGAAAGCTCTAAGCCTTTGCTTTTGTCTAGTATTTGTCTGAATGTTTGCAGCCCAGATATGATAGCCCTATATCAGAGGGACCCTTTGGGGCAGTCTTCTTCTGCCTCTCCTTCATTATGGAAGTGCTGTTGCCACCTCCTCTAGGATTGTTACTAGAGTTATGAAAAGGGCCTTATTCCTGTCTGAGGTGCTCTTTAGAATCTCCAGACCTAGCAAGAAGCCTTCCTGATATTTCCTCTGTCCTGGAATTGTTAGTGCCAGCAGTACAGTGTTGCTCTTACTTCCCCTGCAAGTCAGGCTTCCTTTCAGCCCTGTTTTTTCAAGGCTGCTTTTGAGACTTTGACTAGAAACTTCCATTCTGAATTGGTTTAAAACCAAACTTTCATCAGGCTCTCTACGTCTCCAAAGATCTTTGTATAATTGAGATAGGCAGATGCTGGAATTCATCTTTCACAGGCATAGATCCCAATGGCATCGTATGTGCCAAACATGTTCTGTCCTTAAGGTGTTACTCATTCTTTTCCAAGTAAAGGGAAATACCTTATCATGCTTTTAAAAAGCATTTATTTAATTGGTAATCAATCAGTCAATCAATCATATTTATTCAGTCAATGACCAGCAAAATTTAAAGAACAAAAACAGAGAGAAACAAATAGATACAATAATATACTATCAACTAACAAAATAAATCACATGATAATATAGCACTCACTCCTCTATTACTATATTGATACATTTGTTACCTAAGTAGTGTAAATCTAAAACATTAATAAGTATAAAATTATATATATACATATCCCCTAACAATTTATTAACTAAGATATATCAAGTAATACTTAAAGCAAAGATGATTACTTTGTTTGTCCTACTTTCATTGTAGGTAAAGGTAAAGGTTTCCCTTGACGTAAAGTCCAGTCGTGTCCGACTCTAGGGGGCGGTGCTCATCTCCATTTCAAAGCCTTGGAGCCGGCGTTGTCCATAGGACACTTCCGGGTCATGTGGCCAGCATGACTCACGGAACGCCGTTACCTTCCCGCCGAAGCGGTACCAATTAATCTACTCACATTTGCATGTTTTCGAACTGCTTGGTGTGCAGGAGCTGGGACGAGCAACGGGAGCTCACCCCGCCGCGCGGTTTCGAACCGCCAACCTTCCGATCGACAGCTCAGCAGTTTAACCCGCAGCGCCACCGCGTCCACTTTCATTGTGGCAACACAAAATTTGGCTACTGCACACGTAATGTATGGTTTTAGATCGTAAAGAAGATGGTTCACATAAAAATTATCTGGACTCCAAGGGAATGTATCTATTAGGGGCAAAATGTAAACTGACCCAATGTCCCTGTAAAATTTACAGTGTAATAACACGTGTGAGATGGTTTCAACTCCCTCATCACCGCATGAGCAGATACGTTCAGCTATAGGGATTTTACTATACCTGCCTTGAAGAAGTGCAGGTGGAAGAATATTGAACCTAGCTTTAAAAATGCGATCCTCAGCTTATATAAATTATTAGATCTACTGCAAGATAAATATAAATAAAATCAAAACAACATCTCATAGATAAATAATATGAAGCTATTTGGTACCTAATAAATAACTTCGTGTGAAGTCTGTGCATGGAGAAGGAAATGCATTTTCTTTTCTTAAAATAGATTGCTATTTTATCCAAGCTCCTGGAAATGAGGCACTCCAAACAGCAGCAATTATTAGATAACCTTCTCACAGCTATGCTCTGCTGCTGCTGGTTTAAGCACTACTCAAGTTTTGAAAATAATAACAATAATAATTATAATTATAATAATTTCTGTAAAACATAGGCACATCACCTACAAAGAACAGAAAAAGTATTATTTTTAAGACGTTGTTTAATCCTGCAAACCTTATTGCATATAGCAATAAGGTGGAAATGATTTGTGTTTATTTCAGGAAAATGCTTTTTTAAGAAAACAGTCTATATGACAATATCATTCTATATATAGAACTTTATTTATCCACTTTAAAAAGTGCAAAAGTTAGTTGGGGCAGAGAATTGCCAGGCTGTGTATGATGGAATCTGGAATAGCAACACCAGAGAGCTGTCAGTCAGCCATCCATCCATCTAATTGCCTTCTTACCATCTTTCCATCATGTTTTTTTTATAACTGGTCGCCTCTGGCTAAAATGCAAATCATGGAGAAGAGCCGTCTAGAAAAGCTGCTGCTTTCTTAATTATCTGTCAGCGTATGGACCAGTGGACCCTGGGCCACAGAGTACAGTTATGCTAAGCAGAAAAGCATCATGGGGATTGGAGTGACAGCTCATTTTCCTCCTGTGTTTTTTTTTCCCCCCCATGTTCGAATGACAATGCAGAAATGTGGGTTTTTCCCACACTTTCTCTGAACACCTGGGCGAATACTCAGGGGAATACAAAGCCCAAACTGTCACATTTCCAGACATGGTCTTATTGCTGTCACTGTGACAGGATTGTTGACAAATGCCAGCAGTCATCTCAGCATCTTGGGAAATGTCTGCCATAGTTGTGTCAACAGCCTGACAGAAATTGTTAATGTTTAAACTTCTTCCACTGACAGAGCCCTGTCTTGCTGACAGTATTTGTCATATGAAACTCAATCTTTGTCAAACTTGCTTAAAAATTAACACTTCGTCTACTTCTGTTTCAGCAAACTGCCTGACAGCACTTGCTCTCCCTTTTTTCGGAATAATAATTTCTGAAGGAGAATATTCTGAGTAACCAAGATCTGCAAGGAATCCAGATGCCCCAGCATGTTACAAACTTAAGGCCAGCTTGTCCTTTTGACCTCTGCTGCAATGATAATTATGTGCTTATTTCTTGCCCATTTTTTGCCTTGGGAATCAGAGTTCTGAATTATTCAAGACCTACAAAAATCCTATTTCTCAGCATGCAGAATGGAAAATCAATTAAACATAGCATAGGACTATTGTGTTTTGTTTTTGTGTTTTGCGTTTTGTTTTTTTCTTTTTTAATACACCGCATGTTAGTAGCCAAGTTCTTTCCACATTCTGATTTTTGAGGGTCAGACCAGTTAAACAGCAAAAGAGTAAGAAAATCACCCTGGGTAGACAGCATGGGCAATTCTTTTCCAATGTGCTCACAGGGTATAGTCTGCAGTTGCTATTATTAAGTGTATCACCATACTTCTAAGACTACAATCAGGTGCACACTTCCTGATTTTTTTAAAAAAGCTAAGAATTATTATGATAGGATTTCAATTGCACTTCCATGTTCTTCTGACAATTCTCCACAATTCTTTGTACACATTTTCTTCTCTGCTATGGTTAAAAGTGAAAAATGGTTATTTAAATAAAAATGGAGTTGGAAAACAATAGAAATGGAAATATTTGTTTTAAAAGTATTACCAATTACCCAAGTTCTTCGGCTATATATAGTGATGCTGTAAATAATTTGCTTTGCAATTAAGTATTGTTTGTTTGTATGGAGGAACACAGAGAAAAACAGATGTCACCTTATCTAGTAAATATGCAAATCCTTTGCATCTCAGATATGAATTGCTTGGGTAACAAATCCATCAGTATATGCTGAAATAAATTCCTTGCACTATTGCACAAGGAACAAGTCCTATCTTGACTCAAGCAGGTGACCAACAGATCCATTTCTGGACTATGCTTTATACGTGAAAAAGCCAGGAAGGATACTAAAGGCAGATCAACAAAATAAATTAATGATGATTTCATTGCAATGGTTAACCCCAAATAATCATGGGAATCCTGACAGTGTGAGGAAAAAACCCACCCAGTGAGTTATCCTTCATTCCAGATTAAAGAAATGAGTAAAATAATAATATAAAGAATTTAAGATCTAACAGTTGGAAGTCACATCTTTCTGTAATGTTGTAAAAAAAACAATTCTTTTGTGTTTTCACACCATTTTAGTTTTTCTTCTTTTTTTGTAGTTTTTTGGGTTTTTGTAGCTTTTATCTTTCTCTTTAAACTTAATAAAATTCATAATAAAAAGAATTTAAGATCAATGGCAAAAAGCTTGACAAGAATGTATCTTCAGAAAGTTTAAAACAGACTAAGGGGCCACATTTGAAATACTATGATTTTTGTTAAAGTGTTTTTGAAATAATTAAATAAATAAAATAGTACCTTTGTGGAAGCGCAGATTAGAGTTTTACTAAATTGGTGGACTTTGCACAATGAAGAGATAAAGGAAACTTGAGACCATATCACCACAGAATTATGGAGTGCCAGAAGGGACCAAAGACTTAATGACTACAGAAAGGCAAAAAAGAAGAGAGAGAGAGAGAGAGAGAGAGAGAGAGAGAGAGAGAGAGAGAGAAACCCTCCTTTACTTTTATTTCTGTATTTGATGAAATGGCTGTTACTAGAAAAGTAGTGAAACTTACAGAAATGACAGAAAAAGGTATTACCCTTGAGACATTCCAAAAGATTTTTGAGGAGCTGAGAAAGAACGTTACAGCTACAATAAGAGCATCCATAACTGCCTATGGGAATACATCATTCAAAAGAGATCTGAATGAAGAGATAAAAGAAGAGATAAAAATTATTCTGAAAAATCTGCAGGACAATTGAGTGGAGAGTCAAATCAAATTCAAGTCAAGATGGAAATTTTGGAAAACGAAACAGATAATAAACAGAGAGGAAGTACAAATATTAAGGCCCTTCGGACAGTCACTCATGCCCTTGTTATCTCCCATATAGACTACTGCAATGTGCTCTACATGGGGCTACACTTGAAGAGTATCTGGAAGCTTCAGCTGGTCCAGAATGTGGCTGTGCGAGCTATTTTTGGTGCCCCTAGAAGGGCGCACATAACACCTTTGCTACATGAGCTGCATTGGATACCAGTTTGCTTCCGGGTCCAATTCAAGGTGTTGGTTATCACCTTTAAAGCTCTACATGGCATGGGACCAGGTTACCTGAGGGACCGCCTCTTCCCTGCATCATCAACCCATCCCACCCGTTCATGCAGAGAGGGCATCCTGCAGACCCCATCGATAAGAGAATTCCATCTGGTGGGGTCCAGGAGGCGAGCCTTCTCTGCAGTAGTGCCCACCCTTTGGAACATCCTGCCCCAGAGGTGAGATTAGCCCCATCGCTCCTAGCCTTCCAGAGGAAGTCAAAGACCTGGCTCTCCCACCAGGCTTGGGGCAGGGAGGAGAATAGTCATACTTGGGGTTGGCTAGTGCCTTGAAGAGCCCCTGCTACGTAATGACTGAATGAGACCACAGCCATCTGGATTTTATTATATTTGGTAGTTGAGAAATTGTTTTAGAGTGTATTTTATTGGATTTTTATTGTATATTTATTGTTCTACATTGTAAACTGCCCAGAGTCCCTCCAGTCGGAGGAGATGGGTGGTGACAAATTTGATAGATAAATAAATAAATAAAGTCAAGAGATGAAAAAAGATATAGATAATGGATTATCTATCTGAAAACAGTAAGGACAGGGTTGTTGAAGCTTTAAAAACACTTTTAGGATGGGAGGAGGAAGATATGGATGACGATCAGATCCTACAACAGCATCTTAAAGTCAAGTTAAACATTAAGTATGTCAGAATACTGCATAAGAGAAAAGAATACAAAATTGACTTGTTTGATCATTATAAAATACTGGAAACCCTTTATGGACTTTTTGCAAAAACCAGAAAGAACTGTTTATGATTTTTTGATTTACGGATTAAAAAGGGTTGAGATATGGGAAGAAGTTATCTATATAATGTAATTTCAAAGGGGGAGGAAGAGATTAAGTTTGCTTGTAACTGCGGTAAAGAAGATGGGAAGTCAGTTCTTTAAAAATCTTTTTCTTTTTGCCTTTATATTTTCTTTATATTTCTCTTTTCTCTATTTTTCTTCTCTTTTAATTTCATTTTGTATTATCTTTTATTATTGTTAAAATTCTTCATAAAAAATTACTTCAAAAAAAGAAATAATTGTTAATGTTTTCTACTACAGATTAAGGTTACTAATCTGCTTTTGCTCCAAGTCTTGGACAAGCAAGGTATGCAATGACCATCATTGATGATTTCTCAAGATACACATTTATCTACATCTTAAAACACAAAGATGAGGCATTTGAGAAATTTAAAGGTTTTGTGACATGGGCAAATGGAAAATTCCCTAGGCCTGTATCTGCACTCCAGTGTGATAGAGGAGGAGAGTACCTTTCTCACAAATTCAAAAGTTTCCTAGTGGAAAAGGGGATAGAACAAATTCTTTCTAACCCTTACACCCCTCAGCAAAATGATGTTGCTGAAAGAAAGGGCAGATCCTTGCAAAATGCAATGGAATGCATGCTTAAAGATTTACATTTATCTTTTAAGTATTGGGGAGAGGCAATATCTACTGCCTGTTATGTACAAAACAGATTGTATAACTCTGTGATTCAGGACACTCCATTCCATTTGTTTTATGGTGTGAAACCAAAGGTAAACCATCTTAGAGTGTTTGGTAGCAGTGCTTGGGTTCATATTCCAAAACAACAGAGAAGGAAAGGAGGCCCCACAACAAAGAAAGCCATCTTTGTTGGCTATGAACAAAGCCAGAGGAGCTACAGGTTCATAATGGGAGAGAAATTAATAATTAGCAAAAGCGCTTCTTTTGCTGAACAAAACTGGGGGAGATTAAATTCTAGCTCTCCAGTTGATCTGACCACCACAAGAGAACAGCAAGGACTTGCTGATAGTGATCTTTTGCCTGATGAGGACATTAAACCAGAAAAGCAAACTGAAGATCTGTCTGATGAGACAGATGCTTCTCAGGAAAGTGATAGGAGTCAAAATTTAAGCCCTGTATTACCTCGCAGATCTCAGAGGAGTAATAAAGGCGTTCCTCCATCATGTTTTCAGGCTGAAACAGTAAAGGCTTTTCACATATTCACAGAACCCGAGTCTTTAGAACAAGTGAATGCTTTACCACCTGAGATTGCACAAAATTGGCATTCTGCCATGCAACAGGAGTTAGCATCCTTGAAAGAAAATAAAACATGGAAACTGGTAAATCTACCTCCCAATGAACGCTATCTGGGTTGTAGGTGGGTTTTCAAACTGAAAAGGGATGCTGATGGCAAAATCCAAAAATATAAAGCAAGGTTGGTTGCAAAAGGGTTCACTCAAAGGAAAGATTTAGACTTTGACAAGACTTTTGCACCAGTTACTAAAGGTGAATCAATTAGATTACTGTTAAAAATTGCTGCACTCAAAGGAATGTCAGTTCACCACTATGACATTCAGACTGCATTTCTCTATGGTGATTTAGACCACAAATTATACATGCAGCAACCCCCTGGCTATGAAAAAGCGGAGAATCTGGTCTGTGAACTGCAGAAATCAATCTATGGATTAAAACAAGCTGCTAGATCCTGGAACCAAAAATTAGATGAAAAACTGCAGAATTTTGGTTTTGAAAAAGGAAAAGCAGATCCATGTGTATATATGAAGAAAGACAAACAAGGCTGTATGTATCTGTGCATTTATGTTGATGATTTGCTGTTGTTCACATCAACAGAAAAACAAAGGCTTGATTTTGAAGCCTGCATGAAAAGCCATTTCACATTAAAAAGCCTTGGAACAGTAACAAATTACCTAGGCTTGGAAATACACAGGGAGAAGGATGGTAGCTTTCTGTTAAACCAAAGGGGAGATAATGTTAAAATAATGTGAATGGAAAGACAGAGTTGTCAAAGAAAATTGGTTTGCATCTTATTCTGTAGTATAAAAAGGGGAGTGTTAATGTTTTCTACTACAGATTAAGGTTACTATGGTAACTAATCATTTTGGCTGGGTGAAGAGGTTGAATTTAATTGTCCCCTTTTCAGATGTTAATTTTTGCTCCTGGGGGGGAAGAACTTGCCTAGACTTGTTTTAGTTTCAGTTTTCCTTTCTGTATAGGCATGTAGAGAGTTAAGCAGCTCTCACTGAGAACCTGTAAGAATGCAGAAGCTTTTAAATATGTTTTGCTTTCTGTAAATAAAATTATTTTTATAGAAATGCCTGGTGTGTGACTTTTCTGATCTCTCCTGGGCCAAAGGCTTTCCTAGCAATCTGCCAACAATAATAACAGCTGGAAATGCCTATTTTGAGATATAATGTTTATATCAGTTTGAGATCAAACATTTTTAATAATTTGTGTGGCCCCATATAAATGCAGTCTTGCTTGGGTGAGTAGTGGTAAGGAGTTCAAGAATCTGTCTCTATGCAAGTGTGATAGTGTCAAGGGTCATAGCCAGGCCATTAAAAGAATTTTCTATAGGTATTCAAACTGTACTCAACTGTTTTCATGGAAACCAGGACCTAGATAGTTCCTAAAGCTAATGCACAGTATATAGTCACCTAAAATTGACAGTCCATGAGATCAATTCCTGGTAGAAGGTCTGAACTCCATAGAAAAACATATGGCTACCTGTGTCTGAGGAATCCCAATAAGAACAAAACTGGTCATGTGATGCCTCTTGATTGTCAGTGCAAGATGTATACTATGTAAAAAAAGAGAAATTCCACCACCCTCCCAAGGGAGTGGGGTGGAAGTCATGTAAAACTCCATACAAGGGGGCATGACATAATGTAGCATTTGTATCTCTCTGCTGTGATAGCTTAAGTGAAAACAGACTGTATATACCATTCTGATAGAGTAAATAAGTTACTTTTACTGCAGGTATTAGGTAGTCCAAGTATTGATAAAGGTGAGCCAGTCTGGTGTAGTGGTTAAGGCACCAGGGTAGAAACCAGGAGACCAGGAGTTCTAGTCCTGCCTTAGGCACAAAGTCTGCTGGGTGACCTTGGGCCAGTCACTACTCTCAGCCCAGGAAGAAGGCAATGGCAAATGATTTCTTGCAATGAGATCTTCAGAGACTTGTCCAGGCAGTTACCAGGAGTCAAGAATGACTCGAAGGCACACACACACAAGATAAAGATCAGCTTCAGTAGACTGAATCTGTCATATCTATCTATCATCTATCTATCGTCTATCTATCTATCTATCTATCTATCTATCTATCTCTATCTATCATCTGTTATCTATCTGTTCCCCCAAAATTTAAATCCTGAATTTCTTTCTCCTATCCTTTCATTGAAACAGGATTCTTGATGATGTTGAAAGTTGGGACTGACTCATCAATATTTCACAGCTTACTGATCACAATTAGTGGGGGGGGGGAGCAGTCAGGAAAAGAATCAAGAATTTATTCTGTTGTCCCCTTTACCTGCTCAAATCTCTACTCTCAGGTAACTTCCTCAATTAGAATCCAATTTTTCTTATTCATCCAAAAAAAAAAAAATCTGATGTACATCCTCAAACCAGCAGCCCATCTATATGCTTGGCCTCCTTGGGGATCACTATGTGAAACTTAAGTGGAAAATCCTTCATTCTCCTTGACAGTACTCAGATAATACAAAGCAAAAAGAAAAAGGCTGAATGTAAAAACCTATGAGAGCAGGAAGTGTGGTGCTGTGGGTCTCCAGCAAAATAATTATCTCCGGGTATTGTATTATTTGCATAATTAAAAAGTTTAGTTGAGTTTCTGACATGTCTCCAGCATTAGGAATGGGGAGGGGGGTTGCTAATCAGTGGAGGAAAGTGAAGGTTAATGAATTGTTATTTAGATGGTTCAGGCCCTGTGAGAGTTGTGGATAATTGACACCATTTGGGAGTTAAAGCAGAGTGGAAGAGGAGAAAGATGAACTGTCACAGTAGCTAAATGAGGAGGGGAGGGGAGAGTGAACAAATTATAGGTTAGCACCAATTATATTTTGATGGACTTATTTTTCCTCTTATTCCCCCCTGCCCCCAATTAGCTAGAATGAGCTTAAACAGAAGTAAAAATAACAACACTGAAAATTCAAAGAGCTTATAAAACTATACAGGATGACCACATCTATTTCACACATATGGAAGAACCATGAGGTGAAGTTTTCTCTAACAAAATATATGGCATATTTCATGAACACTCCAAAAAACCTTCCTGCCTCAGATGAAACACCAAATCCCTAAACCCATTCATTAAAGTGCATACAGCTCAGGGCTTGGCCAAGTTGTACTGGCATATGAAGCAAAAATAATCCCACCTGTGTCTCTTCTTCTTTCTGGAAAGCCAGACAATGGTCAATTGAATACTTCACCATCAGATGCCCTCCTTTTCATGACACCTAAAATCAACTGGCTGAGGCTATACTTTCTGCCAAAAGGGAGGATCAATCCTATCATCCAATACGACTGATTGGCAATTGAACCAGGATAAGCCCAATGAAACAGCCTTGCCCAATCTGAAGCCTTCTTGATGTGTTACTACAACTCATAGAATGTCTAACCAGGAGGGAGGACATTTATTTATTTTTATGTATTTATTTCTCCAATCTATATAGCTGCCCATCTCACAAAGCAAGTTACTCTAGGCAGCATACAACAAAGCTAAAAACAGTCAACAAATACATTAAAAGCTATAGAAACCAAGCTAAAACAAAAAAAATTAATAGATGAAGGGATGTTAAAAATAACAGTCCCCTCACTAGTTCACCCATCCCCTAGGGTCCCCAGGCCTGCTGACACAACCAGGTCTTGAGGGACCTCCAGAAGCTCAGAAATGAAGAAGACAATCTCACCTCAGGGGGTAGAAGATTCCACAGTGTGGGCGCCACTGTAGAAAAGGCCCACTGCCTACAGCCCGCCAAATGCAGCTCCCTAGACAACAGAACACATAACAGGCCCTCTCTGCTGGATCTGGTGTTATTGTTGAGTTTTTTCCTGAAATGTAAAACTAGGTCTACTATAATTAGTAATTAGTTAGTTAGTAATGCCTAACAAAGGCTCCTACCCATGCTCAGCCAACTTTTCATTTTACAACTAGGTATCTTTTTTGCCACTTCATCCTCCAGAGCGCTTCCCAAAAGCAGGGGATTTGTCTGAGGTCCACAAGCAGCAAAAGTCTGCACAGACACATTCCATCCAAGGCCATTGTTGCCTGTTTTTCCAAGCAGAAACTATAGAACCCAATGCTGTCTGAAAATGCTAAATATGCCAGAATGGAAAAAAGGAAGTTCAGAAAAACTAAAAACAAGTAGCCATCAGCATTACACCTCTTTTGTACTATTTCCATATTCATATTTGTCTTATGATTGCTGCTTTGGAACGTTTAAATAATAGGCATCAGAACTGTCAGACTGTCAAGAGGCCATTGTACTGTAGGAGAATGCTTCATTGAAAAATCATGAATAGTGGATTATTCAAGGTTTTTTTTCTTTTTTAAGTAGTTGAATCATGAGTCTCTTTCACCTCTGAGAGGCAGGTCAAGGTCCACTGTGGGGAGCAACACTTGAAGGATGCTTGGTAAACATACAAGGATAAGAAATGGGCAAGGAAATTACCAGCTCCTTTGGGCTCTCTGTTGTGCAGGACTTCCCATACTTGAAGTACAGCCCTCTGTGTATTGTATTTGCATTTTATATTGCTATTTCAAAGTTTACATTACCTAGATTGCTAATTTTAATCTCTTTTTTTCTTTTGCATATGTGTAGCCTGAGCAAGCCCCTTAGCTTATTTTGTCATTTAGCCAAAATTCTTTCTCTGTATATACTTTTCCTAACTGTCCTCATATTGTCAATTTAGTTTTGATATTTTGGATATTTGAATACAAATTTCCTTGTGTTGGTTAATGACCACAATAATTTTTTTGATTATTTACTCAGGCCCTCAGAATGCCATGACTTCCTTGACTAAGGCCCTCAGAATGTCAGAGCACAAATGTAGATAACTTCTCAAGGAATTTAATTATGACACAACTAAAAATATAGACTCTCCTCAATGCAAATGTTATTGTAGATAGGTGATGATAGAATAGGTTGGTGAACTAGGGTGGGGGAGGAGCTGTTGGGGAGAAAGGGGGGATTCAGAACCTCCTCTCAGATTGTTTCAGCTTCCAAAGGAGGAGACACTCATCAGCTGGAGCACTGCAACACAATCAATGACGGATCTTTTTAGCACCGTGAAGAATGAAACAAGAATGCCTGGAATATTCAGTGAAATTCCAAATACTCTGTTGCAGAGTTATTTTCAATAAAAGGAAATAACTAGGGAAGAAAAAGGGTTTAAACTGATTTCTGGTAGTTGTCTGCGACATCTATAAATAATCCATAAAAGGCGAAAATCTTCCTAACTCCACATGTGACAGCTAGAGCTGTATATAATCGTATACAAGCATTTATAATTAAGAAATTATCTTCTTATCTTTAAAAAAGGATTGGATACATCCATAGAGGGCAGCTCTAGCAAGGGCTATCAGTCTTCAAATTCAAAGTTACCTCTATCTGTGGGCTTAATTCTATCAAATACCAGTTGCTGGGGGGGGGGGGATCTGTTGCTGCTTACAAGCACTCCAGAGGCATCTGATTGGCCTCAACGAAGAACAAAATGCTGGACAAAGATAGGTCTGCAAAGGCTGTTTTTATTTATATGGGACAACAAATTTGAATATATTTGCTTTAAGACTTCAAGCTATGATCAAAAGGTGGAGTCCTTGGTGCTCTCTGAGCCTTGTTGTTTTCTTGCAGACATCTCATTGCCAGATTAGGCAACATCTTCAGTGCAATGTGATCAAAATCTATCTTCTGCCTTTACAGTGTGAATGGCATATATACATTTACATGTACACAGAGGCTGTGAATATCTGTACCTTTCCCCTCCCACACACACACCCTTCTGGAAATCATGAAATAGTAATTGTGTGAGCTCTCAGCATTTTATACAACAATCTGTGGGAAACCTGAAGGGAAAATGACTACCACAATCATTTTTAAGGAAAGTGAATTAGAAAATGAAAAGTTAAAAGCATTTGGGGATCTTTAAACCCTTTAGTATTCTCAGTTATTCCCAATATATTTCCACTCTGTTTTGCCATATAAATTTCACTTTCAGCCTTTGATCCCCAGTTCTGTGATCCCAAATCCCAAGAATGCAATAATTGTTTATCTGAACTTTTCCTACAACATTTCTCTACATTTGAAAATGCTACACTCATGACTTTTATTAACTATATAGAAGCATCAGCCTAAAAGATAAACTCTTGAATTCCAATCTTGCCTCAAGATTTGGGGGGTGAGGGGGGGGCTTTCAAGTTTTTTTCAGAGAAAGACACTGCCTTCCCTTTACATACATGCTGACAAACTCTCTCATACAGACCAACTTCAAACAGATTGCCTTGTGCCCTCTAAATCTGCAGTATTTCCTGTATATAATAGCCTATCATCCCTCAGATTATGCTCTCCTTCCCTTAAAGAAGCCTTTCTTCTCTCTCCTTAGCACCTCAGTTTTTGAAAAGCAGACTTCCTCTCTCCTTCTTGCTTTGGTAAAATGCAATTATTTCTGTCACAATGTTCTCTGGCAGAGGTGCATGGTTTGGGCTGGGCTGGGCTGGGCTGGACTAACCAAAAGAATGCCAGATTTTGGCTCTGAGGATCTGGCAGCCTCTATGAATTGTCTCTCTAGCAAGCTGCTTAGTAACAAGAATGACACTTTGGGGGAAGACAGCAATTATTTTAAAAACCCATAACAAGAAAAGGGGGAAGAGAGAACATATTGCTAGTGAACAGTGCATGGCTTGAGGCAGATAAAGGAATGGCACAGAGCACAGCTGTGTTAAGACTGTGTTGTGAGAACAAAACTGCTCCCTGTATTATTGGGGAAATAAGGTACCTATCATAAAAGAGGCTTCAAACAGAATTTTGGCAGAGGATATCTAAGAAATGCTGCTATTCTGCAAAACAAGGATTGTTCTTCTTTCATTTGAGGCTTTTATTGATTTTTTTTAATCCATTTAATAATGTCCGATTCTCAGAGACTGCCTGGACAAGTGCCTGCAGTTTTCTTGGCAAGGCTTTTCAGAGGTGGTTTGCCATTGCCTCCTTCCCAGGGCTGAGAGAGAGTGACTGGCCTAAGGTCCCCCAGCTGGCTTCATGCCTGAGGGGGACTAGAACTCATGGTCTGCCAGTTTTTAGCTTGTTGCCTTAACCACTGCACCAAACCGGCTCTTATTGACATTAATGCTGAATTAATTTGCCTTTTGAATGTGTCCTGTGCTTCAAGTTCTGTCTTAATTCATTTTTTTCTGTGTGTGTGTATGGAGGGAGGCAATTTAAATTTGATTAATACCAATATATTATCTATACACACATGCAAATTGGGAAATTAGGCAGCTTCTTGTCTGCTGACTGGAAATGCCTCCACATTCAGGTACAGAATGGCAATACCGTAAAGAAGCCATGGATCTCCTTGGATGCTGTTCCAGGGGCCAGCATGCCCATAAATGTTGTATGCCATTTCAAGGAGTATTAAAATGTTAAAAACAAATGTGGACATCATGTGAGGAAATGGTTGAGAGAGGTTTTTAAATTATGCAAAAAAATGTATTACCACATTAATCAATAGGTAGTTGTTAGTATAGGCAGGAAGAAAGGGAGAAAAGGAGAGAGAGAAAGAAATGCAAGAAAATATAATATTAAAATGTAGAGCAAAAGATTGAAGCAAAATAGATTGTGGCATTTTTGAAAAATGCTACTATATTATGATTTAGACCTAAATATCAATTAATTATATACTCATTTCCTAAGCCTCTCACTAAAAAAAAAAAAAAGGGATGCGATGGCGCTGCGGGTTAAACTGCTGAGCTGCTGAGCTTGCTGATCGGAAGGTCGGTGGTTTGAATCCGCGTGATGGGGCAAGCTCCCGTTGCTAGTCCCAGCTCCTGCCAACCTAGCAGTTCGAAAACATGCAAATGTGAGTAGATCAATAGGTACCGCTTCGGCGGGCAGGTAACGGCGTTCCGTGTAGTCATGCCGGCCACATGACCGCGGAAGTGTCTACAGACAAATGCTGGCTCTTCGGCTTTGAAACGGAGATGAGCACCGCCCCCTAGAGTCGGACACGACTGGACTTAATGTCAAGGGAAACCTTTACCTTTAAGCCTCTCACTACATTCTAGTTTACAACATTTCAAAAGGAACTTGTAACATTATTGTAAATTCATCAAAAGATATAGTTTATCCTGAACTGAATATTGGAGGCTGGGGAGGCTGGTCTAATGGCTCATCCATAGTTAGTCCTTGTTTAATGCCCATATGAGCTATTTTTTTGCAATAGGAAGCAAGTTAAGCCAGATAATAAAAAGTTGCACTGGAAATGAAAAGTATGCTTGTGCAAGACTGCATCAAGATACTAGAAGTTTTGAGCCAAGGTATATAGAGATAGAGAATTTTTGAAAATATTTTTCTGATAAAATTCTTGTATTGTTATGGAAGAGTCATGGAAGAGAACATTTTTTTATAGTAAATTTTATTAAGTTTCAATGGGACGCGGTGGCGCTGCGGGTTAAACCGCTGAGCTGTCGATCGGAAGGTCGGCGGTTCGAAACCGCGCAGCGGGGTGAGCTCCGGTTGCTTGTCCCAGCTCCTGCTCACCTAGCAGTTCGAAAACATGCAAATGTGAGTAGATCAATAGGTACCGCTTCGGCGGGAAGGTAACGGCGTTCCGAGTCATCATGCTGGCCACATGACCCGGAAGTGTCTATGACAACGCCGGCTCCAAGGCTTAGAAACGGAGATGAGCACCGCCCCCTAGAGTCGGACACGACTGGACTTTACGTCAAGGGAAACCTTTACCTTTACCTATTAAGTTTCAAGAGAAGAATAAAAACTACAGAAAAACAAAAAACTACAAAGAAAGAAAAAAACTAAAAAAGTGCAGAAACAAGAGAAAAATGTTCAGATTTACAAGAAGATATGGACAATTCAAAACAGTAATTCCATATCCTTAAAAGCGAATAACATCAATCAAATCCTTAAAGCAAACCAGATAAACATTCTTTAACCCTAATACAACAGTTTTAATAATTTTAATCTTAATAAACCCAAAAAACAAAGCCAATTCAAAACAGTAAATCCATATCTTTAAAAGCAGATAGCATCAATCAAATCCTTAAAGCAAACCAGATAAACATTCTTCAACCCTTATCCCACTTCAAAATAAAGCAGAACAGTTACATATCCCCACAATGTGCACACAGCTTAAGTTTTATTGACTATTCTAAAGACTGTGTGGACCATAACAAATTGTGGCAAGTTCTTAGTGGTATGGGGATACCAAGTCATCTTGTATGCTTCCTGAGGAATCTGTATAACGACCAAGTAGCAACAGTAAGAACAGACCACGGAACAATAGACTGGTTTAAGATTGGGAAAGGAGTACAGCAGGGCTGTATACTCTCACCCTAACTATTCAACTTGTACGCAGAACACATCATGCGACATGCTGGGCTTGAGGAATCCAAGGCTGGGGTTAAAGTCGCTGGAGGAAACATTAACAATCTCAGATATGCAGATGATACCACTTTGATGGCTGAAAGCAAAGAGGAACTGAGGAGCCTTATGATCAAGGTGAAAGAAGAAAGTGCAAAAGCTGGCTTGCAACTAAACCTCAAAAAAACTAAGATTATGGCAACCAGCTTGATCGATAACTGGCAAATAGAGGGAGACAATGTAGAAGCAGTGAAAGACTTTGTATTTCTAGGTGCGAAGATTACTGCCGATGCTGACTGCAGTCAGGAAATCAGAAGACGCTTAATCCTTGGGAGAAGAGCAATGACAAATCTCGATAAAATAGTTAAGAGCAGAGACATCACACTGACAACAAAGGTCCGCATTGTTAAAGCAATGGTGTTCCCCGTAGTAACATATGGCTGCGAGAGCTGGACCATAAGGAAGGCTGAGAGAAGGAAGATCGATGCTTTGGAACTGTGGTGTTGGAGGAAAATTCTGAGAGTGCCTTGGACTGCAAGAAGATCAAACCAGTCCATCCTCCAGGAAATAAAGCCAGACTGCTCACTTGAGGGAATGGTATTAAAGGCAAAACTGAAATGCTTTGGCCACATAATGAGAAGACAGGACACCCTGGAGAAGATGCTGATGCTAGGGAGAGTGGGGGGCAAAAGGAAGAGGGGCCGACCAAGGGCAGGATGGATGGATGATATTCTAGAGGTGACGGACTCCTCCCTGGGGGAGCTGGGGGTGTTGACTGACAGGAAGCCCTGGCGTGGGCTGGCCCATGAAGTCACGAAGAGTCGGAAGCGACTGAATGAATAAACAACAACAAAATAAAAAGGGAACATAGCTTCAATTTCTGTTGTTCTTATCTCTTACAATAAGATAATTATAGGGTAGGTGGCTAGAAAGACTTTTTATTTTTAATCCAAGTCTTTTTAAAAATATTTAAAGGAAATCCCCTTTTTAAAAAAAGGCTAGCACTGTACTTGGATGCTTATTTCATTTGCTTAAGTTGTATACTTGTAAAAATGGTTCATAAGCAGACTTTGTGTCTCCACGTATGGTGCTCTAAATCTGCCTTTATGTTTAGAAAAGTGGCAAATATAAAATGTTGCATGCTATGATGCTTGTACGTTTGAAACCGTCTTTGAAATGACTTTTTTACTGGCTGTTTCAAACCCTTGTATAGCAAACTAGAATGAAATAGATGCCATGGTACTATCCTTTTTTTATAGTAAATTTTATTAAGATTCAAGAGAAGAATAAAAACTACAGAAAAACAAAAAACTACAAAGAAAAAAAAACTAAAAAGGTGTAGAAACAGAAGAGAATTTTTTTTCAAATTTACAAAAAGATGTGGCTTCTGACTTTAAACAGCAAGGATATAAAAAAATTTCCATAATTAATCTCTTACTCTATATTAAACCAAAACACCACATTATTTCTATAAATCATTCCATTTTAACACATAATAAAAATCACTGAATACAGTTATTCCTCCCCCTTATATTAAAATAAAAAAAAGTTCATATAAACCTCCTAAACATCTTTCTCCCCTCCAAAAGTTAACACCTATTTAATTATTCCCTTCCTACCGCTATTCTATACATTTCTGTCTACTATAATAAGAATCAAATTAAAAAGCACATACGTTAACTGCTATTATACTTAATAATACAACAATTTTAATAATCCCAATCTTAATAAACCCAAAAAGCAAAGACAATTCAAAACAGTAATTCCATATCTTTAAAAGTGAATAACATCAATCAAATCCTTACAGCAAACCAGATAAATATTCTTTAACCATAATACAACAGTTTTAATAATTTTAATCTTAATAAACCCAAAAAACAAAGCCAATTCAAAACAGTAAATCCAAATCTTTAAGAGTAGATAGCATCAATCAAATCCTGAAAGCAAACCAGATAAACATTCTTCAACCCTTATCCCACTTCAAAATAAACCAGAGCAGTTACATATCCCTACAATGTGCACACAGCTTTTCTCTTGAAATAATCAAACAGCCCAACTGCCCCCTTTAATGATTCCAGGTTCTTTTGTTGGCATTCCACCAGAAGATCAATTTTACTTATGGCTTGCAGATCACTCTCTCCCTTAGATTTCTCCAACTCCACTATCCAATCTTCATCCAGCATCTTGATAAAAATTCCAATCTCACCTTTCTATCGCTCTTAAATTCCTCAATTTCATCCACCACATCCCCAACCTGATGGCACATTTTAGATCCCATATTTTCCACAATGTCCTGGATATCTTTCATGAAAGCTTGATAGAAGTCAGAAGAAATCTGTTTAAAAACTTGGTGGAAGTCAGAAAGAATCTGTTTGAAATCCTCCATGTCTCACCTAGTAGATTAGGGCGCCCCCTAGGAGCTTAACCAGTGAAAGTCAAATATATGGAAGAGTTCCAAAGTGTGTTTACATAAAGTGGAAGTGAGATAGCAGACAGTTCTCAAGGGAAAGTGAAAACAGAAAGCTGCAGGTTCAAATCAGCCGATTCAATGTGTAGAAAAATGTTAATATCTTCAGATTTAATTCAAAAATAATAACAGGAAGACAATTGTTTACTCTCAATCCTCCTTTATATTTGGAAGGAACATGAAATCCAAACTTTTTTAAAAAATTAAACAAGAAATCCCAAAAATAACGTTAAGCACCAAGAGAACCAGCTACTCCTTGCTGTAGAAAGCCTCTCTTGGGGTACATATACTTTTAAAAAATGCAAATTGGTGATTTAGAAATGGGGTGGCCAGTCCTAGTGTCCCTTTAAGGCTACAGCACGGCTTGGAAAGTGACAAAATCCCCGCCTCCCAGCTGCCTCTTACCAGTCGAACACGAAACGCTGTTTGCGATCTTCTGGCTGCAAGCAGCCATCCAGAGGACAGATGGGATGATTCCAGGTATTCTCCTTGATCCGGAGAACATTTCTGGGCTTCAGAAAAACCTGCCTGAGCCCAAAAAAAGTTACCGCATTGTCAGCTCTGCCCGCTGAACCTGCAGGCACAGCTGTTCAGTCTACCATTCCCACCGGAAGCTGGAAGAGAATATTTTGATCACATAGACAACTGCTAAAATGTTCGTGATGTGACCTGTGAAACAGAGGTAACCCAGCAATCAAGCTGAGGTAATCCAGCATTGCTTATAAAACAGAGATGGAGGGAAGAGAAGTTTGAAGTCTCATTTTTCACTCCATCAAGCTTCATCTCAAAGAGACCTCAAGAGACTTCATGTCCTGTTTTGTTACCTGGCCAATGACTAGAAGTGTTTCAGGAATATAAGAGCTGAGTGACTGAGAGAGTGAGTGTGAGATGCTTATATCGCTAAAATAAAACTTTTAAAATCTCAAATCTTAAAAACTAAAATTAGTTTCTTGGAATTGTTGGATGCTGTTCACTGAGTTTGCTCTGGTGATGTGTAAAAAAATTCCTAATTCTATAGCAAAGGAGAAGCCTCTTCGTAACATGAGCCTTTCATATCTACCATTCCACTCTAACAGGAAAAAAAAGGGGAGGCTTTGAGGTGCTTCTGTGAAGAACATATACAAGAGAGTCAGCTGGAGCAGGTATGAAGGGAGAGATTACTCTACTGAACTTCTTCCAGCCTCTCTCTGTATGCACATTTTCATCCTTTAGGAAGGAGTTATCACAGTAGTTTTTTTAAAAGTTTTTAAACCTTTTAATGTTAAAAGCAAATTAGAAATAATTTCAGAATTTTGGGCATCTAATTCTGAAAAATATATAGTATGGCATTTCATCTGAGCTTACTCTAGCTGAAAGATCTACCAATACAATTTTGAACAGATACTGCTTGTCCTTTTTAGATATACTGCAGTTGGCATAAAACCAGCTATTCTGTATATACTAAGGTTACTATAGGCCCACTGGATTTAAATATCCAGATTCGGTGCTGATTTGAAGTTGGCAAATGCATTAGATGGCCACAGAAGATGAAATTATTACTTAATAATGTAAGAAAATGAAGTGTTCTTAATTTTATTCAGTTAGCATACAGCTTTGTTTGCAGAAGCTAAGTGAATATAGACAGTAGGGTAACATTGAAGAAAGGGTCATGAAATACCAGCAACGGGCCAGTGCAGCATCTCTCAACCTTAGCAACTTTAAGATCTGTGGACTTCAACTTGCAGAATGCTGGCTGGGGAATTCTGGGAGTTGAAGTCCACAGATCTTAAAGTTGCTAAGGTTGAGAAACACTGGGCCAGTGCTTAAACCAGTTGAGGAAATGTGTGTATGTTCCTTAAACCCAGATCTAACATGCTAAGTTCCAACAAGAAATGAATTTTTATGGCCAGATTAAAGCCCCCAAAGTGAAGTTTATAATAGAAAACACTGATAAAACCGTAACTATAGAATTGCAATTGCATCACTATGAGAAAATTGCTTTGGATAAAATCTCTTTTTGGAACGACTGCTGTTCAAAATGTCTCTGCATCTCCATAAATCTAAACCAACCCAGTCATTCAGAAATGCCAAGACTTACGCTTACTACCAATAAGCAGTAAAGTTATGGTGATTGCTATAGTAACCATTGGTCTGTACTCCTTTCACAGCAGGTGGTCTTTTTCAGCTGCACTGATGCAGGAATGAAAACCCATCAAATCATTTCAAAACTAATTATGTAAAGTTGCAAAAAGACAGGTTTCTAAACTTCCTTACAATCTTTTCTGCTAACTATAGGGTTTTCTGAAAGAAAAGTAAAATAGAAGTACAATGCATGAACGTATTATCATTTTTACATTATTTCATTCGAGTACTGCTAGTGACAGCTGCCTCAACATAATACTGCAATACGTCAGGAGCAATGTACAGCACGATGTGTAACACAATTCTAAACATGCTATATTTCTTCGTACCTCCTTAAGACTTTGGCAGATCACTTATTTTAAGGGGGGGAAATAAATCCTGGTTTTGATTTCTATAAGATTTTAATTCTACTGAACGTTACTATCCACAATGTGGAATTTAGTTTTATAGTGCTTTGCTCCAGGAGGATTCTTCTGCTTTTTCCTATGTTATGACTTCTCTACATGGATTTATTCTACCCTGATATAGTAGCACAGTACAATATTATTCTCCATTAGAAATGTACAAACAAACCTTCTAAACAATTGCACCAATCTTATCAAAGTTATTTTAACATCCTGAGTATACTTGATGTACCTTCTAGTTCATGAGATGGGGGCACAATAATATGTTGGATTGCAAGGTAGGTCCTAAACTAGAATTCCAAGTATCTACAGGACACCATGGGCAATCTTAGGGTAAAACTGGGCTTTGGTTGCAATTCTGGCACACTGCCCCTAACATGCCAAAACTGACAGTTTGTTAGCAAGGATTTTTCCATGTGGGATATGTAATCTAGACCACATTTCTTCTATCTTACTAAAACAAGTATTGTGTTAAAGTTTTGATAGACCAAAACCATTATGGATCATGGAGGTCACTATCTATGGAAGATTGCAGCTTGAAATATAACAAGAGGTTATGGCAAAGAACATGGATTAACAAGTGGAATGAATGTGCTAACATAGTCAAAATGTTGG
This sequence comes from Candoia aspera, assembly GCF_035149785.1. NCBI lineage: Eukaryota > Metazoa > Chordata > Lepidosauria > Squamata > Candoiidae > Candoia > Candoia aspera. Next base: position 161,435,311 of record NC_086153.1, on the reverse strand, counting down.
TTTCAAAGGTGAACCTTCCAAAATTAGACCCTCCTTTGGCACAGAAATATTTATAGAAATTGCTGGCCAGAAGATATTCAGAGAAGATTGTTAAGAGCTGACAGGATCCTTTGGACTAGGTCCCACAACTGGTAACAAGGGATTTCCAAAATTTCAGTAAAACAGAGCAAGTAAAACAGGAAATTGTAATGGTCCATTTATGGGATTAGCTAAGTTTAAACCGCCAAAAGAGAAGATATATTTTGAAATACTAATGTAAGAAGTTTTCCTGTTTTGTATCTCAGAATGAAAAGAGATAACAGGTGCTCTTGAGAAATAATCAGTGACTGTCATTCTGGTCTACCTCACATGGCACCCATTTTGACAGCTGCCTCTGAATTTTCTGCCAATTCCATTGCTGATGATCAAAAGCAGTAATACTCTTTACCTTTGCTTCTCATCAATGTCAGAATAAGAATCAAGGTTTGTTTTGGTATCAAGGGAACACAGGTACCAGAGGAATTCCAAACAAATGTATGTATGTCCCAGAGAGAGAGAGAGGAAGGAAGTACCCTATTTTTAAAAAAACATGTGAAGAAGAAGAGTGAATCCCTTCTACCTCTGATACCCATAGAGCCTCATGTTTGCAAATTATGTGTACAGAAAAGTTTCTGCATTATTAGGACCTTTTTCATGAGTACATCTCAAAGGATCTCAGACTAGTCTGGATCAAAAGTGCAGAGTGTATAATGCAGATTTCTGGTTTCTCTCCACACACTTTCATTGCTTAGCAAAGCCAGTGGCTAATCAAGGCTTCCCATTTCTTTTTCTGTGCAATCTGCCTTTTTGATTCTCTATAACTTCTATGATAATAATCTAGTAAATTTCTTTGCCTTAACTAACATACTTCTTGTATGATTTATTTGGAGTGTGTCTAAAGCTGTTTTTTAATAAGCACTTGAAACTTGACTTACTCTGAAACCAGTGTTAAGAACCTCAGACCACAACAGAATGAGTGCAAAATACCTTAGACTTCATTGCTTTGGAATTAAGGTAAATCTCTTGATGGGGCAGATTTGAAATTCTGACAGTATTTTGAGAAAAGCAAACTGACTGTTCTGGAAAAAAACGGCCTGATAGGTTTTTTCTTTATAATTATATAATTCCTTAGGGCTCACTGACATTTTGCAGTGCTATCACTGACTAAATCCTAAAGCAAATTAACATCACTATAATGTAATGCATCTCAACACATGAAAATTTAGCTAATGTCATACCAAGAAATACTGGTCAAAGAACAGGGTACATACAATTCATAGTGACTCACCCTACTTGACGGGTTTTTTTTAAAAAAAACATTATCTATGGATCAGGATGGCTGAGCAGAGATGAAAAAGATCTAATCCTTCTCCCAGTTCCTTTTAAAGAAAATTCCCATGCACACTCCATAGCTGCACTTCCTTTCAATCCATTGGCACACTTTTTACCACCCTAAACAATCCATGCAGTAGCTGGGGAAGAATTGGTCTCCTCCATAGGCCTTGGACCCTTGTTCTATTAAGTAACAAGTGAAAGTGGGCAGAATGGTTCATGAATGATTATGCCATTGACCCTTCAGTTCATACAAGTAATGAAGGAACCATGTTATTGGGAACATGATTGGACTCTTGGACCCCATCCCTGGTAATGGGCCCACTTCCTGGGACTTCTTACACACACCCACACAGAAGCCTAGTCATCTGCAAGGAAGGATGCCTTCTTTCATGAAGGACTTTTTATTGAAGCTGAGTGCACTAACACATGGCTATCAGTAGACAAGGCTAATCAGCATTGCCCTGCTTTCCAAACAAAGGCACATGCATCTGGAATAGGTCTGATGTCTATTGGTACCAAATATTCGTGCTCATTTTAAAAAGGCATCAAACACCATCAACAAAACATGTTCAGATGTCACAAGCCCAGGTGTACAATTTTTTTCAGGCTAAGGGCCACTTTCAGCCATTGATGCTAGGCATCATGCAGTAGCCAGAGTCAGGACAAAAAGTAAATGTTATTTAATATGAATGTAAAATTGAATCCGATTTAAGTTGAATTAAACTAATTTAGTGCCAAGAACACAATTACTGTCTTGTCCCTGGCTAAAGAGACATCTTCAGGTATGTCTGGAGGTGAGCAGGTGGCAGAATTTCTAGAGGCTCCTAACTACAGCAGCCCTGACGCCATGGAATCAAGGCCCGCCTTGCCAAAGCTTCCACCTCAGAGACGCCTCAGCCTGGACCAAGGGACCCAGACCTTAGCTGGAAGTCAGACCTCCCAGCCCTCAGGAACAATGCAGACTCAGGGAACAAGGTCAGAATGCCAGATGCCAGGCTGGCTCAGGAGGCTGTAAATTCTGGCAAGAGAAGAGAGGACCTGCTGCAGGAAGATTGATGAGTTTCAGCTGTGTGCTAGGAGGGGGCTGTGGGTAGAGTATTTAAACCTTCGCTTACCTATGGCAGGTTTCTGGAAATCACTTTTTTGTCTTAGTTCTTTTGCTTGTTATTTGACTATGCTTCTAGGCTTCCTCTTTATTCTGGTGTTTTGGCTCAACTTGTTGTGACTTCTGCTGCAGCATCTGATTGTCTAAGGTATCAGAAAACAAACCTGGCAGAAGATGAACATCTTAAAAAATATAAAAATAGAAGATCAAACTGATGAAGAAAACAGGTTTTAAGATTGAGAAGAAGGTAAAGTATCTGGGTATCACTATGACAAATATGAACTGTATGTTATTTCAAAATAACTATGTTATATTATGTTACATGGAATGAAGTTTAAAAAGACATGTTAAGTTGGGAGAAACTACAGCTGTCATTGTTGGGGAGAATTTCTGTGATAAAAATGAATGTTTTGCCTAGAATGATGTTTTTGTTTCAGACAATACCTGTTTTGACAACTGATGCAGCATTTAAACAGTGGCAGAATATGTCTAAATTTGTGTGGCAGGGGAAAAAAATCATGAGTTAAATATAAGGTGTTACAAGATGCAAAGGAAAGAGGAGGATTGGGTCTACCTGATTTGAAATTGTATTTTGTGGCTTGCTGTTTGGTTCGGATGAAAGAGTGGGTGTTGCTGAGAAATAGAAGTCTCTTGGAGTTAGATGGACACAACCTAAGATTTGGGTGGCATGGATATTTGTGGTATTGCAAAGTCAAGGTTAATGTGGATTTTAAAAATAATTATGTTAGACTTGCCGTATTGAGAACATGGAATAGATACAAACCCAGGTTGTGCCCAAAAACACCTCTGTGGCTCTCAGCACAAGAAGCATTTTATAGATGAGAAATAATAAGCAAACACAAATGGCTAACTTACTGTGAGATACTAGAATTTTGTCAAGGGGACTGTAAAATAAAATCAAAAGAAGAACTGGTCACAGAGGGATATCATTGTCAGTGGTTCTCTTATTTACAATTATTAGATTTAAAGTAGACAAAAGAATTCATAGTTTTGAATATTGTAAGACTGAGTTTGAAATAGAATTGTGTACAAATGATGTACATGTAATTGCTAAAACAATTACCATTGGTATACGTCACCAGAGAAATTATCTAGAATGTATAAAGGCACTTCAAATTTATGTTGGAAACTTGAACAACAAGAAGGGACATTTTATCATGTTTGGTGGACATGTAAAAAAGCTAGAAAGTTCTGGATTCAAATACATACAGACTTCTAAAGATTAATATACAATTGAGATCAGAGGTCTTTCTTTTGGGATTGATGGATAAACAGTTGGAAAAAAGTCATGGAAATTTGCTTTTGTGCATGATAACTACGAGATTATTGTATGCACAAAGATGGAAAGATTCAGCACCACCCACAATGAAGGAATGGTTGGTGAAGATAATGGAAGTTGCTGAGATGGCCAAATTGACTTCTTTGATTAGAGAAAAGACAATATCTATGTTTATTGCTGACTGAAAACCCCTTATGGACTTTTTGCATGAAACATTAAAAAATGAACTTATGATGATTAGGCAGGATAGATTATAGAAAGTGTTAATTTTTAATCATAGATTAAGAGGTAAATTTCTAGTTGTAACTGCTGTAAAGAAGACCGGATGTTATGAGTGCAGATGGTGAGCAGGAGGGAGCCCCTATCCACGGGGGAAAATGCATGAGTAGTTTAGAGGCTTTGAACTGTCCTTTAAAGAAACTCAGAGCAGACCCGCCTTGAGTTTTGGGTTTATCTGTCTGGGTTTCCCACACTCCTTCAGTTTGGTAGGATTTTCTGTCTACTATAGCAGTTAATAAACACTAGAGACTGAAATTCTTGTCTCAGTGTGGTTTTTTGCTTAAGTCAGGACACCAGAAGCTTCTTCTTTGTATCGTTTTTCTTTCTTTTCTATTTTTCTTTTACTTTTTTCCCCTTTACTTTTTTCTTTTACTTTTTGCACTTTCAGCTTTCTCTTTGATTTCCTTCTTTTTCTTTTCTTATTCTTACTTTATATTTGTTTGTATTCTTTTTTTTTTCCTTTTCAAAAATCTTTAATAAAACTTACATAGAAGAAAATCAAAGGAAACACCCAGGTTTGTTATCTCTTGCTGATGCTTTTCTCAACTTGCTATTTCTCTGCTCTTTATGTGGAACTGAAGAGTTTTGTAGCCTATCTTGGCCAAGGCATTTTCAGCTCTGTAATTAGCTTTAACAGTCAGGCTGCTGGAGAGGCAAGAAACCATTCTCCTATGCGCAAAAGCGGCTCATACAGAAAAGTATGATTTGGCAGCAACTTTGGCGAAGTGGTCTGAAGTCCTGAAAAAGTTTGGAAGGGTTTGCATACTTGTCAGGGCCAGCCTCGCTTCGCAATAAGACACAGACTCACTTAATGGGTATTAAGGATTTCTGGTTTATTGGAATGATGGCTGACAGAACGAAAAACGGGAATGGGTGTGGGGGTGCCCCTTTTATACCCTCCTGTATTGCCCCGGGCTTCCCCACCCCTCAATGCCCCGATCCCTCTTGATGGGACCCTTGATGGCTGCTTGGGCGTTTTCCCCGGTGTCCTCTTTGTCTCCCTGCGACGGTTGTGTCCTCCGGGGCACCATGTGCTTCTTATCTTCACTCCTCTGACGTCTCTCCTTTCAGTTGTTTATGGGTCCATGGGTGTGGGTGCTTTTGGGTGCTTGTGATAATCCCTGGTTTGATTATCTCCTTCCTCTTTTCCTTAATGATCATGATCCACGTTGTGAGGCTCTTTGTGCCTTGCAACGAGGTCATGACAATACTTGGCCCTGAGGTCTCAGGTTCCTCGTCTCTGCTCTCGTTTCATCAACTTACAGGTGGTGGTCAGTGGAAACATAAGTAACCACTACCCATCTCTTAATTTTCCCTTTACAAAATTAATTTATTCTTATTTGTAAGATTTACAAATTGCCTCACTCTGAAAGCTCTTGGCAGTGTACAGAGTCAAACACATTACAAAGAACAATATAATAAAAGCAGGAAAACTGTCAACAATAACAGATAATTATGGTGCAAATCTTCTGTCTGCTTGACCTCATACCATATCTTCTGTTAGGAGGGCAGCTGGGTCAGGTAGGCAGAATTTACTTGAGACAGCCAGTTTCTAAGATTTCCAGGACCTAAACCATATATTAATCTGGTTAATTTTTGAAAACAGTTTCCCAGTTGGTTAATGTCATTCCAGTCAGACAAGTAGGTTTTCAAAATATTCTCTAAAGTATTTCTTTTGAAGGAGCATGTGCTCATTCCTCCCTCCCTATTCATTCTTCTCTGTCTAAGCAGTTTGTGACATTATTTAAGTGTTGCATCTCCAAATATTCATGAATCTTTCCCAGCAAGACTCATCATGCATCACTCATGCCTTCTTTTTACAGGCAAAGTGGATAATTAGCATCTTCTACAATGAGATGACATTATTTGCTTTGTTAATTTAATTCTACCAAGAAGGTGATAACTTCACATAAAGTTGTAATGTACTCGTCAAATTACTGAGCTCTATCTCTTGTGGATGGAAATTATGCATTTTGTTTTTATGGAACTGGAGGAAGAACAGGGAATACCAATTCGCAAGAAAGCATATTTTGGAAAGTGATGTTTCTGGGACTGAATGTGAGAATATGCAGTCAGGACAAGTCAGGCAAACTGTCTTAGCTGAATCTAGATTTATGTAATTTTAAACATGAATCTTACATAACACAAAGCTGATCACCAAGTGGCATTTCAAGAGCTAAACCTAAATACTGATGGGAAAAGGGTTACATTCTATCCCTCTGATAGTAATTATTCATGCTATTTAGGTTGTGGTTTATGAGCTAGGCTTGCAAGTTGCACAGTTAACCCTGGTGCATGTATAACATGCTGTCCCCCAACAAATAACTGTACTCTGGCTTAATGTGATGGCCTGATTCTTACAGCATGCTAAGACAGTGTATTGGACCACAAACTATCCAACTGCATTTAGCATATCTTTTTTTTCTGAGCTAAGATCAAGTCTCACTTACCCAAGCCAATCCCAACCAGCAGGGTAATTTGGATTGCTAATCCACATGGCCTCTTGCCTGTGCTTCCATCCCATGGTCAGGACTGCAGGATAATGTGCAGCTCTCACATTTGGCTGCCCACACAACGAGCCCTCAGTGTGGTGCTGCTGTTTAGCATACTGCACTCTACTACAAAGGCAGCAAGTTGTTCTCAACAGCATCACCCTGCTACTCCCTCAAATAGCTCCTCCCGTAGGACTAATCTGTGTGCCATTTTTCCTTGTAATATAGTGTTGTTCCATCAAGTATTAGTTTGGGAGGAAGTACCATAACGATAGGTGGGCTAGTCAACTTATTGACCAACTGGCCCAAAGCAAGCATTCTAAATGCCACACTGTAGCAGGCACTGTCTAAAAAAAAGGGAAACCACATTAAGCCATCAAAAACTGGGTTAAGTAGTTCTATTTTATATGAAACTTCCAGATATATTTGAGTAGTCGAGAGATGTGTGTTCACTGGTCAGCTGCTCAATCAGATTGTTAAAAAAAAACCAAACAAGAATTGTGAACACCAAGAATCTGGTCTGTAGTCTTGGCCATGAAACGCCAAGAATCCCCTGCAGTCTCGGCCATGGGATGGAAGCACTTGGCTGTGTGGATTAGCAATCCAAATCTCTTCTGGAGGCCAGAAAAGAACTGCAGGGTAGACAAGAATATCAGGGTGGATGAAAGGGGGCAGCCCCACAGGAAACCTCCAGAACCAATTGAAGGTGCAGGATTCTCATGCAGTATGTCATTTCAGCTCACCTCCTTGGAATGCATCAATATGGTCTACATTGCCTGCATTTGAAAATATCACTTCTAGAGGGGAACACCTTAATCTGTTGTCAGGATGGCTCAACTACAAGCAGCTACTGAGAAAGAGACTGTGACATGCAGGTATGCCTTCTAGAAATGGTTGGTGGGCTATTGACACACTTGGACAAGAAAGATGTGAGAATGTGGCATTAGTCTAACCATATTTAATTTCAGGTGAACTAGAAAGAGAGGGTTAGCAAATGCTTAGAGCTTTCTCCCAGCTATATGCACAGTAATGGGAATCTACAATGCCCTCACAGAATGGGATTTCTCCAGATACTCCTTTTCTTTGTTTTTTTATTTTCACCCATGTATAGGAGTTCACGAGTGAGTAAAATGGGGCTCACAGATTTCAGTAGTAGCCACAGTGAAGGCAGCAGGCCAGTGGACACAGTATGATATGGGGAAGTATACAAAAGCTGTTGCCTGCCTGCCTTGTCTTCTTGTAGGGTGCTGGTTCACTCACCCTTACAGCAAATCAGTGCCTTCCTGATTCCCCTTCCCAAGCACCCCTCTGAAAGAGGAAGGGAAACACAACTTATCAGGGGGCAAGGGAGCCCATCCAGTGTGATCCCTAGAGTTGAGGTTTCCATCTGCTCTGTTATACCCTCTGTCCTGCTCTGTTAAAGAATTCTGCTGCCATCCAAACTTAGGGCATTCTCCCAATTGGTATTCTAAAGTGTGTACTCACTCTTCTCTGCTCCTGGGCAGAGGTTCTTATAGAAAAATGGAAGAGAATTGAATTGACTCTGATTGATGGATGGCTGTAGGAAAGAGGAAGGGAATAGCAGTTCAGAGTTTGTCTGATGTGTTCTTTTGTATCACGTAACACTCATGCATCTATGCAGAGCCATATGAGAAGAAAGAAGGGGGAAGGTGACAGATGCTTGATCTCATTTATCCTTGCTGCTGCGATTAAAGATAAATAAATAGACAGACATTTTAATGGTGGCATCTCTCACTTTCTCTTCAGATGTCTTTCAGGAATTTCAGGTGCTATGAGAAGCATAGCCAAAGCAATGAAAGACAGGAAAATTTTCCTGTGAAATATTTTTTTTCCAGAAGGAACAATCACTGTTGGCTGATCTCAGAAACACTAAGCAGAGTTTCACTTGGTTTCTACTTTGATGGGAAAATGCAGGGCAATAGACTAGACTGAGAATAAAAAAAAAAATACTGGAAAAAAGGCAGTGGAAACAACTTGTGTATTGCTTCCAGTTTTCAGTATCAAGTATCTTGGGGAGCATTCTAATTTAAAACTAATGTACCTCTACAACCAGTATACGTCTGGGAAACTAGGGCTGTGTGAAGATTTGATTTGGAAATTCTTTTCAAAAGCAATGTCATCAATTTTATGAATTAATTCCATTTCCAGATGGAATCTCTGAAACAAATTCAAGTATCAGGGTGAGGTTTGACAGGCTTTGTGCACAAATGTACTTTTTCTGATCTTCTGAATGGATTCACAAGTTGAAATCAAATAAATTAAATGTTTCAAGTTGGTCTGGAAGTGCAAATAGGGTTCAGGCTAATGCACACATGAATATGGGAAACTGAGTATTCATTGAGTAATTATGATGGTCTCTTCTGTAACTGATAAGAAAACACAATGAAATTCAAGGAGGATAAGAGTGACTTCCAGGGAGAGAAAAAACAGAATGGCAGTGAGTTTACTCTGGCATCGCTGCAGCTACACTGGAATTACTACACCTCTCTGAAGAAGGAACATTTCATTGAAGCACAAATTCTGAAATGAGTAGATGTTAAAGATGCTAGTGCTAAGAAGAAATATTCTATAAGCCTCATATTTATTTATTTGTTTTCATTTATTTCTACCAAAGACTTCAAGGCAGCATATCTGGCTTCTCTCTGTACACTTCGTCCATGCAAGGACCCTGGGAGATAAATAGGGTTTACTATTTACTGCATGATGCCTAATCCCTTTCAGGAATCTGAAATATTGAGCCAAAAATCTTCTGCAGTTGTATTACCTGGTATTGGCTTGACTGCCCTATTGGCCACTCAGCATTTCCATTTGTTACCCAAGGAAAGATTTTTAACTCAACTATCTTGGATTCTTATTCCTACTGTTCCTTTTCTTGCTTCTCAGATGATAAAATTTGGAATTGTATTGTAAGCCAAATATTGCAACTTGCAGTACTCAAGAGCTCTTTTGCCGAGAACCTTTCTCTTGCACCGTTGGCTATGAAAGATTAACAGAATCCATGTGGTAGGCCTGGACAAGTTCAGGCTGAGAATAAATGGGCTTTACTTATTGAACCAAGAAGGGTACCTGAGATAGGAATGGCATTTTTAGGAACCACACTTTAAAATATTAGAAGACAAAGCAATGGGTGGACCTAGAAGAATACTAGATGTGATTAAATACCAATAAGATGAAAATTAACCAAATACTAATCTGATTACCCTCCAGGTACTCTCTAAGTATCTTTAGGCAAGAGAGTATTTCCTCAGTTTCAGCTTTGTAGTGTGAAATAGAGAGCCCTACAAAACTGAGTGCAACTGGAAGTCACATTAAACTTTCCAGTTACATCCAGTGTTTGTAGGGCTCCCTATTTAAGGCTACAAAGCTGAAACTGAGGCAATACTCTCTTACCTAAAGATGCTTAGAGAATTTTTACATGAGATGAGACTTGAACTACAGGTTTTTGGAAGGAAGGCAGACACTGTACCAGTTTCTCTGATTCCCCTTCACTTTCTCATATGATCTTTGTACCCCAAAACGTCAACATAAAATGACGCATGGCACAGAATCTTGCATTTGGACAGTTCCTTTTACTTCAAGTGGCTGAAAATTAAACAAAAGCCACCAGATGGCAGCCCATCACTTGTTTTATTTTTCTTGGTTATCCAGTACTGTTTTCAGTACACAGAAGAGTTAAGAGGTCGACCTATTTATTGTCAGAACAGACTCCACCTGGTACTATTAGCAGGGAACAGATTCCCAAGGATCTTTCATTTCCTCCTCAAAAATAATATTAAAAAGTGCATATTTGGGAAGATGAGTCCCAAAAGGAGTGTGGAAAAAAAGTTTGAAAAAGTTGCATGTAAAAGAATGCACAATACTTTCACTGTAAAGTGTAAATATTAGGAATAGTTATGTTTAAAAAGTCTGTACTATAGTAGTTCACTCGGGATAACTGAGAATGTAAACAAGGGCAGGTTTTCCAGCTGTGCACCTGCATCTCTCTAATAGAATGGAGTGAAGATCTATTTCAGAGCAGGAAATGCATTTGGATTTCCATTGCTTAAGTGTACATTTTGCTATTCTCCTTTGGGGCGAGCAACATTATGCAAAGCAAAGGAGTAAGAAATAGTAAGCAATTAAAATCATGGCATAAAAACAAGGAAAGGAAATATAGCTAAATATAATTTGCACCAACAACGTTACTATATTACTCCAGAGCCTTTTATCCTTGTAAACCATCCTTGCTACTGCTAGATCCATACATGACACTTTGTACCTTTTTCTAGCATCCCACCCCACCAAAATGTTCTTCCCCTTTCTCTCAACCCATTTACTTTTGGTTCATATATTTGCTTTGCAATTTGATCCTCAGTCATTCGTTCCATATAGCCAAACCACCTCCGTGTATTTCATTCATACAAGTCACTCATTTTTGCATTCAATCCACATTTGTTCAAATTAAGTTCATTAATTTCTGAACTTACCCTTTCTGTTTTACTATGTGTTCTTGTGTGTGTTCAACTTACTTTTATTTTTCCCAGCTTTCACTTCCATATATTAAAGTGGGCAGAACCATATTCTTATACATACTGCAGCCATTTTTGCTTCTTTCACAAAAAATCCATTCCTCACAACTGATTATATACTACCCATTGCCTTTCTACTAGTATTTGCATGTCATAAATTTCTCTATCCATTTTCCTACTTTAGTAAACATTCTGTCAAGATATATAATTTTTTTCTCTGGATATACCATCACAACCATTAACTGGAGTGTGCATGCCCAGAACAACCTACATAACACCAATTTATATTTTCTTAACATTTTATTTATTTATTTACCACTATTTACACCCTGCTCCATTTCCACAGGCTGTGAGTAGAATACAGTCTTCATAAAGAGGATATACAACACCATATAAACTCAAAAACAAAACATCAGGGGCAGGTCTCATATTAGCATCCTCCCAATGATCCATCAAAAAGCCATGTTTTAACAGCCCTAAAAAAACTCAGCAGGGAGGTGGCAATCTGACTGTGCAAGGGCAAGCTGTTTTATACAATGGGAGCCACCACTGAGAAGGCTCCGTTTAAAGAGTCTTTGTAGGTAGAAGTTCCTCAGGGACAGGATTCTGTCCTTGATCTTACTGGATTGCAGATTCACTTTGGAGAAGGCAATCTTGAATATGTTAGTCCTTCCATTCATAGCTAAATCTATACCTTCAGTCTATTCCACAAAATTCATTACCCCCTTTCCCTTAGTTTCACAATCTATTTTTCTTTCATGTTGTCCATTATATGATGCTCTTTACCATTTATTCATCCTATATCTCATGTCATAATTTTCCAAATGCTATGGATATAGTCAGTTGGCCCATAGAAATAGATTTCTACCACCCATCATGACTTTGATCAATCAAGGCTTTCATGTGATATATTTTCATAAGATAGAAAAGGTATAGACTGAGTTATTAGTCTTAGTTTTACCCATGTCACCTATAGCATTCACTGATAATCCCAGTGATAGTGCCCATCAGTTTTGACAAGTTTTATCCAGTAGGTCACAAATACAACTCAAGCACAATTTGGCCTCAAGCACAATCATGCTATTCTATTGGGATTTCTAGTTTATAGACTGTCTTGTAAACTAACGTAGTGTTGCCCCTGGCCAGGTAACTCAGAGGTATGTGTGGTATTTTGACACATACTCAGGATGGAGATGAATGCATGACAAACCATGAAAGTGCCCTAACCTAGCATTCAGCAAGATACCAGTTTTGAAAATGTATTGTGAACAGTTTTCGTACAAGATAGAAATCAGTTCAGAGCTACACAATATTCTCTGCCTCTCTCCCATTTCTTCCTTGGGAGAACCTCTTTTACAAATATTAATTCCTTGGTTTATAAAATTTCTCCTCATTTTAAAGAATCTTAAACAGATAGGAGGAAAGTACTGCCTTAAGCAATTTAATTTTATGTCATGCAAATTATTAAATTATTCATTCTGAATATTCAGTTCAACTGTGTATAGATACATAATTTATATTCAGTAATCCAGAAAGGTTAAAAAAAAAGTGTGGCATCCAATTGATTTTAAAAGCTTCAGTCAGCTAGGAGATTGGAGTTGAATAAATCCAGGCACAGGCCTGAGAGTAAATCCCATTGCTTTTAGCAAACCATACTTCATGGTACATAGAACAGGTCTGCATAAAAAATATGACTGTACATTTAAAATCTTTATTTTCCATAGCACCATTAGAACAATAGCAAAGTCATCTTTCTTATTCACTAAGTCCATGTGCAAATAACTATCTGTATATAGATATCTGTATGGACCTGAAAGTTGCCACTAGAGGGTGCTTTGGCATTTATATGCAACGAAAGTGACCTTTTCAACCATACAGTACAGAGTGCAAAATACGCCTCCCGCTCTGGCTTTTTTTTGGCGGGGAGACAGTGTTTAAACAGTGCAATAAAATGAGTTGTAATTTTTTTACAGATGACACTTTTTCCCAGGCCCATAAATTATTTGCCACTGGAAAAATTAAGGGTTTATTTTCTGCATACGTACTGACATGTTCACTCACATTGTACTTCCTGCTTCTGCCTTGAAGCTCCAGTGGTAGCTTCTAACAGGACACAATTAGTGATAAGGGGAGCCTTCTACCACTATGTAATCACTCTAGTCACATGCATGAAAAAGAATTTCTTGCATTAAGAACAATCAGTTGACAGGCTAGGAAACTTACTTTTAACATGATACATAATGGAAAATTTCATTATTCACAAATGTTAAATCCCCAACAAACAAACTTTGCAGTATCTATCCTTCAGACCAAAGGATTGCAGACTTAGGCTGCTCTGTCTGAGTGTTGCAATTTATTTATAGCTAAGGAACCGTAAATTTAGCCAAGATAAAAGACATACATCATAGATAAGATGATGATGATGAGCCATCAAGTCATTGCTGACTCTTAGCAACCACAGAGATATTCTCCAGGGGGATCTGTTCTCAACCTGGTCCTTCAGGTCTTCTAATGGTGTATCCACTGCCACAGTAACTGAGTTCATCTACCTTGCTGCTGGTTGTCCTCTTCTCTACCTTTCCCAGCATTAGAGCCTTCTCCAGAGAACTAGGTCTTTGCTTAATAGGTCCAAAGAATGATAATTTGAGCCTGATCATGTGTGCATTGAGTGAGAACTCTGGGTTGATTTGTTCAATTATCCATTTGTTTGGTCTCTTGCCTACTCAAGGCATTTTCAAGAGTTTTCTCCAACATCAAAGTTCAAAAGCGTTAATACTTTTCTATCCTGCTTCTTCAAAAATCCGACTTTTGCTTTCACAGACTGTCACAAGGAAAACCATTACCTGCACAGTTCTGATCTTTGTAGGTATAGACACACCACAGCATCTGAATATCTTTTCCAAGGCCTTCATGTTTGCCCTACCAAGTGCTAGTTTGTGGTGTATTTCTTGCCTGCTGGTTTCTTTACTGTTGATGGTTGATCCTAAAAGGGAGAAGCTATTTACCACTTCAATACTTTCATTGTCAGTTCTAAGGCAGGTTACTATACCTGTTGTCATTAATTTAGTCCTTCTTTACATTTAATCTTAGTTCCATTTTTTCTCTCTGCTCCTTGGCTTTCATTGTTTGTAGATCATTTACATTTTCAGTTTCAGAGTAGCACAGGTTATTTTATTTTTTATTTATTTATTGTCATATTTCTTCCCGCCCAACTTGTACTACAATGACTCTTACTGATAATTATCTTATTGATGTTTCTTCCTCCGAAACCACACTCATCTTCTTCCATTACAGCCTCCCTCAATATATATTCCACATATAGGTTGAATAAATAAGGGAACAGAAGAGAGCCTTGACTCACTCCTTTGCCATCCTGGAGCCAGTCTGTTTTGTCAAGTTCTGTCTGTACATTGGCTTCCTGACCTGTGTATAAATTTCACATGAGGACAATGAAGTATTAAGCACATTCCACAGTTTGACATGATAGACACAATTAAAGGCCTTTTTATAATCAATGAAGCACATGCTGATGTCTTTTTGGTATTCTTTGGTATTGTAATGGTATGCAGGAATGGCCTTGGGAGACAGAAGAAGAGCTGCAGCCTAGACAATGGTCTGATAAATGAAATCTGAGTCTGAAGGAGGGGTGGGGGTGAAAAAAACATCTCTGAAGGGACTCTCCCTAGTTTTTGGGAGAGTAAAAGTAAGGGAGGGGAGAGGTACTTTCAGACTTGCAAGATTCTTTTACTGTAACCTTACAATAAAGGTAACTCATGGTTGGTGCTTCTTGTCTGGACTGTCTCATCAATCTTGCAAGTCTGAAAGTACCTCTCCCCTCCCCTTGTTTTTCCTTATGTTTCCATCTTCATTGTTTTCATAGAAGTTGTAATATTACTTCTTGTCTCTTCTAAGAGCTCTCTTAAATTCCTTACTGAACATTTTGTCATTCTTGACTTTGGCTTCTCTTCTCTTCTTGGCAATTTCCATGATTTGCTCTGTCGTCTAGTTTGTTTTCTTCTGTTTCTTGATCTTTGGCAGTCTCTGCTCATATTTATCCTTAACAACTTCTTTAAGTTCATTCCACAGTTCCTGTGTTTCTATATCAATGAAGTCCATGACTTCAAATAAATTCCTGATGTTATCCTTGAAAATGGTGGGTCTACAGTATGCTTGAGCTCATATCATGGAAATTGTTGGCTTTCTTGTTCCACTTTAGCTTAACTTGGATCTGCAACATGAGTAGTTCATGATCTATTCCACAGTCAGCCCCTGCCCATGTCTTTACTGTTATAACTGAGCTTTTCCACCTCTTTGTACCAAGAATATAGTCAATTTGATTTCTGTGTACTACATCTGGTGATGTCCATGTATATAGGCTTTGTTAGCAATGAAGAAATTGTTGGATTGGCAGAAATTGATAAACTGTTCTCCTGCTTCATTTTAGTTTCCAAAACCATACACTCCAACCACATTTTCCTCATTAATACTTCCAGCTTTGGCATTCCAGTCTCTAACTACAAGCAGCATATCTTGCTCACATGTTTTGTTGATTTCAAATTGAACTTGATCATAAAACTCATCAGCTTACTGTTGTTCTGCATCAATGATTGGAGCATAAACCTGGATAATTATCATATTAAAGGGTTGTCCACAAAGTCTTATAGATGTTTATTCAGTCATTGATTGGATTGTAGCCAAGTATTGTTTTTGCTAAACCCTAACTATGAAAGGAATGCCATTCCTTCATTGTTTTTCATATCTGAGTAATAAACAGTGTGCTCTTCTGACTGAAAGTGTCCAACTCCTATCCATCTCAATTTGCCTCTACCTAGGATGTTAATGTGTAGTCGGTACATTTTGTCCTTCGCTGTGTTGAGCTTTTCCATATTCATGCTTCTTACATTCCATATTCTCACTGCTTCAGGTTTTCTTTTCCTGCATGGCAACTTCAGCAACCAGGTGTCCTGAAAGCTTTAATCTAGCCATGTCATAAACACCATTAGTTCTCTGAAAGATCCCCAGCACTTCCTCAGTAGCCTGTTGAGTGCCATCTAACCTGAGAGGTCCATCATTTAGCACTATATCATCAATCATTTTTTATTTTCTATCCATTTGTTTTTCTTGGCAAACTACAGGAGTGGCTTACCATTGCCTTCTCCTGCACAGTACGAAATTATACCTTTGCCATTGTTACTAAAGTCACTGTATGTAAGAAAGCACACAGAGGTCATGGGCACAGATGCTGGGTTTCATCTCCTAATATCCATCCTGTCCCTATCTCACTTCTTGTACTCAGCTGGGAAGTCTCAAGGAGTTCAATTCATACTGTATACGCTTGAGTGCTAGTATGATTTTTTTTTTTAGGTTTGGTACCCTTTCTGGTTACCCAGATGGTCTTATTCTCATCCAACAAATACAGACTCAGCTCAGCAATGGTCAGTAGCTTCAAAATGGCAGGCACAACCATTGACCTGCCCCTTTTTACATGCATGCCATGCATGCAGAGCACATTAAAAAGGGGCAGGGCTTTGATTACCCAATCACGCCTGCCATTTTGAAGCCAGTGACCAGTCATTGCAGAAACCTGCCAGCAAGATTATTAGACTAAGGTATTATCTACCTTTGCCCTTAAATAAAGTTATGGCTTTCTTTCTAATAGAGATTTCTAAATGGCAGAGTCTTGATCTTTTTTTACCTCTGTTGCAGCTTTTATGAATAGTCCGCTTTTAAGGGAGTGATACTGGCTATAAAGGAGATGGCAGGAAATTTGTACTTTCAGTCTTACAAGGTTCTGTTAATGTAGCCTTATAATAAAGTAGAATTAGCTTATCTGGTCATGTTTCCTGTCTGGTCTATCTGGGAAGGCTGACATCAAAATGAGACTTTCAAGTCTGAAAGCCTCATTTACAGCCTAAGAAGTAAGGGAGGGTCCCTACTGAACCTCTTTCTCTGCCCATTATGCAGCTGTGGGCTATGCCCTCTCTTATCTGACTGTTCCCTAGGCAGCATCTCTTTGCCTTGTCTTTCAAGGTCTTTCTCACATAGCATTACACTAAGTGGGTAGGTATAAGTCAGGGTCCCTTCCTGACAAATAAATGGGGAAATACTAATTTATACAATTCACTTTTTGAGGGGGTAAATTTGGTTCAAGGTGTTTGGGTAACTACAATGTACAAGAGAATAAAACTAAAAAATAAAAGGTGGGATGGGGTACACATATCTTCCAGGATGGTCATTTTATTCTTATAAGTTCATGGAAGAAAAGTGGAAATCCCTTCATTGTTTAAAAAAGAGTTGCAAAAGACCCTATATACTTTCTGAAGGCCAAAATGTTGTCATGCTGTTTGTACTGAATTTTGCTAACATTTTAGTGTGTCCTCTAATAAATCCACTTATACTTTACAGCAGTTCCCCAAAGTGGTCAACGTCAACCCCCAAGGATTGATAGGGCTATCCATTGTTGTTGTTTTTGTTGTTTGGGGGGAGATGGGCAGTAATAGAAATTTGAAATAATCAATCAATAAATAAATAAACACCATCATTGCAAATCAGCTGTAACCACAATTGCTTCTGACAGGTATTTCTCAGCCAACAGCAATTGCCTCAGCCTATACCTTTCTATGAACATAGCAGCTGGGTTGGGTCAATCTTTGTGAATAGGTCTGAGAGAGTCAGATTTATTTATGTATTGGTCTTCTTATTTTGTGGACTTTTCTTTTACTGTATTGATAGGTAGCAATGTTTCTGTTGGGACAGCTTTGAAGAATTGCTCACCCACCCTTTGGGTTACTTAAAAGTGGATATACTTTTCATATACTTATGTCATTCTCACTAACACAGGTGTTGAAGCAGTGGCATCTGCATGGAGGAAAGAACAAATTGTTAGTTATTTACATTATTGTTTTATTTTTACAGGCTGAGAAGGGTATTGATGCTCAAGGGAAGATCTGCTTGTGGGCTTCTCTGCCAGAGGTTAAAATTGCTTCACTGCCCATGAACCTAATGTGGGGAGGAAACAAAATGCCTTGACCCAGTGGAACTGTGGCCACTTTGTCACACAAAAACTCCTACTAGTTTACTCCCAGTTCACAGCCTCTCCATCCTACCCTCCACTAATAAGCCAGATAAGCCAACACAGCATCCCTATGCTTTGGGGGTAGTTTAGCAAGGTGCTATCCACTATTCCTTTTCTATAAACAGCAATGCAGTAGGACCAGGACAGGAACTGTAGCACTGGCTGGCAACCAATGTTGTACACTGCTCATTGATTGCGAAGAAGAAATGCTGACCAACTCTGCAGAAAGGTTGCCCGAAATAATTCCTATTTCATAGAAGGCAATGACATACAACTTTTGTCAAGCCAAGGGTCATGCTTGGCCATGGAGTAGCATGTCAAAGGCACACTACAAACAATTAATATGAAAACTTACCTGGTACTTAATAACTTTCTGTCATGTTAAAAATATTAAGTGACTGGCAAGGCTTGAGGGTACCTATGTGTCATGCGCTGCCTCCCCCTGAATAACATTCAGACACTGGTTTGCGAATCAGGCTCTGGTTTATTGCAGGGCAGGTACAGCGTTGGTAGAAAAAAGCTGAGAGTGACAGGAGCGCGCCGGTGCGGGGTTTAAATACCCCGCGCCGGTCAGCGCCCCCTCGCTCACGGTCGCGTCACCCCCCTTTGTCCCATGCGTTGCCCTGCCGGTGGGTGAGGGTTTCCGGGATCGCCCATCATCAGGTTTCCATTCTTCTGCTGATTGCTTTCAGCTGGGCGATCCCCGTTGTATTGCCGCTGATGGTTTGGGTGGCTCCGTGATTCATTTGGCTATTGTTTGTTGGCCGTTAGTCGTTGTAGGTTGATGGCTACTTAACTTGTACCCCTTCACCTATTTCCTTGTCATTGTCATGTGTGCCATTGCGCTGATGACTTTAGCTCAACGGCACTCATGACATACTGCCCCCTTTTCGAAAAGTGTTCTCCCCCGGGTTTCTGGGTTTTCCCCGTGGAGCTGTCAAAACGCCACATTTTTTTTTTTTTTTCCAAAGTTCCCGCCGGAGTAGTTGTCGCCCCTCCCTTTGCTCCTCCCTCTACCACGTGCCTTCCCAGGGTGTGTCCATGGTGCGCATGCTCGGGTTCTGACCTGGCGTGCGCATGCTCCAACCACACCCTGTTTGTTTGGCTCAGTTCGGTGAGGCGAGAGGCGTGGCTGGTCGGGTGCTTCTCAGCTCCAGGTAGGGCCCTTCTTTTCTTATTTAGAGTGCGTCGCCTTTGTTGTGTCTCCTGGGCGTTGCCCCCAGGTTGCCCTGTTGACTTGCTTGCCACACCCCCGCGGCCGGGGGGCGGGGGGAGGGTGCTGGCGATCGTTTGTCACCACCCCGTGGGCCCGGGGCGGGGGGAGTGAGTCCCGGGGGGGGGAAGGTCCACCCAAGTCGCGGGCTTGGGGGGGGCCCTTTCCCTTGGGGCACAGGAGGCGGGGGGGGCCTGCGGGGGGGGGGGTTTGGTTTTGCTGACCTTGGTTGCGGTTTGTCGGGGTATGCCCGGTGAAATGCTCTGGTCAGGTCAGGCGCGTTAACGTTGTGCGCCGCCACCCATTCCGGGTGGGGGAAGTGTTTCCACCTGACCAGATAGTGTAGAGTTCCTCGTTGCTTGCGGGAGTCGAGGATGTCCCTTATCTCGAAGTGGTGTTGCCCGTCGATCATTAGCGGTGCGGGCTGTGGCGTGCTTGGGTGCCATCGGGAGGTGGTTGCCGGTTTTAGGAGGCTGGTGTGGAACACCGGGTGGAGTCTCCGGAGGTTGTGTGGCAGGTCCAGGCGTATTGCTACCGGGTTCACTATTTGCGTGACTCGGAACGGCCCGATGTACTTAGGCCCCAGTTTTTTCGAGGGTTGGGTTGACTTTAGGAACTTGGTGGATAGATAGGCCATATCCCCCGCCTGGAACGTCGGTTGTTGGCGCCGGTGCTTGTCGGCCTGCTCTTTGTAAGCAGCCTGTGCCTCCTTCAGCGCCGCCGTGATTACTGGCCATGCTTCCGCGATCTTCCGTCCCCAGTCGCTGGCGTCCACCTGGGGTTCCGGGGGTTGAGGTAGCTCCGGTATGGGGACGAAGTCGCGCCCCGAGACTACTTCGAACGGAGTTTTCCCCGTGCTCGCGTGGACGGCGTTGTTGTATGCGACTTCGGCGAACGGGAGCAGTTCAGCCCAGTCGTCTTGGTGGTAGTTCGTATATGATCGTATAAATTGCTCTAAGGTGGCATTAAGAACCTCAGTGGCTCCGTCCGTCTGAGGATGCCAAGCCGTAGACAGGGCCTGTTGGGTCCCCGTTAGCTTCAGGAAGGCCCGCCAGAATTTGGAGGTGAACTGTGTGCCCCTGTCGGTCACCACACGTGCGGGACATCCGTGTAGCCTGTACACGTGGATGAGGAAGAGTTTGGCTAGCTGTTGTGAGGATGGGACCGACGTGCAGGGGATGAAGTGGGCCTGCTTTGAGAAGTAGTCCTTCACCACCCAAATGGCCGTTTTCTTCTGGCTGGGTGGGAGGTCCACTATAAAATCCATAGAGATTTCCTCCCATGGGCGGGAGGGTTCTGCCACCCGTTGCAATAGCCCCGCGGGTTTGCCTGGTGCCCGTTTGGCCCTAGCGCACGTTGGGCAGGACGCCACGTAGGTTTTTACGTCTCGCCTGAGCGCGGGCCACCAGAATTGGCGCCGTGTTAGGTGTAGGGTCTTGAGGAACCCAAAGTGTCCCGCTTGCTTGGCGTCGTGTGACCTATGCAAGATCGCCTGGCGTTGCGAGTCCGGGACGTAGATTCTGCCTTCCCCCCATGCCAGGTCTTGCGCCATCGTTACCTTGTCGGGGTTCGCCAGGAACCAGGGGTCGGTTTTGAGGGCGGCGGCGAGGTCCGTGCGCATTCCCCCTGGTAGTTGCGGTTGGCTTCTTTCCGTCGCCGGTTGTCCCGCCGTCGGCTGCGCCGTAGCGTCGAGCTGCCTCCGTGCGCCGCTTCGGGTGGTCACGGCCATCCCCAGTTGCGAGGCGGATAGGACCGTCCCAATGGTGTCTGGGGCGGGCTCTTCGTCTTGGGGCAGTCGGGAGAGGGCGTCGGCCAGGAAGTTCTTCTTGCCCGGCATGAACTTCAGCTGGAAATCAAAGCGGCTGAAGAATTGGGCCCATCGGACCTGTTTAGGGCTAAGGCGTCTAGGCGTTCGTAGGGCCTCGAGGTTCCGGTGGTCCGTCCAGACCTCGAATGGTTGGGTGGCTCCCTCGAGTAGGTGTCGCCATGTCTCTAGTGCCGATTTCACCGCGAAGGCTTCTTTCTCCCAGACGTGCCATCGCCTCTCTGTCTCGGAGAACTTCCTTGACAGGTAGGCGCATGGTTTCAGGAGCCCCGTGGAGTCTTTCTGTAGCAGGATGGCTCCCAGGGAGAAGTCTGAGGCGTCGGCTTGGACCACGAACGGCCGTTCTGGGTCCGGGTGCGCGAGGATTGGCTCCGTAGTGAACAGCGCTTTCAGCTTGTCGAATGCGGTCTGGCACGCGGGAGTCCAATTCAGCACTGTGCCTGGGTTCTTGGTGCGTCGGGTGTCCCCCACCCCTTTGGTTTTGAGGAGGTCCGTTAAGGGGAGGGCTATCTCAGCGAACCCCCGGGCGAATGACCTGTAGAAATTCGCGAATCCCAGGAAGCTCTGTAGTTGCCGTCTGTTGCGGGGCCGCTCCCAGTTTAGCACCGCTTCGACTTTTGCGGGGTCCATTTCGATGCCGTCCCCGGAGATTCGATACCCCAAATAGTCTAGGCGCTCTTTGTGAAACTCGCACTTTGTAGGCTTCGCATAGAGCTGCGCCCTTCTGAGCTTGTCGAGGACTTGCCTGACTAAGGTTACGTGTTCCTCGTGTGTTTTTGTGTAAATAAGGACGTCGTCGATGTAGACCAGGACCCCTTTAAACAGATGTTCATGCAGTACCTCATTGATGAGCTGCATGAACACCCCAGGGGCCCCCGCGAGTCCGAAGGGCAGTACCTTGTACTGGAAAGCGCCTAGGGGGCAGTTAAACGCCGTCTTCCATTCGTCCCCCTCCCTGATTCGGATGCGATAGTACGCCTCGCGAAGGTCCAATTTGGAAAAGACTTTGCCCGTGGACAGGTGGGCGAGCATGTCCTTCACCAGGGGTAAGGGGTATTTGTTGGACAGGGAAGCCGCGTTTAGGCCCCGGTAGTCGGTGCAGAGCCGTAGGGTCCCGTCTTTCTTCTCCCGGAATAAGACGGGGGCTCCGACCGGTGAGCATGCTGGCTCTATGAATCCCCTGTCTAGGTTTTTATCGATGAACTCCCGGAGGGTTGCCATCTCCTTCGGGGTCATCGAATAGATCTTTGGTCTAGGTAAGGGGACGTCGGGCAGTAGGTCGATCCGGCAATCCGTCTTGCGGTGGGGGGGTAGTTGGTCCGCCTCTGCCTCTCCGAAGACCTCGGAGAAGTCGGCGTATTGTTCTGGTAGGTCTGCTGTGGTAGCGGCGTTGTCTTGTGTGGTCGCCTCCGCTCGTCCTACCGTGGGGTTGCTTTTGCCAGCTGGTACTGGTGCTCGATACTCGCCGTCGCCAAATGTGAAGGTGCGGGTCGCCCAGTTGATCCGCGGGTTGTTTTTCGCGAGCCATGGCATCCCCAGGACTGCAATGGGCCGTCCGATGTGCGTGACTACGAACGATGTGCGCTCGGTGTGAGTGCCCATTTGCAGGGTGACCGGCTCGGTTTGTAGCGTGGCTGGTTTCCCTCCCGCTGTAGAGCCGTCCAGCTGGTGGAATGCCAGCGGCGTGGGGAGGGGGAAGCAGCGGAGGTCGAGTTTGGCGACTAGGTCGGGGTGGATGAGGTTTTTTGAGCACCCCGAGTCCACTAGTGCCGCGGCCGTGGTGGCTCCGTTGCCGGTAGAGAGTTGAATTGCTGCCAATATTACGGAGCTTTTGTCGTTTCGTTGAGGTGGTCCGCGTTGCTGTCCCACCGCCTGCTTTACCACGCGTCTCAGAGCAGGCGGGGAGCATTTCCCGCCGGCTGGTCGGGGTCGGTATTGTCCTCTTCCCCCCAGTAAGCGTCCCAGCCCTCTTTCGGTGTCGCTGTGGCCACGGTCATTCGGCGGTGAGGCGGCGGCCCCGGGTTGGGTGGTTTGGGGCTAATTTTCGGGGTGGGCTTGGGCGCGCTGGTCGGCGGTCGGTTGGCGAAGCAATCCGCCGTCTTGTGCCCTAATTTGCCACACCTCCCGCAGGGCTCCCGGTTGAACTTCTTTTTTGGGTATATGGGGCCGGCCATCCCCCCGTGTGGTGCGGGTACCTTTTTCCCGGCATCGTTTGTGTCTTCCGTGGTTGTCATGAGGAAGGTGCGGTGCGCGTGTTCGGCTTTCCCCGCGAGGTGGATCCACCCGTGTAACGTTTCTGGGTCGTCGCGGTAGAGGGCCCATTGGAGAACGTCGCGGTTGAGCCCCCTTTTGAAGATTTCCAGCAGGGTGGTCTCGGACCAGTCGCTGACCTTCCCCGCGAGGGCTTTGAACTCCAGGGCGTAGTCAGGGACCGTGCGGGTGCCCTGTTTAAGTCTTTGGAGTGCGCTTTTCGCCCGTACTTTGGCTAGGGGGTCTTCAAAGTAGTTTTTCATCTCTTTGATGAAAGCAGGGAAGGTGGCGAGGGCGGGGGAGCTGGACTCGTACAGTTGGACGTACCAGTCCGCCGCCCTGTCTTGGAGTTTGATCGCCACGGCGGCGATCTTGTCGGCCTCGGAGTCATAGGAGTGTCCGTGCCTCCCCATGAACTCCCTAGCGTTGGTCACAAAAAACGAGAGTTTTGTGGGGGTCCCATTGAAGAAGATGGGGAAGTCCTTTGGGGCCCGGGCGTTTTGTGCGGCCCCGCCTCTCGCTTCTCGGGGTGTGGTGTCGGCCGCCTGTGCCGTCTGCTGGCCCTCCGCTGGCCCGTGTGGGTTCGATGCTTCGCTCGGGGTGTGGGCTTGTGCGGGGACGTCGTTGGGTGGCGCGGGGGGCATAAGCGCCTGGAGCATGGTCCGGAGTTCCGTCAGCTGAGCCCGCATGGCCGCGAGTTCAGCTCGTGCCTCCTCGTCCGCAGCCCGCGCCGCCGCTGGGGCCGGTTCCGTTGGCGCGTCCTCGGGGGTGGGTTGCCGGCGGGGTTCATCGTCCCTCTGCCGCGGGTCCGCTTCCTCCGCCGTCTGATGGGTGTCTCCGTCGTCCTCCTCCGTGTTGAGCGCCGTGGGGCTGTCGCTCCACGCCCGTTGCTGGGGTGCGATGTGGGGCGCGGGGTCCTCCGCTGGTTTCGGAAGTCGTGCTGCTCCCTCCCGCGGTCGGGTTGCCTCCGTCGCCATCTCCCCTTGGGGTTGGAGCTGAGGCTCGGGTCGGGTGGGGTGGGCGTCCATGGCTCCGGGAGTCCGCGGTGCCTCTGGCCTTGGTCGGTCCTCCTCTGTCTCTTGCCGCGCGGCTCGCCCTCCTTGCCCGCGCCGTTCCGGCCTCATCTTGCTGGTCTTCTCGCCGTCTACTCCTCCCGCGGCTCGTTGTCGTCCGGTGGGGCTCGGCGAGGCTGAGTTTATGACTCTCAGCTTTATGTCATGCGCTGCCTCCCCCTGAATAACATTCAGACACTGGTTTGCGAATCAGGCTCTGGTTTATTGCAGGGCAGGTACAGCGTTGGTAGAAAAAAGCTGAGAGTGACAGGAGCGCGCCGGTGCGGGGTTTAAATACCTCGCGCCGGTCAGCGCCCCCTCGCTCACGGTCGCGTCACCCCCCTTTGTCCCATGCGTTGCCCTGCCGGTGGGTGAGGGTTTCCGGGATCGCCCATCATCAGGTTTCCATTCTTCTGCTGATTGCTTTCAGCTGGGCGATCCCCGTTGTATTGCCGCTGATGGTTTGGGTGGCTCCGTGATTCATTTGGCTATTGTTTGTTGGCCGTTAGTCGTTGTAGGTTGATGGCTACTTAACTTGTACCCCTTCACCTATTTCCTTGTCATTGTCATGTGTGCCATTGCGCTGATGACTTTAGCTCAACGGCACTCATGACACTATGGGGCCTCAAATTATTGCACCTTTGGAGTATTTTAAGTCACCTGACTGAATTTTAAAAAACTATGAAAACGAACACTAAGAACAAAAATAGACTTGATAAGACTTTTATGAAAATTCAACTGCTGATAATGGAAATTTCATTATTTCTAATTGCTTCCTGATGAGGAACAGACTGGTCTGTCTCTGCCCAGTAATAATACATTGTTACTGTTACAAAAGTCAATATTTGAAAATAAAATGTACTGTATGAAGGAACTGTAAATGTTATGAATGAATAAACCTCGACAAGATACTGCAATTCAAATGCAATAGCATTCTGTCCACCTAAAGTAAAAATTCCATGTGTGCTTCATTTCTCATACTAGGAAGCAACTTATAGAAATAGTTTACTGACTCTTTATTTAGAGGAAGCTTGCCTAAAGATACCAAGAATTCTCATCTTCTCTGAAATTTAAACGTAATTTTTTTTAAAAAACTTGACTTTTAAAAGTTCCCATTAGGAAGAAAATCATAGAGTTGAAGAATGGTGTAAGCATCTGGCTTATATTTTATTTAAATGACACCACTTTAGAGTATATGGTGGAAGAAAGGCAGGATATAAACATAATAGCTATCATCACGATCGTCCTAACATCATGAAGTTTCTATAATGACTCATTGTTATGAGCCTATAACATTGCAGTGGCTGCAGGGCAGCCAGTCATTGGAGAACTTTTATCAGGACAAATGGGGATGTAAAGCATAAGCTAATAGATGATGGTGGTGGTAGTGGCGGTGGTGGTGGTGGTGGTGGTGGTGGCCTTACTTCCTTTCTCTGCTGCTGCAGTTCAAAAGAATGACTGATAGATTCTGATGTTTGTGGGATAGAACCACTCTAGTCCTTTGGGAGGAATTTCCACAACTGAAATGTTAAGGTCCATCATCTTTGCTACATCAGTTCCCTGCTTAACATTGTAATATGCCATGTATCAAAGAGGAAGGCTATAGCAAGTGATTTCTTTGATTAAAAACACACACACACACCTTATTTCTGTCATGTTGATTACAGCAATATACTTGCAGCTTGCAACAGAATAAAACAAAAACAAATGAGTCATAGCAGTTAGAAACAATAAACAGGAAAGATCTTTAGAAGAGTGGAAGGGAAACCAGCAGGGCAAAAAATATCTGAAATGCTACATTCACTAACCCAAAGCATCATAGACAGTTACCACATCGTTTGTTTTATTTATCTTGCTAACGTTCTGTTGTTGTTATTAATCTGTAATATTTTTCAAATGAAATTAGGATAGGACAATCCCATGCATGTATTTTCTCCCACTCAGGTTGAGAAAGGTAATCCAGGAACGATTCTAGTTTAACAGGAATGTGAGCTAGCAGTCTCCACGGCCCTAATCCAATACTCTCACTACTTCTTGCATTAGTTCTATTAATCTAATTGAAAACAAACTGAGATTTCTGAAGATATTCTTAAATTATTAAATTGCCAATCCTCATTGCTGATGAAATGCCATACATGAGTTATGAAAACATAACTCATTAAAGTCAGATGGAGGGAATTATAATAATCTCATTACTGATGTTTCTATCCAGCACTTAAAAATGCATCTCAGTAAATGTTACATAAGTAAAAAGTAAATCAATAAATATTCATCTATAGTGTATTAAGACATATATTCTATTAGACTCGTCTGAGTTTCTGCATTGGACTTTCAAACAACGTATCACATAATATGAGAAAAACTTATTTTGATACAGGACTGTACATATGTTATGACATTTGTATGACATTATTGTATGTGTGTATGACATGTTGTATGACATTTCAGTGCCAGTAATTCTACAGGCAACTCCTTAGGAGTGAGACCCATTGAACTCCAACTGTCTTACTTGTGGGTAGGCATTCATGGGATTGCTCAGAGAACTAGATAGCTTCAATCTGTCTTCTGAAATATAATCATATTGACTATTTATTTCATTTTCTGAGAAGGGATATCTCCTAATGAAGGCACTACCACTGAGGGTAGCCAAATGTTATTCTCTCTGGGGTTCAAATACTCTGCCGGGAAGTAAACTCACAGAGCTTTGCACTTTAGATGACAGATGGCATTTGCTTTAAGAGCTATCCAGATCCTGGTGCTATTTTTTAGATTATTTTATTGCAAAATATGAAGTATTGACAAAACACCAAAATACACCAAAAATACAATTAAATGAAACAACCCTTAAACTTTTTTTAAAAATGGAAACCAATGGGTGGCTTATGGGCAGGGCCACAACTGGGGGGGGGGGGCAACCGGGGCATGTGCCCCGGGCGCCGCACTGGTGGAGTGCCAAAATGAGCACTGGGGGGCGCCAAAATGGTTTGCCCTGAGTGACACAGACCCTAGTTGCGGCCCTGCTTATGGGTGGCATACAAATTATTGTTGTTACTGTTGTTATTATAATTTATAATTTCACAAAACTAGGAATAATAATGATTAAGCTGAGAAGATCCAGGAGTTTTTAGAAGCATGCCTAAATTCCTCATGATATTGGCAGTCCTGCTGGACAAGCTTTCTTGAACTGTAACATCAGTTTGGATTATCCCTGAAATAGAAAACGGGGTGTTAGGCAAGCTTGCTGCTGCTAAACAACAATGGTGAGACTCAGCTTTCTGACTCACTTCAAGTGTTACTGCTCAAATATTGGCTTTACCTAACTTTAGATCCCTTGGACATAACTATGTCCCGATCAGTTGCCTTCTTTACCTACTTCTGTGTTGTACAGATCTTGACACTGCTAGAGATGGTAACTTTATACTAACAAAAACCATCTCTAGAAGTCAGTTATGATAATGTTGGCCCTTTGCCAGAGTGCAATTCTACTACTGATGTTAAGCATCTACCTTGCCAGTGCAGGAACTGATTCAATTTCTATTTCTATTCACTATATAAAAAGAGATATCAAACTCCTATATTCCTGCAATCAGCTAATTCATATTATGTCATTAAAAGCAGACCTTTTTTAAAAATCTGCAAGATGAATTTATGTACAGGCAAAATCTATGTCTCTATGGTTCTTGTTTGTGTTTCAGAAAAACTGACAAGGATGGGTTTCTCCACACCTGTTACACAAAATTAGTATTATTTGGATTCTTCAGATAAACCCAAGTATATTTGGGCTTATGATTTAAGGCTTGGCTTTTCACCAGGCAAGGTTCTAGATCCCCCTTGTCAATATGGGCATAAAAGAATATAGCCAATAAACAAGACAGACCACTGGATGCAACCTTAGTGAGCTTTAGGCAGACCTTCTTTAAACATCAGTGTTGCAATATAGAAAAAACTAAAGGAAATATAGTGATCCGGAAAGCTTCAAATGTATGTATGTACAGTATGTACAGTATGTATGTATGTATGTATGTATGTATGTATGTATAAAATCCTTTATACAGGCCACTTCATAAGGTTCTTGATGGTCATGAAAGCACAATTCTAACTGTGCATTCTTAACAGTGTTATTATATTATGAGAAAACAATCTCTTTCATTATAAAGAGTATCAGCTAAAAATTGGAGCTTAAGGAATACCAGGTATTGTCATGTTCGCCGTTTCAATGTGTTTGATACATCGTAACGTTTCGCATGTCATTAGCTGGATGCGTGTTTCATCTTTGCCGGGAGGATGGTTCCTGTTGGGAGTGGTTTATCTCTTGGCTGTGAACTTGGAATGTATTTGGGTTATCTCCTGTGTTCAAGGTTACTTTCCCAGGCTAGAAGATCTGATGGTTGCCAG
Organism: Candoia aspera; assembly: GCF_035149785.1. Taxonomy (NCBI): domain Eukaryota; kingdom Metazoa; phylum Chordata; class Lepidosauria; order Squamata; family Candoiidae; genus Candoia; species Candoia aspera. Next base: position 161,406,443 of record NC_086153.1, on the reverse strand, counting down.
CACCTGGGACGGGCGGCTCTGCTGGTAGGGAGGCGGGGTTATGTTTGCAACGAGGGGTTTAAGTTTGTATTTGGCGCGCTTTCTGTCATTCTCAGCTTTCTCTGTCTTTGTCCTAAGTTCCCTAATAAATCAGATTTCATTTAGCAACCTCTTGTGAGTCTGAGTATTTTGGGTTGGGCAACCCTTACATAAAGCTGAGAATTTAAATTTAATGAATAAATATACAAAAGAAACTGACTGAAGTCTTAATAATTAAAAAAGATATACAAATAACAAACCAAGAGAGTGACCTTGGCTTAGATCTGCTCTCCGTCTTGAAAGTTGTTGGCTTTCCTTAGCCCAGAGTTTATCTTTTCTCCATCAAAATTTGATCTTCACACAATTCTCTCCCAGTTCCTCTAGACAGTTAGAACAACATCTATACTGGGAGCGGAAGTTTCAAATCAGTTTCACATTAGGAAAGGGTAAGGCCCTTATATACAGGCAAATCTGAGTCTCAGGAGGAGTGTTGCTTGGATCAACAGTCTGGTTTCTACATGGGCCACTTAGCCTTTCTGGAAAACTCTGTGAACAATCCCTCCCCTTGCCCTTTTGTCTGTGGGGTAAGCCCTGCAGGGAACATACTAGGAACCCTTCATGCTCTGTTTCCCACCATAATTTCTTCAGGAAAACCTAGCCTGAGTGAGCAGAGAGATCAGGAGTGGCCCCCAAGACTTACTCCCTGTACTAAGAAAACTGACATCTCCTGCACTTGGTCCTTCCCCTCTCTCCAGCTCACTCTCATCACCACAGTTGTTTTCTGAGTGGATTCTCAAAGTAAAATCAGAGTGAAGCTTTCTGAGCAAAGAATCTGGACTTGTGCTCTGAAGCCCCAGATCAGCAGCCTTCCTTCTGCTGGGCAGGAAAAAAAGCTGAATTTGGCTGACACACATGTTGGCCTCAAAACTTTATTCAGTGGATTCCTTAAGACAAAGCAGTAGTGTAAGATGGCTCTTCAGATCTAGAACAAGGCATTTGGAACAGCTGGATAATTTGTACAACGGGTCAGGAGGGCAAGGAGTTGGGTTTGGTCCAATTCTGTCACCCTTCCTGGTCTTCCACATAAGGCATTCCATTCACCTGCCTAATGATAGAGCAGACCCTAACTCATCCCTGAGGCAATCCTGACTCCACTCTGCTTGTGAGCCCACCTGGCATCCTATCTGTAATGGTTGCCTATTCTAAAGTATCATCAGACTCACAGGCAGAAGTTCAAGGATATCTGATTTAATAAAGAACAGCATGCAGGATCACAGAGGAAGCTGAGAATGCTAAAAGCGCGGGCAAATTCAAACTAAGAACCCCCGGTGAAAATGAAATCCCTCCCCCTTTGAATCTTCTCAAGTCCATATCCACAGGTGCTCCTCACAGTTCCTGATGGTCTGCACGAAAAGGCCTTGAACAGGCAAGATAACCCAAACACATCCCCTTCCCCTGATTCCACATACACCAGGTCTCACAGCAGCTCCCTCCCAAACAGAAACGCGCATCAGCACCATGGCATGGGAAACGTTACGATGTTTAAGATACATTGAAACAGTGAACATGACACTATCCCCTGCCCAAGTCCTGGTCTAACACCTGCTAGACCCGGATCCTTCACTGTCATTCTATAGTTGCAAAGAAACAACAAACATTATAAATGTTTGCCTTGCTAAATGAAAATGAAAGTGAAAGATACAGCTTTGAGGTTTGACAATCACTGCTTTTTATTTCCAAATGAGGAGGAGAGGGATCCCTGGCTGTGCTTCCCTCATAGAAGGGGAGGAGTTCATAACTCCAACCATCACCAGTCAAGAACATTCACTCAACTTGGTCATAAAAGAGGTGGACTTACTGAGGAAAGCACCACTTATTGCTAGGAAAAAACAAATATCAAACTGTGTTACAAAAATGCAAACATCAGAGAACATTAACTACATTTTTTCATTTTTAATGTATTTTATTGCAAGTTTTTTAAAAATACAAAAAAAATTAAGTACATTTTTGCAATTCACTTGTTTCCTTCTACTATTAGTCACCTTAAGGCCCATTTAATGGCAGAAGGGTGGAATAGAAATAAGTTCAGTATTGAGAAAGGATGAATCCAACAGAAAGCAATTTGCACCGACTGCTCCAGAATGTTATCTTATAAAAATGTCCATACTAATTAATCTTAAGGGTTGTCTTTCACATGAACTTTCATTTGCAAAGCAATCACATCCATATTCATTGTTGTTCTTGCCAGTGGTTTGGAATAGATCTTACAAGGTGAAATGTCGCATTTCCTTCTGTCGTAAGCCACCACTGGTCCAGCATTTCTGTGGGTATGTATTAATTCAAGAATAGATTGTTTCTGGGCAATGTATTATTTGCATTCCTTAGACAGAAATTTTTCAATTTATGATTGAAGGTGGCCCTCAAGCCAACCTTTTGCAGACTTAACAACGGACATCATTTTTTTGCAGATTTTCTGTGGTTGGACAGAAGTGGGCAGGTAAGTTACTGTTCCAACAATAAGGAGATGGCATTGCATTAAAAGTAATAATGGTTGAGTTCTTTGCCGGGAGTGAGTACCACACCAGAATATAATGACGTTACAACTATGTTCTAGGAAATCCATAAGATTTCACTATGTATTTCCTTGCATTACTTTCCGATTCTGCATCACCCTGCTTTCAAATCTTCCTCCTATGTTGTAGTTTCCTAAACCAAAAACATAAAACTTGTTGTTGCAATTTTTTTTTGCAATTGGCATGTAAATTGGCAATGTTAGTTTAGCAATTCATATTCTTTACATACACACTCTGCTGCCTTCCACAGGGGTCCTCACCTCTCTTTTTCATTGTTTCATTTACAAAAAAAAAATAGCTATAATGTGCAAGAAGTAGCTTTGAAGGCTGTTCTTAACAGTATATAACATAGAAAATCCAAAAAAAAAAAAAAACCATCCCCTTTCATCTGTGCAGGGTAGTGTCATCAGGGATGAATTCAGTATGCTTATACTTTTAGCATTTTTCCTTCAATAGGTCTAGTACTAAAATTATACCACAATAGCGGAATACTTTGTACATGGTGTTGCATATTTCTTTTTGCTTGAGGCAGACACAGACATATTCCACAGATATCCTTCTATCACAGAGGCAGTGAGAAAGAAACCAGGGCTCCTTCAATAAAGGCTGGATAAACAGGTGAGAAGTATAATCATTGTAACTTACAATTCTGGTAAGCTATGAAAGCTAATGCAAGTTCATCTTGCCTGCTGATCCCCTAGGGATACAGTTACACCCTTTCCCCAAGAATTTGGGAAACTGCTCCAATAATTTTAAGGAAGTTTCTTAAAGGAATTTTGAAGTCAGACATGTGATAGTGAAGGAAGTATGTATTACCACTTTTCATCATTCTGCGATTTAGTCAGAGAACTGCAAAGCTCTCAGCAGTCCACAGACATTTGAAGTCAGCATCCACTGTAGTCTGGTAACTGCACAAAGAAATAGATAATGTTAATTCAAGAATAGCAAGAATCAAGAAATGGAGGAATGGAGCAAGAAGAATGGAAGAAAAAGAAAGAGAAAGTGTGGCTTCTGAAGAGAGGACAAAAAAGTATGTTGCATAAGATGCTATTTTTTGTAGTGAATATGAAGCATGATTGAGTGCATGTAGCAAGAACACAATCTTTTAACATGCTATATCTTTCAAGCTCGTTTTAAGGGTAATTGTTGTTGACATATTACAATGTTCACAATTTGTTCTTCAATGTACCATTTCATCAAACACCAGCACAGTGGCAGCCCCCAAAAGAGGATTCTGGCTTGTGATTCATCCATCCCGGCATTTCTCATGATGTACTCTGCATATAAGTTAAATAAGCAGGGTGACAATATACAGCCTTGTCGTACTCCTTTCCCAATTTTGAACCAATCAGTTGGTTAATGTCTGGTTCTAACTGTTGCTTCTTGACCTGCATAAAGGTTTCTCAGGGGACAGGTAAGGTGGTCTGGGACTTCCATCTCTTTAAGAATTTGCCACAGTTTGTTGTGATCCACACAATCAAAGGCTTTAGCGTAGTCAATGAAGCAGAAGTAGATATTTTTCTGGAACTCTCTTGCTTTCTCCATGATCCAGTGAATGTTGGCAATTTGATCTCTAGTTCCTCTGCCGCTTCGAAACCCAGCTTGTACTTCTGGTAGTTCTCGGTTCATATACTGCTGAAGCCTAACTTGTAGGATTTTGAGCATAACCTTGCTAGCATGTGAAATGAGCACAATTGTATGGTAGTTTGAACATTCTTTGGCATTGCCCTTCTTTGGAATTGGAACGTAAGCTGACCTTTTCCAATCCTGTGGCCACTGTTGAGTTTTCCAAATTTGTCGGCATATTGAGTGCAGCACTTTAACAGCATCATCTTTTAGGATTTTGAATAGCTCAGCTAGAATACTGTCATCTCCGCTAGCTTTGTTGTTAGTAATGCTTCCTAAGGCCCACTTGACTTCACTCTCTAGGATGTCCAGCTCAAGGTCCGTGACCACACCATCATGGTTATCAGGGACATTAAGATCTTTCTTGTATAGTTCTTCTGTGTATTCTTGCCACCTCTTCTTAATCTCTTCTGCTTCTGTTAGGTCCCTGCCTTTTTTGTCCTTTATCATGCCTATCTTTGCACAAAATGCTCCCTTGATATCTCCAGTTTTCTTGAAGAGATCTCTAGTCTTCCCTATTCTATTGTTTTCCTCGATTTCTTTGCATTGTTCATTTAAGAAGGCCTTCTTATCTCTCCTTGCTATTCTCTGGAAATCTGCATTCCGTTGGTTATACCTTTCCCTTTCTCCCTTGCTTTTCACTTTCCTTCTTTCCTCAGCTATTTGTAAAGCCTCTTTCTTGCATTTCTTTTTCTTTTGGATGGTTTTAGTTGCTGCCTCCTGTACAATGTTATGAACCTCTGTCCATAGTTCTTCAGGCACTCTGTCTACCAGATCTAGTCCCTTAAATCTATTCATCACCTCCACTGTATATTCATGAGGGACATGATTTAGGTCATACCTGAATGGTCTAGTGGTTTTCCCTACGTTCTTCAATTTAAGCCTAAATTTTGCAATAAGAAGCTCATGATCTGAGCCACAGTCAGCTCCAGGTCTTGTTTTTACTGACTGTATAGAGCTTCTCCATCTTTGGCTGCCAAGTACATAATCAATCTGATTTCGGTATTGACCACCTGGTGATGTCCATGTGTAAAGTCATCTCTTGTGTTGTTGGAAAAGAGTGTTTGCTTTGACCAGTGAGTTCTCTTGACAAAACTCTATTAGCCTTTGCCCTGCTTCATTTTGTACTCCAAGGCCAAACTTGCCTGTTATTCCAGTTATTTCTTGACTTCCTACTTTTACCATTCCAATCCCCTATGATGAAAAGGACAATTTTTTGGGGTGTTAGTTCTAGAAGGTGTTGTAGGTCTTCATAGAACCAGTCAACTTCGGCTTCTTCTGCATCAGGGGTTGGGGCATAGCCTTGGATTACTGTGATGTTGAATGGTTTGCCTTGGATTTGAATTGAGATCATTCTGTCATTTTCGAGGTTGTACCCCAGTACTGCTCTTCCCACTCTTTTATTGACTATGAGGGCTACTCCATTTCTTCTACAGGATTCTTGCTCACAGTAGTAGCTATAATGGTCACCTGAATTAAATTCGCTGAATTAAATTCATTGGAGAAGGAAATGGCAACCCACTCCAGTACCTTGCCAAGAAAACCCCATGGACAGTATCATAATAAGCATACAGAAAGCCAAAAGGCAACTCTGCAAAACAAGTCTCTTATCGATATGCCAGTAAAGTGAACCCTGGCATGTCGATGCATCCTGCATTACAAGCATTTCTTGGTCCTTAACAGTAAGCACTGCTAATGAACAGCTTCTTTTCCTTTTTCTCAACATTACCTGCTGCCTGTTTCCTACCTTTGAGAAGGCTGGAAGTGCAGGAAAACAAGGGTTTCCTGCAAACAATAACTATGTAACAATAACCTTGCTGTAATTAGTATGTCTGTGTATATCAGGGCATACGGTCTGGTTTCTCTATGGTGTCGTAACTTCTAAACATGTTTGTGGCTGGCTGGGGTTCTTCTGGTGAATTCTGCCTTTGTTGGGGGTTAATTAGTAACTCCGGTCACTTTCTGGTTGCTCACAGGTGTCATTAGAAATAGCATCTCCATGGCTGGCTACGGATATATTTGTTTTTCAACTCCACGTTTTGAAAATGGTTTTGTGAAAAGCCATTTCACATTCCATGTTCTAGGAAGTAGGTAATTGTTTGATAACATGCCTTTTCTGACTCTGGAGGAGCTGTTCGAATTATAGCCTGCAGCAGCAACTCCTTATCCACATAACTCAAATCTCAGTGATGGTGAACATGATGACATGTAATGTTTCCTCCTGTTCTCTAAAACACAGTACACTTTGAGTAAGGACTACATAACATCTTCTATCAGGCCTTCCTAAAGAAAGCTATGCTGGTAATTTTTTACTCAAGATATTGATGTTCAAAAAAACGTATAAGGCAATAGTATCTGGAGATGCATTTCAGAGCTGCACTACATGGCATGGTATTCTATCTGAAGAAAGTCACGATGCAGGTCTAAAAGCTAATATAATTGGGGTTTGAATTGAATTCCTGGACGAGTTGCATTTTTTTCCCCTTTTTAAATTTAAAAATGTATGAATCTGGCCAGCTTCTCTGCACAGTGACCAATAAAATTATGACTGTAGATGACCGGTTCCACTTGCTTTTCTTGCTTGAAACTAGTGTTCATATTTTTTTTCCTGTTCTTGCATTGCTGCACAAACCTTAGTCATATTGACATTCTTCTCTGTCCACATGAATATTGCCCTGTATATCTTCTTCTGCAAATGTATACTATATTAAGATAGTAATAAAATTAACAAATAGCAAAGCAATCACTCTGTGCATCAGTTGGTATGAGAGTGACACAATAAGGAAACAGTGTTTTAGGGTACATACGTTCACTTACTGAAGTAGGTTTTTTCCTGTTGATGTGCACTGTCAGTCATTCCCATGTCATCGTGTGTTTGCTTTCCATTCCGTCCCTTCTCATTCATAGGATCTGTAAGGACAATACTGACTGAAAATTAGGGAGATTGTTCAAAATCACGATCAAAAAATTTATTGTGTGTGGAAAGCGGCTACAGAACGATACAAACCCAAACATTCTCACTGTTTGAAAACTGATCGTTCTGGTTACAACATGTATTTCTAATAAAGAACTATAAGATAATATAGCTTTAGGTCAGTAATAGGAAGTTAGAAAAGAGGGGAAGGGGACATGAAAACTTAAATAGTATCAAAATACAGTATTTGAATTGTGATTTCAGCAGGAGTTGCCACAAACCTCTCCAACGGTTTCTGTCATGAAACTGATGGAAGGGCATTTTGAAAATAGACAAAGAAAATTACATTTCCTGCAACTAAAAAAAAAATCAGAAAAAATCCAGACTAATTTCTGATGCGTAGTTAATACATGTCGCATCATAACAGCAGCATTTTGACTCCATGAAGGACAATGGTTAATGAATTACAAGGTGTGTCTGAAGGACCTCTGAGTCTGGCATGGTTCCTCATAGGCATCTCATGCTGTAATTTTTTGTTTATTTTTGTTTTCATTTCCTGATCCTAGAAACAATTTCCAGCTATTCCAAAGTTTCAGTAAGTGTTAGTAACTGCAGTTTAACTTAGACCCACCTCTCAGGAATTTCCAGCCTATCCTGCATTGCCCAATTCATGTTGCAAAAGGCTTGGCCCCATGATCTCTCCATCCAACAAAGATGATGCAATTGGTGTGGCCATTGGTAGCCTGACTACAAGAATCACTCTGAGTTGAGGATAAACCTCTGGATCACTGAACCCAATCCTCCTATTCCCTTAACATCCAGACATGGTATATTATGCAAGTGCCTAAAGGATATTTTTTTTAATTTTCTCCTTGACATCACTGCTATAGCATCTGTTATTGAGCTGCTGCCAGACAGCGCTAGTACAGCTGAGCTGAAGCTGGCAAGGGGGGAACTTATATTCTCCATTTGCTTTCTGACCCTGAAAGGGGAGATCACCTATGCTAAAAATAAGTATGAGAGGATTCACTGCATAAATGTATCTCAGCTCCCCAAAGTCATCAAGAGAATGGCCAAGTATCCATTAATGCAGAAAGGTGAGAAGAAAAAGCCTGGAGTTTAAACTCCACTATGGTAGATCTAATAAGGCTCTGGATTCTTTGCTGATGCATTTAAGCCTTCCTTCTTGTCTCAATAGAGATTCTAATCTAGCAGAGTCATGTCTGAGAATTTTATGCCAAGACAGGCTAAAAATTGAATAAGAACTCCTCAAGCATCTAGAAGGCTTGAAGTTTAATGACACAACTTGGTATGAAGCCTCACAAGATGGTCTAATGATCTGACTAAGTATACTGACCATGTATTTCAGAGGCTGGACAGTCACCTGCTGAGGATGTGGTGGTGACTCCTGCAGCATACAGGGAATTGGACTTGATTATCTCTTAGGTCTCTTCCAACTCCATGATTCTATGGTAAGGCAGCTTCCAATATTCCCAAAAGATTTCCAATATTATTCTCTGGAAAAATAGACTCATTATTTGAACATCTTGCAATAGATTTATCTTTCCACAATCTGGCAAATCACTATTCAGAAGACAAGGTCAGTCAAGCTCGGTATCCCAGGTTTCATTTCATTGAATACAAAGATCACCCAATATTTCCTAAGCTTAGCCACTTATTTCACACCAGCCAGCCAAGTAGGAGGTTCTCTGTTCTTATTTTTAGCATGGCAGAGGTCCCTTCTCCCACTCAGAAACAGAATATTAGTGTCTACTCAGGCTAAGTGCCTGTTCTCAGTCTCTCTTTGAAAGATGCTATTAAACCCCCACACAGGACATGCTTGCGACATCTTAACATTGCTTAAAGGGAATTGCAGGTTTCACCCACTATTTCTAAAGAAACGTATACCATCTAGAATAGAAACCTTTAAGAAACATTTTTTGGGGGTTTAACTCATGGGATACAATAATTGAATATTACATGGCTCTGGACTGAAACAAAAGAGCTTTTCACTACAAGTCACATATTGTTTCATTATGTAGGCTCATCCAATTTGCCAAAGGGAAGTAAAGTACCTTCTTGGAAACATTTCATCAGCAAGTCTTTTATGCCAAGCCCAAGTTCTTCTCAGGATAAGGAAAAGCAGACTAAAGTCTGGATGTTTAATATTATCAAAGGAAAAAAAAAACCCACAACATTTCAAAATAGTTGTTTATTTGTTCTTAAATGGTGCTTTTAGAATGGTTGCTTTTCTGGATACAAAATAAATGAAAAGAAAACTAAGATAATAACAAGGCATTTAACCTCCGATGAAGAAAACCTTATGAAAAGGCAGAACAGTTATAACAAATGATTTAGTGAATTACCTAGGACTCCATCTGGCTGGAAGTAACAGAGATACAGGTAAAGGGTAAAGGTTTCCCTTGACATTAAGTCCAGTCATGTCAGACTCTAGGAGGTGGTGCTCATCTCCGTTTCAAAGCCGAAGAGCCGGCGTTTGTCCATAGACACTTCCGTGGTCATGTGGCCAGCATGACTACACAGAATGCCGTTACCTGCTCGCTGAAGCGGTACCTATTAATCTACTCACATTTGCATATTTTCGAACTGCTAGGTTGGCAGGAGCTGGGACTAGCAATGGGAGCTCACCCCATCACACGGATTCGAACCGCTGACCTTCCAATTGGCAAGCTCAGCAGCTCAGTGGTTTAACCCGCAGCGCCACCGCAATATAGTATTTCAAAACAATTATAACAAATTATGGAAAGAAATGAAGCAAGATCTTGAAAGACTGAGAAATCTGAAACTCTCCTGGCTAGGACTTTGTCATGAGTGCCGTTGAGCTGAAGACATCAGCGCAATGGCACACATGACAATAACAAGGAAACAGGGGAAGGGGCTCAAGATAAGTAGCCATCAACTTACAAAGACTGAAGGACAAGAGACAATGGCTAAACGGATCGCGAGGCACACCCAAGCTGTTAGCGCTAATGCAACGGAGATCGCCCAGCTGACAGCAATCACCGGAGGAATAGGGAAACCAATGATGGGCGATCCCGGAACGCCAGCGGGGCCTCGCAACCCCTCACCTACCGGCAGGACAGCGTGTTGGACAAAGGGGGGTGACGTAACCGCGAGTGAGGGGGCGCTGACCGGCGCGGGGTATTTAAACCCCGCACCGGCACGCTCCTGTCACTCTCAGCTTTTTTCCTATACTGTACCTACACTGCGAATAAATCAGAGCCTGTTTCACAGAATCAGCGTCTGAGTATTACTCGGAGGTAGGCGGCGCATGACATAAAGCTGAGAGTCATAAACTCAGCCTCGCCGAGCCCCACCGGACGACAACGAGCCGCGGGAGGAGTAGACGGCGAGAAGACCAGGAAGATGAGGCCGGCGCGATGCGGACAAGGGGGGCGAGCCGCACGGCAAGAAGCAGAGGAGGACCGATCGAGGCCAGAGGCACCGCGGACTCCCGGAGCCATGGACGCCCACCCGACCCAACCCGAGCCTCAGCTCCAACCCCAAGGGGAGATGGCAACGGAGGCAACCCGACCACGGGAGGGAGCAACATACCTCCCGAGACCAGCGGAGAACCCCACGCCCCACATCGCACCCCAGCAACGGGCGTGGAGCGGCAGCCCAACGGCGGCAAGCACGGAGGAGGACGATGAAGCAACCCAGCAGACGGCGGAGGAAGCGGACCAACAGCCGAGAGAGACTGAACCCCACCGGCAACCCACCCCCGCCGACACACCGACGGAACCGGCCCCAGCGGCGGCGCGGATCGCGGACGAGGACGCACAAGCTAGACGCGCGGCCATGGAGACCCAACTGAAGGAACTCCGGACCATGCTTCAGTTGCTCATGCCCCCCGCGCCGCCCAATGACGTCCCCGCACAGGTCCACACCCCGAGCGAAGCGCCGAACCCCCACAGGCCAAATGAAGGTCAACAGACGGCCCAGGCGGACGACACCACAGGCCGGGAAGCGAGAGGAAGGGGCGCACAAAACACCCGGGCCCCAAAGGACTTCCCCATCTTCTTTGATGGGAACCCCGCGAAACTGTCGTTCTTTATCACGAACGCCAGGGAGTTCATGGGGAGGCACGGACACTCCTACGACTCCGAAGCGGACAAGATCGCTGCCGTGGCGATCAAACTACAAGACCGGGCGGTGGACTGGTACGTCCAACTGTACGAGTCCAGCTCCCCCGCCCTCGCCAACTTCCCCGCCTTCATCAATGAGATGAAAAGCTACTTCGAGGACCCACTAGCCAAAGTGAGGGCGAAAAGCGCACTCCAAAGGCTTAAACAGGGCACACGCACTGTCCCAGACTACGCCCTCGAGTTCAAAGCCCTCGCGGGGAAGGTCAACGACTGGTCCGAGACCACCCTGCTGGAAATGTTCAAAAGGGGGCTCAACCGCGACGTACTTCAATGGGCCCTCTACCGCGACGACCCAGAAACTCTACACGGGTGGATCCATCTCGCGGGGAAAGCAGAACACGCGCACCGCACCTTCCTCATGACAACTACGGAAGATACGAACAACACCTGCAAAAAGGTACCCGCACCACACGTGGGGACGGCCGGCCCCACATACCCAAAGAAGAAATTTAATCGGTGGCCCTGCGGGAGGTGTGGAAAACTAGGGCACAAGACGGCAGATTGCTTCACCAACCGACCGCCGACCAGTGTGCCTAAACCCACCCCGAAAATTAGCCCCAAACCACCTAACCCGCCGCCGCCCCCTCACCGCCGAATGACCGGAGCCACAGCGACACCAGAGGAAGGCTGGGACGCCTACTGGGGGGAAGAGGACGACGTAGACCCAGACCAGCCGGCGGGAAACGCTCCCCACCTGCCCTGAAACGCGTTGCGAGGCAGGCGGTGGGACAGCAGCGCGGAACTCCTCGACGGAATGGCGAAAGCTCCGTGATAATGGCGGCAATCAAACTCTCTGCCGGCAACGGAGCCACCACGGCCGCGGCACTAGTGGACTCGGGGTGCTCAAAAAACCTCATCCACCCTGACTTAGTCGCCAAACTCGACCTCCGCTGCGTCCCCCTCCCCACGCCGTTGGCATTCCACCAGCTGGACGGCTCTACAGCAGGAGGGAAACCAGCCACGATGCAAACCGAGCCGGTCACCCTGCAAATGGGCACTCACACCAAATGCACATCGTTCATCGTCACCCACATCGGACGACCCATTGCAGTCCTGGGAATGCCATGGCTCGCGACAAACAACCCGCGCATCGACTGGGAGACCCGTACCTTCACATTTGGCGACGGCGAGTATCGGGCACCGGTTCCGGCGGGCAGACCCAACCCCACTGTGGGACGAGCAGAGGCGACTACACAGGACAACGCCGCTACCACAGCAGACCTACCGGAACAATACGCCGACTTCTCCGAGGTCTTCGGAGAGGCGGAAGCTGACCAACTACCCCCCCACCGCAAGACGGACTGCCGGATCGACCTGCTGCCCGACGTCCCCTTACCTAGACCAAAGATCTACTCGATGACCCTGAAGGAGATGGCAACCCTCCGGGAGTTCATCGATAAAAACCTAGAGAGGGGATTCATAGAGCCAGCATGCTCACCAGTCGGAGCCCCCGTCTTATTCCGGGAGAAGAAAGACGGCACCCTACGGCTCTGCACCGACTACCGGGGCCTAAACGCGGCTTCCCTGTCCAACAAATACCCCTTACCCCTGGTGAAAGACATGCTCGCCCACCTGTCCACGGGCAAAGTCTTCTCCAAACTGGACCTTCGCGAGGCGTATTACCGCATCCGAATCAGGGAGGGGGACGAATGGAAGACTGCGTTCAACTGCCCCCTAGGCGCCTTCCAGTACAAAGTGCTGCCGTTCGGACTCGCGGGGGCCCCCGGGGTGTTTATGCAGCTCATCAATGAGGTCCTGCATGAACACCTGTTCAAAGGGGTCCTTGTCTACATAGACGACGTCCTTATCTACACTAAAACGCACAAGGAACATGTGACCCTAGTCAGGCAAGTCCTCGACAAACTCAGAAGGGCGCAGCTCTATGCCAAACCCACGAAGTGCGAATTCCATAAAGCGCGCCTAGACTACCTGGGGTACCGAATCTCTGGAGACGGCATAGAAATGGACCCCGCAAAAGTCTAGGCGGTGCTGAACTGGGAACGCCCCCGCAACAGACGCCAACTCCAGAGCTTCCTTGGCTTCGCGAATTTTTACAGGTCATTCGCCCGGGGGTTCGCAGAGATAGCCCTCCCCCTAACGGACCTCCTCAAAACCAAAGGGGTGGGGGACACCCGACGCGCCAAGAACCCGGGCACAGTATTGAATTGGACTCCCGCGTGCCAGACCGCATTCAACAAGCTGAAAGCGCTGTTCACCACGGAGCCAATCCTCGTGCACCCGGACCCAGAACGGCCGTTCGTGGTCCAAGCCGACGCCTCAGACTTCTCCCTGGGGGCCATCCTACTCCAAAAGGACCCCACAGGACTCCTGAAACCATGCGCCTACCTGTCGAGGAAATTTTCCGAGACAGAAAGGCGATGGCACGTCTGGGAGAAAGAAGCCTTCGCGGTAAAATCAGCGCTAGAAACATGGCGACACCTACTCGAGGGAGCCACCCAACCATTCGAGGTCTGGACCGACCACCAGAACCTCGAGGCCCTCCGGACGCCCAGACGCCTCAGCCCAAAACAGGTCCGATGGGCCCAATTCTTCAACCGCTTCAACTTCCAGCTGAAGTTCATGCCGGGTAAAAAGAACTTCCTGGCCGATGCCCTTTCCCGACTGCCCCAAGACGAAGAACCCGCCCCAGACACCATTGGGACGGTCCTATCCGCCTCGCAACTGGGGATGGCCGTGACCACCCGCAGCGGCGCGCGGAGGCAGCTCGACTCTACGGCACAACCGACGGCGGGACAACCTGTGACCAGACAACGCCAACCGCAACTACCAGGGGGGATATGCACAGACCTCGCCGCCGCCCTCAAAACCGACCCCTGGTTCCTGGCAAACCCCGACAAGGTAACGATGGCACAGGACCTGGTATGGGGGGAAGGCAGAATCTATGTCCCGGACTCGCAACGCCAAGCGATCTTGCATAGATCACACGACGCCAAGCAAGCGGGACACTTTGGGTTCCTTAAGACCCTACACCTAACAAGGCGTCAATTCTGGTGGCCCGCGCTAAGACGAGACATGAAAGCATACGTCGCGTCCTGCCCAACGTGCGCTAGGGCCAAACGGGCACCAGGCAAACCCGTGGGGCTTTTACAACAGGTGGCAGAACCCTCCCGCCCATGGGAGGAAATCTCCATGGATTTTATAGTGGACCTCCCACCCAGCCAGAAGAAAACGGCCATTTGGGTGGTGAAGGATTATTTCTCGAAACAGGCCCACTTCATCCCCTGCACGTTGGTCCCGTCCGCACAACAACTAGCCAAACTCTTCCTCATCCACGTGTACAGGTTACACGGATGTCCCGCACGTGTGGTGACCGACAGGGGCACACAGTTCACTTCTAAATTCTGGCGGGCCTTCCTAAAGCTGACGGGGACCCAACAGGCCCTATCCACTGCCTGGCACCCCCAGACGGACGGAGCCACAGAGGTCCTCAATGCCACCCTAGAGCAATTCATACGCTCATACACCAACTACCATCAAGACGACTGGGCCGAACTGCTCCCGTTCGCCGAAGTCGCATACAACAACGCCGTCCACACGAGCACGGGGAAAACTCCGTTCGAGGTAGTCTCGGGGCGCGACTTCATCCCCATACCGGAGCTACCACAACCCCCGGAACCCCAGGTGGACGCTAGCGACTGGGGACAGAAGATTGCGGAATCGTGGCCTATAATCACGGCAGCACTGAAGGATGCACAGGCGGCCTACAAAGAGCAGGCCGACAAGCACCGGCGCCAACAACCAACGTTCCAAGCGGGGGATATGGTCTACCTATCCACCAAATTCCTAAAGTCACCCCAACCCTCGAAAAAACTGGGGCCTAAGTACATCGGGCCGTTCCGAGTCACGCAGATAGTGAACCTGGTGGCAATACGCTTGGACCTGCCACACAACCTACGGAGACTCCACCCGGTGTTCCACACCAGCCTCCTGAAACCGGCAACCACCTCGCGATGGCACCCAAGCACGCCACTGCCCTCACCGGTGATGATCGACGGGCAACATCACTTTGACGTAAGGGACATACTCGACTCTCGCAGGCAACGGGGGACCTTACACTATTTGGTCAGGTGGAAACACTTCCCCCACCCAGAATGGGTGGCGGCGCACAACGTTAACGCGCCTGACCTGACCCGGGCTTTTCACCGGGCATACCCCGACAAGCCAAAACCAAGGCTAGCAAACCGTCACCTGCATAACCCCTCCCCCGTGGGCCCCCCCCGCCTACCATGTCCCAAGGGAAAGGGCCCCCCCAAGCCCGCGACTTGGGTGGACCTCCCCCCCCCCGGGACTCACCCTTCCCGCCCCGGGCCCACGAGGCAGTAACAAGCGGTCGCCAGCACCCTCCCCCCGCCCCAGGCCCACGGGGGAGTGGCAAGCAAGTCAACAGTGCATCCTGGGGGCAACGCCCAGGAGCACACATAACAAAGGCGCCGCACTTAGAATAAAAAAGAAGGGCCCTACCTGGAGCTGATAAGCACCCGACCAGCCACGCCTCTCTCCTCGTCGAACTGAGCCAAACAAACAGGGTGTGGCCGGAGCATGCGCACGCCCAGGGGGTGACCTGGGCATGCGCACTAAGAACACACCCTGAGAGGCACGTGGTAGAGGGCGGAACAAAGGGAGGGGTGAAAACTACTCCGGCGGGAAATTCAAAAAAAAAAAAAAAAAACCATTTTGACAGCTCTCATGGTAAAAAACCAGAAAACCGGGGGGGGGCACTATTCGGACAGGGGGCAGTATGTCATGAGTGCCGTTGAGCTGAAGACATCAGCGCAATGGCACACATGACAATAACAAGGAAACGGGAAGGGGCTCAAGATAAGTAGCCATCAACTTACAAAGACTGAAGGACAAGAGACAATGGCTAAACGGATCGCGAGGCACACCCAAGCTGTTAGCGCTAACGCAACGGAGATCGCCCAGCTGACAGCAATCACCGGAGGAATAGGGAAACCGATGATGGGCGATCCCGGAACGCCAGCGGGGCCTCGCAACCCCTCACCTACCGGCAGGACAGCGTGTTGGACAAAGGGGGGTGACGTAACCGCGAGTGAGGGGGCGCTGACCGGCGCGGGGTATTTAAACCCCGCACCGGCGCGCTCCTGTCACTCTCAGCTTTTTTCCTATACTGTACCTACACTGCGAATAAATCAGAGCCTGTTTCACAGAATCAGCGTCTGAGTATTACTCGGAGGTAGGCAGCGCATGACAGACTTACTGTGATAATAAAATATATTACCTAAAATGAACTTTCTATTATAAATGGTACTGATTCCACTTTCAGACAAAAACTTGTAGGATTGGCAAAGAACAATTAACAGATTTATATGCAACAGGAAAAAGCCAAGATTAAGATTTCAAGTTCTATGTGATTCAAAGGAAAGACATGGATTAGCACTCCCCAATTTAAGATTGTACTACAGAGCAAGCTGCCTATCGTGGATAACAGAATGGATAAGATCTCTGAACATTAGAATATCAATAATAGAAGGAGCAGGTCCAGCTAATGGACTTCATAAGTATCTATAGGACAAAGAAATAAAAGAGGAGAAGATACATGTCGACCGTAGCAGGGCCGCAACTAGGGTCTGTGTCACCTGGGGCAAACATGGATTCCATGCCCATTTTGGCACCCCCCAGAGTTCATTTTGGCACCCCCCCAGCGCGGCACCCAGGGCACATGCCCAGCTTGCCCCCCACCCCCCACCCCTAGTTGCGACCCTGGACCTTAGCAAGAATATTGGAAAACAGATATCTTGCCTATGATATCAGACTGGGTGACTAAAACTGGAGAATATGCTGCAATGACAACATTGACAGTATATATCCATAACAGAACTTTCACTAAGTTCAGGCAAGATTAGTTCCCTTTCATACAACAGATCACCAAGAAGGCAGATTTAGATATCTGGAATATGTTTTTAGGACTTAAACAGAAAATAACAATTACTAATGTTTGATATAAACTTCAGAGATCTAAACGATGGATACAAATGGAAGCAAGGGGGAAGATATAATCCACTTTTTCTCTTTTCACTATTTTTTTTAATTTAAATGTCATCTTGCTGTTCTTTCCTTTTTTCTTTCTTTGCATTCTAATAATTGCTTTTTTCATATTCTTCAACACCTTAATAATAAATACACTTTTTTAAAAAAGCAAAAGAATGGCTTATTCAAGAATGAAACAATAAAGTACAGTCAATATACTGAAAACAAAATTCCCCCCAGCAAAAAAAAAACATTTCCAGCATTTTGAAGGAGAGACCAATAAGGAATCTCTGGTGTCCAGTGAAGTATAAGAATTAGTTCCTGCCATTGATGAACACTTGGCAGAGATGAGCTCCTCTTTTGGAAGATATTCATTACTATCCATATACAGCAGAGGTGTTAGATTTCACAGAATTCAGGGGAATTTACTGTGGTGAATACAGGATAAATTTTTCTTTGGGGTATATTGGAAATCTCAGAATTTTTTTTCAAAAAAAAATTATTAAAGTTTTGAATTAAATAATAAAAGATAATACAGACTAAAATAAAAAAAGAAAGAGAAGAAATACAAGAAAAATAAAAATCTATTTAAAAAACCCTCCCCCCAAGCAAATGATTCCCCACCCTCATCATGGCAAATATGAACAATTCCCTAAACTCATCACCTCTTCTTAGCTAACAAATGTAAAACTCTTCCTCCCATAACCCATTTCTTAACAATAAACAAATCAAATAAGTAACACCTTCTTCAATCCAGTCACCAGCAAAAGATCCAAACAAAGCTCTAAGATTTTAACATTAATTAAGATATATAAAACTCGACATTCCACATCTCAGCTCTTAACTATAACAAAATCTCATTTAAAAGTCATAAAATGGCTCCAATATTCTAATATAACCCCCCCACAAGTTTAACATGGCATAAAGAGACCATTTCTCCTTTACAAAAGACAAGCCCCAGTACGCAACATTCCAAACAACGACTTACCCCATTCAAATACACATTCCATATCTTCACTCTAAACTATAGGCACAACTGCATTTCACAAGTATAAAGTAATCCCAATATCCTTGGTGCCTCGGACTAACGCTATTCAACCAGGCCATGAACAATGATGTCTGACGATGACTGGGAGTCGCACCAGTCATAGCAAAACTGCAGGACGGAAGGCTCAGATGGTATGGACACATCCTACGTGGCAAAGAAGACTCAGTGGTGAGAACAGCCATGCTCCTGGACCCTGGTGGCTGGCGGCCCCATGGTAGACCCAAGAAACGGTGGATGGACTGCATTAAGGAGGACATGGAATGCATGAACATCACCCCTGAAGATGCCTTGGACCGAGCCAAATGGAGACAGATATGCCAACAAGTGAACCCTGCCATAGCACGGGAATAATGCTAGGAAGAAAAAAGTAATCCCAATATCCTAATATAGACAAAAATAAAATAAAATTTAACATAAGAGAAATAATTTCTCATTTAAAACAACAAATTCTCCAAACTTCCTTACTTTGAATAAAGAGAAACAGTTAAATGTAAAGCCAGTTTAAGTACTATAAAATTAGGATTACATAAAGTAACTCTTGGGGAAAAAACTTTTGCATCATATTCAGGGTAGGCCAATCTAGTATACCTCATGTTCTAATTAAGTTATCAATAAATCCAGAAAGAACCACCCAGAATAACAACATATCTCATTTTATCCCTGATCAAATAAACTGACTTTGTAGTCTTTTTCTTTTTTCCTACACAGGGCAGTGTTTCTCTGTAATCTATTCACACAATTGTTGATCCTTGTTATTTCTTTCATGCTTTAAACAGTCTCTTTTGTAAATCCAACAAAGGGAAATTGTTCCAATTGTTCTCTGGGATTGCAGGTAGTCTTCAACTTCGAATGTTCGGTTAACAACAGTTCAAATTTACAACAGCTTCAGAAAAAGTTCTTTACATCCTGTCCTCACCCTTACGACCATCATACCGATCCTGCAATCACGTGATTGCAATTTGGGCGCTTGGCAACCGGTTTGCATTTATGGCCAGTTGTGGCATCCTGTGGTCACGTGATCATGATTTGCTACCTTTTTTGCTAGCCGTCAGCAGAGCTGTCTTCAGTCCACCATCTTCCCCTGGAAGTGGGAAATCTGGGAAATTTTTTAACAAGGGTTGGTTACAATTGCTTGCTACTGGAAAGACAATTCAAGAAATTTAACTTATAACATCAATATGACTTACTACTGTGTTTTTTGCCTGGAATTCATAGGATTGTCAGCATGCTTTTAGAGCAGCACCCCTTCACCAAAATTGTGGTCTTTTCATGCATGATGGGTAACCAAAGGCAGTATCCTGCAATATCAGCAGGAAAAAATTATACTTCTTATGCAGCAGTCCCTCAGCTTCTCTACGTCTCCCAAATTTGCTCCTTTGCAAAGCTTAATATTATTGAAATCATTCAGAATAAGTTTATTAGAGCCATATTGATGGTTCCAAAAAGTATCAAAAATGTCATCCTACAGGTAGAAACAGGTATAGTTTCGTTGGATGCCAGAGCATGGTCTCTTTTTCTTACCTTCTGGCTAAAGTTAGTTCTGCTTCCTATAGGTTTAGCCCTACTAGTATTTAAAGATCATTTTAAATAATTGTGGCTTTAAAAAGCCTTAGATAAAATCCAGTTGCTGGACTTCCCTATGGAAAGTTTGTGCTCATTAGGTTTTGATAATGCTAGAACCACCCTTAAACAATGAATCTGGGATATAGATCTCCAAAAAAATTTAAGTATACCCCAATATTTATCATTTTCTTCCAAAGGCATTCATTCCAGCCTCCGATTTATCATCCATTACAATTCTGAAATTTTGTAAGGCTAGGCTGGAAAGGACTTAGCAGTCCTTTCTGGACATTTTAAGGGTACTCCTATATGCACTTTCAGTTATGTCCATGGCGATGGCTCAACAGAAACCCTAAGCCATATGCTATTATACTGCTCCCTATATAAGGACTCTAGACAAACCCTTATATATCTGATTTTGAAGAAATTTTCAGGTAGGGAGTATGATTTCTATTTAATGTTACTTCTTTCAGACAAGGACTCGAAAATAAAAACAAATTTTTATTTGTTTTAGTATTTTTATTCTTAATTATTTTTTTTAGATCCTATCATACTTATTGTTTTTCTGTTTTATATACAGTATATAAAGCATATTTACCATGAACAAAAGTCCACATTTTAGTGGATGTTGTGCTCCATGTCTCATATACTTGAAGTGCTTGTTGTGGTATCATGCTACAATTAATACACTTTTAAAACAAACAACAACAAACCAGCAGCCATAGCTAGTTCTACAGTCTGAGCATATTGTTGTCTATGCACAAGACTCAGATGCATAGGGCTAGCTTCTGTAACTTTGAACAAGCTCCATGTTGAAGGAAATTATCATCTTTGTAAATCCACATTAAGCAATAAGTTGGGTTTTCCAATGCAAGAACATATGGATGAGCCTTATTTAGAAACACTTCTATTTAGACAACCTAATTTACATTGATAAGTCTAGAATTAGTATCTGTCATAACTGAAGGAAGCACAACAGCTAGCAGAGTATTTAATTTGTATATAAGACCATGATGTACTTCCATTAAGTTTGATTTGCATAATTTTCTTCATCCTTGTTATTTTAACATGTACATAAAGTCCTGACTTACTGGCATAACTTTTTCCACTGTTTTCACTTCCTGCTCCTTTAAGTAGGAAGGGATTTTTTAAAGAGGGTTAAATTGTAGTAGGAATTGGACTTGATCCCAATATAATTTTCCATTGCAATACTAGTTAGGATATTAAAGAAAATTATTACAAAGCCTAAATATGGGAAAAGTTATTAAAACATATGATTGGGGCAGTCTTGATCTCTTCTTCAGCTAATAGTACTAATCATTTTATTTTAGATTTGTAACATTCCAAAGATTATTTGTATTCTTGTATCATAAGGCTGATCAAAGTATTTTGTTTTTCATAGTAAATTCCCACCATCTAATGAATCTCTGATCTATCAAAGCAGGTAGTAGAAAATATCAACACAAGTCATTGCAGAAATTAAATTTCTCATCTTCATTAAGGTAGGAAAACTACCTTCATTTTCTGAAAATGTTATTACCCAAAAAATAAATCCCATATGTTTTAGATTTCTCAAATACGGTACAGAACAAATTGTGATGCATTGTTGGAATATGACACCAGAAAAATTATCTAGAATGTATAAAGGTACTTCAAATCTATGTTGGAAATGTGAACAACAAGAAGGGTCATTTTATCATGCTTGGTGGATGTGCAAAAAAGCTGGAAGGTTTTGGGTTCAAATGCATACACTGATTCAGAGGATTTTAAAGATTATTATACAACTGAAACCAGAACTTTTCCTCTTGGGACTGAGGGATAAACAGTTGGAAAAAAGTCATGGAATTTTGTTTTTATATATGATAACCACAGTGAGATTATTGTACAGACAAAGATGAAAGATTTGGTAATACCTACGAAAGAGGAATGGTTGGTGAAGATGATCTATTGTAGTTTTAAAATTCCTTCATTTCTCTACAGTTGGCAAACAATTTTGGGAAAGGCTAACTTTCTTTTGGTTTGGATCTATCTATTCATACACAAAATTCAAGAAAATTCCCGCCAGATGTGACTCTAAAAATAAAAAGCCTGGAGGAAAAAAGGTAGAATGGGAATGAAAGGGCACTTTCCTCTGGAATCTCCTAATAGATGGCTAAATGCCTGATTCTTTATGCCAACGCAGTTTAGTGTAGAACATTCATAAGAGAAAGCCTACTACTGCCTTTAGAAATAAAAATGAAATGGCTGCCTACATCTCCAGCAGGCCATGCCCCTTCTCGGAATGGGAGCATCTGACTGGGTTATAATAAAAAAAGCCATGTGAGAAACACTGGTTCTTCCTTTGCTTTGATATAATTTTGCAAAAACGCAGAGGGCCTCCTGATCTATTTTTCTTGGCTCCCCCACTCCCAGTTCTTGTTTACATTTTATAAGGAAAAACTAGTTGTAGATCCCAGGTTGTCAAGAAGCAAAAAGACCAAAATTGATTGATTGATTTAACAAATTTATATAGCCACCCATCTCACACAAGGTGAGTCCAGGCAGCATACAAAATTAAAATCCATAATACAAAAATCCAATAAAACCCCAGCCCCACCCCGCCACCCCCCAGCAGCAGCAAACACACCCAAACTAACCACTTGACCAGCTCTGAATCGATCTGGGGTCAGATGTTGGTATCTAACCACAGAAGCAAACATACGCATTCAGACATATGCCTGTGCAAATAGAAAAAGATCATTTGCACAGGTAGAAGGATGGAGTTTTGAAAGATGACATTCCTTAGATTTGCAAATATTTACTAAATTTTAAATGCTCAATTTTATAATCATTTCTTAAGCTTTAAGTAAACCTGGTCAGATTTTTAGACCTTAAGCTTACTCAAAGACCTAAAGAGGGGTGTAGTTTGTGGCATAACCATGGTGGAAAGGAATGGAAGATATGGTATACTGGGACCAGATTGTCACAGATAGCACTATGAATACCCTGTGGATAAATTTGATAGCAATATCCTAATAGCTACGAGTATTTGGGGGCCATATTAGCAGGGATGTTTACTGTGACTACCCTGTGGCTAAATCTGGTTGAGATAGCCAGACTAATACAGGGTGTTTGAGGATTTCATCAGCCCGTCCCACCCGATCATGCAGAGAGGGCATGTTGCAGACCCTGTCTGCAAGAGAATTCCATCTGGCAGGATCTAGGAGGCAGGCCTTCTCTGCAGTAGCGCCCACACTTTGGAACATCTTGCCCCCGGAGGTGAGATTAGCCCCATTGCTCCTAGCCTTCCGGAGAGAATTGAAGACCTGGCTCTGCCATTGTGCTTGGGGCAGGGAGGAGAATAGTCATACTTGGGGTTGGCTAGTGCCTTGAAGTGCCCCTCCTATACAAGGACTGAATGAGACCATAGCCAGCAGGATTTTATTATATTTGGTAGTTTTTAAAAATTGTTTTTAGTCTATATTGTCATGAGCACTGATGGTGAGCAGGAGGGGGCCCCTATCCAGGGGGGAAAATGCATGTGTAGTAGCGAGGAGTTAAGCAGCCATTCAAAGAGACACAGAACAGATCCGCCTTGACTTTTGGGGTTTATCTGTCTGGGTTTTTTCCCACGCTTCTTCAGCTTGTTAGGATTTTCTGTCTTATGTAGCAGTAATAAACACTAGAGCCCCATTCCTCATCTCAGCGTGGTTTCCTGACTGTTAGGACATATATTTTATATTGGAATTTCATTATGTAGCTATTGTTTTATGTTGTAAACCGCCCAGAGTCCCTCCGCTTGGAGGAGATGGGCGGTGACAAATTTGATAAATAAAAAAAAATTCTGGTGCTTGGTTTAAAACTGGATAGCAACATCTGCAGGCTTCCTTGAGTCAATCCTAATAGATGTCCTTGGTAGGTAGAGCAGATTTATGATCCCCAGGTCAATAAATGAGGGAAGCCCAGAGGGGTGTTCCTGGGTATTTGTCAATGTTTTGTGATTGATCCATAAGAGTTCTGTGAGTGAACAAAGTGTGTGTGCTCCCCTACCACCCCAATGAGTAAAACAGGCTGGGCCTGGCAGGATATGGAGCTTCAAATCCATCATTCTGGAAAGCACCACATTGAGACAGGTCATGAAAAAGGGTCCGTATTATTGCCTTTCATACTGCCAGTAAGGTTTAGATGGTCTGGTTGCCTAAGATTACCCAGCTATTCTGTTTGGGAATTAGGATACCTAAACCCCAGACCTTCTGAAGAGCACTATTGTAGAAGGGAAGGTTGTTATAGTGTAGAGCCAAAGATTTTAGTCCATGATTCAGGAAATACAGTACATTGTAGCTATTTCCATGAAACTTAAACTTAAGGTCAAACTTCAGCCATTTCAATCCAAAACGAAACCATAGCGTGGGTATTTTATATTTACTTTAGATCTGAATTTTCAAAATCAAAACAGTATTTATATATGTGGGTAGAATGTATGCCTCCCCAATAATTCATAATGTTTTATTATGAAAATATTTTCCCTTTATACAAAATCCCCTCAGCTGATCTTAAATTTAGCATTATAGGACGTCCTATTGTAATATTCAACAGATTATGTTCTAAAACAGCAACATTATAAGCACTGAAAATATATATCAGATTTTAAAAGACAATAGCTCAAAATCCCTGCATTAATTTCTAAGAAATTTCCTCTCCTACTAGATATGAAGCTTATCCACAGATTTCATAGAATAAGTTCTGCACTACATATCATTTTGTTACTGTTACAGTTTTATTATTTTTATTATATTGTTATTCTATATTTATTTGGTTTATTTGTGTACAGTCTTTGAAGTGAGGTAGTTTATAAAACATATAAAAAACAAATGCTATTTTTAATGAAAAAACAACAGTTGCATATATTTCTGCTTTTTCCCTATTAGATTAAAGAGGAAAAGATTACATTTTCTGATTCTGACCCGAATCTGGGCGTTAAGTAGGATAAGATCACCTACAGAGGAATTCATTTTAGGCCAGTCTGGAGCTCTGCATTGGATAGGGTTATTGCTGTTCTCCCTTCATACAGTATAAGCTGCTGTATGATATTTAAAAGGGTATTTAAATATATATATAAAAGGATATTTAAATATATATATAAAAGGATATATAAAAGGATATTTAAAACATGATATTTAAAAGGTTCTTTTTGTTTTAGAACATACATAGAACCTTCAAGCAAAGTTAAGTTAGTAAGTATGTTTTCTTAGAAGAGATCCATGAATATTAATAAAACAGACAAATAATACCTTTTTCATAATTTTACAAAGACCTTGAGAAACAGGAATACATTTTGCTATCTTGGACTCAGGTAAATTTTTGTAAACACATTGTGCAATCAGTGTAACACACACACACACACAAGAATAACAGTTTAATGGAACATTTTATCTCAACTTCTAAGAACCATCACCTATAAGAACAGAACTTTGTCTGAAGTTGTAATTACATTTTAGGTAGATTCCATTGACACAATTGGAACTTACTCCCAGGTTTATTCAGATATATCACATAAGTATCAATTAATTTCTTTATATAACTTGCTGGGTAACTTTAAATAGATTCAGCAGCAGATCTTTTCATGAGAAGTCATGAACCTGAGGAAGGAAAAAGGAACTTGTGACAAATCTAAACTTCTGTCTTATCAACGCTTAAGGAATATAATTGTTGAGTACTGAGTCACTCTGAATTACAGTAAGCAGTGGAGGTACAATGCATAAATAGGTAATGTCACTCTCTGACTTCCATTATTTCCTGAAAGCAGTAAAGAGGCTTATTCAGAACAATACGGTAAGATCTACTATTTGCCACTTTATACTACAGCTTGTTTAAAACCATTATTTGTAATTAAGCAAGTTGGGATAATTTTAGAAAAATAATTTAGGAGCACATGAGTGCAATTAATATTTATGCAAGTTCTATGATGTTCTCTAGTTTTGTTCTATTTTTTAAAATATACTATACTGAAAATAGTATAAACCCAATATATTATCATAATATATTGGGTTTATACTAACTTAAATAAATTAAAAAATCTGTTGTCTGAGTTTGCCTGTAATTCTGTTAGAGATCCCTGGGCTCTTCTCTTAATAAACTAAAATTTCTAGGATTCCCTGGAAAGAGAAAATTAGAATTAAAGCTGTTTCAAGGCTACAGTCCTTTTTGTGCATTTATATGAATAAAATGCAAGTTGAACTCAGTGGGACTGACTTCCAAATAAACATTTGTACTACTGGTCTGTAAATGTATAGTGCAATATAGAAAAGAGCTCAAATGTTTAAACTTAATCCTCCCTCTTTTGCTTTTTGCCTCAGGATGGCTTAATACTTAATTCTTTTCCCTAAATGAAACCAAGCTACCTTTTTTATTTCCTCCTCCCTGTTACTATGGATTTTGGCAGTCTGGTTTAGTGCCCACCATAATTGTGTGCACGGTCCTACAGTTCTAACCTCACAATTTTTAAGTTCATCTCAGCTTCTGCTTCCTGTGCTTTCTTATTATATGCTACAACCATGGAAACATGCCACAGAAAAGCACACCCCACATACAGTGGTGCCACACCACTTTTTGCCACACATAAGAAGCTGGGAAGCCAGCTAAGTATCATGTAGTCCAAATCTGTTTCCATGCTCTCAAGATAAAGGCTGCCTGAACAAATTCTGATAGTATTGCCTCAGGAGCAATACCCATTGTCAAATGTGTTAGTGGAAATTGACATGTGGCATAAAACCAAGATAAAGGCGGTCTCCACAGCCAATGATCTCTTTGTAATTCTAACTATGTTAGCCACTAATGTAGTATTGATGGAAAAAGAACCTGTGGTACAGTTCTCACATGAGTAGCTGTGACTAACCCCTGCATATGCTGATATAGTTGACTATACTTGATTTAAGCTAAAAGACTGAGAAGCAATACATTCTAAAACAGCAGTTTCCAACCTGGTGACCTTCAGACATGTTGGGCTTTGGATCCAATAGTCCCCCATTAGCATGATCTTTGGATTGGCTTTTATGAAAATGGCTGGGGTGATAGGTATCTTTTACTCAGCAAATTACTAAATAGGGGAAGACTTTAGGAACTATTATGGGTTTATAAATGATTTGTGATCATTACCAGGAATGAACCATGGATATGTAAGCTGCATATTGGAGTACAAGGGACCAAAGGAGGAGATACACGTAAGAGTTAGAGCAAGCTTTGTGATCTGGGAGATATATCTTCAAATAGACTCAGGCCATATGCCAACATTCTGAACCACTTACATAAAGTTGGCACAAATTCCAGTAGGCAGATTAAGCACAGATATGTCTCAACGTTCATGTGTTTTCAGAAATGATTGCCCTCGTTCTCTTGCTAAGTCTTGCTGCAGTGCTGCAACAATCTTCTGGAAATGTAAGTTTTACGATTTTGTGTCGAGTATAGCAGATTTAACATATACAGTACTTAACTTTCTCTTGTTAAAATTAATCATTCATTAAACTGCCTAATATGTGTTGGATTGTTCCATGTGTGTAATGGGCAGTAGGAATAACCTTGAGGAGCAAGAGGAATTGCTGCAGCCAAGGTAACAGTCGGATAAAAGAAATCTGAGTCCTGGGCAGAAATGTAATTTGGGAAAGCATCTCAGACAAGACCTTCCCTAGTTCTCAACAAGATAAAGGGAAGGAGGGGGAAATCAGACCTGACAGATTCTGTTGCTGTAACCTTATAAACAAAGTAGTATTAGCCTTCATAACTCTGGTTTCCTAGTCTGGTCTACCTTGAAAGGCTGACAGTGTGATCTGAAAGGCAACATTGAAGGCTGGTCAGTCTAACTGTTCATTTTAATTCATAAAGGTATTGCAGGGCTGAACACACAAAGACAAACAAACTCATGTTGAATAGGGCATCCAAATAAATATAATTAAAACTGACACATTTAATGAAAAGAATCTTACTAATTTCATTGGCTGCGGCCCATAACAGAACTAAAGCCCCAGTCCTTCATAATAGCCTCCCACCTGAGATCTGAGGGATCCCTGCCCTTTTAGCCTTCCAGAGGGCCATGAAGGCCTGGATCTGCCCCCAAGCATTGGGCTAGGGCAGGGGTTGAATGAGGAGGTCTGGAACCCGGTGGCTCTGTTTTTATTCCTGTTTTTATCAACTGTTGTGAGCTGCCTAGGATCATTACGTGAGATAGGCAGCTATATTGTTGGCAGAGTGCTAGAAAGCATTTGGCCCAGGAGAGATCAGAAAAGTCACACACCAGGCATTTCTATAAAAATAATTTTATTTACAGAAAGCAAACATATTTAAAGGCTGTTTGCTGAGAGGAGAGATTTCTCTCAGCTGCATATTCTCTGCAAGCCGACACAGAAGGGAAACTGAAAACTAAAACAAGTTCAGGCAAGTTCCTCCCTTAGGCAATGCAACCATTAACGAGTGAAAAGGGGACAATTAAATTCAACCACTTCACCAGGCCAAAATGATTAGTTACCATAGTAACCTTAATCTGTAGTAGAAAACATATTAACATATATAAGTTCTTTATATAAATAAATAAATACATACATACATACATACATACATACCACTGCAGTATCCCATTGAAGTATAGATGAGAAAAAATAAAATACAAATTTGTTTTAACTTTGCTCTGTGATCACCTGTTTCCTATATTGGGACTGGTCTCTTTCTGAATACACAGACAAGTGGGATCCCTGTTTCATGGCTGGCAGTCCCCATTTTGGAGAAGGGAAGAAGGCTGCAGGGAGCAGAATGGTGATAGAAAGGGGATGAGGCCAGGTCATTTACAAGGACTGGGCCAGGATTTTCTGTTTTAAAGTTACATCAAGGCTATTTTAGAGATTCTGTGACCGTTATATGTTTCCTCTGAGAATGGTGAGGAACCATGCCAGCAGTTTTCAGCAACAGCTGTAAGAGGGGTGCTCCTGGGCCTGGAAAAAATACGTTTGGGGCTGCATTCAGTCCTGAGGCCACTAGTTGCCTGTCCCTACTTTGAGTCATGCCTTTATTTATTTATTTATTTATTTATTTATTTATTTATTTATTTATTTATTTATTTATTTTGCTTTCTACCTTAAGGGTCATTTTGCTGCTGAGTCAACCAGCAGAATAGAAAAACAAAAGGAGATTGTTGACAGGCACAATTATTTAAGAAGAACAGTGAACCCAAAAGCTAGCAACATGCTACAAATGGTAAGCTAAATGTAATTGTATTTGTGTAATTGTCAAACAGTTTGCAAGTTTAACTTTCTTACTAGTATAAATGTTATGTGATTTACCAACTAGGACAAGAGAACATATTTACTACTTATTTATTGAGTAATTAATTCTGCTTCTTTGCCAATGCGGATTTAGGCATGTCTGTATTGATAACTCCACTCGGGGAAATATATTATCAGTCACAAGAATTACACAGCATTTAAAAATAAATTAATAAGCCCTCAGGAGTGGGTAGTAACCTTGTCACTCTGGGGAATGGAACACAAAACAGGATCAACTGTCCTAAATTACAGGCTATTAGGGATCAGGGTGATCCTTCAGATACCCTGGGCAGAAACTATTTGGGGCCTTGAACATTAAACCCATCCCTTTGAATTGTTCACGAAATAAAACTAGAAGCAAGTAAAAGTGATTCAAGGCTAGTTTAATTTGGCTAAAGAAATACATCCTTGAGCAATATCTAGTATCTCCTCATAGCTGTATTTTTTCCTTTCCTTTCCTTTCCTTTCCTTGCCAATATCCTTTCTAATATTGGCTTTTGTACCTTTAATTGCCATAATCACAGCAAAGGCTATACTTGCGGAGTTGTGTATTTCACATAAATTGCAATCTCAAGGTGTCTTTTGTTTGACGTAAGTCCCATGGAAATCAATAGCACTTGTGCTCTAGCAATTATACATAGATACATAGCATAGTACAATGCCTGTGCCATCTGGATTTTCTTTCTTTTACATGAAAAACAGTTAATGCCTTTGAAAAGAATGCTATAGTCACATCCAAGCACTGCAGTTCAGTTGCCATCGATGTTAATACAGCTTTCTATACTGCTTTGAACAATTTGATTTTTTTCATTTTATGAAAAACTTCATGAGCTTTCCTCGAAAGTCAAGTGAAACCAGCTTTGCAAAGTATTTTGCCCATTAAAATAGCAATACATACTGACAAAGCAAATGGCCCAGGTAGATTTTTGTATCATATGGCAGTATCACCAGGAAATAGGGTGGAAAGCTGAAATGGAATGATTTATGTAAATAAATAACTCTATATTATTACCTCCATGAGAAAGATCGGGGGGAGGTGGGGTAGTCAAAGTGACATACTGTAAAGGACAGCATCATGATATAAGCCTCACCCCTTTCTATGTGCATCGCAAGATCCTATGGATGTTGCTGTGTAACTTACCAGAGAAGAGTTACACATGAACTGATCATGCAGTTCATGACCCTAAGCAATCTTGATAAGAGACAAGAAGAATGGTCGAAAGGTTCCAACGTAATGATGATCTCTTAACCTCATATTTTCTTGGATTGAACAAGAAAAGACCATTTCTCAATTTGGCTTTGGCATGTAGGGACAATCAACATACTGTACCCTCACCAGAGAACTTCGTCCTAATCAGGATTTTAACACATCTGGTCAGAAGGAAATCCACTTAATGGCATTAATTAGGGTACACATGGGTTGTTTGGACTATAGTCAAAAGGAGTGGGGAGGGAGCATGTCCTTGTGATCCAGTTCCAACTATTCAAAGCATGTTTTAGAGAATATTGCTGTACCTTTGAATTCTTAACAACTACAACCATATTTGAAGGAAGCCAAAAGCTAATAAAAATTATCAGATAAATATTATCTTCTGCAATTTTAAATTATGCTTTTCTCAATGTCTGATTGTTGCTGTTGTCTTCTGTTCAGGAATGGCATTCTAATGCTGCTAAAAATGCCAAAAGTTGGGCAGATAAATGTTCTTTTGGTCACAGTCCAGCAAACTTAAGAACTGTTGGTAAGTCAATCCAAAAGCACAGTATAGTTTTAGCTGGTTAGCAGATTACTAATGTATTTCACATTTAAATAGCACTTACAATCAATCTTGCTCTTCAATATTAGCAGCAAGAGTAATACCAATGAGTTATCATCCCCACCAGTGGTAGAAGGATTGAGAGGCTAATACTTTCCTTAGGCCCTCCTAGTGAATTTGCAGGAGAAGCGGTGTTTGAACAATGAAGTTTTCCATTTCTTTTTTACATTTATTACTACATTTGTACCCCACCTTCCCCCAGGATGCTAACAGTGTTATCCTCACGACAGCTCTTTGTGATAGAAGATGCCCAGCCCAAAGATGTTCAGAGAGTTTCATGGTTAAGTGGAAAATTAAACTTAAATCTCCCTAATCTCACTTCCACACTATGCTACAGCAGGGTCCTAATTTACTTCTGTATAAACTATATTATTTGGTGCTCACCAGAAAGCAAATGATTATCATTTTGCACAATTAAAGGTTCTGGAAAAACACTACAGTAAGGAATTTGGGTGCAAAATGGTCCTTTCCTTTCTAATATTTTAGCAAGATGACTACATTAGTGTTTCTGGAGAGATAGGAAACGTTCAACTATGTCCTTTCTACTAGCCCTTCGCTTCTTCCAAAGCATGTATTCACCTGTGTTTTCTTGCTGATCCTTTTTTTTTTAACTCTCCCCACTTTTAGAAAAATTAAATTGTGGTGAAAATCTATTCATGTCAACTCATCCTCATTCATGGACTGCAGTACTTCAGTCTTGGCATGATGAAGCTAAAAACTTCCAGCATGGTATTGGACCAAGACCAGCAAATGCTGTTACTGGCCATTATACTCAGGTAGTCCGTTTTCATATCTTTCGTTATTTCTGTGTTCAGCAAATATAAATCCACAAAAATGAAGAAGGTAAAAAAGGTAGACTCCCTTGAATCAAGCTTAATTCCTTGGCTGATCCTGAATCACTAAGCTAGGCCAGGCCTGGTTTTTACCATAGGAAAATCATGGCTTGAAGCTAGACTGGAAAATTGAGAAACCTTCCCAGAAGAAGGCAATAGCAAAACATTTTTGTATTGTTGCCAAGAAAACTAAGCAACTGTGTCCTTGCAATCACTAAGTAATTCCATAAACTTGAGCACAGGAGCTTCCTGTCTAAGAGCTGTAATCCCAATGCATCTTAAGGAAAGGAAAAACTATACTAGGTTAAAGTGTTCTGGGGTTTTTTTTTAAGTTCTGATATGATATAAATGAGGGCTTGCAAATTACAACATACTAAACATGCTGTTTGTTATTCATATATAGTTGCCCATTCATATCTTGGCTTTCATGCAGCTGGGAAGGAAGAACTAGCTTGCAGGTCTTAGGGCATGACATGTGGGCTGCTTTGGATGTGGTGGGCACTTTAGGAAGACATAGTCTATAGAGTTCAAGTTGGGGCATTTTCATATTTTTCATTTATAAGCATATACTTTCAAAGCCCAGGTGATGAAGCCTCATTCCTTCTAATACTTCTTTGCTTCTGCAAACTGTAGAAATGGTCACACTTTTTAACTCAGAGAAAGAAAATGATTGGAAATGGTATTTGTACATTTGTTATTATTGTGGTATCCCACTCCACTGTCTAGGAGCACACAATTATAGATAGGGCAACATGCGCAAGTCTGGGCTTATTTTCTTACATGCCCCTGTGAAATGCATATGTGTAATATTCAGTATTAAAACAGTAAGCTTCCAGCGTATCAACTTATATGCATATTTTTGTATCTACAGATGGTTTGGTACAACAGTTACCGTGTTGGTTGTGCTGCTGTCAAATGTCCTACATCCAAATTCTACTATGTTTGTCATTACTGCCCCGCGTATGTATTAACTATGATTTCAATATTTGTCACATTTAGGGCATAGTTTAATTAGAGTGATTCTGATTGCTCTAAAGAGAAAACAATGGGCTTAAATCAAATTTTAATCAAATGTTATTTACAATCTTAGACCCAAACAAAATATAAAACAGCAATACAGTTTTAAAAAATGAAACAAATTCTATTGTAGCAGTAAAACATGGCTACCCCTAACTAGACTTACAACTTAACTAACTGCTTGTGAGATTTTTAAACAAACCTACAGGTAGTCCTCATTTAGTGACTACATTTGGGACCAGCAATTTGGTCATTAAGTGAAGTGATTGCTAAATGGACCCATAACTGATTACGATTTTAGTTCAGCTTTCCTTTGCTTTAAAGACCTGCAAAGGTTATAAATGCAAGGATTGGTGGCAAAGTTACTTTTTCATCCCCAATGAAACTGCAGTCACTGTCCAAGGAAGTCACTAAATGAGGAGTACCTGTATAATTCTGCACACAATTTCCCTGAAATACTCCTTTGTGTTGGGAGTGATGTGGTAGGATGTTATGCTGTCCCTTGAATAATTGTTTTTAATATTATTTTGTTAACTTCTGATGCTGCACATTTTGGAACTAAGTAACCTAGAAATTCATTTAATTCATCCATCCATCCACAGCTTTATACTTGGTCCAATTCTTTCTCCATTGGATCTAACCCAAGTGTTGAGTACAGCCCCCAGACCCTTTGTTGCCACCAAATTACTATTTTTGATATAAGCAAAGGGAGAAATTATCTACTACATGGACTTCAGTGTTAGATTGTATTTATTTTAATTTCCTAAATTTTAATCAAATTTAGCTTTTGTCCTAGCCCTGTTCACTCTTTTGTATTAATTCTGCCTACTTTTCTATTCACCTGATCTCATTCTTTTTTAACTTGAGTGACAATTCCAAGAATGGAACCGGCAATGTTCAATCTGCAGCCCCATGTTTTGTCTCATGGTCCCTCCTCAACTATAGGAAATACCTGAACAAACATGTGCAAGATAACATGCAGAGATAGCATAAGATGGCACGCATAGAAGGCAGGCTTGCAGCCTCAAGCAATCAAGGCATATGTTTGACAGGAAAGGCAGAGATCCTTTCTATGCTGCTTGGAGAGGGTAGAGAAAGACAGAGAGACAGGAGAAGGAGAATGTTACAAAGAAAAAGGAGAAAAGAAAGAGAAGAAGAAGGACATGAGGGGGAAGGAGGATTCAAAGCTATGAATCCTGCAGAGTCAAAGTTTTCCTCAGTCTTTTCTCTTCCTAACAAGCCAGGAATATCCTTTTTTACTCTCTCACAAAACTCCAACATTGGTGAGAAAAAAATTATCATGGTTTACTACATTTTGGAGAAGACTTCAGAGGTCAAGTCTTCTCTTCCAATGGTGGAGCTGTTTGCTCTCTCAAAACTGGAAACCCAAACCAGAAACCAAGACAATGCAACCAAGGTCAATTATCTGTTGGTATGGCATGGAGGTTTCAGCAAGCACAGATGTAACTGTAATAATATATAGTACCTCCTTTTTCACCTTTTTCATTCCAGAGGGAACATCGTGACTTCAGTTGCTATGCCATATAAAGCAGGGCCACCTTGTGGGGACTGTCCTTCGGCTTGTGTCAATGGACTGTGCAGTAAGTTAAAAAAATAAATGGTCAATGATTAAAGCAACAACATTTTTAAAGATCATGTCACCAAAGAACTGATTTAACTTGAAGAGCTAACAGTCCCTAGGCAGGATAAGAGGCAGTAGTGGAAGATGGCCAGCAATCCAGCAAGACAAGTCTAGGCAAGACATTTGGATCAGCACATACATGAAATGAGAAGCATAGTGTAGTGAGGTAACCAGACATTCAGAGTTGTCCCAGTGGTGTTCTGGTCCAGGCAATTGAATCAGAAAATGATTCCAATCCATTGCAGCTTATGAAGAACTTAAAACTCATGCCCAGCTTTCTCTGGATTTTGCCCAGGACTGTGACTGAAACTAATAATTCAACAGCTACATCTTACTCTAAGTACTATTTTCCTTTTAAAAAATCTTCAGCTTTGAATCATCCCTTAAAAAAAAAGAGAGAGAGAAAGAGGTTTGATTTTAAGCTCTAAAACGTTACATACGTTACATACATACAATTGCAAAAGAGTCCTTAGCAGCTGTACCTTTGATGATGTCTTAATTTAACTAATGTTTTCTTTTCTTTTTTAATTTTTAGCAAATCCTTGCAAATATCAAGATACGTACTCAAACTGCCCGGACTTAGTGAAAGACAAAAAATGCAAGGGTGACTGGATCACGAGAGCGTGTCCTGCTTCTTGCTTCTGCCCCACAGAAATAAAATAGCAGGCCTCCCACTCAGTATTTGTGCCCTTTTCCAGATAACTTTGTTTTCTCATTAAAATCATGTCATCCTTCAATCAGTGAAAGAATAAATTCTTATTTGACGTTTCATTTCCTACTGTATACTTTGCATGGATGTACTTTTGCCTAAGGGAAAAAGAAGCAGGAGTTGGGGTAGGGATGAAATCTCTAAGTTTAAAGGGTCATAGGAAAAGTCACAGGCATGTGTGCCAATATGCACATCTGCATACAAAAGAATGCCACAGTGCATGGTGGATTTAAAAAAAAATACTGTAAGCCTGAAAATAAGATGAGCTAAATTCTTTGCAATCCAACTATACCACAATGGCTTCTATAAATGCCTACACTAAATCTAATTCCATGGAAGGGCAAAATGCCCAATTGACTAGCCAGTGTACTGTGATATATATATCTATATGTGTGTGTGTTTGTAATTTGGTATAACAATCTATCAAAATATTATAAAATCATAACCTTTATAAAGCTGTCTAACATCACTGATGACACTCTTAAACCAGATCTTTTAACCAAAGATTTTCCTCAGTGCAGTAATTTTTTTCTTCTGCATAATTTTCTCAGTGTTTTCAAACGTAAAACAAGAATGGCTATATTACAAGTCCACTTTGTAATAGGGAGAACTTAAACTTCACAAATTCAATATTATTTGGAAAAAAACATAAAGGGTAAATTGACCCTGTTGTCAAACTCAACACCTAGTGACTGTAGGGATATGTATGTATTATTTTCTTGGGAATGTATGGAAATGGTTTGGTATTGCCACCTTCTATATGTTTTTAACTTCCAAGTCTAGCCTGAAGTCCTGGAAGTTTTTGATGGCCTCCCATCCAAGTACTAACCAAGTCTGTCCCTGCTTAGCCAGCACTGGAATGATCACTTTTATGACTGTATTCTTACGTCATTGAAAATAGAACTACTAATATAAAATTGCTATT
Organism: Candoia aspera; assembly: GCF_035149785.1. Classification (NCBI taxonomy): domain Eukaryota; kingdom Metazoa; phylum Chordata; class Lepidosauria; order Squamata; family Candoiidae; genus Candoia; species Candoia aspera. The sequence continues at coordinate 161,370,299 of NC_086153.1, read as the reverse complement.
ATACAAATCTATGGTGAGGATATTCTTGAAGTACTGGATATAATTCTTACCTCAGATAGGTTATTACAGAACTTAAAAGATACAAAAAGTGGCAACCAAAGTTCCTAAGGACGGGAGGAGTTCTCCTTTGAGGAAAGATTAGAGAAAGTTATTTATTTATTTATTTATTTATTTATTTATTTATTAATTATCAGATTTATATAGCTGCCCATCTCACAAACGTGACTCTGGGCAGTGTACAATAAACAGCCAGTTAAAACAGTTAGAACAACAGTTAAAAACAGTTAAACAGAAATACAAATAAAATTAAGATAACACAATGGGAGAATGGAGCAGCATCTTACATACAGTGTAACTATCTCACGGGCTCCCCACTTCTTTGAGATCTCTAAGCTTGCTGAAAAAAACCAAGTTTTCAGGGATTTTCTAAATGCCAGTAGGGTTGGGGCTAATCTAACTTCAGGGGGAATGATGTTCCAAAGAGTGGGTACCGCAGCAGAAAAGGCCTTCCTCATGGGTCCCGTGAGATGGAAGTCTTTAGCAAACAAGACACATAACATACCTTTCCTGACAGACCTGATGGGATGGGTAGATGTAATTGGGGAGAGGCAGTCCCTCAAATAACCTGGACCCATGCCATGTAGGACTTTAAAGGTCAAAACAAGCATCTTGAATTGAACCCAGAAGCAAACCGGCAACCACTACAGCTTGTGTAGCAGAGGTATAACATGTACCATTCTAGGAGCACACATAACTGCCTGCACCATCATATTTTGTACCAGTTGAAGCTTCCAGATGCTCTTCAAGGGTAGCCCATGTAAAGCACATTACAATAGTCCATTCAGGAGGTGACCAGGGCATGAGTAACTGTGAACAAAGCCTCATGATCCAGGAATGGGTGCAACTGGCATTTCCATTCATTGGTGAATGTCAATAATGACCTTTCTCTAATCAACACAAAGCCATGCAAAGGCCTTTCCTATCCACGACTGCCACCTGCTCTTCAAGCAGGATTTGTGAGGTCCAGAAATAACCCCCGATTGCACAACAGGTCTGTTTGGGGCAGTGCCACCCATCCACTACCAAAGATGATAAAGTCCCAAATCCAGAAGACCCTAAAACCCAAAGCTACTCAGTCTTGCCAAAGTTGAGTTGATGCCTGTTGTTCCCCATCCAGACACCCACAGCCTCCAGGCACTGAGACAGGACATCAACAGCATCACTTAGTTTGCCAGGGCAGAGATATATAATTAAGTATCATCAGCATACTGATGATACCTCACCCCATGGTGATGGATGAACTCCCCAGCAGCTTCATGTAGATGTTAAACAGGAGTGGAGAAAGTACCGAACCCTATTGCACTCCACATAGTAGAAGCCAAGGGTGGGACCTATCACTCCCAATCAACATCAACTGGTATCTGCCCTGTAGAAAGATAGAGAACCAACACAATACAGTGCCATCCAGTCCCAGTCCACTGAGCCAATCCAGAAAGATACCATGGTTGATGGCGTTGAAGGCCGCTAAGAGGTCAATTAGAGCCAGGATGGATGTACTACCCCCATCCCACTCCTACCAGAGTTCATCCAAAAACACAACCAATGCCATTTCCATCCCATACCCAAACCTGAATCCTGACTGAAAGGGGTCTAGATAATCTGCTTCATCCAGGTTCTGCTGCTGCTGCTGCACAACCACCTTCTCCACAACCTTCCCTTAAAAAGGGAGATTGGATACTGGACAAAAATTGTCCAGTATGATGGGGTCCAGCAATGGTTTCTTGAGGAGGGGATGAAACAATGTCTTTTCAAGTGGTGGAGGAGCAACCCTCTCTCTCAAGGATGAATTCACCATTGCTACAACCCAACCACATTACACCTCCCCAGGCAGCTTTAGCTAGCCAGGAGGGGCATGGATCTAATGAGAAGGTGGCTGAGTTCACAGTCATGAGGACCCTGTCCACTTCCTCAGGCCCAACTGATTCAAACTGTTCCCAGATAACAGGGCAAGACTGTGCCCCAGGCATCTCCACTGGACCTGCACCAAGGCTGGAGTCTAACTGGGAATGAATTCAAGCAATTTTGTCCAACAGATGCTCTGAAAATTCCTCTGTGTAGCCTTGCAAATGAATCTCTGGGTCCCTCTTGCCCAGAAGGGCTCAGGTCACCCAGAACAAGGCCACCAGGTGACAATCTGTGGGCACAGTAAGGGTGAAGTATTGACGTTTCACCACCCTCACTGCCACAAGGTAGGCCTTAATAGTGGCTCTCACCTGTGTTCAGTCAAGTTCATCCTTCATTGATCTCCAGTAGTGCTCTAGACCAGCGGCTCCCAACCTTTTTGGCACCAGGGACCAGTTCTGTGGAACACAATTTTTCCGCGGACCGGGGGGGGGGGGGATGGTTTTGGGATGATTCAAGCATTTCCTCTTTTTCCTGACCTTTTATTCTTTTTTCTTTGCACTGTTTGGAGATAGCAGCCAATGGGCTTGCTTTCTCTGGCAGGAGGCGGAGCTCAGGAGGTAATGCGAGCAATGGGGAGCGGCTGTAAATTTGCTCGCTCACCCACTGCTCACCTCCTGCTGTACGGCCCGGTTCCTAACAGGCCATGGACTGGTACTGGTCCGTGGCCTGTGGGTTGGGGACCCCTGCTCTAGACAGCTCTTCTTTCATTTCATCTCCCTCAGCTCTTCCAGAAACCACATAGAGTGATGGAATCCATGGGAAGGGAGAAGTCACATGGGCATGATCCAATCCAAGGCTGCAGTTGTCCTCTCATTCCAAGCAGTGACTACACCCTCAGTTGGACCATGCAGTAGACCATCAGAAACAACTCTCAATTCCCTCTGGAACCCTTCTGGGTCCATCGATCAGTCCACAGCGGGTGGACTGATCAAATGGGTCCTGCCTCCTTTCTATAACCTAGTCTTTCTAATCATCAAAACCATAAGTCACAAAATCATTTTCTTTTTTATTCAAAAAGTCCATAAGGAGTTTCCAGTCATTGATAAATGTCAATAATGACCTTTCTTTAATCAAACAAGTCAGTTTGGCCTTCCAGACCCAGCCAGGTCTCAGTAATACATGTCAGGTCAGCCCTCTCTTTTATTAAAAGATTTTACAGATACAATAAGAAGTACATTCAGAGAAAAAGATATAGTAAATGGGGAAGAGAAGACAAAGAATAAAGGAGAAAATCACAGATGAGGGAGGCTTTATTACAGCTTGATCTGGTGTTCAGCAGCAGCAGCTGAAAGCCTGCTCTCCAGGATATGGAGTAAAGTTGAATTGGGGGTCTTTAGCTTGGAATCAGGAAGAAGGGAGATATGGCATAATTTTATATATGGTATATAGAAGCATCCATGGCAGAGGCAGGCAGGACAGATGAAAGTTTTTCTCCCTCTGTCATTATGTTAGAACCCAATGTATTCCACTTAGACTAAATGGTTACACACACTCCCAGGTTTGGCTTTTGGTCACTCACTCACACACTCACAGCCTGTTGAGGCACGCAGACCTTGTCAGCCCCCATTGCTTTCTACCTGGGTTTTCCAGATAGGTGCACCTGGAGCAGACAAGACACACAGCCCAGGTCAACAGCCAGGAAATAATTAGGGACACACACAAATAACTTTCAACTGAACACTGAGGCACAACATGTCCTTTGTAATACACGGAGACCCAGTAAAGTTAACGTAACAGCAAAACTTTACTGGTTGCAAGGTACATTTCCTCTTTCTCACACACACACACACACTCATCCACACTTACCCATGTCCTTCCCAACTAGGCTGCCAGGAAGTAGCTAGAGGGATGGAAGCCACCAAGTCTGGATCCAAAGATGACTCAAGGAGTGGGTGGGCTTTGGGACCCCTTTTATCCCCAAAAGTCCTTGCTTTGTTAATTCACAAGGTTAACACCTACTCTTGCCTTGTTAATTTACAAGTCTGGTAGCTGTTGATGGGATGGGGGCCGGTTTCCATGTGCTCAGGCCCAACTTCCTTTGTCTGGTTCAGGTGACATTTTTCCTTTGTTTCCTTAATGACTTGCTTCCTTCTTATCTACCTCCCTGAAGGGATCTTTTAGACAAGATTCCTGGCTTTTGCCCTCTCTGCTTATGTGCCTGCTTTATCTTTAGTTGTGGCAGCTTCAACTAGTCTCACACAGGGAGATTCAGGCCAACAAAAGAAAATACTTTTTCACACAGCAGATAGATAATTGGTGGAATTTGTAGCCAACAGTTGCAATAATATCTGCCAATCTGGATGGTTTTAATAGGGACTGGAAGATTCATGAAGGCTATCAATAACTACTGTGGCCATTTACTGCCTTTCGAGTCATTGGCAGTGTTTCTTCAGTAATGGTTTTTGGGCAGCAATTGTAAGAGCAGGGATATTGCTCTCCATTCCCAAACGTGTCCAGATGGCCACTGTGTGGCACACAATGCTCCACTAGATGGGCCTATGTCCTGATCCAGCAGAGAGCTCTTTATGTTCTTTAGTCTTTGCTTCCTACTGACAACATGCAGAAGGCATGGAAGCAGCTCACTAGGGGTAGCAAGAAGCCTTAGCTCAGCCCTAAGTAGAGACCAAAAAATGAACACATTTTCCTTATTTTTTTTCTTTTTTGCCTGCATATAGAACTGACTATTGGCAGTGCATCACAGTATCTTGCTTCTGTTCAGAAAGATCTTGAAGACTATACTCTGTTAGGGAAGCGAAGGGAAGGGAAGAGACGGGGTTTTTTATTCTTCCTTGCAGTATTCAGATATTTTCTCTGATGATACTTTAGTTCTACCTCATTACAATTATTATACTTGAAGAGAAGAAGGGGAAATGGACTAGGGCTGTGAAGCCAAAAAAGAGTTCCTACCAAAGCTGCCAAATGTGTCACATCCTAAATTTGGGGGGTAGCCTTCAACTGAGTAGATGCAGCAACTTCTGTAGTGAGCTCCACATTGGAAAAATGGGATAGAGTGTTAAAAGGCTCTGCAGAATTTAAGGACTGGATTTCACAAGTTGGAGCATTGGAATCTAAAAGACAACATTGAACATCAGCATCTCTTCTTGTTTTCTGGTATCTCTCCCTGGTAAATCACTGCCTCTGCTTTACCTCTTCAGGAAATAGGTTGTTTCACTTTTGTGAGTGTCCTTGGGTGCATGTTAGAGTCCCACAGGTTGAGCTTTGCACCCCCAGCTGTCCCTCTCTCCTCTTCAGAGTTAAGGGTACATGGGGCAAACCTGTACCTTGAGAACAGATGGCCCTTGCTCCTCTTCCCTCTCCTGTTCCTAATAGTAGCTGCTGTTCTGTATGCAGGCACTGCAACTATTATTTAGTAACGATGCAAGAAACCTTGTCAGATGAGCAATCTCTTAGCAAGCTATGGTGCGTGGAGTCTGTTATGCTCAACCAACAAACACTTGTGTGTCAGAAACGTGTTTGGTAAAGCAGAGAAGAAACGGTGTGTGCTGAAGTGTGCCAGGCAATTTTTCAAAAGTTTTCCTCCCCTATGAAAGAAGCTTCTGTTTTCTGCCTTACTCTCAAGATGCTTGGGAACTTCTTTCAAATTTCTCTGGATCATTTTTGGGCTTATTGTAATACTGGAGGTGGCAAAAGGAACAACTGTAACTGTTCATGCTTTCTGTTATATACTTTCCATCATTCTGAAACATCTCTGCTGATGCTTCCTGGTTTGGAAAAGCTCAAGAGTAGCATTCCTTTCTATGTCTTCTAAAACTTGATCATACAGTGAAAGACTGCACAGACTCAGAAACACAGATGCCCTCGGCCACTTCGTAACTTTAAAAAGGTGGGGGAACACCCAAGTCCATCTTTGGGGATGTATTTATTGCAGTCTTTGTACACTGCTGACTCCTCATGGATACTCGCAGTTAAAATACTGTATATATGTATGTTTAAAAAATACACATAAAATATTTTTAAAGTTTGTAGTCACAACATCAGTAACATAGAAATATCTCAAAAGCAATGATGTCATACTTAAAAAAAAAAAACCTCAATAATTTTATCCATATAATTATTCATTAAGAGTTCTCCAGAGTAGCTCTGTTTCGGCCACCTTTCTAAATACTGGGTGTGGGGGAGGGGGGTGTTCTACCCATATCTTCATAGACATGAATGATGCCTCTCCATAGAGATGGAATATATACAGGAAAACTGCTCATACTATGGAGACTGGTTGCATTAACCACATATAGCCTGGGAAGACAGTTCTAGAAAGACTCTAAAGAACACAGTAAGCATTCCCTTTGCAACTCAATGAAGAGTAAGAAACAGTACAGAGTCGAAGCAGCCATACCTGCACAGAGATCTCTGGCAGTTTGCTTTGGCAATTGTGTGATGATGATAGAGTCAGCTTTTAATACTGTACAGAGAATATTTCTACCTGGGGGCTGTGACCTAGGAACCTTTCTTAGCTCAGCCAAATTCCTAATGTGGAACCTACTGGGAAAAGAATGAAAAATAATGGAATGGGAAGCTTTGTTGTGTTAAGAATGAACTCAGCTAAGTAAGAACTCACTTTATTGGTCCCTTTCATCACTCTCTTACCCACTAGCAGTATATGGGTCCTTTTGCAGCATCAGATTCTCCACAAATGTCCAGCCTTCTCCCACAGGTGAGTCCCTTTCCTTTCACTCCTTTTTGCAACCTACAAGACTTAAGGTAAGGGAAAGCTGTGGTGGTGGTGGTGGTGTTATTAAGATCCTGCTGTTTCTTCGGGAGCTCAAGGTGGTTTACATAGGAACCCCTCTCATTTCATCCTCACAACAACTTCTCTGTGAAATAGATTGGGCTAAGAAAAAAAATCACTGACTTAATGTAACCCAGGGTGGTCTTGAACATGAATGTTAAGCTCTTGGCAGCTGACTTCAAAAGCAAGATTTTCCAGAGTTTTCTTTAGCATGTTCTGTTGAAATGGAATAAGGTTACAGAAATATCAACATCTGGATTACTTTCTTTTAGAACCTAATTTACCCCTCAGGTTGCTAAAATGGAGGAATTTTTTTTCTTTTAGTAATGACCACTCTGCCTTTATTAACAACCAGGTAGCATCATTTTCTAGATAACAGAGGAATGTGCAGATGGACCAAGTTTTCCCAACCCACTTTTGGATCTTTGTCAGACTCTGAACATACCATTATATTAGGTCTCCCCCACCCTAGTCCAGCACCTTAATTATGTTGAAGAGCAGATTGTTTTATACAGTAGAAAGAAAGCATTGAGAGAGAGAAAGGCTAAAGTTAGGAGCACATTCTTTCTACCAAAATGTTCTTGAGGTTGGTGCTTGTATGAAAAAAATAAAGATAAGCTTTATCTAGGAAATAATACAGGGTTAGGAAGGCCTAAGTTACTTAAGTCCATCTGCAGCTAAGAGCCTATACAGTAGCGTGCTGTCCCCCGTTACAGAGAGAAAGCAAATCAGGTAAGGACCTGAACTTCTCAGGTCCAAGTCAGATGAGAAAGAGGACTGAACTGTGAAAAGAAAGAAGTGATGAGAGCTCTGAGAATATTGGTCTTGGAGTAAAGACTTTTAAATAAGTCTTTAAGACAAGGAAAGAAAATATCAACTATAGGGTCCCATTGCTAACTTTCTCTACAACTATTGTACCTAGTAGTCAGGGGGTTTGTAGGTGCAGAAAACCAGTGCATACAAAGTTGACTTCCAACAAACTGCTACACCACAGTGGAAGTCCACTGGCAATGGAGTAGGCTTTGCTGAGGTTGCAGACCTTCTTTAGATTCAAATACATTGATGGTATGAAGTAGGAGGGAATGATACATCTCTGTTCAGATGCACACAGCACAATGCCTATTGAAATATTAAATCAGCATGTGCAAGGTGCACAAATAGTCAATGCACATACATCCACAAATCCATGTACAAACTACTGTACATGCGGAATTGGCTTGCCAACATGGTTACAAAATATTGAAATAGATCTGTAATGACTGGTTGTGTGTTTCCATGTTCAGGATGTTCAGGTCATCTCCCCAAATTGTATAAGTGCATTTGTGATTATTAGCATTTATATTTGCATATATTTCAAAATTCAGCTCTAATTATGTGTGCTATGGAATCCTTAATAGAAGGTGGTTGTTTTTTTTTTTTGGTAAGCAGAGAATCAACCTGTTCAGCCTGGCTGGACCCTGGAATGACATCTCTGCTAATGATATATCTTTCAGGGTTCTTTGTCTTTTGTGCATGAAAGAAGTGCTATATTTGTAAGTAGACATAGTGAGCATTTTTACAGGGACATCAGTACATAACATGTTTTGTGTGCATTAGGCTACATTGCCAACTGGCTTAAAAATAATAACAATATACCTTGTCTTATCCCAGTAATTTTCATAGATTTTATATGCAGAAATTAGCACTAAAACCTTTTATTGTTTGCAGCTTCTTATCATTGCTGTTTAAGGATTGTAGACAAAGCTACTAATAAAAGGATAAGAGGCTAATTCAAAAGCTGGCAGCCCTACTTGTAACCTTTTTTAAAAGAGAGATATAAAATATATGTTTGTTGGTGAAAAGGCTGAATTGAGATATTTTCTACATAGAGTACTTCTTCCCAATTCACACTAAAGAACAATATCTATATACTACTAAAACTCTCGTGTCTGTTTGATAGTTTGTAACCTTCAACTGGGTGAAACGGTGCATCATAGGGCAACAATTTTTGAACCCAGATACCTCAAACAGACCAACTTACAGAATGCGTCCAAAATCCAGGACCCCTGACTCTCATGGAATAGAAATTTGGCAACTTTATAAAACATTTTGTGACATAACAATTATCATAAAACATTTTATCACATAATACAAAATGTCATAAAATATTTCTTATGGTCAACTCTTGATGTCTGGCTATACAGTTCAACACTGGCTACTTTCAAGGCAGATACATCTCTGAACATCTCCCTGAATTTTTAAGAACTTTTCCAATACATTAGAAGCTCTGTCATCGTTGAAGGCATTGAGAAATCTGGTAAGGAAATATCTCTGAAACAATGACCCAACAGATCATGGGTTGTCCAGTTTTTAATAAATGACTTCGAAGGAATTCAAGCAAATATATGCAACCCAGTAGTTTGCAAGGATGTTAGGAACAAGAAAGAAAGACTGAAGAATAAGGTGCCTCACTAAATTGCAGGAGGCAGGAAATTGGATCGTCTAAGTTGGGTAGGTAAATAAATAGAGATACAGTTTTGGGGAAGGAAGAAAGATCTCCCTGAGAGACATGCTAAGGCCAGGTTAGAATTTAACTAGCTCCAACCCTAAATGTCAGGCAATGGCAGAATGACAGAATAGAATGGAGGGAAAGAAGCTACTTTGGGAAGGGCACAGAGAGAGAAAGAGAGAGTGAACTTACTTGGAAGCTGTTGCCACTAGTGAAGAATATGGAAAGAAAAGTCAGCTTCCTCATATTGTAGCTATTTGTGGAGGTAGGAGGAATACATTTCAACCCACAATTCTCTCTCAATTGAGAAACTGTGTGGTGTGCTGGGCAAAAGTGGGGTGATCTAGGTTCTACTCCATCCTGAGCCATGGAAGCTCACTGAGTAACTCTGGACTCCTTCTCAGAACCAAGGTACATCTCAGGGTTGTTGCTGTGGGGAAAAAGGGGGGAAGCAGATGCTATGTATGTTGCTTTGAGTTCCTGAATGAAAGGCAGATATAATTCTAATACATGAATTCTTGTCAGTAGTTAAAAGTCCCATAGATACTGTGTTATAGCACTTGCAACCTGATTCTGTTATTGCAATAAATGTGTTTAGGCCTTGCAGAATATGGGTCAAAAAGCCAAGATGGCCTCCACACATGTGACACACTTTTTAAGGGGATTTTTTTAATACAAACTCCCCCTCATAGATGCCCCACGGTAGCACATACTTTACATGTAGCAGGCTACCAGTTTAACTATTTCCTTACTACCTTTGGTTGCTGGCACAGTATAAACAAACAAAGATTCCTCCTGCAAATCCTGAAGAGTTATTGCTACTTAAAATAGATGGCATTAGCAGTGTGTCACTCATCTGGCCTCCAATGACAAACATAATTTAATTGTGATAACTCTGGGGCCAGAGACCCAAGGTGGGGAATTTTATTTATTCATTTATTTTCTATCCCGCCTTTATTATTTTTACAAATAACTCAAGGTGGCCAACATAGCTAATACTCCTTCCTCCTCCTCCTCTTTTTCCCCACAACAATAACCCTGTGAGGTGAGGTGAGCTGAGAGAGAGTGACTGGACCAAGGTCACCCAGCCGGCTTTCATGACTGAGGCAGGACTAGAACTCTCAGTCTCCTGGTTTCTAGCCTGGTGCCTTAACCACTAGACCAAACTAGCTATTGTTCCATCCATGCTTCTCCTAGCACAGCAAGTAGGCATTCCTTGTGCTGACCAGCTAAGCAAAAGTATGAAAAAGTATGAAAGTACATAGGAAATGTATCAGTTTCATAGGCAGTTTTACAACAGATAGATAGATAGATAGATAGATAGATAGATAGATAGATAGATAGAACCATAGACATACACAATTTCATGTTAGTCATGAATTATCTTTCAAAAAAAATGATTAAAGTGATTCATTGCTAATTTGCTTTTTTTCACTTAAGGGAGTATCTGTTTCTGCTCAGAAGAATCCCAGGACAGTTGTGAACTGGCACCAAGGCAGTCCCAATCCCTTGGCCTTTTGGTAACTGATACACCACAGCCAGAAGGTAGATCATTTAGATCATTTGGTTTCCAGGTTGCTCCTGTATGACCTAACAGATTGCAACCAACAGAGGTCCACTGCTCATTAAACTTTCTTCTGCATCAGGAAATGAGGCAGCCATGGTTTACCCATGTGGCCCTCTTTCCATCAACCCACTCCTGCACCCACATACAACTTCCACTATATTCCTTCTCCCCTCTGAAGCCTGCCTGTTTTGCACAACAGATCATGCAAAGATGTCTGCATTCACCTGCAAATATGAACAAGATTGATTCATTTTTCTTGTAAGTGTTGGTTCCATGTATGGGTAGGTCCAGTATTCTTTCACAGAACCATTTTCAATACAGAGCATGACGTGAATGAAAAGGGCTCTTTTTATGACTTGCTACTAGATCTTGTATCCCACAGCTAGCACATGTTGAAGACCAGGCAAAATGCAGGAGGGAAACTGCTGGAATGTGCCATTAAAGCTCTGCTGTAAATAGTTTTCTGAAAAGTCTTTAAGAAAAAGGAATTTAAAAAAGGGGATTTGAACTTGAAAGAAAAGGTTCATTTTACTCATAATTCTGAAAGTAGACTGTAGGGATATATAGCAAAGCTTTCTGCAATGGAAGTAAAACACTCCACCTCACAAAGGGCTGAGGAGCAGCTAATCTTCCTCAACCCATAACCGTATCTTAAAGGATGTGGCCTATGGGCATGCATTGCACATCTGCAGAAGCTACTTTGGTCAGCTGAAACCAGGTAGTGGACCTGCTCTGCTTTCCTGCCTAGCTGCAGAGGGCTACTTCAGCACATGTTTTTTGTTCAGAGAGCTGCTCCACTTGAAACTTCACTAAAGCAAATGACCCATCAAACTCTCCACCTCCTTATGTTGGGTTGGTAAAAATCCAAACCATTGATTCTAGCTGTCTCTCTGTGAGCGAGGAACCTCAGGAAAATGCAGACCTCCTTTTGTCCTATTCACTTCTAATCTAAATGCCCCTTTCAGATCAATGGGGAGAACAGCAAAGATAATACCATGGATTCAAATAGTACAGATTTATTCCGGGGGCAGAAGACAAGCCTCCCTCAAGAGAAAAGTCTATCATAGAATTTAACAGCTGTGGAAAAGGTCAGAGCACCAGGGACCATGGCATTTACCTTGAGCCTTGCCTGAATCTTTTCCAGCTGCAGAGAAATTAAACTAGGCATCAGTTTGATAGATATGGTTTCTATGAATGCAGAATTGGACAGGCCGTGAGCTGACATCTCTAAACATCAGACAGAAAAAGGGAAACAAAGATTTGGAATGAATATGACAAATTCGTTTTATAGGCAAGGACCTTGCAGAAGATTGCTGATCTAGAAACTGAAATTTAAACATGACAAGAAATCAGTTTGAGATGAAATAGCCCACTATAGGAATGTGGAAAATGTCTGCAACTTTGACTTTTCACAAACCTTTTGGCAATTCAACTATCTATTTAGCAGCCTGGCCTTATTGTTCTTTCAGATAGTCTTGAATTCCACTCAGAAAGAGCTAAACTATGATTTGCCTTATCACTGTGGTCACTGGGACCTTTTTAGAACAAATGGATTCTGCTTATGGCTTAATTTTGAAATGCTAAAATGAGGCTGCCATCTCCTGGTCACTTGTTAACTGCAAACCCAGCAGCCTTAGACATATAAGCTTGCAACAAAAAAAGAGGAAAATTCAGGAAGTGGAAATTTAGAATGGAGGACCTGTAGGTCTATTTAATTGGTTTTATGAGTGAGGAGCAGTAGTCTAAATTTAAAGCAGTAGATTGGGGAAAAGATGACATATGTTACATTCTTCTTGTCAAATCACACAATACTCAATCCTGTCATTTGTGCTAGTTACTGCTGTGGAAGCTTTTGTTTTATATATCAGTCATTCATTGGAATAAATTGATTCCAAAGGGATTTAAATGCACCTAACTTTCTGGATTGAGGCTTGTCCATGTCAAGAAATTCTTGATAAAACATACTTTGTGTTTTCCCCAGGAGAACATTCTGGTAGAAGTAGAGACCCAGTTGAACTTACAGCTTGCTTGTTTTTGAAGAATCATGGACAATAATTACTTGAAAACACAAAGGAGCAGGAGATGCAAAACAGGACACATTTGGAATGTGAGAAGATGCTTGAGTGGAAATAGGTGGTTCATCATGATAGATGCTGCTGCTTGGATTAGAACCCTCAGTCACCAATTCTGAGCAGTGATTAAGCTAATTTTAAAAAGAAGCTTCTATCTGCTGTTTTGTTTGACAAACTTACTAAAAATTATTTAAAACTGGACTGATTTATTTGAAGCATTTATGAAGTTATTTACTAAGTGTATATGTGTGTATCTGCCTTCAAGTCAGTGTTGACTCCTGGCAACTGCCTGCACAAGTCCCTGCAGTTTTCTTGAGAAGATTTCAGAAGTGGTTTGCCATTGCCTGCTTCCTAGGGCTGAGAGAGAATGACTGGCCCAAGGTCACCCAGATGGCTTTGTGTCTAAAGCGGAAATAGAACTCACAGTCTCCCCGTTTCTAGCCTCGTGTCTTAACCACTACACCAAACTGGCTCTCTGTTTACTAAGTAAACAGGTATAAATCCTCTGCTTGAGCTTGCTTTTCTGAAATCTGCAAGTGATAGGAACAGCCCACAAGAAAGTCCCAAAAATACATGTGAAGCCATTTCTCCATCTTGGTAACAGAGAGCTGCTTAATGCAGTCTGGGTACCTTTCCCCATAATTGTAAAAACTGCCTCTGAATCTTGTTTAGGTGAAATGAGCTTTAAGTACAGGTACATCAATAATTGTGGCTTTATAGAGAGTTAGCTCCGCTGAATTTAGCTGCCCATTTCTGGACTTCTGAGGAAAGGTGATTGAGCTATTACTCCGAGGGTCCCGCAGAAGGAAGTCCTGTTCAAGTCATCTATTTACCACAGATTGAAAGACTGTTCTTAACAGACCTAAGTAGACAATTCAGCTGAAATCAGCAGGGTTTCAGATTTTAATCAGCATTCAGTTAGTAAGTTTAGAGTTAGATGATAAAATAGTAAGTTGAGAGTTTGATGACAAATGTCCCTTGTTATGTTGAAAACTCTGATTAAAAGTTAAGGTGGACTGTGGGATTGCGTTACTATAAAACTCTTATCTGTGATGAACTGAACCATGTTTATTCAACTCTTCTTTTGTTACTGAATTTATATCCCATGACAGAACTCCCCTCATTTCATTTCATTTCATTTCATCCCCACAACAACCACCCTGTGAAGTAAATTGAGCTGAAAGAGAGCAACTGGCTCCAAATCACTCAGTAAGTGCAATGGTAGAGTATCAAAGGCCAGCATCTTAAGTAGATTTACGTTGACTGTCAGTTGCCTGAGATTGCCTAGCATGCTGAACCATAAACTAACCACATACATTCATAAAACCCACTAGGCTAAAATCTGGTGGAGCGTTTGTAGCTATAGCATGCTGTGTGAACCTGCCTTTCATAAGGAGCAGCTAACTAGTTTTTTACAATATTTAGATTCCTAGAATGTGTATCTCCAGGGCTCAGGTAGGCATACCTATCTAGGCTTTAAGATCCAAATGATTACTAGATGGTAGCAATGAGTTACATTTTTTGTTCATCTGTTTCTCTGTATCAGCTAGTGATCACCCCAGATATGCTATGCCTAATAATACAATGGGGCATCAAGGAAGCTCCGCCCTCTTTTCTCTGCTCCTCAGTTTGCAGTTGGAAGGCGGCAACTTCTTTGCAGAGAGGAAACAAGATGTCCCGTCTTCAAATTGACCTGCTTATGTTTGCTGTTGTTATTAGCAGTAAATGGGGCAAACTTGGAACAAATTATTTCGGAGGGTGATCAGCCTAAAGCTTTTCCTCTGTTCTGCTGATGTAAGGATAAATATACATATGTGTGACTTGACAGTACATTCATCTCTTTTGGGTAAAAATGTTACCCATCACACATCACCTATGTGTTGAATAATTCTCATTCAATGTCACTTAAGAACAAGCATAGAATCCTTGAAGCTGCCTCTGAGAGACAGAAAATACTGTGATTGTACATACATTATTTAATCTTACTTGCAAAATCACGACTGTTTATTTTGTTGTTTATTCGTTTAGTCGCTTCCAACTCTTTGTGACTTCATGGACCAGCCCACGCCAGAGCTTCCTGTCGGTCGTCAACACCCCCAGCTCCCCCAGGGACGAGTCCGTCACTTCTAGAATATCATCCATCCACCTTGCCCTTGGTCGGCCCCTCTTCCTTTTGCCCTCCACTCTCCCTAGCATCAGCATCTTCTCCAGGGTGTCCTGTCTTCTCATTATGTGGCCAAAGTATTTCAGTTTTGCCTTTAATATCATTCCCTCAAGTGAGCAGTCTGGCTTGATTTCCTGGAGGATGGACTGGTTGGATCTTCTTGCAGTCCAAGGCACTCTCAGAATTTTCCTCCAACACCACAGTTCAAAAGCATCGATCTTCCTTCGCTCAGCCTTCCTTATGGTCCAGCTCTCACAGCCATATGTTACTACAGGGAACACCATTGCTTTAACTATGCGGGCCTTTGTTGTCAGTGTGATGTCTCTGCTCTTAACTATTTTATCGAGATTTGTCATTGCTCTTCTCCCAAGGATTAAGCGTCTTCTGATTTCCTGACTGCAGTCAGCATCTGCAGTAATCTTTGCACCTAGGAATACAAAGTCTTTCACTGCTTCTACATTTTCTCCCTCTATTTGCCAGTTATCAATCAAGCTGGTTGCCATAATCTTGGTTTTTTTGAGGTTTAGCTGCAAGCCAGCTTTTGCACTTTCTTCTTTCACCTTCATCATAAGGCTCCTCAGTTCCTCTTCACTTTCAGCCATCAAAGTGGTATCATCTGCATATCTGAGATTGTTAATGTTTCTTCCAGAGATTTTAACTCCAGCCTTGGATTCCTCAAGGCCAGCTTGTCGCATGATGTGTTCTGCATACAAGTTGAATAGGTAGGGTGAGAGTATACAGCCCTGCCGTACTCCTTTCCCAATCTTAAACCAGTCTGTTGTTCCATGGTCTGTTCTTACTGTTGCTACTTGGTCGTTATACAGATTCTTCAGGAGGCATACAAGATGACTTGGTATCCCCGTACCACTAAGAACTTGCCACAATTTGTTATGGTCCACACAGTCAAAGGCTTTAGAATAGTCAATAAAACAGAAATAGATGTTTTTCTGAAACTCCCTGGCTTTTTCCATGATCCAGCGGATATTGGCAATTTGGTCTCTAGTTCCTCTGCCTTTTCTAAACCCAGCTTGTACATCTGGCAATTCTCGCTCCATAAACTGCTGAAGTCTACCTTGCAGGATCTTGAGCATTACCTTACTGGCATGTGAAATGAGTGCCACTGTTCGATAGTTTGAACATTCTTTAGTGTTTCCCTTTTTTGGTATGGGGATATAAGTTGATTTTTTCCAGTCTGATGGCCATTCTTGTGTTTTCCAAATTTGCTGGCATATAGCATGCATTACCTTGACAGCATCATCTTGCAAGATTTTGAACAGTTCAGCTGGGATGCCGTCGTCTCCTGTTGCCTTGTTATTAGCAATGCTTCTTAAGGCCCACTCAACCTCACTCTTCAGGATGTCTGGCTCTAGCTCACTGACCACACCGTCAAAGCTATCCCCGATATTGTTATCCTTCCTATACAGGTCTTCTGTATATTCTTGCCACCTTTTCTTGATCTCTTCTTCTTCTGTTAGGTCCTTGCCATCTTTGTTTTTGATCATACCCATTTTTGCCTGGAATTTACCTCCAATGTTTCTAATTTTCTGGAAGAGGTCTCTTGTCCTTCCTATTCCATTGTCTTCTTCCACTTCCGCGCATTGCTTGTTTAAAAATAATTCCTTATCTCTTCTGGCTAACCTCTGGAATTTTGCATTTAATTGGGCATATCTCCCCCTATCACTGTTGCCTTTTGCTTTCCTTCTTTCTTGGGCTACTTCTAGTGTCTCAGCAGACAGCCATTTTGCCTTCTTGGTTTTCTCTTTCTTTGGGATGTATTTTGTTGCCGCCTCCTGAACAATGCTGCCAACTTCTGTCCAGAGTTCTTCCGGGACCCTATCTACTAAGTCCAGTCCCTTAAATCAATTCTTCACCTCCACTGCATATTCCTTAGGAATATTAGTGAGCTCATATCTAGCTGATCTGTGGGTCTTCCCTAATCTCTTTAGTCTGATTCTAAATTGTGCAAGAAGAAGTTCGTGATCTGAACTACAGTCAGCTCCAGGCCTTGTTTTTACCGACTGTACAGATGTCCGCCACCTTTGGCTGCAAAGGATGTAATCAATCTGATTTCGGTGTTGTCCATCTGGTGAAGTCCATGTATAAAGCCGTCTCTTAGGTTGTTGGAAGAGAGTGTTTGTTATGCAGAGTGAGTTGTCTTGGCAAAATTCTATCAGCCTGTGTCCTGCTTCGTTTTGTTCTCCCAGGCCATACTTACCTGTAATTCGAGGTGTCATTTGACTGCCCACCTTAGCATTCCAATCTCCTGTGATGAAAATAACATCTCTTTTAGGCGTGTTGTCCAGTAGGTGCTGCAGATCCTCATAGAACTGCTCTACTTCAGCTTCTTCAGCATTTGTGGTTGGGGCGTATATTTGGATCACTGTGATGTTAGATGGCTTGCCCTGAATTCGAATTGAGATCATTCTGTCGTTTTTGGGGTTGTATCCAAGCACTGCTTTAGCCACTTTACTATTAATTATGAAGGCTACTCCATTTCTTCTGTGGTCCTCTTGTCCGCAGTAGTAGATCTGGTGGTCATTTGATGTGAAGTGGCCCATTCCAGTCCATTTCAGTTCACTGACGCCCAGAATGTCTATCTTTAATCTTGACATCTCACCAATAACCACATCCAATTTGCCCTGGCTCATAGATCTTACATTCCAGGTTCCGATGGTGTGTTGATCTTTAGAACATCGGATTCGCCGTTCACCACCAGCACCGTCGGCCGCTAGCCGTCCTTTCGGCTTTGATCTAGCTGCGTCATGGTGCTGGAGCTTGAGCACCTCAATGATGCCATGAGCTAAACCGTGAAGGGCCACCCAAGACGGGAAGGTCATGACAGAGAGGTCAGACTAAATGCGATCCCTGGGGAAGGTAATGGCAACCCACCTCAGTATTCTTGCCGTGAAAACTAAATGGATCAGTACAACCAGAGATATGTCGGTATACCATCGGAAGATGAGACCCCCAGGTCGGAAGATGGTCAAAATGCTACTGGGGAGGAACAGAGGATGAGCTCAACTAACCCCAGACGTGATGACGCAGCTAGCTCAAAGCCGAAAGGACGGCTAGCGGCCGACGGTGCTGGTGGTGAACGGCGAATCTGATGTTCTAAGGATCAACACACCATCGGAACCTGGAATGTAAGATCTATGAGCCAGGGCAAATTGGATGTGGTTATTGGTGAGATGTCAAGATTAAAGATAGACATTCTGGGCGTCAGTGAACTGAAATGGACTGGAATGGGCCACTTCACATCAAATGACCACCAGATCTACTACTGCGGACAAGAGGATCACAGAAGAAATGGAGTAGCCTTCATAATTAATAGTAAAGTGGCTAAAGCAGTGCTTGGATACAACCCAAAAAACGACAGAATGATCTCAATTCGAATTCAGGGCAAGCCATCTAACATCACAGTGATCCAAATATACGCCCCAACCACAAATGCTGAAGAAGCTGAAGTAGAGCAGTTCTATGAGGATCTGCAGCACCTACTGGACAACACGCCTAAAAGAGATGTTATTTTCATCACAGGAGACTGGAATGCTAAGGTGGGCAGTCAAATGACACCTCGAATTACAGGTAAGTATGGCCTGGGAGAACAAAATGAAGCAGGACACAGGCTGATAGAATTTTGCCAAGACAATTCACTCTGCATAACAAACACTCTCTTCCAACAACCTAAGAGACGGCTTTATACATGGACTTCACCAGATGGACAACACCGAAATCAGATTGATTACATCCTTTGCAGCCAAAGGTGGCGGACATCTGTACAGTCAGTAAAAACAAGGCCTGGAGCTGACTGTAGTTCAGATCACGAACTTCTTCTTGCACGATTTAGGATCAGACTAAAGAGATTAGGGAAGACCCACAGATCAGCTAGATATGAGCTCACTAATATTCCTAAGGAATATGCAGTGGAGGTGAAGAATCGATTTAAGGGACTGGACTTAGTAGATAGGGTCCCGGAAGAACTCTGGACAGAAGTTGGCAGCATTGTTCAGGAGGCGGCAACAAAATACATCCCAAAGAAAGAGAAAACCAAGAAGGCAAAATGGCTGTCTGCTGAGACACTAGAAGTAGCCCAAGAAAGAAGGAAAGCAAAAGGCAACAGTGATAGGGGGAGATATGCCCAATTAAATGCAAAATTCCAGAGGTTAGCCAGAAGAGATAAGGAATTATTTTTAAACAAGCAATGCGCGGAAGTGGAAGAAGACAATGGAATAGGAAGGACAAGAGACCTCTTCCAGAAAATTAGAAACATTGGAGGTAAATTCCAGGCAAAAATGGGTATGATCAAAAACAAAGATGGCAAGGACCTAACAGAAGAAGAAGAGATCAAGAAAAGGTGGCAAGAATATACAGAAGACCTGTATAGGAAGGATAACAATATCGGGGATAGCTTTGACGGTGTGGTCAGTGAGCTAGAGCCAGACATCCTGAAGAGTGAGGTTGAGTGGGCCTTAAGAAGCATTGCTAATAACAAGGCAACAGGAGACGACGGCATCCCAGCTGAACTGTTCAAAATCTTGCAAGATGATGCTGTCAAGGTAATGCATGCTATATGCCAGCAAATTTGGAAAACACAAGAATGGCCATCAGACTGGAAAAAATCAACTTATATCCCCATACCAAAAAAGGGAAACACTAAAGAATGTTCAAACTATCGAACAGTGGCACTCATTTCACATGCCAGTAAGGTAATGCTCAAGATCCTGCAAGGTAGACTTCAGCAGTTTATGGAGCGAGAATTGCCAGATGTACAAGCTGGGTTTAGAAAAGGCAGAGGAACTAGAGACCAAATTGCCAATATCCGCTGGATCATGGAAAAAGCCAGGGAGTTTCAGAAAAACATCTATTTCTGTTTTATTGACTATTCTAAAGCCTTTGACTGTGTGGACCATAACAAATTGTGGCAAGTTCTTAGTGGTATGGGGATACCAAGTCATCTTGTATGCCTCCTGAAGAATCTGTATAACGACCAAGTAGCAACAGTAAGAACAGACCACGGAACAACAGACTGGTTTAAGATTGGGAAAGGAGTACGGCAGGGCTGTATACTCTCACCCTACCTATTCAACTTGTATGCAGAACACATCATGCGACAAGCTGGCCTTGAGGAATCCAAGGCTGGAGTTAAAATCTCTGGAAGAAACATTAACAATCTCAGATATGCAGATGATACCACTTTGATGGCTGAAAGTGAAGAGGAACTGAGGAGCCTTATGATGAAGGTGAAAGAAGAAAGTGCAAAAGCTGGTTTGCAGCTAAACCTCAAAAAAACCAAGATTATGGCAACCAGCTTGATTGATAACTGGCAAATAGAGGGAGAAAATGTAGAAGCAGTGAAAGACTTTGTATTCCTAGGTGCAAAGATTACTGCAGATGCTGACTGCAGTCAGGAAATCAGAAGACGCTTAATCCTTGGGAGAAGAGCAATGACAAATCTCAATAAAATAGTTAAGAGCAGAGACATCACACTGACAACAAAGGCCCGCATAGTTAAAGCAATGGTGTTCCCTGTAGTAACATATGGCTGTGAGAGCTGGACCATAAGGAAGGCTGAGCGAAGGAAGATCGATGCTTTTGAACTGTGGTGTTGGAGGAAAATTCTGAGAGTGCCTTGGACTGCAAGAAGATCCAACCAGTCCATCCTCCAGGAAATCAAGCCAGACTGCTCACTTGAGGGAATGATATTAAAGGCAAAACTGAAATACTTTGGCCACATAATGAGAAGACAGGACACCCTGGAGAAGATGCTGATGCTAGGGAGAGTGGAAGGCAAAAGGAAGAGGGGCCGACCAAGGGCAAGATGGATGGATGATATTCTAGAGGTGACGGACTCGTCCCTGGGGGAGCTGGGGGTGTTGACGACCGACAGGAAGCTCTGGCGTGGGCTGGTCCATGAAGTCACGAAGAGTCGGAAGCGACTAAACGAATAAACAACAACAACACTGATGGGATAGATTTTTCAGTCTTTCAAATAGTTTCAAGTGCTACATTGAACATGAAATGGAGATTTGATGAATTTTTCACCCATTACAAGGAATTATAATTCTCCACTCAGCTTCCAACCAGGAAAACATTATTGGCATAAGTACAATAATTTGCCAGTAATTGCACCATTCTCTGGTCTGTATTTTCATGAAAATTAAAGGCTTTCTAAAATATCTAGTTTTCCTGCTCAGAAAGAAAAAAGCCCTGAATATACCAGTTGTTTCTGTGCAATAAGAACAAAGGAAGCCTGATGCCTGTACACAGTTGCTGTATTCATAAGAAAATATCTGTTGCTCAGTGCTCAGGCTTTAATTAGAGGAATAACAATTTTAGCAGACAAGATGGGCACTGGCCACTAAAAGAAAAAGGCTGTAGTCTCCTTCAAGTCTCCTTTGACCTCTGGTGATATCATGAAAATATCTGTGTAGTTTTCTTGGCAATTTTCTGATGTCCTAATATAAGTATCTAAAAATAGGAATATTTGATGTCTTTGAGATTGTAGGGAGCATACCATTTATAAAGAGTAAAGGAGGATTTCCTGACATGTTCAGTATTAATAATCATTTACACTACATTTTGAGGAGGCGAGTTGAATAATTACAAGCACTGGCAGGGAGGAAAACACTTGTATGGTACACCTTGAAAATGAGTAAATTCATTTCCCCCACACTCATTGTTTCATGACTTCAGGAATTACCTTCAGGAATTGGTGTAATATTGTACTTTATAGCACTCATTGAAAGGGAGTGAAATAGGGCTGCACTCTGCCCATTTTTCATCACTTATATTAGAAAAGGGGAAAGAGGGGATATAGGCAGGACAGCAGTGGTGGCAAAGGTAGGGATTTCATTGTCCTTTCTTGGTACAGTACATTAAACACAAAGATAGCTGTTAAAAATATCAAATGAGCTTTAGGCAATGTATTTTACATTGAGATAAACGTGACAGAAAAATAAACCTTTTTCAGAAATCATTCATACCTCCAGTAGCTGTGATGATAGGGATGTTGCTGCTACTCAGGGTCACAATAAAGGAAATGGAAAATCTGTATCTGGAAAAAATCTTAACGGAACATGACGTGGAAAGAAACACAGACATATATAAACAGGTGTAAGGAAGTACTGCTTTTCAAAGAGGAAAGGGAGACGCTGTGTGTCTTCTTCCTGCAATTTAGAGGGGATGAAGAAAGGATTGACAAATTGTTCAGGGTGGGGAATAAAACTCAAGGAGTCCAAAGATTTTGATTATGTAGGAAGCTACATTAGGAAGTTATGCAGGCAAATGCGGCAGAGCTGAAGCTTGCAGTGACAGCGCTTGTGCCCCAGGAGGCCAATCCAGCTCAATCTCCACAAGCTCAAAAGAATCCCAGCTCATTCTGGTCATCTTGCTGGAGACCTTCTCTGAGTGGAGTCAAGCTCACAGCAAATGCAAGCAGTCTTTTCCATTTCTTGCTTTCCTGCCTGAAACCTGGATAAGATATTAAGGTAACAACATTGTGTTCTTCTTTGATTGTATGCAAAGTATTACATATTGAAAGTGATTTGTATACTTAGGTTTACTACACCTGAACACCTATTTGCAGTGCTAATTTAGCAGTAAGCCCTGCTAAACTAAATGGAATTTATTTCATGCAAACCTTGTTTATGACTGCAGACTTATCATTATGGAAAGGAAGGCAAGCCCAAAGTGGCAGTTCCCAACCTCTTTCTGCTTGCAGACACTTTGTCCCTGAAAGCTTTTGAGAATCAACCCATAAGCCAGTTTGCACCTTAAAACACCATAACATTCAGTACATGAATCCCCAATAGCATTTACAGCAGCCCAAAATCAAATATTTTTCATGTTTTTTTCAGAATGTGAAAAACTTAAAAAAGATTTGGCTATCTTCTGAGATCTGGGATATATAAGAAAAATGTGGTGCCTGCATCAAGCACCAGTGCAAGTAGCCCTGCAAAGCACTAGAGGTCCTTGGCCCTCAGATAAAAAGCCACTGTTCCAAAATACTGATCATTTAGTAAAAGGGTAAGTAGGACATGTAAGGTAGACCTCGCTTAATGACTGCCCTGTTTGAAGTTATGATGGCACTGAAAAAGTAACCTTACAACCAGTCCTTGCATTTACAACTGTTGCAGCGTCCCCACAATCACATGATCAACGTTTGGGTGCTTCATAACTGGCTTCTGACAAGCAGAATCAATGGAGAAGCTGGCAAGTCACACTCAAGTGATGTCTTGCTTAATGACTGAATGGGAAGTGACATCATAAGTCTGTCACAGTCATGTGATGTTTCACTTAGCAACCACATCACTTAGCAACGGACTTGTCAGTCCCAATTGTGGTCGCTAAGCGAGGACTACCTGTAAGATGTTACAACCTGAAATGTCCCTTACTTAAAATTCCAATGATTCCACTTGTCTCACATCCACTTTTTGCTCCCCCTCCACAAGGCAATTATTGCTACACAGTGGTTACTGAGTATAGTCTGTCCTCACTGGGATTGTTAAGGAAGATATACCCCTCCAACTCTTTTCTAAAGTTTAAAAAAAGTTACTTCTGAAGATCTTGGTGTTCAACTGAGATTACAGATACAGTTAGGGAAAGAAATAAAATGACACAGTTGTTAGGAAGAGTGTTTTGGTTTGTCTATTTATTGTGTTTTGTAGTTTAAACTGTCTAGAAACTGAACCATCTCAATAGAATGTGCATTATATTATACAGTATATGTATTGTAAATAATTTTTTAATACTAGGGATTATGCAGTGCTGAAGTCATTGGCAAAACTCACACGATTTTAAAGGTGGCACATAAATTGTTCAGTTTACTTTAAAATGGACATTTTACCTTTTTAAAATGGAAATAATTACAAATCAAGTGCCCATATTTCTCAGTGACAAGACCAAAAGCATACTAGAAAGATTTTACAATGGTCAGTGAAATCCTACATAATGCAAGCAATTTTATCAATCAATCTAAGCATTTGCTATCACAAGAACCCTATGGCTACCTATTACATTTGTTACAGTGAATATAGATTTCAATATACTGTACTACAATAGGAAAAGAAATTATCATGCAATCAAATTATACAAGAATACAGGCTAGTTAGCAGTCAAAGCTGCATTACAACTGTGCATCAGAAGCTTCAGGAAGCAGCCGAATAGAATTTAAATACAGCGTCTCTCTCCAAGATCCCGCAGCAGGAGGGGAAGCCGCACCGCAGCAGCCGCAGAGGGCTAGAAACAGGCATGATTGCTTTGTGTACTCAAGGGCAGGTGCCCAACTCTAGGAAGAGCTGCTCATGAACATTAAGGACAGTACCTGTTCATCTTCCAATCTCATACTAAATGTCATTATTTGTCAGCCATATCCTTCCTTCTAAACAACCAATCTCTTGTCATTCAAACAGTTGCAAAACCCAACATAAGACAGCATATTTTCAAAAATCAGTCAGGAAACTTTTGATCCTCCCAGGCCTCTGGCTGCTGAAATCAGGGCTGCAACTGGGGGGGGGGGGGGCAAGCAGGGCATGTGCCCCGGGTGCTGCGTTGGGTGGGCACCAAAATGGGGGGTGCCAAAATGGGCGCAGAATCCACGTTTGCCCTGGGTGACACAGACTCTAGTTGTGGCCCTGGCTGAAATTACATTTTGAGTAAAGGAATGCAGCATTTACATGTTGGCAAATAGCATTAATCTCCACATAAGGAAAATGGAGGCTGAAATAGCATACCTGCAAGTTCATGGCTGATTTGAGCTTTGAGCTTCAGACGAGGGGTGTTTATAATGCTACTATTTTGGATAATTAATTATTGCTTGGTGTTATTATTGCAGGAGTGATACCCAAGAATATCCACTATGCTCCACTCAGTGTTGTACAAGATCCAGGAACTTCCAATTTGTTTCTTTAAAAAAAAAAAAAGTATTACAGAGCAATACTCATTTGAGTCAAAATGTATATTGTTTAAAAAGGGCCAAGATCAAGACATAACAACACTAAGAACAGCCAGAAAGGAATCCAGCTGGGATGTGAGATGATAAACACCAGTTATGTGAGTAGACACGTGCATTTTTAGAACAAAAGATAAAAAACTGAGAAATTCTAGCTGATCCTTGCTGCACCATTATTAAAATGTACCAAATGATTATTTGCAAATTAAAAGCATGTTAAAGCACAATGAGCACAGGAAATCAGGATTTTTTTTTCGTTTTGTATCTTACTAGGTCCAATAAATAAACTGTGAGCACCAAGACTCAGGGTAGTGGCAATATATTTTAATCAGCCCTCATAATCACTGGATTTTTCTATTGAATCTTTGTAATCGTTTTCACTTTCATGTTCAGTAGCTTCTTGGACAACATGATCTGATTGAGCCACTGCATCTTCCTCTTCTTCCTCTTCCTCCTCCCCACCATGCTGGGCTGACTGGAGTTGGGGGTCATCTTCTTCAGATTCTCTTTTTTCTTCATGTTCATTATCGCTATACCAAAAGGGGGAACAACAGGTCCACTGAATAAAAATGTATTCCTTTAAAAGCACATTATTAGTTCAGAGAGTATAAGCAGTAAGAAACCCTTTTCAAACCCAGCAACTAGTTTTGTGTTATTTCATGGGTGAACCAACCTAATTTTAAACTGGTCAATGTTATAAGTTTGGTAGACAAAGAGAAAATATTTTTTTGTGAATGAACGATTTATTATAGTTTTATCCTGCTTTTCCATTTAAAAACATGTAAGATGGGCTTTACTTCAAGCTTACAAACCCGAAAAAGTTATGTACGGGAAATGGGTCTCTCTCCAAAATTTTATTCTATTCAATTCAGAGGACCAAACATTTTTCCTAATTTAAAAAGTATGCTCAAATAAATAGAATGCCCAAAGAAATATGCAGTTATTCTTGGTGTTTTTATGTCCCTAAACAATAGAACACTAAGCTATCGAGAACTGCTAGCAAGGAAAAAAGCAACAAATACTGTACGCTAAAACATGGAGACAGAAACAAGAGATCTCCTAAAGAGCAGTTTATCTGTTATTGACAGATTCTGCATTCTTTGTCTGACAGGTCTGCTTTTTCTAACAGAAAGCCAGCTATAGACACAGACGTTTCATATTTAGAATGAAGTATATTAGGAAGCTCCAAAAAAAGAACAGTAAGCTTCCAACTTAAAATGTCTACCTTTCTACATTTGCTGTCAAGCTTTCAGAGCTATTATTGGAGCGATCCTGCAAAAACTCTTCAGTAGTAGTTTGGCCTTTCTTTGAAATAAAGTCTTCACACAGCCCCAGCTCTCGAAGCAAGTCAGAATAATGCTTCCCTGCCGCTAGCCGTGCATTTTTCTATATTTAGAAAGAGAAAAATAACAAAATTAACACATCAGAAAGGTATCTCCAAGATTAAAGAAATCACTCTACACGTGTTCCTAAATGTCCCTTATTTTACAAGATAAAAGATTCCAGATCTGCAGGTCACCCTCACTTGACTGAAATATAAATCAATTGTTCAGACCGCACACAGCTTTAGAGCGTGACATTTTTGACTTCTCAATCACAGCCTTAAGCTTGGCAAACATATTACATATCCAGATTACATGTTATCAGCTGCTGCAAATAGCTTCTTCCTCCATCAATAGGCAGGGGGAAAAAACCTGCAGTCCTAAAGGAAATGGAATATATATTATTCCAGAGTAACACCATATTCTGGAAAAGTTAGTCCCAATGTTACTGTTTTGTAATTATGTGCAAAAATATCAGCATTTAATGTTCTCTGTTCTTTGCATCATGACATATAATGGGTCAGAAATGTGGAAACCAGTCTGATACAATCATTCATTATTATACACAGATAGGTAGCAACCATCACTGGAAGTAATAGCACTGGTAAATCAAATTAGGCCTAATGGCATGGAAAGTGGCTTCACTGACATTATCTTAGCAATAATTATTAAACATAACTATTGCTTTTTATGTTTTATTACAACGTAAAAAGAAAAAGCAGCAACTTAATGAATGGAGATATATTTAGAAATATTAGAGATGTCAATAACCTGTGTGGCTTGTTCCAACAACAGAGGCCTCTTTTCCACCCTTTCTTCAATTTCTTCCAGTTCTTGTAGATACTCTTTCATTCTCTGTTTTTCATGTTTCCTGTTTTTTTAATATACCATGACATGGAAATGGTATGGAATTTAAATATGAGTCTTTTAGCAAAATAAAAATGGAAGGAGCAAGACTATATGGATCTGCCTACTACTATACTAAAGATACTGTATCTAGGGGGTCAGGAATCAAGGGGTATATTGCAGAATACCTAAACAACTTTAACTTTGAGTTATGCATCTTGGCTAGGCTCTGATGTGGATCATTTGCCTCAGCCCGGTTAGCTATAAGCCTTTGTAGCTTTCTTGCTCTCTCTCTGTGTTTTGCTTGTCTTCTTTGATGCTCTTCTTCAACCTTCTTTTTTTCCTCAGCCGATTTCCTGGATAAGAAAATAAACTAAGTCTAGCTAATGCATAATAGCTTTTGTGGCACTCTCTCTTGATATACCTATATGGATCGAGAAATAATGTTCTATTAGGGTTAATATGTAACGATGGTTATGTCACCATACTAGAGAATATAAGCATCTTTATATTTAGTTTCCAGAACAGCCACTGTCACCATTGTTATGATCAAGACATTCCTAACCCCACAGGTCACGTGTAGCATTTAACACATGAACTTGAATCTTATTACCAAATTAATTCTACTGTGACTGGCAAATCTTCCAGCTCCATCAAATTTGATCTAGGAAGCCTATTTGATCTTGCAGTCTTTTGGTAAGGCATCTTTGGATAACATACACCAAATCCTAGGGGCTGAGGAAAGATATTTCTACACCTATAAAGTTTGGTGTGGAAATAGAAAGATTAACTTGGGTCCCATGCAACAAATACTTTTGTTACATGGACCCCAGACAATGAAGAGCAAAAAGATGGAAAGTACTTCGTTTTCACCCACTTTCTTCATATTTTGTGGCTGAAAAAGCACTGATTTCTTCCTTTAATTCTATTGATCATTAGGAGTATTTGGAATAGAGGTAGCATACTTCTTTGTTCTTTGCTTGGTTTTCCCATCACTGAAAATAAAGCGCAACACAAGAAAAGCTTTGTGGCCCTGACATTCCAAGTGATTCAAAACTCACCCAAACTATGGATTTGCACAGATTAAAAAGAAAGAGAGGTCAGAGTACAATCGAAATATCAGAATCAATAAAGCAGACATAAGCATGCACAGCCAAATTAAACATAAAATCTTAACATAGATTTCTAGCCAAAAACATGTACCCATTTGTTAGAGACAAACAAACTTTCTGAAGCACTGGATCCACTTTGCTCCCTTGGATCTCCCCAGTTTTTGTAGATTTGCAATGGTTTTTTAGGCTCCTTTTCCTTATCTCAGCCCCCAGCTTTCCAAAACTTCGATTTAAGCAAAAACTGTTTTCCTCTCTAGAAAGAGTAAGAGCTGAGCGGACTTCTATGGCCTAAATGCTGGCAAGCATTAACACTCCTGCTTGAGATAAAAGATGTGCAGTGTATATGTATATGTATATTCAGAATCTTTGCAGTCTGCCAGACATATAGCAGATAGATTGAGATGAGAGGCTGGGAGTCTGGAGCATCAGTAAACGCAGACCAAGCTAGGTTCACAACAAAAGCCACATGCCTTTTTCAAGTCAAGGAACAACAGCAGAATAGAACAAGTGGAACACTCAAACACTAGGAAAAAACAGTGCATTTAAAACCTCTCAAAACACATGTGGTTTGTTTCACACAGAGAACACTCGCAATGGCAATTCTGAGGCTGGAACATCCCTGAAGTGGAAGCATTTTCCATACTTCTACAAAACAAGTATTTGTATTTTCAACATCTTCAGGTTTTTACTTAACACAAAGAACTTACACACCAAATTAATGGCTTACCTTACGGCTTCTAATCGTCTTCTTGTAGATTCTGTAATTCTTGGAGATGGAGCGTGTTCACAGCCTGAAGGATATGAACTTGCATTCAAAGTCTTCATTTGAGGGTGACATCTTGTAGAGACATAAGGCCACCGTGTTTCCCTTAATGTTGCTTCATCCATTTCAATGTCATCAAGAATTTTCTCTTTGTTGGATGGGATATTTGGTGTATGGAGATTGAAAGGCTCACTGATTGTGACACTTTTCACATTCTTATGTCTTTGAAGCTGCTTCTGGAATTTTTTATGTAATGTTTCAAAATCAGGGACTTTAACTTTGGCCTTTGGCTTGCATTCTGATTTTTCACTTTGTTCAAAGCAGTTTTGCTGCCTGAACCTAATGGCAGCTCTATTTCCTAATCTGCTGTTGGGAAGCGATGAATTACGTAGAAGCTCTTCAGATCTAACTTGAATTCTAATATCTCTATAGAGTTCTTCTTCCTTTAGTTTCTCTCTCATTTCTGAAGTGTAAACAAATTTAGGAACTGGTTTGGCTTTGAACATTTTTGTTCTTTCTGGTGAGGAAAATTGCATTTTCCTCAGTTCTTTCTTTTGTGCTTCTCTTTCAATAAACTGAAATGGCTTTTGGGTAGCTAAAAGAAACTCTCTCCTCCTTTCTCTAAGCGACTTTCTACGTTCTTCATTTTCCTGCATTATTTCATGATAGAGAGGGACAAGGACATATGCAGGTACTGGGTTGGCTCGAAATTTCTTTTGACACTCTGCTTCCTCCTCTAATTGTTTCTTCAGCAAGTTATTTTCCAGTTGCATCAATGACTTGGATTTGATATTTTGTTGTTTCCTCTTAGCTTCTCTAATAGTCATCTGGAAAGGTTCTGGTACTGTGATCTTTGGGAACCATTTTTTCTTTTTCTTGCTTATCTTCAAAACATTTAATTTGGGTAAAATACTTTTAGCACACAGTGAATAATCCTCCAAAGAACAGCCATCCCATGCATTTTCAGTTTTGCCCAGCGCTAGTGATCCAACATCACTGTCCCTTGCTTCTAACTCTAGTTCTTCATCAGTCACATCAGAGAAATCTGAATGAAAAGAACTTTTTAGATCAGACTCAGAAAATGATCTATGTATGTTCTGAAGTTGAAATGAGTTTGTTTCCCATGTTGATCTAAAAATAACAAAAATGTAATGCTTAGTTCTCTAGAAGTGACACACATTAACCTGATTCAATAATAGTTGTGGAACCTCCTGCCAAACTGAATAAAAGAATATGTATAAAACAATTATTGTTATTTATGAACATACTAAGCTTTAGATTTTAAAAAATGCCAATTCTAAAACAATGTTGAATTGGTTTCTGAATCATGTGCTCCTTTCTCCATATCTTTCTTGGAATATTCCCACTGTCAGGCTATAACTATGGTTAACAATTACAGTTCCAGTAAAATTCATTAATCAAACTGATAAAATGTAAAGCTAGAAAATGTGAAAATTACAACCAAAATAAAAAGAAGTTACAGGAGCAAAACCCTTTTAAGGAAAGTTTGCACTGTTTTGGACTTTTAAACAAAGGGCAGAAACTGGCAAAATGAAAACAAAATAAATATTCATACAATCAGGCATGACATGGAAAAAAATATTCCTAGACATTTTTCCATAGATTTTGATTGACCACTATGTAAAACGGGATGCGGGGCTAGCTAGATGAACCTTTGATCTGGTCTTACTGGACACCTCTTACTCTCTTAATATTTACACTTAATTGTTGCTAACAATAAGTATAATAGCATAATAACACAAAAACAGTACTAAGAGAATACTTTAACCAGGGTTACACTAAATATTTCCATTTACACCTGTGATGAAAAGCCAGTTATTAACTATGGTTTCATATTCTATATTAATTCTTAATGCCAGTCAGTGTTGCAGCCAGCATTACATTTAATCACACTTCAAAAAAATAGGGGAGAAAATATAAGCAGTCTGATGCCAGTTAAGCAATTAGTGTTGTTACATGTTCACCGACCTGTGAAGCCTGGGAAGGATAAATAATTATCTCTCACTGATTCATTTTACTCTTGCATACCATTTCCTCCTCTATCCCTGCTGGAAAAGCTCTCTGGGGAGTTAAAGGCCTTCTAGAACAGCATGAGAAAGAACTCTGCTGGTTCTTGGTCCATTCCCTAAGTCAAGGATCCATCTTACCATAAATCACAAGAGTGTAATTCTGGCTAGTAATTCAGTTTTCACAACTGTATAATTACAATTAATAACATTTAAAAGTAAGCACTAGTTCTTATAAGCAAAACAGAACAGAACCTAAATTTAGAAAAATTAATGACCTACTAATAATTAAAAAGAAAAAACACAAGAAACAAGTATTTTCAATCTTTCCTGTTTTTTCCGTACGTGGATATAGCTCAGAGTAGGGCCATTGTCTACAAGAACTGAAGATTCTTTTTAGTTTTGTTTTAACCAAACTTATTTATATTCCTTTTTGGCACCTAGCAGATTTATTACAACAATATTTTGGTGTGATGATCAATATGCTGATTTATATATGCAATATTTAACCATTTTGAGACAAAAGACAATTCGTAAGTATAGATTGTAAAAATTACCTGTAAGTCTTATTACGAGTCATATCCGAGTTGGTTAAAGGTTGAACATCTTTTAGAAACAGCTTATTCTGATACATGTTTTCCAATTTTGCCATGGTTTCCAGGTGAGCATTCTTAAGTTCTTCCAGCTTTAAATAATATTCCTGATTTGAGAGGTACATGTTTGAGAGATCTAGCCAATCTTCACAATCAGCATACGTGGTGGAATTGTATTCTCTCCCCGGATTTAAGGATTCCTAAAACAAGAGATGGCCATATTTTATTTATTTATTTATCAAATTTGTCACCACCCACTTCCTCTGAACAGAGGGACTCTGGGTGGTTTACAATATTTGTTTTATTTCCCTTTGAGAAAATTATTTTTATTAAAATGCTGGCAATTTAATAGTGTTGGTGTCCCAAAGGCAGTTAAGAAACATGTAAGATTTCTCTATTTGCTTGGATTTGCAGAGTACAAGGTCCCAGATGCATAATACAGATTAGTAACTTGAGAGAGCCTAAGATCAGTAGGTGATTCTGGACAGCAAATGGTTCAAAATGTCCTGCAAGTTAGTACAGAACATCTCCTACACCATGTATAGAGGTCTGAAACCTGAAGCTCTTCTCTCTGCTAAATACATATACATAATTCTAAGCATAAACTCCTTGAAAATACTGTGAAACAGAAAATGGGCCCATGGAATTATCCAGGACACCTTTAATGATGCCCAAATCCTAGCAAACACCAAGGTGAAAGATAATTTCTAGATGTGAGTCAAACCAAGTAACTGGAGCTAGGCCTGCCATATCTGAGCTTCAAAAATCTAGATGACCATTAAATGGCAGCAAAGAGATACAGAAAATTCTAACTCCTTGCTACGATTTACCAGTCATCTAGGTTTTTGCAGCCCTCATATGTTAGGCCTAGCTGGGCAGAAGAACACAGGACTAAACCCTAGCTCATATGAAAATGGTCAAAATATAGACTATAAAATAGACGGTATGTAAAGAAGCAGTTGAGTAATTAGCACTGCTGTGCAAAAACACTTTTTTCTCCAGCAACTATATTTCAACATCACACATAAACAATGTGCTCTTTATAGCTGGACATAAACCCAGAGCCAGTTTGGTCATGATGCTGAAATAAGATTCCTCATTGCAGTACTGGAAGGAAGGAAGGAAGGAAGGAAGGAAGGAAGGAAGGAAGGAAGGAAGGAAGGAAGGAAGGAAGGAAGGAAGGAAGGAAGGAAGGAAAGAAAGAAAGAAAGAAAGAAAGAAAGAAAGAAAGAAAGAAAGAGGGAGGGAGGGAGGGAGGGAGGGAGGAAATTTAGTAATTTGGAAAACTTGTTTTTCTGTTTTGTGTTGCTGATACCACTTTCATCATTCTGAGAAAAATGAAAGCACTTAAGAGCATTTATGTCCTGCTGTAACTGATGTATAGCTAGCTATCCAACGTGCAGGAGATAGAATACAAATGCAGGTGAATCTGGGAGCAGGCTTCTAACGCATCGATGAACAGAGTTTCTTAATTAAAAAGAAGTGTAATATAACAGCTACATAATCCCCCAAATCTGTCGGTCTGTAAAGTTCTGTTCAGTGCTGTTAATTAAATGCCCACTGCAGATGGTGCAAAGGCATTTCATTAAGAAAATCCGGGTGGCAAGGAAAAATTCTCAGGGATCTTGGGTTTCTTGGAGGGGAGAAAGAGGCCAAAAACACATTTTCAGCCTAGGAAGTTCTGGTTAGATAAGGCTGAACTCACATAACATTCTTATCCGAATGGATAACCTATATGGGATTCAATTAAACTGACTATGGGGTAAATTTATGATTGGGAGAGATTCTTTAGGGGAAGAGCGAGCTATAGTCAAAGAGGAGGACGACCTGCAGCAAGGTGGATGCACCCAATACAGCAACGATGACTGCACAGCTGGAAGAGCTGAAGGACCAGGTTGGGGACAGATCATCATGGAAAAAAATCTCTATGTGGTCGCTGGAAATCAACACCGTCTTAATGGCACCTAATCGTCATAAACAAGCTTTAGTCACGTGCTCGCTGACGCCGCTTCCTAGCCGGCTGGCAAATAAAGACCCGCGCGAGCCAGGGCGCTGGGGGGTGGCCTTGAAACGCTTCGTGAAGCCATTTCCGTGGAAACCACGTCTTTCAATTCCACGCCGTAGCCACCAGGGGGCAGCAGCAACTACCGTTTCTAGGCGGCGACAGCCATCCGGTTTTCCACCTACCTGTCTCACGCCATCTCCGAACGAGGCCCTTCCTGGCTCCCGTTCATAACGCGCGGCCGGCGCTCTGGTGCGCGGGTTCACTGGCGTACGCAGGCAGGAGGCGGTGAGCAAAGCAGCTCGGTGGGATGCGTCCATGGGTTTCTCAAAGGACAGAAAGAGGCCAGCCTCCTGCTCGCTCTGGTTACCAAGCCCCTTCCCTGCGTCTTTGGTTGCTAAGGTTACTTGGCTTAGATTCTTGAGCCGCTACGGCGTCTCGAAGAGGACATGAGGCCTCCCGTTCGTGAACACGGACGCGTCTCGTCGGTGGAATCGGTTCCCTGGGATTCTCCGTCTATTCTGAAACCTCTCCTGTTTTTTCCCGTGTTAGAGGAATCTCGGGAGACAGCGGGGAAATCTAGAACTGTAACCAAGCCGTGCTTAATGGCAGCGGGTCATCAGCTCACAGATCTTACTGTGTAGGAATTATTACTAGAGGAAAGGTGATTTTTTTAAAAATGAAGGAGAAAACGTATTAAGCGTTAATTTCACATTATAGACTAAATAAGAGAGGCCAAGAAATAACAGTAATCATGAGGGGAAAAACAGATCTAAAATTAAATCTATTGAAGATTTATAAAATAGTTGCAAAATTCAGAATTTTGAATAAATCTTCATCAAACCTGACTGACAGAGACAAGGAAAAGGGGTGGAGTGGAAGGGAATAGGACTGATTGTTAGAACCAGGCTGATCAATATTCCTTGAATTGGAGGCAATCTCCAGGTGTGCAAATTTGGTGTTACTAGATACAAAGATAGAATAGATTGCAGCAAGGGATGAAACGTTATTGGAAACTAAGAAATCTGCAACTGTTTTGCAAACCTCCAATAATATTGCTTTTGTTGCTCATTAAGGACAGAAATATTATTCTGGACTGTTATTTTACAATGTGAAGATTAAAGATTAAAACCACCCTGTACTATAATTCCCATATTACAAAAAGGAGCTGTAGTAAATAAAAGTGGTTTACGATCACTAATACAAATTTTCAAGTTACCACCAAGGTGATTATCCCTGGCAAAATACTTCTTGCTCTGTCAAGCCCTCTATCTAGTTTTCAGCTCTTTTGCTTTAATGAATTACTGTTAACTCTACCATTTACTCTTCAGCAGTTTGATGAACAGAGCTATCAACCCTCTGCACGTTACGCAAGGAGTATGGGTCATGAGTTAAGAATGTGTAACTTAGCCTATACAGAACATGTTCAGCACAAGTCTGAAATCTGATACTAGTGCTTGGGTAATACAAACCTTGTCTGCCATTGCTGATTTAGCCTGGAAGCATTAACAAAACTCGGGAATCCGTGCTTTCAGCACAATTTGAAAACTACAGGTGTAATGAGGATTTAAAAATGTAAATAGGTAGTTAATGTATTTTTATTCTGAGAGACTTAGGTGTATTTTTGTCCATTTGGCATTTTTCCCATTTTAAGTACAGGCAGTCCTTGCTTAGCGACCACTCATTCATCAACTGTTGTAAGTTATGACAGCACTGAATGAGACTTACGACTAGTCCTCAAAGTTGCAGCTGTTGCAGTCTCCCAGTCACGTGATTGCAATTCAGGTGCTTGACAACCAGTGTAATTACGAGTCACAACGTCCCACAGTCATGAGATCAACATTTGCAACCTTCACTGCGGGCTTCTGACAAGCAAACTCAAATGGGGAAGCTGGCAGGAAGTTGCAAGTCACACTCACATGACTTGCACTTAATGACTGTGTGTGATTCACTTAACAACTGCAACCAGAACTGCCACTGTAAGTCAGCACGGTCACATGATTTTGAGCTTTACAACCACATCACTTAGCGACTGAGTTGCCAGTCCCAATTAGTCATTAACTGAGCACTACCTATATAGCCATATAAATATAAGTGAAGAACATTAAGATCACAATTGAATTTTTTTCCTTTTCTGCTAGACACTTAAAAATGTGCAGAGATAACTTGATTACTGTCAAAAATCAGACAATAAAGGTTTTAATAATTTTAGAAAGTTCCTTTTAATTTATGAACTCATTTCAAAAGGTTCTATAAAAGGAAATTAAAGATCTTTACAACAGTATTTATTCTAATTCAATCCAAAGGATAAACCAAAAGCAGAATTACATGAGCTCAAGAAGTGTTCCTACTGATTGCTAGTTATTTCACATAAAGGTTTTCAGCCCAACCCTTCAGTTATCAATATAATGGCACACAACCTCCTAAATAGCTGTTCAAGGAGAACTTAATTAGTAAAGCCACTAAACAAGTCAGAGAAGCTCATGTTTCCAAAAGCAGCAATGTGGACAGCAAATTCTGATGCCAAAATGATACACATGCAATGACATCACACAAATGACATTATGTACTTGCGTCCTGATGTCAGAATTAAGTCATGGCATTTGCTTGATGTCATCATGTGTTGTGATTTGCACCCCCCACCCCTGCACAGATGCCAATGTTCATGATTGCGGTCCACATCTCTCTGGGAAATTTCTCTCGCATTAAAAAAAATCCACTAACAGTTAAAAGAATAAAATACTGTCTGAAATGCATGTTAAAGAATGGGTGATAAAATTAGTACCTAAAAGACACTGTCCCAACTGATTTAAATTGAAGAGCATGTATTGAAATCAGTGTGGGCCACAATCCTGCCAGTTTAACCAGTTTTTAGCTCTGTAAGTTTAATTATTGAAGAATTTAAACAAAGTCTGCCTTTTGAAGTTGAGGTTTTATTAACTTAGATTGACAGAAGAACATAAACACAACTGCAAGTTAAGTAGGTGTCTAACACAGTGCTTCTGTAAAGGAGCCAAGTTCCAAACTTAGGATAGTTTACTATGTTGTACTGCTTCTTCCTTTAGTCATTTCATCGAGTATTCACCTGTAAAAAAGACAGAGGATATTACGTGGAATGATACTACTGCATTTTCTGTCAGCCTTCATTCTCTATAATGTAGTATTCAAAATTTTCAAAAACAGTTGCATATGCCTAACTCTCCACATCAAATGACCTCAATTATAATGTGAGCATCGTAGGTTCAGATACCTCACTATTAATAAGCTTCACCACGAGCCTCTTGGGATACAGGAAAGATATTTTATTGAGATACAGTCCATTCTCCTGCAAAGTCACAAGAGAGTCAGATTCCCTTGCCCCCCTCATTAAGTCTGTTGGGTTTTCCCACCTCCCTTTTGAAATTGAATGCCTGCAACATCTTTCAGTTTTACAGCTTTGTTCCCAGGCTCTGCTCTTCGAGATGGTGTTACTTTAGATAAGAGAGTCACCAGAACAACTTCCTCTGTGTCTGCTTGTGCTCTCCCCATTCCTAGGCAACAAATCATTCCTACCGCCTCCCACATATACAACCCATGGTAGTGGAGGTGTTCCAGAAGCTATTAACTATTGCTTCTGGGATGATCCTCTGACATAGAGTTACAAAATACTTTTTCACTTACATATACTTATATTATGTTAGGGACTATCATTTTGGTTTTAAAAAGTAACAAAAATTGAACAAAAAGGACATTGGAATAATTGAAAGAACATTAAGCAGCTTACCACATCATCAATCTTAAGAATGCTGCGGACTGTTTCTGTAGCTAGGGTGAGAGCACTGATTGACACCAATAAAGGCTGGACCACCAGCTCTTCCAAGATATTTGAAATTCCACCCTACAAGTTTAAAAACCAAAATGTCAATGTATTAACAATTATTGGCAAACATCTTAAATATGAAATCATGTATTTCTAAGTTTTCATTATGAGTTTTAAGGTAAATACATTTTTTCCCCATTCAATCATGTCCGATTCTGAGACTACCTGGACCAGTCCCTGCAGTTTTCTCGGCAGGTTTTTCAGAAGTGGTTTGCCATTGCCTCCTTCCTCGGGCTGAGAGAAAGTGACTGGCTCAAGGTCACCCAGCTGGCTTTGTGCCTAAGGCGGGGCAATTACTGGTCTCCCAGTTTCTAGCCTGATGCCTTAACCCCTGCATCAGACTGGCTCTCAAATACATTTACACTTTTTCGAACGTCTACACTGAATCATACTCATCCAGTTTGTGACATTTTTTCAACATGTTGTACCTATCAGCACAATTAGACATTTTGGTCCTATATATATGAGGCACTGCTGCATTAAACACCAAGCAACTGTTTTCTTTCTAATGCTGCTAACATTAGAAATTACCTATATTAAATCCATTAAGTGACAAATGGAGTTGCAACTATCAAGAAAGCCTTTCTTTTATATCGTTAAGTGATTACAATATAAAATCAGAAATTCATTTTAATTCTGCTCAGAACTGCAAACCAAAACCAAGTATTTAATTCTTGGGGAGTGACTTCTTTTTAAAGAGAAGTACCAATAAGAACACAAGATCACTGAGCTTAGCAGTCATTGTTAGGTTTCTCAAACTAATGGCATTTTTCAAATTAAAGAAATAAATGATCTGACAAGTATTTCCCATAGTAGAATAGTTTCGCAACTAGCAAAATCAAACTACTGACCTTAATTACAGAAATGGTTAGGGATTCTGTTTACATAAACGAACATAAAGAGAAGGTACAGCCCAAATAGGATCAGACTAGCTTCCCCTGAGTCTTTTTGCATGAGATAACCTTTTATTAAGTCTATTTTATTGCTAAAAAAATAGGGGTGAAAAATCACACCACCTTTATTAAATTATGCAAACTTGGAGGCTCCAACAGCTATATAAAAAAGGTCAACAAGGTTACATATGAGTCAACACTTGCTCACTTTTGCTTTATTGAAATAATTTAAAAATAACATTCAGGGTAGCTAATTTTTATTGACATATTATCAACTATTGTCTCCAGCTACATGTCATTTTCACTAACATATTTAAAACCCAAAGAATGAGCATTTATTAGCAGACGCAATATTATCAAGATAAATTTCAGCCAGAGGCAGCCCCCAGCCAGCTGTGCCTAGGTTCAAACGCTATGCATAATTGGGCCTGGTTAGTACTTAGATGGGAGACAGTAAGAAATTCCAGGGCTGCAAATTAGATTGGGAAATTGGGGGGGGGGGGAAACTGGAAGAACCAGTAGCAAATCACTGCCAAATAAACTACATGGAAGTCAGCAAGAGTCAAACTGACTCAAAGGAGATTTTAGGTAAGTTTAGAATGCAGAGTGTTCAAAGAATGTTCAGCTTGGAAGAGCTGTTTGCAGTGTTACAGACTCAAAACAACAACAAAATCATATCTTCTGGACAACCAGGTTTTCATTCCAAATTGGCTTCACCTTTGTTACCAGTGACTGGATGGGGATGAGGGAGTCAGTTAAGCTCAACTGCCCAGAGTTTAAAAACCATTTTGGACTACTACTTCACACAAGTTGGAGATCACAGGTAGACTTGGAGATGGAGATTCACTGGAAAGCCAACTACTGCTTGCCAAGTCAAGGCCCCTTCCCTTCCTTATATTTAGCAGTACTATACAGTATATTTTAATTAGTTTATTAGTGAAGGGACTAATTAAGGGATAATTTTTTTAAAAAATCCCCTCCCTCTGCTTTTCATTTCCTTTAAATTACGTGTAATTCCATGCTTCTTTTCTAATGAAATATCCCATCTCAAAATAAGGCCTCTTTATTTAAGAGGAATTTAATCAGATTGCGTGGATGTACTAATATATGGTATATAACACTGTGCTGGGCACACACTTGACTAGCCATTGGAGAGTGACTAAGACCTAGCCTTTTTCCCTACCTTTCAAATTATAAGCACAACTCCAACCTCTCCCCTACCAAGGCTGATGGCAATGCCAATTGTCCCATCATTGATTCATATTGGTCAGGTAGGCTTGAAGCCACATGGTGCAGCATCAGAGGCAACTTCAGATGGCCAATAGGACAGACATAAGAAAATGACCACCAGCCTGAATGGCAACTGTTGTAAAACAGCAGATAAAAGGTTCATAAGCTGAAATGTTGCCATCCTTGTGTCTTTGTGCACAGTATTTTCATAAGTGAAATGTGCAAATGCATTACAGGTCAAGCTGGAATGCTCCTGACTTCCACGGCATCAAAGGTAAAAATAGACTTCTTTGTCGAAATGCCAACTGCAAAAATTGTATGTGCATTAGAAGGAAGCCAGAGATGTGTATTTAAATTGCTGCTATGCTGCTCGTGGAATATGTTGAAGTGAATTGCTTCTTTGCTGCCTGTTTGTGTAGGTACACTGCAAAAAACATGCTCAGCCACAATTTTCATTATGGGAATTTTAAAAATACTTCAATTAAATTGCCACCTGCTAAAATGTCCAATACTTACTACTTCAATTTCAAGACAAGTTGAGCAATCCTCTGGGTTAAGCATAATGCAATAAACAGCATGAAAAGTTAGTATCAGTGAACTCTAATAACAAAAGGCGGATTTCTACAAATGTCAAGTGTGTAATGTGGCACGTCATTTCCTTTGTTACACAGTTTGCACATTACCTTTCTGACATTAATGCCAGCAGTTTTCTCTCCTTGTGCGTGTCTGTTTCTCAGCTCTGTAACAGTGGATATAGGATTAAGGCCTGCATTTTCAGCCAGGGTGGATGGAATAATTTCCAGGGCCTCTCCATAAGCACGAACACAGTAAGATTCCA
This sequence comes from Candoia aspera, assembly GCF_035149785.1. Lineage (NCBI taxonomy): Eukaryota > Metazoa > Chordata > Lepidosauria > Squamata > Candoiidae > Candoia > Candoia aspera. Next base: position 161,329,862 of record NC_086153.1, on the reverse strand, counting down.
TGCCACTTAAAACACGAGAATATTCATTCAAACGTAATGCCAACTCTATTTCTGGCGCTCCACCACCTGCAATTAGGGCTCTGAAATTAAAATTAAAATGCAGCTTGAAATGTAGAGCAGTTTGTTAGCTGGAATGATACTTTTAGTGGTCTAAAAAGATGATGCAGTACCTTTTCTTGACCAAACAGCGGACAACGCACAAAGCATCGTGAATGGAACGCTCAGCTTCTTCGATCACCAGTTTATTAGATCCTCGTACTACAATTGTTACAGTTTTTCCAGGACTAGCACAGCCTGTAATCTGAAATACAAAACAGGCACTACACTGCAATATTCAGATTTAGAAACTTTACTGCCTTTTTGGAAAATCTGGTTTTGGGGTCAGTTTTTAGAAAAATGACAGCATTGATGACAACAAAATGATACAAAATGATTTTGACACTTTCTATGAACCAGAATAAAAAGAACTTTAAACATACAATAAGGATGAAGGATTTTATGTATCACATACATTTTTTTTAATTCTCCACAGGAACTATATCTTAAACCTTCTACCAGTGTTAATACTGACCCTCTAAAAAGTCAAATTTAAAAAAAAACCTCTCCACAACAAACTAAAGGGGAAAAGGCTTAGTCTCCTTTTAGAGTTTTCCCTTAGACCTTTGCATTGAAGGTTTTTTCCCGTTTTCCTATTAGTCCAACATCCACTTTGAAAAACCACACTTTACATAACTTGTTTTAACTTCACAAGTAGACTAGAAAGCTAAACAAGACTTATCCTTACCTTTACTAGCTTTCCAGATCCATTCAAATTAACCTCTTCTGCAAGTTCAGCAGATCCCAGCATGTCACCAGTGAATTGATCGATATGAGCAACTGGCTTAGTTCCAATAGTCTTTTAAAAAATAAACAACACAAAAACAAATCTTAGGTTAGACAAGTTATGTAATGTACTTCAGAATGCTCTATATTATGCCAACAATCAGAAATCAAAAGGTAGATAAACTTCCCAAGAGAATGTCACATCTACTCCCAGGTCTGGCCTCCAGTAAGGGCAAAGACAAATATGCATATATCTCACATGAAGACACCATCCCTAAACAACCTGATACACATACACACTTGCTCACCCTCACATGCATAAGCAGCCTCTCCTCACCTCCACGGAGGCATGATTTTTGCTCAGAGGAGAGGGGAGGTCTTCTCTGAGGGGAATGCAAAACTGTAACTGTAGCTATTTCATCCCTTTAAAAGCAGAGCAAACTGCAAGACTAAGGGAGTGAGAATACTGCCTATTCATCTGACCTATTCTACCACTGCCATCTTGTCCTTAGCCAGCTATGAAAACACACATGCTGACCAGTTACACAAGTCCATAGCCACATGTGTGCTATTTTAAAATCCTCTGTATTCCCCCTATAGGCCTTCACAGCAATGAGTCAAGTCTATCAGATGCTTCCTAGAGGTGCACACCTGAGTAGTTCAAAGACGCAGTATAGTGGCAGGGACCTCAGAGTTCCAGTGTCTGGACTGATTATGTTCCTCCCAAGGTAGCTTCTGGCTCATTCAGTTTGCTTACAACTAAGGAAGTAAGAAAAATGGCGTGCATAATTGTAACCTCAACTGGCTAGCTGATTGTAAGGAGGACAACAGAAAGAGAGCACAACTGGAGTGGCAGAGTGGAAACAGTCCTACCAAGCACATATGAGCAATTTGATAGAGGTCAGAGAAGCTACATTTTAGTGAGATAACAGCGGCTGTTTTACAGACTGCTTTCTATCATAGCATCACAAATTTCAAGACAGATGTATTCACTGTTACAATCAATTTCAATTCATGGTTAGAGTCATGATATACTGTCAGGACTATTATACACCCAGAGTCATTTGTCGAGATGGGTGGTGAAGAAATGCGACCAATAAATAAATAAATATTTCATGATTTAAGAATTCATTTCAAGAATCCTCTTTTATCTCACCTTACATATAAATTCAATGTCTTCTCTTTCAATATCTTTGATCACCATAATCTTCATTTTGTTCAAGAAATGTAGAGCTAAATCGCTTAGAGCATCCCTAAAATCAATACATTTGATGGGGTTCATTAATATAAATCAACACAATATAGCATTATTAGAACTATTCTGATCAGGCACACAATCATTTCCAAACTTTAGAACAGAGTTTTGCTTTCTTCCTACTCTAATTAGATGCTGACAAATATATTATGGGATTCAGACATTTCCCAAGCCTTCCAGGAAACCTCCCATGTGTTATTGGGCATACTGTTTGTTTCTAGGGCAAACCAGAGGGAGGTCCCCCCCCCATCTCAAGTCCTAGCCCATTACCAAGGACTGGGAAATGTAGTCCTTCCACTACTATACTGCTAAAAAAAGTCCCATTTCCCAGAGCTTTTAGCTTATAGCATTAGCAGTATGTAAACTCCAGAGAGGGATATGTAGGACCTTATTTGTTAACTATGTCAAGAACAATTTTAAATCTGAGTAACAGCCCTTGTTAAAAAATGAATGCAACACGAACTATTGAAATAAACATACCGTAAAATGGATTTCTGGATGAGTAGTGCATTGCAACCCGTCTTCTTAATTTGCTTAACTAAATTCAGAATGTAGGCTCTCTCTTCACGCAAGACTCTATCCATTTGAGTGTAGTCAGAAACAACAATCTGGTTATCCATCTAGCAGAAAAATTAAGTATTTAAGTATGCTTGTACATAACTGACAATCTAATATCTATGCCACAGAGCAATCACCCGAACAGTCAAAATACAGGTTTTGCAGAGTAGTAAAACACAACGATTAGCATTTTTATTATTTGTTTAGGCACAAAAATAGTCCACTTGTAGGCATTAGTTCTTGTTAGCTTGATTCATTTCTTCTGTAGAACACTAGAATAGCTTGCCTTGAGCAGCTTCTAAAAGACAATTCTCTTACTGGCTGGATGAACAGTGGCCTTCACCAACAAAATAAATACACTTAACAGACTTAATTCTCATCCTAACTTGCAGCTTCTGTCAACTGCCCCTCCCCGCAAATCTGTAGTTATGGATAGCTGCAGAAAAGAAAGATTGCTTTAGTTGCATGAGACAATGCCCACTTGCATAACATGGCACTTAGTCTTATGTTCTTTAAGAAGATTCCTCAAGATAGATTTGGCATATCTTGCTTTGTGAACCTAATGTTTTCCTTAATGAGTGCAGAAAGTCAATACGTAGTGCAATCTTGCACACCATTTAATTATTAATCAAATACAGGATGGCTGTTTTAGGAACTAACTTCCTATTTTAAAAAAGTTACAGTTTATTCAGAAAAACAAATTAAGCAACTTACATCTGTTTTTGGAGCAGATAAGCAAAACTGAATGAGTCCTATCTTAGCCTTTTCCACTCGGGTCACACCAGTATTGGCCACTTTTTGTGTGAGGACCAGCCCTTCAACAAGTTCACAGTCATCAATTGTGCCCCTAAAAATAAATACTCCATGAACAAACAACACTAAATCTAGGTACAAATAAAAATTCAGAATTTGAGTAACTCTTACCCAAGCTTTTTAACAATTTTAATGTCTCTAAGATCCACACTGCTAGCCGTAGTTGGATCTATCACTTTCATCACAGCTTCCACACTCATTGGAGAAAGGAGACTAGAATACTGTGATACAACCTGAAGGATCAGTAAAGATTTACTTAGCATGTTTTCTGCTTGTCCACTTGTATAAGAATTTCACACAACTTTAATTTTTTTAATTATTTAAAACTGTAATAGGAATCAGTCTCTCCAACTGCTTTCTTAGTAATGTGATTGATTTAAACAGAATCTGAGCCACAGCATCCACCTGAATCTCTCAACAGGTCTCTGATCTACTGCAACCCTAATGAGGCTTATTTTTCAACACTGACAGTAAACAGCTGAAATCCAAGGAGACAACTGCTAAGCTTCCTTTCCTAAACTCTCATTATGGATGCACGGCTCCTCTTTCTTCCATGTCTGAAATGGCTACAAGCATCTCCAAATGAATATACTTCGTCTGGACAAATGAACCAGAGCAAGGCAAGGGATTTCTATTCTACATTCAACCATTTTGTTTTCTATCAGAAAAAAAAAAATCAGGTAGCAGTATCAATCAATTGTAGACCAGGTGGACAGTCCAGGGCAGAGGGAAACAGACAACGTTCTAATGAGGTCATATTAGTGGGCAAAAAGGAAGCATCCTTCTCTTTTGTTTCTTTAGTGGTTGTGCCATAATTTCTAGAGACTCCCATAACTGCATCTTAACAGTAAGTGCTACGTATTAGGCAATTTTCACTTCACTTAGTCTAATCAAGTCACTAAATGGAAAGACAGTTTCTGTACCTCAAATAGTGTAAGAATTTTGGTAGGTGTATTTTAATGAACTGCAAGAATTAAGTCATTATGCAAATTAAGTCATTAAAACACTATGAGAATTATGTCATTAGCATCCAATAGGAAATGATACTGAATGTTTGCAAAGGGTTGGGAGGATCATAATCAAATTGAACACTAAACATTCACTGCCCACTCTTAAACATTACCAACGCCTAGCTAAAAAAATTAGCAATCTGCAAAACTGTTTTAGAAGGCATTACTTACAGTAAATATCTGTTACTAGTTAATCCATTTACATATAATTTGTACCTAAAAGGCAAGGTACTGTACATATGCCCTAAACAAACAAAAATAATACTTAACAAGTAATTTTTTTTTCAATACCCGCCTTAGAATTCAATGCAGTAGTTGCACTGTTAAGAAGGGTTTCTCTGTCACTCAGTTCAACAGGCTGCCCCATGTTGGTCAAGACTTCAATGCCTTTTTCCAATGCCTTCTGAAATGACTCCGAAATGATGGTGGGGTGAATTCCTAAGCAGAGTTTAGGATACAAATTTAATCAAGCTATGGTCAATACACAAGATATTGATCTATAAGATCAACAATTTGATCTCATAGATTGATCTCAATGATTTGATCTCATAGATTAATTTCAAATCAAGCTGTCTGTAAAAGAATTGCACAGGGGGTGGGTAGGTAAACAAAACAAAGATAGATAGGAGTAGCTAAGGCTGTGAAAAGTAAGACTGATTAGGGTTGGAAAAAATCCCTCATTTTGGAAGCAAAAAGTTATTATGGCAGAAAACTTAACAGTAACATATTACAGCTGTGCTTCCAAACTTAGCATACTATAACCAGTCTTCCAAATTACCACTAAAATTATTAGCCCACATTAGCCATTTGAAACACAGAGAGAATTTTTTAATTTAGAAAAATCTTTCCTTTTATGTTCTTCTGGAAGGGATAATTGGTTGCCTTAGTCGTGAAAACCATGCAGCTATTATGTTACAATAAAATTTCTCTCTATTTTTTTTTTTTGTATTTTGGTCTATATTTCATTGGAGCTTTATTTTATGAGTCAATCACCAAGGGCAAAGATTTGGAAACAGAGGAGTTTTCTATTCAACAAAAGATCATCCAGGTTATTTTATAATTTCACATTTCCTTTGCATATGCAAAAACTGTATATAAACATACCTTTCTGAAGAAGTCTGGAACAAGCATCCAGGAGAGCACCTGCAATGACCACAACAGATGTAGTGCCATCTCCAGCTTCAATATCTTGTGCTTTTGATAACTCCACCAGCTATATATAGTTAAATGTTAAAAAAAAAATTAAGCTGTAAATTGCTCTGTAACACTACTAATACATTCAGGGTTTTTTTTATATACAACATGCAATACGCAACTGCACAAATGTCTAGACTTCACATCAATGTACTACAGTAATTATTTTCTATAAGAAATATAACCATTGTAGTAACTAGTATAATTTAGCTTCAGTTTTTGCACTGACATAAATTTGAAAACTATGTATTACTTACCATTTTGGCTGCAGGATGAAGAACCTGCATCTGCTTCAGAATTGTTGCACCATCATTTGTGATTGTCACATCTCCTTTACCATCTTGGATCTGGAAAAGCACAACCAAGTTTTTGGTCACCAACTCAAAAAAAAAAATCTACAAACAGAATACAAGCTGAAGCATCAATTTATATTGTGCACTAAAAAATACAAACCATTGGCTCAATATATCAAGGTACTATTTAGCCCAGGGTTAGAAATCTTTTCAGGAATGTTCATGAGCACTATTTTAGTTAAAATTACCAAAATCTTGCAAGTTTTCAGTACTGCTGAGATCCCAGGAAATTTCAAGGGAGAACCTCAAAGTTCATGAGATTTAGCCATCTTAGAATATTTAAGCTTTTTAAATATTTTTAATAATTTCAATGTACAATTCAACAGATACCATTGGATGGCACCATCCTCTTAATTTAGCCTTTGCTGTTTTCAGCTGTCCTGTTCTTTATTAAGCTTTCCATATCTCATAGATTCTTCTCCTGCAATTTCCTGAATGTCTGACTTCTCAAATTATCCAGGCAGCTTAGCACTGCCCTCTTTACTTTTCTCCCATGCATCTTCTAATGCTTGCCTAACCATTCACTTCTTGAATGACAAAGTGTGCAAGACAGATGTACTCGTGTTTGAATGAAAGCAGAACCGGGGTCCTGACAAACCAGGCTCTCACATGTTCCAACACATACAGCTAAATTCGATCTCATGTAAAAATTGTCTGCCAAAGATTCACTGACAGCTTTTTCTGCCAAATGAGACTTCTATCTCCTCTTTCTCAGGATTCCCCTCAACTTCTGAAGAATAGGGCAGATGTAGTTACTACATTAGCTAGAATAGCCACAAAAAATCTATTCAACTACAATATTCTGTCACTAAGTCTTTCCCTTTATTTCTTCTGAAAACATATGTAACTTCAGCAACTTCATGCCAGCTTTCACTGGCTCAGTTATTACTGAGAATACATGGGAGGTCAGTAATAAGCCTCTGCAAAGTGTTGGAAAGTACACTATCATGAGTGAGGCCCTCCAGAAAATATTAATAAAAGCTGCATCTTCAGGGAAGTTTGGCATGGCTGTATCAAAGGGTTTATCTGAGCGCCTGCATACTCAGAGTTTCTTAGTTTGTGGTCTCAGCAGAAATGCCGTCTATGCATGCACATGAAGACAACTGGGGAAAGCGTTTGAAGTAGATCATCAAGACTTCCTGGAGACAATTGTTTTATTGCTTCCAGAATGTTTTGTTCATGGTAATGCATTCTGCAAAACATCTTTCAAATGCTTTGCACAACCTTATTATAAGCACAATGCTGTATTCCTTTTATAATTATATATATTTATAAATCTAGAGCTCAAAACTCACCATTTTATCCATTCCCTTTGGCCCAAGACTTGTCCTAACAGCATCTGCAACCGCTAAAATAGAGATGAAAATATATTTTACATACCAAAAGAAATTTACTTCAAATGTAATTTAATTTATTAAATTCATTATGGCTGTCCACTTCAAAAGACTCTGGGCAGCCATAACGAATCTAATACATTAAATTTGACAGTTACACCTTTAGGATGTTTAAAATACCAGCTTCCACAAAAATACAATGAACTGATTCATGTAACGTGCTAAGCCGCTGCTTGCTTAACTATGGTTTGCTAAATAAATCCCAACTTCTTTAGTTTGTACCACATAAGCCAAAATGAAGGATCATAATATGCATGCTGAATTCACGAAGTATATTAACCCATAAAATAGTTTGAATTTGGCTTGTATATTGATTGTATGAACCAGCTGTCATAGCTTGTTCAGCAAACCAGAGTTGAACAAATCTTGCTTTTGTATAATGCATGAACTCAGGAACTGTGTAGAGAGAGAAAGCAAAGCAATACTGAAGGAGAAATGGCAACAGTAATGCTAAAACAATGTTATTTTATATTAATACTTTATAATATTATAATATTGATTATAAATATTACTTAAGAATAAATGTAATTTTAAAATAGCATATAACCCACACTCAATATGAACGCTAAAATACTTGAAATCTGAATATTTAAAGGATCACTCTCCCCATATGAATTTGCTTTTGATCTTCAGTTTGATTTTTTTGCATCTCACTGACATCACCTGTGGTTCAGCATCACCCTAAGGAGGATTCAAAAATCTGACAAGCCACAGTTCATCACGTTTCAGGAAGGGCCCTCACGTTTTTTTCCCCAAACCTTTTCCACCTATGGATGTAGACTTCCCTCAATCTTAACCTAACCAAACAAACCACATTATGGTTTACTGTACTGTGCAATCAGGCCAAGGTAGATTTTCTTCTATAAAAGGTTATCCCTTATTTCAAATAACACTGGAAGCATTCAGTACAATAACATGTATTACACTTTCAAAAAATGGAAAACGAATAGGAAGGGATAACAAAAATTATTCCTGTACAAATTATTCCTGCAATGGATCATCTTCCCTTTCGTTCATTTAAAAAAAAAATCCAGAAAAACGGGGCCATAAACAGCAATCCTTTACGCTACTCGATCCTCAATATCTTCAATAGGACCCTGGAAGAGCTTCCCTTTGGTTCATTCCAACAAAAGAAACGGGTGGCCAAGGGTGTGGTGAGGTTGAGTGGCTCGGGCGCCACTGCCCGAGCCCGCCAGAAATCAACGGAGCGGTCCACTCACTCCCCCTTCCTCTTCCCCACCCCGCACTTGGAGACAATGGGATGTCCCATCACCGTACCTTTCCCCGCAGAAATGTTGCTGAAGCGGATCTGGGCGGGCTTATCCCTATCCTGATAAGAACTGCGGTTGCCGCCAGAGTTGCGGTTCCCTGTGGCCGCATTCAGAATGGCCCCTTTTGTGCTTGCGTTTTCCGGCATGTCTGCGCTCAGCTGCCCGCTTAATCTTCCGATGGAGATGGATTCCTTTCCCACGTCCTAGCTCCTGGTCCGCTAACGCTTCCCCGCCACGAAGCTTCCAGAACACGCCGACAGCAGTTGAAGAATGGGCCCTTCGATAGTTCCCTTAGGCTGGCGCTGAGAATGACGTTCCTTAGAGGGTTGTCTTCGTAAGTGCCTGTCTTTCAGGAAAGACAGGAAAGCATGAACTTTTTTTTCGGTTCTGACCTCCGAGGAAGGAGAGAATAAATTTGGCATGTAAGAATAAATGTCTTGCAGAGACTGGAGCCGAACTATTTAAGCTAAGGCTGGAGAATAATGCCAAACGGCAAGTAAGATAGGCATGTAAAGCCACAGGTTGCAGTGCCATTCTTAACTGTCTGACAGTCTGAATGCTGAGAACAACTGGAAGCATTAATTTTACCGCGTAATGGAAGAGTCGTGCTAAAAGGAAGAAGAATATTCATAGGGAGTAATGGGAGCTAAATTATTGAATTTACAATTATGAAATAAAATAGTCATAAAATTAAATAGGCAAATTCAAATGTTGCAGATTGCAAAGTATAAAATAAATAGGGGAAAAAACGTATTCTGCAATTCTGTGTTCCTTCTTTTGAACATAAGACCGATATAAAGTGAGTGGGATGTTAAAGTAAATCTGTATAAAAATACAGGCTGGTAGAGCTAAATTGGATTTAAGAACACGTTTTTAAGAAATCAGTCTTAACTTTTCAAATGGAGAGAATACCTTAAAAAGCAGCATATGTTGCATAAAGTACGGCAAGCAAATCATTACTACTGGAAGACGTCTGTATACAAGTATTTAACTGTAGAACATCTTTATTTTGTAGTCATGGGCTGAAAAACGATTTATTTCTGAATTGTTGGCAACTTAATGAACCAATGCTCTTTAATATTACAAAAGTATAATACTAGAAGGAGTATAGAAGCTTCTGCCCATTCTTTTCGTTCTAACTTCATGTGCCAGAAGCGATTTTTTAAAAGACTTGTTTTAATCTCCAAGCAACAATAAAGTGAGAGAGAATGCTGTTCAGTGGCATTTTTTAGAAAATACAGATTTACTAATGAGGGATAGAAAGTAAATTGCTGTTTACAAAAAACCCCACGGTTTTATGTTTGATATTTATATATATCTATATTGTCGCAAAATGCTAGACAAACCGGACTCTACAACATTTATACGTGCGAGGCATAAATGAGTATCACTCATAACGTCACACGATCGTGTAAAAACACCCGCACGCTTCTAGGTTAGCAAGACACCCCTCCTCCATCTGATGTATACAACTGAGAGCGAGGAAACCAGCTTTTCACTCCCGTCACCAAAAGGGGGCGCTACTGTTCCGAGGAAAGAGCGATCACCTCTCAAGGCGCCTTTATTGTCCGCGCTCGGCACCCATCCTCGTAGTCTTTCCAGGTCTGGTTGAGCCTCTTCATCCAAGATGGCGGCTGCCGCGGAGCATCCCTCGCCTGAGGCGGCCAAGCCCTTACTCGGGCTCCTAAATGGGATCGCTCAGGCCACCTACTATGGCAACACGGAGATCACGGAGGAGCTGCTGCGGGAGCAGCTTTACCCTGAAACGGCGTCGCAGGAATTTGGAGTTCTGCTGGCTAAAATGAAGGGAATAGTCAAGGTAACGGAGGCGAGGCTGGCAGGTTGGCCAGAGTGGAGCAGAGCGGTGCAAAGGTTGGGGGGCGAGTGAGGCTCGTCTGGCAGCTGGGTACGAAATCACACGATAAAACCTTCGCTACTTCGGAAGCCGCAAGCCCGCGCTTTTCAAAAACACGTGAATTAGGCACATTTTCATGGCATTTCCAAGTGGGGGCGAGAGGTAGGACCAGCATTGCAACATAACTTGGAGGAAGCAGTTCATCCTTTTCACGAATGGCTAAGAGCGGTATCAAGTGCTCACGGACTCTCTGGTTCAAATGAGGGGGAGGATCGGGCTTCCTGGCAGGGGCTAGATCTGCTTTCCCCAATCCAGTTCCACTCAGGCAACTCCTATAAGGCAGTACTAGTTGGAAATCCTGATAGCTGTAGCAACGCTTCTAGAGAGTGCAAGCTTAGGGGTGGCTTCCCTAAAGAGAAGAGTGTCTTCTCACAGCTTATTGCCCCTCCTTCTGGAAAGGGCAAGGAGGGATCCCAGAGATTTGTCCTGTTGTCCTCCAAATGCAGCTAAAGGAGTACAGTTAGCTTTTCCTCCTCAGAGCAACCACCACCTCTTCTCACTTACCTGTATTTTTAAATTTTATTTATTTTCTATCCACCTTTATTATTTTTATAAATAACTCAAGGCGGCAAACATACCTCATCCTCCTCCCTCCTCCTATTTTCCCCACAAAAATAGGAAGAGAAATAAAATGGCAGCCACTTCCATGTATTGATCTCCAATGTTGGCACTGACCGATCTCACTTGCCAGAATTTCCTTGGTTGGTACAAGGGTTTTAGAACTTTCAACATCTTCCAGCTCAAAGCTAGAATTTGAAATGCATATGGTTTTTCTTAGAATTTGAAATATAATTTATATGTCGAGTTTCAGTATTTTCTCTTCAAGAATGTGAAGCAATACTTTGATCATGCACAAAGGGAATTTCTGGTGGGAATTATGTTTTGAATGAAGGTACTTTTAGCCCTGAATAAAGTATTGTTCCAATTTTAGCAAGCTGTTTTCATCTGTTTAAAATGGTCTTGAGAACAAGCTGTTTTTTTAAAAAGGCTTTCTTCTCTTAAGAATACACACTTGGAAAGAGTTACAGGGTTTTCCCAAGCATATTATATGTAAAAAGTTCATTTTTTACATAGAGGGACTGTTCTCAGGCTTTGGGAAAGTGACTCACAATAAGTGTATGAACTTGGTCTTGGTTTGTGGAATATATATATATATATATATATATATATATATATATATTTCAAATTTCCATCACCACCCATCTCCCCTGAAAAGGGGACACAATTGGATGGGCTGTAATGATTGCCTAACCTAATTGAACCAGACTCACAAGTGTAACTTTATGAAATCTGATTTATTGAAGGATTAGTATGCAAATACCGAGAAAGCTGAGAATGAACAAAAGCGCGCGAATTACAAACTAAAAACCCTCCGTGCGAATGAAACCCCTCCCTTCACCCAACCGGTTCAAACTCCCTTATCCCCAGGTGCTGGCAACGGACAGTGCCAATCGCCTGGGAAGAAAACCTTGAAACCAAAGTGTAGCCCAAACACATTCCAAACCTAGAAAGCAGATAAGCAGTCCAGCGCAACAATGCCTAACTGCACCCCCCAACCCCGCGTCAGTGAAAGGCATGTGAAACGTTACGATGTAAAGCACTCATCGTAACGGGGAACATGACATGGGCTCACTCACCATACTAAGCCATAAATGTTGGTTTACAAGTTACAGTGACTGGTATTACATGATAGTCTAAAGTATAAATATTATTTTGCTCATTTTGGTTAAACATATTGTGTGAACCCAGCCAATGTAACTTTTAAACTAAGGCATATTGTTGAATACATTGTGTGAATTCAGCCAACTTTTTAAGAAACCATGGTTAAAGAAATAGTGATTCAATCTAATGCATGAATCCAGCCTGTATGTGTCCCCTAAGCCTGAGTTGAAAACAAACATCTCTGAGGGATTTTATGACCCTTTGCAGAATTGCAAAGGAAGCATGGATAATTTTACAGCATTTGGAAATACCAGCAGAAATCCAGATAGAGATCTATCTTTAAAGAAGTTATGTTTTTGATTTCTTAAATATTTGCTTTTAATTGCAAGATGTCAAAACATAACAGTAGGTTGGCCTGTCTGTCTGAAAAAGTTATGTACCATAAAACCTTACATAATCTAGTTCTGGTTTCACTCCTAGACCTATGTCAGGTTATTTTTTATCCTGAAATCTGTTTCTGTAACTATTCTTTCATTGATTTATTGGACTGAGTTCTTGATTAAGAAAATTTCTTTAATGTATTTTATACTAAGCACAAAATAGAGCTTTGTGTCACTTTAAAAGCTGATTTTATTGCAATGTTTTCATGCACCATAATGCATTTTATTATAGTACAAATTATATAATACAAATCACAACTGAACAACTACCCCAGATATAGTTGTTCCAAACCAGACCAATCAGAAATGATCTATTGGTTGGAGGCTCACAGGTTTATCAACTATACAGAATTTCTTTTCAATAGTGTCTCTTTTTTTCTCTCTGTCTTATTTGTAGCCTGGAGGGGGGGGGGAAGTGAGAGTGACTGAGTCTGGATTATTGGCTTAATGAAATTGGTCAACTCTCAGCCTTTCAATTAGCTTTGTATTTATAGAGAGGCAAAACTGGGCAATATGCTTCCATGTGATTTGGTTTCAGGTCATTATTTAAAAATTGAATCACAACTTGGAAAAGTTTAAGAAAGTCATATAATCTCAGGAGTTCAGTATCTGTATATCTGTCTACTTATCTTTAAATGGGGTTTTATATACCTACATACATATTTAGAAAAATATGTTAAATATTTAGGGGGTTGGTTTGTTATTTTTTTATGTTGCCGTTTAGTGTAAGCTTTTTTAACCCTGGGGGTTATTTTTGGTTTTTTAGGTAGTTTAATATAGTGTTTTATTTATTTTTTTCTTCACCCTATTTTTTTTACATTTATAATAGATTAAGTATCAATTCTGAACGATAGAGTTTTATAATAATAGAGTAATGTAGTTATATTATTATATATCATGTAGTTTCCATATGGTATCATAGTTAACTTTTTTTTAAAAGTATATTAATTCAAATGGTTTTGCAGTTTAAAATAACTTTTTAAAAGCTTGAAATAATGGCATCTGTGAGGTAAACATGCATGACTGTAGACTGAGAGAAACTGTCAAATTTCCAGATAGACATAAAATGAAACAGAACTTAAATATATATAAAGATAAATCTAGTGATGATTTGCAGTAGCAAATTAACAATAATATAATCAGCATACAAAGCTAAGGAAAAGTAACAATTTTAGTGAAAGAGAAAATCATAATTTGAGGTCATAAAAATGTTTTCATTCTTGTTTAGAGTTTCATGCTAGAATCTCCATTCAGATCTTTTTACTTGAACAATAGTAACATGAGGGTTAAAAGCAGAATAATTCAAAAGACTTAAATATTCTCTGTTTCTGAATGTTGCAATTCTTATATAAATAGAAATATAGGTCCATTTCTAACCGTTGTGAAGCCAAAATGATAAAATGTGCATTGCGATGTTATGTTTCATATTTGCATTGTGATGTTGCAACATAAATTCCACCCCTTATTGTGCTGGCATGCAACATGGTTGCCTATATAGATAATGACTATCACCTTGAATTTGGAGCAAACTAGTTACTTGTACCTTCCAACAATAGGTGGAAGCTGTGCCTTCCTATATTTGATTGCCCTCTGTCCTCCTCTGAGGTAAGCAGAAATAAGGATATCCATGGAAACAATGGTTTTTCTTTCCCACTTGATTGCTGGCTGTTTCACTGAATAAGGAGACCAATCAGTTTATTGACAAAATAGTATTTAGGTAATGAGGAGTAACCTATTCTAAATTTCAGAATAACATTTCATAAATAAAAAACATATAAATTTATATTCTGAGTTTGAAATCACATGTGATTCAATGTAAGTACTGTAAACTTTTTCTTAACTTAAATAATTAGTATTTGGGATTGTTTCACTTTCTTCCTCTAGATGGCGATGTAATATCAGCTTTGGTGCAAAAATTGGTGGGTATTTAATGTCATCTTTCCAGTTTTCCTTTTCAAATCTAGTATTTGAAATTTACTAACACTGCTGATACAGTGTGATTTAGCACATGACCTCTCTGGTAATGGATGTGACACATTAAGCAACCTTCTTTAAGCTGCAAGAAATGTCTTGTAAAATGTGTATTACCAGCATTTTTATCTTGTCCTTTTATCCTTAGAGCATTTCACCAAAGGAAATGCAATTGTTAAAATAAAGCCATGCAACACCAAAAGCCTGGAGTTAAGAAAGTTCTTTATTTCTGCAGTATATCCAAGTGCCATTAATGAAGGATCCAAATAATTGCAGTTATGTGATGTTTGTGAGGCATATAGAGTATGAGGTGAATAATTGATTATGTGGGCAAGAAAGAAAAGATGAAGTTGGACAATTTTGCTGTCATATTATTTTATGCTGTATATAATGAAAACTTTCCAAAGATTTTTAAGCCTGATCTTGCAGTTGGATTTAAGTTTGCAGATAATTGGAGATGATGATGATGATGATGATGATGATGATGATGATGATGATTGTTCGTGTGTATTTTTGTCCTTTTTTCCCCCATATCCTTCTTACTGAAATTTAGTGTCACACTATTGTTAGGATCCCATAAGAGGAAGCAGTGATATGGTTGTAGTATAAAGGAATCTGTACAAATGGCTTTACGTTTATTGATACTTATGCAGGCAATTATGTATGAATCAAAAGTATACATACATCTGTCTGCCTATGATTGTTAAGGGGGAAGGTGATTTTTTTTAAAAAGGTTGGTACAGGTAATGGCAATTATTACACAGCATACAGCTGGTTGTATTTGTGCAATATAGACCTGGATTACTTCATACATTAGTAGCATTGTCCTATTGCTGTAGCCAAAATTGTATGTGTGAGTAAAATTGGTACCTAGTTCTTAGTACTAATAAGTAAAATTACAGTAGTACCTTATTCTGCAGTTTGTTAGAGCAAACCTCTTGTAATATTTGCCCCAGACATTGTCCCATTCTCAATGCCCTGTTCTTTGACCTTTCTTTTTAATGTGATTTTTCTGCAGACCCAGTTCCTTAAAGTAATTAATTATTCATATAATACAAGCCGCCTACTATTGTATAAAATTAGACTCAATGGGCAACAAAAGAAATCAATGAAGGTGAAAGGAAAAAAAATCTGACTAACATGTAGGAGAGAAAATGGAATAGAATAGTCAGAAATAGAAATAGAAATATTTATAAAAGCAAGAAAGAAGCCTACTCAATCCTTACCCAAACAGATCACTTTCTGATTTAGTTTGAAAAGTTATTGTAAAATATCCAAGATTTTAACCATTAAGGAGAAACCTGTAAAATTCAGGAATGCTGAACAAAAGCATTTTACCCACCAGAATCCTTCTATAGATTTCTTATTTTAAAAATGTGCTTCTCTCCATTAGTTTTTTCCCCCCTAAATAAAGATGTCAAACAGTGCAATCCCTTTGTGGTTTTCAACCTTTTGACCATTTCTGCAATGCATTTATAGTTTTCTAGCACTTTAGTTGTTTGTCAGCTTGTGCTTCTACACTGTAATATTTGCAATAGAAGAAGCAGAACACCATGTCACTACATCCTGAATTCTAAATCTCTGAATGAAAGAAACAGTTCTGGTTTCTCTCAGTTTCTCATTTTTCCAGTCTTAGTTTATTTTGTCCCCTTTCAAATTCACATATATGTTTATCTGATATCTACATTTTTGCAAGCAGTGCAAATATATAAATTTCATCAATATTTTGTATACATTTTATTCAGAAAACTATATAAAAATTAAAAATCCAACAATATTATTTCCTAAAATCTGCAAAGACTCTTCTTGCACACTGTGCCACCAGTTTAAAATTGGACATGCTTGATCTCTACAGAAGGAACAGCTGCAACAGCAAAGTCTAATTCTGTCCCCAAAAAGTGCATAGTTCAAGGGATTGTGGAGCTCAGCCTCCTGAAGGTTGCAGGAAGTCATCCATTAATGTGACATCACTGAAGGGAATGGAACTGATTTTGGAGAAGCCTTTTGGGAGGACTTTATAGGTGGGTCTTCCAGAAGCAGCCTGTTCCCATTCGTATCCATAAAATCATCTCAGACTCCCTAAAAGAAGCTGAAATTGTGCCACTAAATTTGACGATTTAGGCACCATGCATTTAGGTTACTGGGGCCTCAAGTATTCCTCTAGTTGCTAACTGAACTTGGAAAGGATTATTTTCTAATAGATTGCTGATAACTCTGACTAATGAGAATGCTACTTAAGAAATCTATATGTACAGGTCAAATGTGCTGCCATAGGTGGTATTTTTGCACCTGTTCCCACTGTAAAAGAAAAATAGGATTGCATCCTTGCCCTCCCCACCCCCCGCTCTTTGATGTTTACATTGACTCCAAAGTGTGCTTATTCGTTTAGTCGCTTCCGACTCTTTGTGACTTCATGGACCAGCCCACGCCAGAGCTTCCTGTCGGTGGTCAACACCCCCAGCTCCCCCAGGGACGAGTCCGTCACCTCTAGAATATCATCCATCCACCTTGCCCTTGGTCAGCCCCTCTTCCTTTTGCCCTCCGCTCTCCCTAGCATCAGCATCTTCTCCAGGGTGTCCTGTCTTCTCATTATGTGGCCAAAGTATTTCAGTTTTGCCTTTAATATCATTCCCTCAAGTGAGCAGTCTGGCTTTATTTCCTGGAGGATGGACTGGTTTGATCTTCTTGCAGTCCAAGGCACTCTCAGAATTTTCCTCCAACACCACAGTTCCAAAGCATCGATCTTCCTTCTCTCAGCCTTCCTTATGGTCCAGCTCTCGCAGCCATATGTTACTACGGGGAACACCATTGCTTTAACTATGCAGACCTTTGTTGTCAAAGTGTAGGCGCTCTCAAAATCAGAGTTCCACATTTTGTTGTTAGACAATATTCTAATATTTATCCTCTTCATGCCATCATTCTCTCACAAGGCAGACCAGTCTTTGATGGAGCCCCTGAGTTCTAACAACATACTGTAATAATGAAAATTTGGAAATTAATTATTTGAAAACAAAAGGGTTTTGTTTACTAGGCAATATAACAACTGCTTCCACAGTTGGAAAATCAGTGGCATTCAGATTGAACAGATTAAGTTTTTCATATATCTAGAAATTTATTTTCAGTCTATTCTTTCTTGGAAGCAATAAACATGAGTAACTATAGCTCCTGCCAAGCATGTTTCCAATGCTCAGACTTGCTGGTTGTAATGGTAACAACTTTCTTCCTGCAGGAATCAAATTATTTGGAGCTAAGCTGCTGGGTCTCCTGCTGTATGTAGCACAACTTTGCACGTATAGAGATAAAAGGGCTTTTAGAAGCAACTCAATTAAAATGTATGAGAATTATATTTATGTGCCTCAGTTTGTGCCAAACACACTTGTTCAGCTGGAACTGGGCTGTGTTGCTGCAGAGGCCAGCATGAGAATCTCTTGCTTGATATACTGCTTAAACCTAATTTCTTGGGGTGGCTCCTTGGTTTCATCAAGCCTTGCCAATATGTTTACCTCCTGGATGAAAAAACGTAGCCTCAGATTTGACCCACGGCAGCCTTTCAGCTTAGCCCTTGCTGATGCTTGCAGCAGCCAGCCATGGTAAAGGTCAAACACAGCCTCCTTGAACCAAAACTTCAGCCCGTTATTACAAGAGCCTCAATAGCAAACCTTCCACTGTATCTAGCAATCGTATTTTTATCATTTGCTCCTTCCCACACAAGAGGACATTTACATTAACCAAGTTTAATGTTCTGTCTTCTGGCATGTTGCAGAGGAGGGCTAGTAACATCCCCTGCTCTGAGCACCATTCACCACGCTAGGAAGACAATTCCGTGTGTCTTGTTGTAGAGTTGTTGTATCATTCTTTAAGTTAGGTGTTAGCAGGCTCAAGTGCAAACAGATAATATAATGGCAGAATGGATTTTCTTTCCAATTTCAATCACATTTTCAGAAAGTTCTCAAATATATAAATATAGCAGCTTGCTCAGATTTCATTAAAACGTATATTTTACTTGTCTTATTTGATAGCGCACTTTTCACAGTGAAGGAAGAAAAATGATAATTCAGTCATAACTAAATAGCAACACGGTACTGTAGCAGTTTGGCAAAGAAGGGAAACGGTATGAGTTTGAAGACAGAATTTAGGGAAAATGCATTACTTTCATAGTAATATAATGTTAAACATAGCTTTACTCTTGTACACATTACTCAGAAAGTAATGCCAAGTTTTGAGCTTCAAGAACTCAATTATAGTCACTCTGGTTAAACTTGTTTTTCAAGTTCCTTCGCCTTAAAGCAGCATGACCTCACTCCTCAGTCTAAGGCTATTTCATATGTTTATATCCCGGTAGCAAAGAGCTCAATAGGTGTCCTTTTCTTAATTCTCACAAATAACTCGATATCTGAGCAAAAGTTACTAAACGTAAGGAAAACTCATTACTAAATTTTACCTACTGAGTTGTTTATTTAATTCTATATTTCTGTTTTACAAAGCACTCGATATGTATGGGATAATCACAGGGATGGAAAGCCTGTAGAATACCAAATGACTGAGATACTACTGAGAATGGACATTTAGACTCTCATCTGATGTAGGTATTTAATATGGAAATTAAGAAAACAGAAGGACTGAGACAAGGTATGATGGTAAATGATCCAGCAGTATTGCTGCTATCTAAAAATCAGGCCATTGTCTGGATGGGTAACACGCATGAACCATAATAATGACTCCTTAAGTTCCACAATGGAATAGAAGTTTAAAACATACAAATAAAATGTACAAAATGTTGTAATAAAAGATTTATAGTACAAGGAATAAATAATTTGCACTTTGCAAAACAGTCTTTAAAAGATACGAAGTAGAATAATAGCACTAGCATTTATCTGATATATTTGCTTGTAGGAACAGTCAAAATGCTCCATTCTAATCTGAGTTATAAAACCTTATTACTATACATCATACTGTCATATAATTCAAAGTTCCTTACTAACTTTGGCATGGCTTGGATACATAACAATGGGTGCTAATACATGGAGTGCTAATTAATGCACCTTTGTTTTTGGATGAGAGACATCCTTAAAAAAGTGTGATACTGACTTGCTCAGTCTAAGCTTGGGAAAAGGAGCCATTTAAAATAGAAGAAGTTGGCTAGCAAAATTAATAAAATATTCTAGCTCAAAAAAACTTCTTGAGTTCCAGTATGTAGAATAACTTTGGGACAATCATTCTTTTCATGCCTGAGTAATTTGGTACTATAACTGAAAGAATGTTTGATGTCTTCTGTGTTCTACTAGCTATTAGTTAAGTCTTCACAGAACAGGCTTTCATATTCAACAATCTCTTGCAAACACAATGAAGATACCATGGAGAGAATCTGGTTTTTTGAGTTGCTATGCTACTTAATTTAATTGAAAATGTTTTGTTTCTACTATTATAGTACCTTATTTAATTTGTGGTCTTGTATAAGACATGCTGTGCCAATTAACCGTCTTAGTTTATTGATATTAGTTGACCAATAAGAGAAATGAAATAGCACAGAATGTTCTTTGCTGTACCCTATCAAGGTAAGAAAGGGTACATAGAAAAGTAAACTTCCCTTGTTGAATCACATTTATGTTCAATCTTTGCTGAAATCTCACAAACAAAACACATAACAGCCAAAGAGATAAAGCTAAAATATACAAATATTCAAGTTCCTTTGCCTTAAAGGTTATGCTTTAAAGCAGCATGACCTCACTCCTCAATCTAAGCGATCCTTCATACCATGTGCCTTCTTCCTATTTGTTTTATGATTCCAGAATCTAGATGCCATTAAACAGAAGTGTGCGATGGTGGATAATATCTATATGAGGTTGTGTTTATGGACACAGAATATATTTGTGGTTTTATATTCAGAAATGCCTGTACCTTTTCTCAGCAGATGGTAGTGCCTTACTGACCTCCCCTGGGTTCAGAAGGAAAGCAGGTGAGACCTAGTTAGAACATAGGTGGGAGAGGTCAAAAAACATCTCAAAAGAAGGCAGTGGTGAGCCCTTTCTGTATTGTTGCTAGGAAGATTGCATGAATATGTCCAAGACACCTTCAAGAGTTGAGCTGTTTTTGAAAGAGCCTATTTCTGCAAGGGTTTCAGTGTATTTTCTTAAGTACTGCTATCTTAGTGGTTATATAAAATATTCAATGCCATGCTATATATAATATCCTGGACATTTACTGTCATTACTCTAAGTGATATTTTTCTTCATTACAGTACATTCTCAGTCAAAATACTCCAGAAGGCATTTGTCTTCTTGAGATAGCCTTTTCCAATTTCGTGCTGTCAAGATGCTTTTAGACTGCAGTTCCCAGAATTTTCTAATAGAGCTAACAGACCCCTGACTTAGGAATTCTGGGAGCTGCAATCTTGGTATATGCAGAGGACCCCAGTTTGGAGAAGGCCTGTCTTATGATAAATACAGGCGCTGTGGTGCTTGATTCATTAGGATCTGCTAATTAATGGAGTAAGTTAAGCCATCACAAATGATTTTTAATTTTTTGCAGAAGTCCAGGAGCAAGGGGGCCTGTCTCACTTCCGGGGGAAGGATGTTCCAGAGGGCGGGAGCTACTGCAGAGAAGGCCCGCTTCTGAGACCCCGCAAGATGGAATTCCTTTATGGACAGGGTCTGTAACATGCCCTCTCTGCATGACCGGGTGGGACGGGTCAATGTAATAGGGACAAGACGGTCCCTCAGATAACCTGGCCCCATGCCGTGTAGGGCTTTAAAGGTGATAACCAACACCTTGAATTGGACCCAGAAGCAGAATGGGACCCAGTGCAGCTCATGTAGCAGAGGTGTTAAATGTGCCGACCTTGGGGCACCAAAGATAGCCTGCACAGCTGCATTCTGGACCAGCTGTAGCTTCCGGATATTCTTCAAGGGTAGTGCTATGTAGAGCGCATTACAGTAGTCTATGTGGGAGATGACCAGGGCATGAGTGACCATTCAAAGGGCCTCTTGGTCCAGGAAAGGGCAGAACTGGCACACAACACAAAGTTGAGCAAAGGCCCTCCTGGCCCTGACTGCCACCTGCTCTTCGAGCAGGAGTCATGAGTCCAGGAGGACCCCCAGATTACGCACCAGGTCTGTCTGGGGCAGTGCATCCAGAACTAGAGATGACAATTTCCCAAATCCCGAGGAGCTGTTAATCCACAGCCACTCAGTCTTACCAGGATTCAGCTGAAGCCTGTTGTTCCCCATCCAGGCCCCCAAGCACCTGGAGAGGGTGGTCACGGCGTCACTTAGTTCACCCGGGATGGCGATGTATATTTGGGTATCATCAGCATACCCCGTGGTGACAGATAATCTTGCCCAGCGGTTTCATGTAGATGTTAAAAAGGAGCGGAGAGAGAACCGAACCCTGTGGCACCCCACAAAGGAGGGGCCACAGGCTGGATCTCTCGTTCCCTATCAACACTGATTGGGACCGGCCCTGGGGGAAGGAGGTGAACCAGTGTAAAACCACACCACGCACCCCCAACTCCCTGAGTCACCCCAAAAGGATACCATGGTCGATGGTATTGAAAACCGCTGAGAGGTCAAGAAGAGCCAGGATGGATGCACTGCCCCCATCCTGCTCCCGCCAAAGATCATCCATAGGTGCCACCAATGCCGTTTCTGTCCCATAACCAGGCCTGAAACCTGACTGGAAGGGGTCCAGGTAATCCGTTCCATCCAGGATCCTCTGGAGCTGCAGTGCCACCACTTTCTCAATCACCTTCCCCGAAATGGAGAGGTGGGAGACTGGATGAAAATTGTCCAGTACATTAGGGTCCAGCGATAGTTTCTTGAGGAGGGGGTGCACCAGCACCTCTTTAAAGGCTGCCGGAAAACCCCCTCTCTCGGGGATGTATTTACCATCGTTTGGACCCAACCACACATCCCCTCCCAAGCTGCCTTCACCAGCTAGGAGGGGCATGGATCTAATTGGCAGGTGGTGGCATTGGCAGGTGGTGGCATGGATCTAATTGGCAGTCCAGAGGATCCTGTCCACTACCTCAGGCCCAACAGGATCAACATCTGTTGTCCAGCTATCATTTTAAAAACACTGCAGCAAGTTTATTTAAATACAAGCGCCTATTCTCTCTTAAGATTTTAACTTATTTCAAAATGAACAATCAAATATTTATACAGAGTAATCAAGTTTTGGCATGAAGCATTTATTTTAGGAAATAAATAATTCTAAAAAGATCACATCTTGAAGTTTTCTAGTATTTTGTTTGAAATTAATGATTGTAGAGAGAGTCAGCAATCATTAGATAATATGTTCTTAGGCATTATTGAAATTAATTCTAACTAAATTTGTATCCTGTTGCATTTCTTCCAGTCTCATTTCCCCCACCCTCTTTAGGATTATTTCTCTTTTGATCTTTACAGTGCAAAGGAAAGTGTAACTTTTTTTAAAAGGCAAGGACTATTTATGACTTGAAAGGGTTCATTTGACATATTGTTTTTGTAATGTACTTTCCTTTTAGAAAAAATATTTTATTATTTTTCTTTTAATCTTCTTAACCAATGAAGAGGCTCAACCAAGTCATGTCAGTTTAAAAAGCCATAATCCCTAAAATTCCTTTAAGCAAACATTGATACAATTCATAATGTGATAAAATATAGAGCTACTTCCCAAGTAGGAAATTAAATGAGTAGAATATTTTCTTACTGTATTAGAGACTTTTTTCCCTAATGATCATTGAACTATACTGTTTTTTAGATGAAGTTGAATTACTTTGTACTTAAATAGAATATTAAGATCTACCTGATCTGGAAATTAGCTCCTTGAGTTTTGTGGACAGGGCTTTAAACTTTGGTCTTTGATTGATGTTTTTACCAAACATTCTCTCATGCTGTATTTTATTTAGAAACCAAGGGAGGTCAAAAGTTATTTATGGGTTTGAAGAAATTAAGGAAAGAAGTAGAAAAAAATGATTGTTGTCTTTTTTGCTTGTTTGTTTTAATGATAGGCATCCTGTCTATATATTTGTTAGTCAAATTCTACAACGAATTCATATAAAGGGAAGTTATTCTTGGAGTTTTTCCTAGAAGATGATTATTAAGCATCATTGGAGTAGCAAATTATGAAGATCCACTATATAACACCAGTTTCTACTTTAAAGGGTGTGTTACTGTTTAGTATCTTTTATTTAGATTTGCACCAATTACTATTCTGCTTCTGTATGTAAACAAGATGAAGAAAGCATAGTATTATGAATTTAAAGAACAAATAGATAACTACCTTGTACAGTGAGATAGTGAAGGAAGAGAAGTAGTGTTACAAATTAAATAATGTAATTAGCACAACCTTGATAGCTCTCTATGTATATATTCTCTCCCTCTTACTCTCTTTTACACTGCTTGAACTAGAAAATCTAGTTGTTCCTAATTTCACAGCCATTTTTCCTTAAGTTGTTGTTGGTAAGTTACAATGAAGTATGCAAAATTATATCTACCTTTCCCAACAAGAAATTGTACTGTGTGTAGTGAAAAACTCAAAAGGATTAACCTGCCAAATAAATTATTTTAATTATTTAATTTATTGGCTTAAAATTTCACGAGGGATACAAATAAAAAGGAATAAAAAATAACATGAAGGAATAAGAGTAAAAAAGGATAACCAGACTTTTTATACTGTAAATTGAGCTAAATTACATTTATCTTGCCCAAATTATTGAAATTAGTTCTAGGCTATTGGTCTAAGTCGTATTTTATTTAGACCAATAGCCTAGAACCAATCAAATTCTCTGAATGAGAAAGCTTTCCAGGATTGAACACAACCTAAAGCCTCAAATTCTAAATATGTTGAAATTGTTCTAATGCCATTAAATCTGATTTTACTTCAGTTTATTGAATAAAGAAATAATATTCCAAACTCTCACGTTAAACAAAATATTAGGGACACAGGTTGCCAGCATAACTATGAAACCTCTTATAACCTACATAATGCAGTATCTTATTGTCTGCCCTATCCCTAAAAATGACCTCTGGAATATAAGGCAGGATAGAAATCTAATACGTAAAATGGCTTTCCGAATTTCTAATGGCATGAGACCAGATGCATACATGCCTTGATGTAAATTCAAAAAGAAAAAAGAAGCAGCATGTACTTGGTAATCCCTTGTGATCTAGAGACTAAATAAAACATGTTATTCAAGATGAAAAACTCCAGCCAGCACTGGGAAAGAAGGCTGAGAGGAGTCTTCTCCCATGGCACTGCTCCAGAGCGGCTCAAGGCCAACCAAATTGCTTTGTCAAAGTGAATCATGTCGCCTTGCAAATCACTTGATTGAAATAAATGGTAAAAGTGCTTCACACAGGCTTCAAAGATATGTTCAAAACCTTGTATCCACTAATAAGAATACAAAGGAAAAAATAGGTTAAAAATATTCTCTGTCTGCTCAACTTTTTTTAAAAAATAAACAAAAACAAATGAGAGTATTTTTTTTTTAAATCACACGTGCAGAGAAGACAGCAGATGATAGTTTTTTCGTAGCTCCTAGAACAGTTCTGTAAAAACAAGCAGATGTCTAATTAGAAGCCAAAGATAAAAGGGTTGGCAGCCTGGGGTTGAAAGCATAGCAAAACAGAAGATTTTTAATGATCCATAGAGGCTTCAGTAGTGGAATCCAAGAAAGCAGTATAATTTTCAATAAGTAAGGAACAGAGAAAAGCTTTTGCTTATTGTCAAGGCATAACAGGTGGAAATGTAAATACTGAAGTTTCCTCCCATGAACCATGTTCCTGACCTTGACACCTTCTGTAATACCTCCTTAATATAGTCTGGGCATGAGATTTTCACCCCTTTCTAAGCACCCTGCTGATATATATCATAACAAAGTGTGATTCACTATTAATCTAAGAATCTTCATAATAAATTGTTGAAGTTTTTTGGATGTATGAAAGGAGAAAGATGGAATGTATTAAGTCCTCTAAATGTTTAGCTGATAATTTTCAAGTATTTTGGTTATTAAAGCCTCACTAAAGAAAATTATGTGTACAACTGGGCCCCATCAGTGGTGTGATTAGTTATGGTTGCAGGGAAGAAAAAAAATTACCAAGGGCAGAGAGAAAGTTCTTTGCTGGGCTTTCTAGGACATTGTCTAAGCTGTGAAGAGAGTCACCCAACTCCTAAGAAAGCCCTTTGCAAAATGTGATGGGAATTAGTTTAGCCTCAAAGAAGACCATCCCTGTTTAGAAATAAACCTACCCTCCTCTGGATTAATTAAACAATTCAGTTTGTGAGTTTGAACAACATGCTCCCCCCCCCAAACCATTTCATCATGTCATGTAGGCAAGGCTCAGTTTCAAGCTGATTCAACATTACTGCCATGCCCAATCTTACAACTAAACTACATAACCTGGCAAGCTTGCTACCCTCTGATCCTATCTAATCTCCAACCCTTAGCATGTAGAATTGAAGCAGCAAAATGAGCCCTATGGGCTCCCTGAGCCCTCCCAGCACCCCAATATTGCATCATTTAAGTGACAGCCAATCTTATGTGATCTTTTTTTCATGTTTTTTCCCCCAAAATCACCCTTTGAGACCTATTTTAGCCCTTATTTTTAGCAGTTTTCTTGTGGGTGGGGAGTAAGGCTTAAGAGGAGGAATAGTAGTTGTAGGGTTCTGAAAGGCAGGCCACTCCCTTAACCCCCTGCCCCACATCCCTTACAACCAAAGGCCCATATCCACCCCCGCTTAAAATGGCCATTTTTTATAGGATTTTAAATCTGGGGAATGGAAGCAGTTTGCCTCTCCATGATTTCCTGCTTCCCTTCCCACCCTTAAATCCCTGGGGGGGGGGGAAATGCTGAAAACTAGGCCAGAAAAATTCAGTCCCACTTCTACTGGTGACACGGACTTTGGAAGATTTGGAAGGTTGAGATGTGGCTCTGAGATATTGCCCATCCTGATCTAGGAAGAATCCATACCTTTTGAACACAGTGCAGGCAAATTTTCACAGCTATAGTATTGGAATGAGTGCTATAAAATCCCATGAATGCTGTAGGCTAATGATAAACTAACATATTCAAGCCATAGGATGTCTCTCCTTAATCCTGAACTCAATGTCTCAGGCCTGTTACTCTGGCCTTGCTCTCTTTAGCTCCTTCTTGCAGTCCACTCTTGATTGAGCTATGGCAAGGAGCAAAGGATGGAGTCCCAAGTAGATCAGGGCAATCATTTAAAGAACTATGGAGCAAATTGAGGATTTAAACCCAAAGATACCCTAGTTCCTCCATAATACACTACCTGGTAGGTAGTAACCTGATATTTATGTTCCAGGATCTGTTTGGAGATACCTACAGTTATAGAAACCAGCCAAGAAGTGGGCCAGGTCAGAATTTTCCACTTTAGGCAAATGTGGCAGTTTTAAAGTTGTTTGATGGTTGCTTTTTAGGAGATAACCTTAAAAAAAATGAAAAACTAGAAGTACATTGCAGTTGCAGTGATGCAGTTATTTCATTGTTTATTCTCCAACATTATTTCCAACAATCCAGTGTACAGGTAGTCCTCAGGTTATGACCACTCATTCAGTGATCATTCAAGGTTACAATGGCACTGAACGAGGGGGACTTATGACAAGTCCTCGAAGTTGCAGCCGTCGCAGTGCCCACATGATCATATGATCACAATTCAGGCACTTGGTACCAACTTGCAATTATGGCAGTTGCAGCATCCCACGGTCATGTGATCACCATTTGTGATCTTCCCTGCCAGCTCCCTGCAAGCAAAGTCAATGGGGAAGCCAGCAAGAGGTCACAAGTTGCTCCTGCAAGTTGCTCCCGCTCCTGCCGCTTTTTCTCCTGAGAAGTCCCCAGGAGGCATAGGGATCTTGCACTCCATAGTGCCCACCCATGGCACCGGCCTGCTTGCCTGGGACACGGCTTCAGTGCCTCTTCCCATGTCGCTGTCACGTGAGGCCCTCACTTAACGACCCGTATGATGCTCACTTAACAACAGCAACAGGGACTGATGGGATTGCTGTCACTAAATGATGCAGTCACATGATGTTACACTTTAAGACCGCATCATTTAGCAATGGAAATTCTGGTCCCAATTGCCATCGTAATCTGAGGGCTGCCTATATTTTTCTTCACTTATTGAAGCAAGTAGATTTATTATTTCACATCAGACAGTGTCTCTAAAAGCTAGTGGGAACAACTTGGTAAATTGTGTCTCACTGCTGGTTGTCCTCTTCTTTTCTTTCCTTCTACCTTTCCCTTCACATAATGTGTCCAAAGTAGGATGATTTGAGCCTGGTCATTTGTGCCTTAAGTGAGAACTCTGGATTGATTTGTTTGATTATCCATTTGTTTATTTCTTGGCTGTCCATGGTCATGTTCTCAGGGGGTTTCTCCAACACCAAAGTTCAAAAGCGTCAATACTCTTCCTATCCTGTTTCTTCAAAATCCAACTTTTGCTTCCATAGAGTGTCACAGGGAGCACCATGGCTTGTATGAGTCTGATCTTTGTCGGTATAGACATTTCATGGCATTTGAATATGTTTTCCAAGGCCTTCATGGCTGCCCTACCACATTTCTTGACTGCTTGTTCCTTTCTTGTTGATGGTTGATCTTAAAAGGCAGCAGCTATCTTCACTGTCAGTTCTAAGGCTGGTTGTTGTACCTGTTGTCATTAGTTTGGTTTCCTTTATATTTAATGTTGGCCCCATTTTTTCACTGTGCTCCTTGACTTTTATTACTAGAGCTTGCAGATCCTTAAAGAGTACAGATACGAGGCTTGTAATATATCCTGTTGGTCTTCACATTTAGCTATGGCCTGAAAGTAGTAGCAGAATTTTTTCCCGTTATGGTTCCTTTTCGTAAGTGCAAAATAGTTGCCCTTTGAATAACTGAAAGTTATATAAGGAAAGTTACCTTCTTATCTTACCTATTTTGGAATGGTATGATTTTTCCATTGACTTATGAAACAGAATGCATATTTGTTGTCTGTTACTATGCAATAAAAAGCACTTGTAAAATATGCAGTAATTAGTTATATTAACCTCAAGTGACTATATGCTAAATTTAACCAAACAGAACTGCAAGTTTTTGTCCCTTGTGTCTTCAAAACATGAGCTGACCTGTCTTCTATTTTTAGCATTTTAAGTGAAACAAGACAAGACATTAAGAAACAGTGTCAAACAGCAAGTGATTTTCCCAAAAAGCTTGCTGAAATGCAATTGTTTTTTCAGCAAAAAAAAAAGTTAATTCATATGACCTGCCCAGTACAGTGAAAGTCATTGAATTTTTTTTACCCTTTTGCTTTCTTGAAATCGCTAATTTTCACTCTAGTTCAAAGCCTCATCAGATGTAATTCTCCATGTGATAATACCATTAATCATATTTGCATAAATGAGGATCCAGCAAATTATGCAAGTTGAACAGTACATTTCACTCTCCTTGGCTAAATTACTGTTGTGAAAACAACAGTACAGTAACTATAATATAAATCATACAAACCAAAATTAATTTATGGTGATGCTCTTATATAAAGCAGTGTGGTAATGGTTGATGAAAGGAGGACAGGACAGCTAACTTGGAGAGCCACATAGTAAAAAAACACTAAAAGGAGACAATTTATTCTTCCTCCTCCAAAATGCATTAATATTACTATACTTCCATTTAGTTACAGACCCAGTATCATACCTTAACTGAAAAAGTATGTGGCCTCCACCATTCTTTACAGTCACCCTAATTATTAGACAGGGAATAAATTAAGATCCTATATTCCAACAGATATTTTCACCATGGAAAAGCAGTGTAACGATTGCCTAAACCCAAATACTCAGTCTCACAAGCTCGGGCTTAAAGATAACTGATTTATTAAAGGAATAGTATGCAAATACAGAGAAAGCTGAGAATGAGCAAAAGCGCGCCAAATACAAACTAAATACCCTCGCTTCAAACCCAATCCCGCCCCTCGCCCCACCATAGCAACCACCCCCTCCCAGGTGTTGGCAACCGTCACACATCGGCCTGGGAAAGTAACCTTGAAGACATGTCATAACCCAAACATACATTCCTGCAGAACAGCAAGGAGATTACAGCCTGGCACGGCTGAAATTCCCCTCCCCGCAAATGACAGACACGGAACAGGAGAGTGACATGTGAAACGTTACGATGTATTCAAACCATTGGAACGATGAACATGACATATCGCCCCCCTTAAAGAAACTAAACTAAGCAGCAAGTTCATGCGGCTAGGCAGAATAAAGACGGGCTAAGTGATTTTACAGTGTGGGACACGCATCAGCACCTATACATAGGAAGACACGCATCAAAGAATCCACATGTGAAACGCTCCCATTCATCTCTACACAAGATCTAAGCATTGGCATGAAAATTTTCACGATGCAGATATTAGCATTGAACATTGCGATCATGACAAAACGCAAGGAACAGGTTACAGTGGTTAAACAGCATATAAATGCAAAAGGCTAAACAGCATGAGAATGCTAAAGCAAACCACAGAGCCCCGCCCCTCCACTCAGTCCGGAGGGACATGCTTCCAGCAAACAAAGCCCTGAAACCCACCCCTATCTCGCCCGAAATCCAGGATTTCTCGCTGATCGCCAGCCTCGCTCGGTGGGTCCACCTCCTCCGCCCTCAGTGCGATGAATGCGTCGCCTTCTTCCTCGGGCCCCAAGGCGGGCTGTCTCACCTCGGCCTCTCCGCTGCATCCCGCCCGACCGCCGCCGCTCTCCACGCAGCCCAGGCCCCTCGAGGCCGCACCCTTCTTGGCGCTGACACAGGCAGGAACGATGGCTCTCTCCTGCCGCGCTTGCATCCCGTGGAGCAGCGCCATCTCCAGCCACAGGAAGTTCCTCATCCAGTCCCGCTGCGCCTCCGAGCGCTCGCACCGCAGCTCGGTTTCGGTCAGCAGGAACACCCACCACTCCAACGAAAATGCCGATGTGCCGCCCTCCTTCGCCGGAACCATGCAGCCACGCCGCGTCCCAGCCTGGGCCATCAAGGATGCCAGCCACTCCGGGGACCACACCGGGGCGCCGCTCTCCACCTCCAAACCCATCCCCGACTCCGGAACATCGCTACCGGCCACCGCGCTGAGGTCGCTCCCCCGCGACTCTGCCCGTTGCGGCCTGACCCGCCGATCAGCGAATTCCACCTCCGGAAACGTGGGGTATTGGGGTCTCCAGGTGGCATGAGCTAGCCCCGACCGAGCTTCCGCCACGCCGTCCCCGCTGGAGCGCTGTTGCGCCCCGATTCGTCCATCCATTGTTAAAGTCATCGCTAGCTCTCCCCTTCACCAAAGGCTTGGATGGGGGCTAGCGGAAAATTTCATTATGATTCTCAGCTTTATGTAACGATTGCCTAAACCCAAATACTCAGTCTCACAAGCTCGGGCTTAAAGATAACTGATTTATTAAAGGAATAGTATGCAAATACAGAGAAAGCTGAGAATGAGCAAAAGCGCGCCAAATACAAACTAAATACCCTCGCTTCAAACCCAATCCCGCCCCTCGCCCCACCATAGCAACCACCCCCTCCCAGGTGTTGGCAACCGTCACACATCGGCCTGGGAAAGTAACCTTGAAGACATGTCATAACCCAAACATACATTCCTGCAGAACAGCAAGGAGATTACAGCCTGGCACGGCTGAAATTCCCCTCCCCGCAAATGACAGACACGGAACAGGAGAGTGACATGTGAAACGTTACGATGTATTCAAACCATTGGAACGATGAACATGACAAGCAGGCTGTTGAACCCCCAGTTGCACCAAAAAGAATATCAGACTAGTGAATTGCCCAGTTTTTGAAGCAGAGACAAAAGTTGAGACACATTCAGTTTACAGGGAAAAAAAATCTGCTGAAATTATATAGGTCTGCTATATCTAAATGGTGCGCATAGGACTGGTTATATGGAAAAATCCTCCAGAATGAGATTGCCATAGTGAGATTGATAGTAATAATGGCTACCACTCAAGGTGCAATAGCAGTGAACCACTTAAAATGTAATATTCCTGGAAACTTAAATGGCAGGCTGGTGAGCTGTGCAATCAAATGTAATTTTTGTAGGCACATGACCAGTAAGGGTAATAAAATGGAGGTAGGCCCAGCTGTTTTCCCCTTCAGTGCCTTCAACTGCATAACCACCCTCTGATTGTTTTAACCACCTGCCAATTATATTGGTAGGAGTTCTTTCTTTAAAAATGGCATATGGCTACTACAGGTGCTGGTGCTGATTGACACCATACCTCCACAATGAATGCTGCCTGTGGGGTGGCACGGGAGGAGTATGAGGTGGTACTGAATGCCACCCAGTAAAGGTGGATGAGAGTAGTTTGTTTAGGCAGGGGAAGGAGGCTGTTAAAAGACTCTGACCAGCATCATTCACAGATGAGGCCCTTCTGCTTCATCCACAGCCCATTGCTGTGGGCACAGAAATTAAGGCTGGTTTTAAAATAATTTTCAAAATAATGAATTTAAAAGAAAGCATTAAAATCAATGTAAGAAACTACATACACACCATTCTCCACAATCACATTCTCCAGAATGCCAGGTTAAATAAATGAAATGAACATGTTGGGAAGAATAATTTCATGTAGAAAGATTCAGAAAGACTATGGGAGAAAATAAAACATTTGGGGCTTTGCAGATATTCTGGATTGCGGATGAAAATATAATGGGGGAGGGGGGAGCATGAAAAAATTAGGAAATCATGAGGAACTGGTACTCTAGGGAAACTGTCATTACAGCCCCCACCTCAACTTTTTAAAAAGTTTTAAAATAAAATTTAAAAGAACCCCTCATTTACTCACACATGTGTAAGTTCCTGTTTGTACATGCTGCATTCTCCATTAA
This sequence comes from Candoia aspera, assembly GCF_035149785.1. Taxonomy (NCBI): domain Eukaryota; kingdom Metazoa; phylum Chordata; class Lepidosauria; order Squamata; family Candoiidae; genus Candoia; species Candoia aspera. The sequence goes on along the minus strand of NC_086153.1, from coordinate 161,297,358 downwards.
GCCATATAGTGGTATCTGAAATTATATTAAAGCTGAAAATATGGGCCTTGCACAATCCATGAGTGGCTGACTCCCAGTTTTCTAGTCAATGACACTGACAATTATAGCTCACTCTTACCTGGATTGAGTTTTGATTTTGGCCCCCATTCCATTTGCATCTATAACATACAATTGATGAAAAGAAGGGGGGAAAAGTTATGTTATCAAAGTAGTGTTGACTTCACTCAGACTGAATGTCTGTGGATGTTAGGGCCCAGATCTGTGGATTTTCCAGCAATGGTTCTAGGTGGGGTTGCACTCCTCCAGACAGAACTTGTGCGCATGTTGGGGATCCTCTTCTCTTGGTTCCCAGGGCCGCAACTAGGGTCTGTGTTACCCGGGGCAAACATGGATTCCACACCCATTTTGGCGCCCCACCAGCGTGGCGCCTGGGGCACATGCCCCGGTTGCCTCCCCCCCCAGTTGCGGCCCTGTTGGCTCCAGTCAAAGACCAGGTGGCAGTCATGGTTGGGAGGGCCTTTGAACAAACATATCTTTTGTACCTATTTCTGGATCAGAAGGCCCTGCTCAGGGTCAGTCATCCCTTGGTCACCTCCCCTTTGGATTATTGCAATGCTGTCTACATGGGATTGCCCCTTGAAGTTCATTCGGAAACTGCAGCTGGTCCAGAATGGCTTTGGTAGTTATAGATACAGCCCAGTCCACCCATGTAACATCATTACTTCACAAGCTGCATTGACTCCCAATAGATTTCCAAATGCAATTCAAGCTGCTGTGATCATCTACACAGCTCTTCATGGCACAAGGCCAAATTATTTGTAGGACCTCCGGTCTCCAATTATTTCTGCCTGTCCCACAAGATCTAACAGGTGGGCTCAGGTCCTTTCAGTGAAACAATACCACAGAACAGTGCATCCAACCAGGAGCTGCTGCATTCAAACAACTAAAGAAGCCATAAAGAAAATAAAAATAGAGAAGGCACCAGGCCCAGATAGGTTGACAGCCGAAAATTACAAAAAGTTAGAGTACAAATTGGTGGAACCATTAGTAAGGGCAATGAATGAAATTCAGTCAACAAAAACAATACCAAAGACATGGGAAGAAGCAAATGTAACTTTAATACTTAAAGAAAAAATAATCCAAAGAAACCTCAGTCATGCAGACCAATCTCTCTACCAAAATGTTCATTATAAGATACTTACCACCATAGTGGCTGAAAGTATAAGGAAGTGCATTCCTGAATTTATGAACACAGATCAAACAGGTGGTACTCCAGAGAGATAATAGACAATAATAGATTTATTATAAATGCACTAGAATATATCAGTGCTATGGAAAAGAAGGCATCGGTAATATTTTTAGACATGGAAAAAGCTTTTGACAGTTTCGATGATTATTTTTGCTGGAGGTTTTAGAATGAACTGCAGAGAAGAATTTAATACCTGGAAGGGGAGTATATATGAACAGCAAATAGCAGATTACAGCATTGCAGAATATTCTCTGCAATTTTTCAATATGCAAAGGTAAAGGCAAGGGTGTCCACTCTCTCCCTTACTCTTTGTAATCACTTTGGAAATCCTAGCCAACAAGATCCAACATGAGAAACAAATAACTGGGATTAAAATTCAAGGAGAAGAATATAAAATGAAGTGTTATGCAGATGATATAATATTCATAATTATGGGTCATGGCTTCCGGGTGGGGGGAAAATGGCGGACTGATGCACCTGCACGTATAGTGAAGACGATGCTGCAGCAAAGACATTAAACTTGGTTCAATGGTGTCTTTCCAGATAAGGACAGGCCAGGAGATTTCCCATTTGTGCTCGGAAAGGCTGAGGAAGAGGAATCCAAAGAGATTGTGTGGGCTTCTCATTCTGCGGGCTTCTCAGTCTCATCAGGGGCCATGGAAGAGACAGCGAGCTCACAGTTGCAGTGGAGCCCGCAAAAGGACATTGGGTTTGCAAAAGCCCCCATGTTCTTAAACAGACATAAATTGGAAGATAATTATTCAAAGTTAAAGGGAGATCTTTGATGGCTCAGAGCAATTAAGCCACCCGGTTAGTGATCCTTCATCCCAGATTAAAGATAAGAGCAAAGGAACAATTTAAGGGATGTAAAAATAATTAAAGGCAAAAAGCTTGCCAAGAGTTTAAATTAAGAAAGTTTAAAACACCTCCTTGTTCGAGAGATTGACCAGATTCTCAAATGAAATGTTCTCAAGGTTGCTGGGAAACCATCAAGCACCATCTGAAAACCAGTGAGGTCCTTCAGGCACCTGAGGTGGACTGTTCAAACAGATCAAGTTTTCATGCGGAGAGTCATACTAATGCTGCTTAGCTCCATAGTAAGCAGAAAGTGATCTGTCCATGTCAAAGGATTAGTTCTTGTTTTTCTCACCTCCAGATCATGTCTTAAATGCTTTGAGATATTAACCAGATGTAATGTGTTGTCTCCTGTGTGTCAGACCCATAATGACCTGGGCCAAGCCCATAGTTATCATGAAGGCCATGAAATTCCACCTACCCCAAGAGCTGGCAAATTGAAATCACTATCATCCTGGGTGTATCCTTCAACAAGATTAAGCAGGTTTGGCAGGAATGCTGCCATGCAGCTGGGAGGATGGTACAGCAGTGGTATTCCTAGCTTGTCCCTCTGGCCTAAGTACACATTTTGTGATGGATTTCAGTAATGCTGCTGGTTCTCAGGAAGGAGGGAGCACTTTTAAAGGAGAAGGACAAGATAAGAGGAGACACAGTCCAGAAAGCAAATGTGGGAAAACTAAGAGGTTCAGAATAGCCCCGCCCTAGAGCTCTCCCAGGTTTTTCCCCTTAGGTTAGGTAGAGTAGCTTTAGTCTGGCAAGATACTGTCTATATGGTGTAAGCAAATAAAGAACTGAAGTTTGGCTGAACTGATCCTCTGAAGTTCGTGGGCTGGGCCTGACACATATAAGGCTTAATGTTGGGCTGCCTGTGGAACAGGCTTCCCATAGATAAGCACCATTCCTCTCAACCACCATCTTGGGTTGAGGCTGAACCAATATCCCAAATCCAGGTGGGCGTAATTTAGTCAGGGGCATCTTCCTCGCTCAATCAGGTTTCAATACTACATGCTAGGTCTACCTTTTCATCTGTAATTTAATTTGTGGATTATGGTGGTTTTATTATAGATGGACCTGGCATTTAAAAGATCAGCCTCAGCCTAAGGTCCCTTTTCCCTGTAATAGCTTATACCACATCCCCATTTATCTCCCTCTTCCTGCCACTACTCTGATCCTCCCCAATGACTGTCTCCCACTTCAATTTCCTTATCCCTCCACCCTGATAATTAAGAGAATTAAATGCTAGCAATGGTATCATCATTTGAAATCTGAACATTCAGTTATCATTAGTAACCAAGTTAACAAGTTTAATTAAGATGTTAACAGTTGTAGGAAGGAGAGCATATTGTTTTTATCTTCTGTATATTTAAATTGCAAAAAGGTACTTAAGATATTTTAGCATAAACAATACAAGAAGAAACACAAGCAATTCATTTAAAGGGAAGCCTCTGTTGTAACTGAGTGATCTGTTGATTTTGTTGGCAGATCATTTAAGATTTGAGCTTTAACATGTTTCCAAATGTTAAGAGAAAGTACCTCAATATTTTCATCACATTTTACCTATTTTAATCTCACTTTTTTTTAACAGGAACTGTCCTTCCTGTCACTACTGAATCCTGTTCAATAGTGACACTGTTCCCTGTGGGAAATTTTAGTAGGCAATACTTCCTGTAGAAACTGGTTTAATTGGCCATGACACAGTTTCACCAATGCCATTTGTCTGTATTTTCCTCTTTGAAGGATAAGAACAAATTTTACTTACATTAACAGGTAACATAGTTCACTAATTAGCCAATGTGATATAGGTAGTGAACTTGGATGAATGAAACTTAGATCCCTCTGATCAAGATGTTCCTTTCCATGACGGTTCCATGACTATAGGCAGTACAAGTTTTTTTATGAGAAAAATATGTTCAAGAATTCTCTACCCCTTTGTAACTTGGCTTGGAACATCCTATACCTTGATACAGTCTTGTGCATGCACATTTTTCAGACTTCTTCTCCAGCACAACTTTTTCACCCTTTATTGTCAGTCCATTATAGAATAATTTATAGGATAATGAAGAGGGCAGTCCCACAGCAGACTTGCCAAGCCAATTGTAGCCAGGCAGGTTGCCACCTTCAAACACATCATTTCAAACCTCCTTTTCCATACTTTCCATATTTCATGCTGGAACCTCTCGAACTGGTTTCAGCAGCACACTACCTACAAGATAGAGGCTTTGTTGGCATGATGTGTCCTTAGCAAATAGTAAGTGGAGCAACTCAATGCCACAAGAAACAAGCTGTGTGGATGAGCCTACAGTCTTGCAAGGATGTGTGCATCTAACCCTAAACCCGGGGTTAGGTTGGTATCAGTGTTTACTCCCAGCCTGCCTGGACAGGCATGTGACATAGTCAAGATTCTCTGTGATTGCTGCTGCAAGAAGCAAATGATATTCCAGGATGAATGTGGGGCAGGGGGTGAGACTAGCTGTCTCTAAGGTAGTGCCCAGACTGTAGGGTTTGGGCAGGGTTATCCTTCTCGGTGAGTGATACAGTTTTAAATTTGGAAAACAAGCAACTTTTCTTTTCCTTATGAAGTCCTTGTGGAAAATGGAAAGAAATATTACTTCCTTTTTTAACATGGCTTTGCAGAAGATAAGAAGAGGAGGGCACTTTATTAGGGCTATCAGATTGGGCTGGAAAAATCAGGATGACCACTAAATTGAAGAAAAGAGAGCTATAAAACTCTAACCTTGCTGCTGTCTAGAGGTCAGCTAGATTTTTGCAATCCAGTTCTGGTAGCCTTAACTTCCAGCCGTAACATATTAAATTAGTATCCGAGCCAAGGAAGATATTGTTTTACTTCCCCATTCCCAAGTTCTTGCAGCTTGCTCCAGAATTAAAGGAATAATAGGCCTGTGGCTACAACTATTGACCAGAAAGTTCCGCTAAAGGCTCCTATATTTCGGAGATGATGTATTGAAAGTAGGATCTCTTTGGTATTACAGATGGACAGATTTGCAATAAGTAATTGGAGGTAAACTCAGATTTAGATAAATTTAAATTTTATATCTCATCTTCCTCCTGGAGATCTCAGATAGATATGGCAATCCTGGGAGAGAGGTTAAAAGGTAAAGGTTTCCCTTGACGTAAAGTCCAGTCGAATCCGGCTCTAGGGGGCGGTGCTCATCTCCGTTTCTAAGCCTTGGAGCCGGCGTTGTCATAGACACTTCCGGGTCATGTGGCCAGCATGACTCACGGAACGCCATTACCTTCCCGCCGAAGCGGTACCAATTAATCTACTCACATTGGCATGTTTTCGAACTGCTAGGTGAGCAGGAGCTGGGACGAGCAATGGGAGCTCACCCCGCCGTGCGGTTTCGAACCGCCGACCTTCCGATCAACAGCTCAGCGGTTTAACCCGCTAATTTAATTTGTCTCAAAGTTTCATAGCTGATTGGGAATTTTGGTATTGGTTTTCCACATCCAAAACCAATAGCATGTGAAATCCCAGATAAAGTTGGGTATTGAGCAAAAAGGAGAATATTCCGAAGTATAGTTTTTTCTTTACCAAGAAACATATCAATGCCCCACATGGGCTTTTCTGAAATTGCTGCACAATGGATTGGCATTTTTATTAAGTTGCCAGCCCATAATGGCTATGAGAAGTTAGAAGTTTCTGTGATCATATCAATTGTTGTTTATTTACATAATATACTGTATGTTTATCATTTTTATTGCTTGCTGACCCACTTTGGGAATATCCTTTCAGAGCTTTTTACAGGTATCTCAGATTAATCAACACCATAGATGCTAAATTGATTTTCATTTCCTGGTTCCCTCTGGAAAAAAAGTTATATTTTGTTTTGAATTTGAATTTAAGGATAAGTAGCACATTATTTTGAAGATCAGTAATTTCATATTTTGAGTTCTTCAGGAATTCTTTTTGCATGACATCTATACCCAGTAATTTGTTAATTTGTTTTTTTCTTTTTTTATTATTTATTGTTCAAGATATAATTAAGACACATAATGCAGAATATAAGACTGACAGAATACAAGTCTAAAAAAGAAACAGGAAAGGCTAAAACGGTGCAGGAATAAGCAAAAAAGCATATCATACCGGTAGCTTCTGGCCTTTTCCAGCTCAGGTATAAAAGTACTTAAAAGTTAATCTCTTACTACTAATTAAACATTTAGTAACATCGTATCTCTAAAATCAAACCATTCAATCATCAAAACTTAAAATCAAGACTTCATTCTTTTGCGTTACAAGCAAATAGTCCATGAGCGGCTTCCAGAAAGAAGTAAAACCAGTTACAGTGTTTTCTCTTATCAGTGCTGTCAGCTTAGCCATTTGCGCCAATTCCATCAACTTAATCATCCAGTCCTCCATTGAGGGAACTTGTGCATCGTTCCATCTTTGAGCGTATAAGAGTCTTGCTGCTGTTATCCTATATAAGAACAGAGTTCCATGTTGCTCATCAAACTGTTAATCGATCAAACCCAAGAGAAACAACTCCGGTTTCAATTGTAAGTCCACTTTAAGAATCTTTTGAATAGTACTACATAGTTGGTTCCAGAATTTCTTAGTTTTTCCACAAGTCCACCATAAATGATAGAAAGTTCCTTCCCCCTGTAAACATTTCCAACAAACATTTGATACCCCATTTTAGACAGCTTATCAGGAGTTAAATATCAATGGTACATCATTTTATAAAAAATATCTTTCAAATTATAGTTCAAAGTGAATTTCATACCTTTGTTCCACATATTTTCCCATTGTTCTAACATAGTATTGTAGCCAAAATTCTTAGCCCATTTAATCATACAATCTTTAACATATTCATCTTCTTTGCCCCTATTAAACCTTAAAAAAAATCAAACCAACTTTGAATCATTATGGAAAAATAGAATCATACAGCCTTGAAATCAATCCACATAGTTATTCTTAATTTCTTATCCCACCTCATAATAAACCAGAACATTTATTTTTCTCCATGTTATACACAGGACATTGTTTAGAAATTTTATTTATCATTTATTTGTTAATCAAATTTATCACCGCCCATCTCCCAAAAGGGACTCTGAATGAATCAAGGAGCCCGAGTGCCCCCCTTAGAAAGTCTGCAGAAAACGTCCTGCATAACAGAGCCATCTCATTCTCGGAACAAACCTTGAGATAAACAGACCAGTCTGAATTGTAGCTCCTTCATGAGCAGCACTTGAAGTTACATCCTTCAAGTTAGATACAAAAATAGTAGCAGAGAGATGCTTATTTATTCTCAGTCCTCCTTAAATTTTAAATGGGAAGTAAGCCAGCAGTTAAAGGAAGGTTTTAAGAGTAATCCAGAAACATCAACATTTAACACCAAGAGATTCGTTTCTTCTTGCTGTGGAGAGATTTTCTTGAGGTACAAAACTTAACAATATATAAATTGGGTGATTTAGGAGTGAGAAAGGCTCAACCTAGTGTCCCAAAGGGGCTGCAGCGTGGTCTGGAAAATGGTGGTATCCCCTGTCTCCTGTCTCCCCTTGCCGGATTAGCGCCAACGCTGTTGACGATCCTCAGACTGCAAGGTGACCTTCCAAAGTACAAATGGGGCGATTCCAAGTGTTTTCTATCCACGAAAATGCTCTAGGGCAACAGGAAAAGCCTGCCTGCGCCCCCAAAAAGAGTCCCACGCTGCCAGGTCTGCCCCCTGAGCTTGCAGGCCGTCTGTTCAGTCAGCCGTCTTCCCAGAGGTCCCCCTATACCCAGTGATTTGTTAATTTGTTGATAAGCATAGTACTTCATTTTGTTTTATCTCCGTTGATTCCCTTTTTTTTAATTCCTTCCCAGAGCGAGCTAGTTTGCCTTTGTTTTTGCTCCTAATGATACAGGACGAAAGTTGTTCGGCTTCTTTATAGTCTTTCTAGTATGTTTGCATACCTTTCACTCCTGGGTCTAATAAGCCAAGCTTTTTTACATGGCCGCTTATTGGTAATGTATTTTTTAAAAAATACTTTGCTTCATCTTACGTTTTGCTTCATTTTGTATTAATTTTGCTAGTGTTTGTATTACTTCTCTCATTTTGGGTGATAGTTCTTTTCTTTTCTGATTCCTTTGACTTTGCACTTTAATCGTACTAGGATCTTCTTAGACTTGACAAATCTGTACAATATGTTCTACTTGACATTTTACTAATAGTATTTTAAACAATATCTATCCATAGATACACTCTCATTTTTCATTAACCTCATATTTTTAAAAAGTTTTTTTGTGTGTGTGTGATGGAGAGGTCAAATCAATTGTTGTATCATTTCACTTATGGAAATCATACAATTATCCAAGTCACTTATTCTTGGCAGTTTTCCAGTAACCTTTATGCTAAATGTCATAATTATTCCCAGTCAATTCAGCACTATGTCTGTCTCCTTCAAACTATAATTACCTTACAGGTAATATGAACCCAGGAAGCTGCAGACCAATCAGCTTGACATAAATATCTGGGAAAATCCTTGAAAAGATCATCAGGCAGTAAGTTTGCAAGCACTTAGAAAGGAACAAAGTGATTACTAGAAGACAGCAAAGGTTTGTTAAAAATAGGTTGTGCCAGACAAATCTTACTACTTTTTTGATAAGTAACTAGATTAGTAGGCCAAGAGAAGACTGTGGATGTAACGTACCTAAACTTCAGTAAGGCATTTCATAAAGTGGACCATAGCCTCCTTCTTGATAAAACGGAACAAAATGGGAGGAATAGTCCTACTACCGAATGGATTCACAGTTGGTTGAACAATTGTACCCAATGTGTACAACATATAGATCCTTCATGGATCTATATCTTCATGGAGAGAGGTATGCAGTGGGGTACCTCAGCATTCTGCCCTGGCTGCCCTGGGCTTGATGATCTTCAAATTTTTTATAAATGACTTAGACGAGAGGATAGGAGAAATGTTATTCAAATTTGCAGATGACACAGGGCTGGCAACAAAGAAGGTGAAGGGCTTAGAAGCTAAATCCTGTGAAGAACAGCTAAAGGAACTAAGTATATTTAACATAAAGAAGGGCAAAAAAAAAAGTCACAATAGCAGTTTTTTGATGTTTGAAGTGTTATCAAAAGGAAGAGAGTGGATTTATTCTCCATAGTGCATGAGGGTAGGACAAGATCTATTGGATGGAAGCTTTACAGAGAAAGATTCAAACCTGAAATAGAGGAATGCCCTGACTATGAGAGGTATTACGAAAACAGTCTGAGTCCTGGAGTCATGGGTGCTCCATCACTGGAGGTTTTCAGGCAAAGTTTGGATAGCCTTTTATCAGGGTTAGTCTGAGAATTTCTGCTCTGGGCAGGGGTTTGGACTTAGAAAACCTTCCAGGTCCCTTCCAACCCTATGATTCTATGATTCTGTCTTCTCTCTGACACTTCTGATAATCTGTTTTAAGATTCAGTCATTAAGGTATCTGATTTTTTTGTAATCATTAAGCTCCAAGCATGTATTTATCCACTCTGTGCAAGGTAATTATGTAAGCTTCTCTTTAAATGCCTCTTCAGTTACTTTAGTCATCTCAGTATCATCCTTAGAATTTTGTTGGGGATATTCCAAATTGTGGCCTGATATTATTAACTACAGCAATTCTGTGGAAAAGTCTTAACTTTCTAATTTATTGGTTTCTACTGTCCCTCTTATATTCAGTGTTACATCAACCTCAGTATGTCCTCTCCATTTTTTTCTATGGAGATTCCATATCCCCTTTAAACTATGTTTTCACTGTGTCATGTACAGTCAAGCACTACACACTCCCCATTGTGTGTTTGTGTGTGTGTGTGGCTTCTGTTGTTGTTTATTCGTTTAGTTGCTTCCGACTCTTTGTGACTTCATGGACCAGCCCACGCCAGAGCTTCCTGTCAGTCGTCAACACCCCCAGCTCCCCCAGGGACGAGTCCGTCACCTCTAGAATATCATCCATCCACCTTGCCCTTGGTCGGCCCCTCTTCCTTTTGCCTTCCACTCTCCCTAGCATCAGCATCTTCTCCAGGGTGTCCTGTCTTCTCATTATGTGGCCAAAGTATTTCAGTTTTGCCTTTAATATCATTAAAGCTTCTAGCACTATAAATATGTATCAATTGCATTTCTTACAAATAATTAACATAATCATTTCCTCCTATGAATCCTTCAGCTTTTTCACCAAATGTCATATCATAATATATGCTTATTATACTGTATGTTTTACTTTATACCCATTTGGTTTGTCTAAATTTTATACTTCATCCTCTAGGGATGATCTGCTCCAAACCAGACGTTTCCCATCTCTTTTCAGCTTAACACCCAAAGATCGTTTTAAAAGCTATTCCATTGTCATTTTGCTGAGCCAATCCACTGAAAACATTTATGGATTAGTTGAAGTAAAAACACCCTCAAGCTCAGCTCCTGGTGATTACACAAACATAACCATATAGCGCAAAAGTAGTTCACCACTGCTTGCTTTGGGGATGTTTTTCAAGTTCCTGCTATCCTAAAGTTAAAGACCTAAGTGTCACCCAGAAACATCATTCTCTAGATAGGAGACAGTTAAAGGGTCAGAACTCAATGTTTTTATTATAAAATTTTGTATTCAGCCCCACCTCCAATATAAGTACAGAGCTGTGTACCTTATATTAAGAATTTAATATGCATGTCAGTGAAATTTGTGCCTTCTCTGTTTCCTCCCCCAACCCCTTTGCACCCAGGACAAATTGCTTTTCATTTTGAGAATTGGGTAATTCAATCTAGGCTTGCTTCTGATGGAAGAATAAGGACTTGTGGATAATGTGTTATTTGAGAATTGTACTTACTTTATCAAAGAATGTGGAATTTCAGACTGTAAAACTGTCATTTTGTTTCAGTCAATAGCTTCAGCTGACATGGATTCAAATCAACTAGAAGCTTTTCTGACTGCACAAACAAAGAAACCAGGAGGAATCACAACTGATCATGCTACAGTTATTGCAAAATTTTGGAAGAACCAGCGAGCAAAAATTCATGAGCGTCTGATAAATCAAAGCAAGTGGGAAAATAGCTTGAAAAATGTAAGCTGGAGAGTAGATTTAAAAACGCAGTCAAGACACATCGACCAGATGAACAGCCCTGTGGCAATAGTTGAAATGGAACTTGAGAAAAATGGGCAGGTAAGAACATTTTATCTTACTTTACCAATGTGAACGTTATGTGTTAATGTTTGCTTACTGAAGACAAAGGAAAACAAAAGAAATTCTGCAGATATCAGCTTATTACTGTTACAAATCACTCTAATGCAGGCTTCTTTAGGTTTAAATATCCCAAGTTTGGATCATTGGCCATGCTTGTTGGAAGTGATGTTTTCCAACATTTGGGGACATAGTCTTCAGGAAGCCAGGTATATTACAGTCAAGTTATATCTTGTCCCCAAATCAGAGTAACTTAGGTTGTCCTGGTGGAAGTTTCTGCATGATCTAAAGACATGTCTTAAAACTACAAGAACAAAGAGAAAAATTGTAGGCCTTTATTTATTATTTGGTTTATATGTTACTGTTGATAGGGTAACTCTCATCAAACTTGTCATGCTCATTCCTACAGAATCTCAAATAGCACAATATTATTTTCCATAATTTATTAAAATATGTTTTACTGCCTTTCCTGCAGAATGCAGACCCAAAAAAGGAAATACTTATTAACTTGCAGAAAAAAACACATTTAAAGCTTTAGTGAACTATCAGCAGATAGGAATGATGTCAGATCATATGAACTTCTATTTTTAGTTTGCATAAAGAGGATGTAAATGTTATCTGCATGTGCACTAATTGAACAGTAGCTGCAGTTAACTTGGTAGAGAACATTCCAACACAGAGTTATCAAGGTACTGTTTCTTGTGTACCTCCTTGTATCTGCAGTTACCACTGTTGCAAGCATGTGTTTGTATAATCTGTGTGCTGTACTGCAATAGGGTTGTATTTGTCAGGTTAAAATTTTAAAAAATCCTTTTCCAAGAATACAAGAAGTTGATGCTGATTCAGTTGATACAGTTTGATAAAGCATTCCTAGTATTCATCTAACCTTGGAAGTTGTATACTTGCCAAATGTATTTATTAGTTTATTTTTATTTTATTTATTTAAAATGTTTGTATAGCTGCCCATCTTAAAACAACTCTGGGCAACTCTTACAACCAATAAAACAATATAAAACAGTATATAACAGTATAAAACCAACAGCCATAAAACTAAAAACAGAAAATCCTGGATCCACAGCAACACTTCTTTGATGCCCCCACATACTTGTCCCACCCTGTTTTCACCCTATCACAATGCCTGGGGGAACCTCCAGGTTTTAAGTGCTCTCTAGAAGGTAGGGGCCTGCTGGATCCTCATGGGGAGGGTGTTCCATAGGACAGGGACTGCAACAGAAAAGGCATGCTTCCAAGGATGCATAAGATGGCAATTTTTAAGGGAAGGGAGCTGGAGCATGCTATGTAGGGCTTTAATGGTAATAACCAGTTTGCACCCAGAAGAAAACTGGGAGCCAGTGCAGCTGACGCAACAAGGGGATAATATGGGCAAACCCAGGGACACCTAACACTGCATGCCACTGCATTCTGGACCAGTTGTAACTTCCGGGTGGTCTTCAAGGGCAGCCCCTTTAGAATGCATAGCAATAATCCAAATGATAAGTGACCAAGGTGTAAGTGACCGTGAGCAATGCCTACCAGTCCAAGAAAGGGTGCAATTGGTGCACATGAGGAATCTGTGCAATGCCTCCCTAGCCATGGCTAGTTCCCCCCCATCCAGACCCTCATAGCCTCCAGGCACTCAGTCAGCACCACGACAGCATCACCTGTCCAGCCCAGGGTGGAGATGTACTGAAGATACTGCACACTATGCCAGCGAATGTCATGACCCAGCAGTTTCATGTAGATGTTAAAGGGGAGAGGAGAGAGACCTGAGCCCTGAGGCACCCCACATTGTGGGGGCCTAGGACTTGACCTCTCTGCCCCACCAACACTGACTGAAACAGGCCACAGAGAAAGGAGGAGAACCACTGCAAAACAGTGCCTCCTGCTCCCAGTCCCTGAAGCCAGCTCAGAAGCATACCATGGCTGATGGTATTGAAAGCTGCTGAGATATCCAGGACAGTTGCACCACACCTGGCCTGAGCCATCCAAAGGTCATCTTTGGGGGAAAATCTCACACCAAGTGGGCTTTGCAGGCACAACCCAGGTTAATGGCACTTCAGCCCAGCATTCAGCATCACCCCCTGGGCAGGCTGTCCCTCCCTGTCAAACCATACCCAATCTCTTTAACATCCAGCTGCACCCACCCCACTGTCACACAGGTGATGGCGGGGGGAACCTCACACCAAGTAGGCTTTGCAGGCAAAGCCCCTCCCCCCACCCTTGTCTCTCACAAGAGGGCTACAGGAAGGCCCAGCCATACACAGCCCCCTCCTCAGCAACCAGTCCACAGGGTCCTTGCCGGTCAAGGCCTTCACCAACTGGGTGCCAGCAGCCAAGATACCTGTTCAGTCCAACAATCCTGGGGACTTCACAGCCATGCAAGCCCCAGGCATGGTGTCTTAATGTTGTGATCTTAATATCCCAATGCTTGAAGAGCGAGCATTTGTTACTGTTAGCTTTACACTCCAATTTAGTGCAAAGCATAGTCCCAGCACACAATGAGGCAATGGAGAAGGTGCTTTAAACTCACTTGGGGCAGGGCAGAGATATCTATTTCATCTTTTCCCTGATTCAGAATCATCTGTGGAGCTCTGCCTATACTATGCGGTTTAGAACCTCAGTGATCCTTTCAATTAGTTACCTCAGTTATAACTTTTGGAGAAATTATAAGATAGGGGCAGTGGATAAAGGAAGGGGTGCCCACTATAGTCTCTACTCACTGTTATCCATGCTTTCTTTGTGAGTGGATTTATATAGTACAGTGCTCTTGCAAACAATCAGCTGACCAGGACCTTTAGGCATTTATGTCTTTCTGTGCTATATAACAATAGGGCTGCCCCTTGGATCAATACACCTGATTGCAAATTACTATTATTTCTTCAAAGCAGAGATATTCAAACTAAGTCACATGGTCATGGAAAATAACATGTGATTGCAATAAAAATGTTCCAGCCTGACCCCTTTTCTCAAACACAGATTCACTACGTTCCCAAAGCTCTGATCTACAAATTCTCTATAGACCAATAAAACAATGAATCCTCAATGGTGCCTGACATTTATAAGAATATTCTCCATTCCATTAAATTGTATTGCATAGCTGTAATATTTATTACATTGTTTGCCTGGTATTAGATTAATAAAATTGTGGTTGGTAACTTGTGGGTTAAAGTTTAGCTCTTATGTGTAAATCCAGCCATTCACAACAATTACTAAAACAGATTATGATTTAGAAGATTGCGGGAACCCAGCTGGAGTGTTGCATCCATTAAGATTTGTGTATTAGAGGATTAGGGCTTGTATAATATGGAATTTATATCTTTACATATATTTATATGTGTGAATTATGATTTATACAGCCTAGTGTTGTGTATTCAGATTGTATCAGATTACAAGCACAAGTCTTGCCCGTCATCGGCTTCCTAACCCTATAGTGAAAGATATCAGTGATTTTGCTTTACAGAAGAACATTTAAATAAACAATGAGAGCCAGTTTGACTTAATGGTTTAAGGCACCACACTAGACACCAGGAAACCATGAGTTTTACTCCTGTCTTTGGCACAAAGCCAGCTGGATGACCTTTACAGTTACCCTCTCTCAGACCTAGGAGGGAGACAACGGCAAACCACTTCTGAAAACGTTGTCAAGAAAACACCATGGACTTGCCCAGGCAGTTGCCAGGAGTCAGAAATGATACAAATACTTTCCTGTGTGAAGCAACACAAATTCAGGATTGTATCCTTCTTTCTTCTTTGATCAATCTTATAGAAAAAGGTTCCATTTTGCTTGAAAAGATTGTCAAAAATGTATGCTGGGACTTCAAATATTTGTTGGAAATGTGAACAACAAGAAGGGACTTTTTATCATCTTTGGTAGACATGTAAAAACACTAAAAAAAATTGGACTCAAATACATTTAATAATCCAGAAGATTCTAAGGATAAATATACAATTGAAAACCAGAGACATTTCTTTTGGGACTGTTGGATAAACAATTGGAAAAATCTCATGGAGCTTTGCTTCTATATATGATAACTGCAGCCAGACATCTATATGATCAAAGGTGGAAAGATTCAATGTTACTTACAATGGAAGGATGGATGGTAAAGTTGATGGAGTTGGCTGAGATGGCAAAACAGACAGCCTTGATTAGAGAAAAGACATTGACTAATTTTATGGCTAATTGGAAGCCCCATTTGGACTTTTTGTGTGAAACAGAAAATAACAAAATTATGATATACAGATTTGATGATTAATAATACTAGTTGACAATAGAAAAAATGGATGTTATGTCATAACCTTAAAGTAAGACTTTAGCATAAATTGTACCTATATCTGTTGTAGAAGTCGGAAGTCATCCTTTTTTTGTATTTCTGTTTCTTTTTCTTTCTGCACTTCTGTTCTCTCTTTCCTTCTTTATTTTTTCTATTCTTTTTCTAGATTATTAGTTTCTGTTAGATTTTATCTTTTTGTTTTATAGCTTAATAAAGTTATTTTTTTAAAAAAAATCAATTTTGTTTTTGATCTCCAAATTGGCATTGCTCTTCTAAGAAGTTATTGTGTGTAATAAAATTTTATGGGGAAAATGGAAAGGATTGGATGGAAGAGGAGCTAGTTTGGGTTTGAACCCCAGACATTTCTAGAAAAAGTAGAAGCTCTGCCTCTGAGCTACCACCCTCAATAGAGCAGCAGTGCAGATTCTCTCAGTCTGAATTCACTTCAACAAATAACTTTTTAGCATAGTATGTTCTGGAACTTATGGATGCCAGTTTAGGGTCTCTGAACATCTAAATAAAGAATAACTGAGATAAGAGTGTAAGTTGCCAGTGAAATAGATTGGTCGATGTTAGAATTAAGTACATAATTTTGAAGATAAGCAGTTTTTCCTTGTCCCAATTTCACTACATGTTTAACCAGAGGCAACTGCAGCAATTCAACATTTTGTCAAAATGACAAAATGTGCGTTGCAACATCTCAATACAACCTCCACCATCTGAGTGCAATTTTGTGGCATAAACAGAAAAAGAACAAAGTTCATATCACAATGAAAATTTTGCCCCCTCCAAGCCAACCATGTGTTTAAATATCTGTGATGACTGGAATACTCGACTTCCCATTAAATCCAACTCTTAAGTAATTACTTAGAATTCTCTTTGTTGGTGGTAGTATCCAGTACAGAAGAAAAAGTTGCGAATGGAAAAGCCCACGTTTTTTCCCCATTAAACATCTCCAGCGAGTTCAAATTTCCTCCCCACTCAGGTATGCCCCCTCGCTCCCGTGCCAGTTAGTGAAAGCATGTGCAGCTGCGTCCAACGTTCTGTGCAAATGACCTTGGCAGTCTAAGATAGTCCAAGATTGTTGTTGTTTATTCGTTCAGTCGCTTCCGACTCTTCGTGACTTCATGGACCAGCCCACGCCAGAGCTTCCTGTCAGTCGTCACCATCCCCAGTTCCCCCAGGGACGGGTCCGTCACCTCTAGAATATCATCCATCCACCTTGCCCTTGGTCGGCCCCTCTTCCTTTTGCCCTCCACTCTCCCTAGCATCAGCATCTTCTCCAGGGTGTCCTGTCTTCTCATTATGTGGCCAAAGTATTTCAGTTTTGCCTTTAATATCATTCCCTCAAGTGAGCAGTCTGGCTTTATTTCCTGGAGGATGGACTGGTTTGATCTTCTTGCAGTCCAAGGCACTCTCAGAATTTTCCTCCAACACCACAGTTCCAAAGCATCGATCTTCCTTCTCTCAGCTTTCCTTATGGTCCAGCTCTCACAGCCATATGTTACTACGGGGAACACCATTGCTTTAACTATGTGGACCTTTGTTGTCAGTGTGATGTCTATGCTCTTAACTATTTTATCGAGATTTGTCATTACTCTTCTCCCAAGGATTAAGCATCTTCTGATTTCCTGACTGGTCAGCATCTGCAGTAATCTTCACACCTAGAAATACAAAGTTTTTCACTGCTTCTACATTTTCTCCCTCTATTTGCCAGTTATCAATCAAGCTGGTTGCCATAATCTTGGTTTTTTTGAGGTTTAGCTGCAAGCCAGCTTTTGCACTTTCTTCTTTCACCTTCATCATAAGGCTCCTCAGTTCCTCTTCACTTTCAGCCATCAAAGTGGTATCATCTGCATATCTGAGATTGTTAATGTTTCTTCCAGTGATTTTAACTCCAGCCTTCGATTCCTCAAGCCCAGCAAGTTGCATGATGTGTTCTGCGTACAAGTTGAATAGGTAGGGTGAGAGTATACAGCCCTGCTGTACTCCTTTCCCAATCTTAAACCAGTCCGTTGTTCCGTGGTCTGTTCTTACTGTTGCTACTTGGTTGTTATACAGATTCTTCAGGAGGCATACAAGATGACTTGGTATCCCCATACCACTAAGAACTTGCCACAATTTGTTATGGTCCACACAGTCAAAGGCTTTAGAATAGTCAATAAAACAGAAATAGATGTTTTTTCTGAAATGAGCAACATGACATATCGCCCTCCCCCAAAACAATGCTAAGGAGTGGGCTTGTCAGGGTAGGCAGAGTGAAAACGAGCCACTAGCCGGGGCGAGTGTACATCGGGAGCAGCAACCCATTCAGGGTGAGGGAAATGTTTCCAGCGAACGAGGTACTGTAAAGTGGAGCGTTGGCGGCGAGAGTCCAGGACGTCTGTCACCTCGAAATGTTGTTGGTTGTCAATCATGAGAGGAGGCGGTGGAATGGGTTGGGGATGCCAGCAGTCCGATGGCAGGTAGGGCTTGAGTAAACTACAATGGAAAACAGGATGTAAACGTTTTAGGTTGTGTGGCAAGTCAAGTTTAAAAGTAACAGGGTTAATTTGTGCAACAATAGGAAAAGGACCCACAAACTTAGGGCCAAGTTTTTTGGAAGGTTGTGGTGACTTGATAAACTTGGTTGACAAGTAGACTTTGTCCCCCACAGTAAAGGCAGGTTCAGGTGAACGTTTTGCATCTGCATGACGTTTGTAAGTGGTTTGGGCATGGAGCAGAGCTTGCTGAATGTTTAGCCATGAGTCTTTGAGAGAGTCAGCCCAGTCAGTGAGGGAGGCGGGTAGGGGTTGTGGATGAGGAAGTTCAGGGATAGGGACGAAGTCCCGACCGAAAACAGTTTTAAAAGGAACCTGGCCAGTGCTTTGATGTAAGGCATTGTTATAAGCGACTTCTGCAAAAGGGAGTAGGTCGACCCAGTTGTCTTGTTGGTAATTGACAAAAGCTCGCAAATATTGTTCAAGTGTAGAATTAACCGCCTCCGTAGAGCCGTCCGTCTGTGGATGCCACGCGGTGGAGAGGGCTTGCTTGGTGCCAAGTAGTTTTAAAAATGCCCGCCAAAATTGTGACGTAAATTGTGTGCCTCTGTCACTCACCAAACGGGCGGGGATACCATGAAGGCGGTACACGTGAACGAGGAAGAGGCGTGCCAGTTGTTGCGCGGTGGGGATTGAAGCGCATGGAATGAAATGGGCTTGTTTCGAGAAAAAGTCTTTGACCACCCAAATGACGGTCTTTCGTTGACTGGGGGGTAGGTCAACGATAAAGTCCATGGAGATGTCTTGCCATGGGACTGATGGGGTGGCGACAGGTTGCAGGAGACCCTGAGGTTTGCCTGGTTTGCGCTTCGTTGCTGCACAAATAGGGCATGCGGTGATATATGCTTTAAGGTCTTTGAGCAACGTTGGCCACCAGAATTGGCACCGTACGAGGTGGAGTGTTTTTAAATAACCAAAATGCCCAGCCAGCTTGTCGTTGTGACAGCGCTGGAGGATTGTTTTACACAAAGCCTCAGGCACATAGAGACGATCGTTGCGCCAAGCAAAATCGTCGGTGAAAGTTACAATGTTTTTATTCGTTTGTAACCAAGTGTCAGTTTTCAGGTGGAGGAGCAACTGTTGTTGCAAATCCGATGGAACTGGCAAGCGCGGCGAGCCGCTGGGAGGCGGGGCGGCTGGAGTTTGTGTTTGATGCGCTCGCGTCTGACTGCGTGTCACCGCTGCCAAATTTAATTGTTTTTCTGTCCAGACGGTGCCTTGGACTGTTGGCCCCGGGCCAGCATCTTGGGGCCGGCGGGAGAGCGCATCAGCTAAAAAGTTTTTCTTGCCTGGTATGAATTTAAGGGTGAAGTCAAAACGGCTGAAAAACTCAGCCCAGCAAAGCTGTTTGGGGCTGAGTTTGCGGCTGGTGCTTAGTGCCTCTAGGTTTTTATGGTCAGTCCAGACTTCAAAAGGATTTGAAGTCCCTTCTAATAAGTGTCGCCAAGTCTCTAAAGCAGTTTTTACAGCAAAAGCCTCTTTTTCCCAAACATGCCATCGCCGCTCTGTTTCGGTGAACTTGCGGGAGAGGTAGGCACAGGGTTTTAAGGCGCCAGATTGGTCAGATTGCAGTAGGAGTGCTCCGATTGAGAAATCAGAAGCATCCACTTGTACCACGAATGGTTTGGTTGGGTCTGGATGTTGTAAAATTGGTTCAGTGGTGAAGATGTGTTTGAGCGCTTCGAATGCCTGTTGACAGGTTGGAGTCCATTTAAGGAGCGCTCCTGGGTTTTTTGAACGCCGCGTATCCCCCTGCGCTTTAGTTTTCAACAGTTCAGTGAGGGGGAGGGCGATTTCGGCAAAATTTTGGGCGAATGCCCGATAGAAATTGGCGAATCCAAGGAAACTTTGTAATTGTCTCCTGGTACGGGGAGGCTCCCATGCCACAATGGCTTCCACTTTAGCAGGGTCCATTTCAATGCCCTTAGCGGAAATTCTATATCCTAGATAGTCAATTTGTGATTGATGGAAGGCACATTTAGACAGTTTGGCATACAACTCTGCTTTTTTCAATTTAGCCAGCACCTGACGCACCAATTGAATATGTTCTGACATGGTTTCAGTATAAATCAATACATCATCTAAATACACCAGTACTCCCTTAAATAGGTGGTCATGCAAGACCTCATTGATTAGTTGCATAAAAACCCCAGGTGCCCCTGACAACCCAAAGGGTAAAACTTTGTATTGAAAAGCCCCAAGAGGACAGTTAAACGCCGTTTTCCACTCATCCCCTTCCCTTATGCGAATACGAAAGTAGGCTTCTCTCAAATCTAGTTTTGAGAAGATTTTGCCTCTTGCCAGATGTGATAACATATCTTTGATCAAGGGCAAAGGATATTTATTTAATATTGAGACCGCATTGAGCCCGCGGAAATCGGTACAAAGCCTCAATGAGCCATCCTTTTTTGGTCTAAAGAGGACAGGAGCCCCAACTGGGGAGTTAGCAGGTTCAATGAAACCCCTAGCCAGGTTTTTATCAATGAACTCCCTTAGTGTGGCTAGCTCTTTGGGAGACATGGGGTAAATTTTGGGGGGAGGTAACTTCACATTAGGCAAAAACTCAATGGCACAGTCTGTTTTTCGGTGGGGTGGCAAGCGATCTGCTTCCTTTTCCCCAAACACATCAGCTAAATCCTGATATTGACTGGGTAGTCCCTCAAGGGGTTGAAGTGTTTGTACAGAGGTGTGTGCTATCCCTCCACCCTCCATGTCATCTAGGAGATCCTTCTCAGGTACTTTGTAAAATCCATCCGCAAAGGTGACAGTTCTATGTAGCCAGTTGATAAAAGGATTTTGTTGTACAAACCAGGGCATACCTAAAATCACTAGAGGGCCCCCCACTGGAGCTACAACAAATGGTAGCTTTTCCCGATGGGAACCCATTTGTAGAGCCACCAGTCCTGTGGAATGAGTGACTGCTTTCCCCCCCGCCATAGTTCCATCCAATTGGGTGAAGATCATAGGTCTTGGCAAAGGGAACGTAGGCAGTTCCAGAGCCGCTACGACATCAGGGTGCATAAGGGAGCGGGAGCAGCCCGAGTCAAGCATGGCCCAAACTTCCACAGTTTTGGTCTTTGAGCCTAATTTAACTTTTATAGTCAGCGTAGGGAAATTCCCACTCACCGAATCGTGGTCACGCCCGGTTTCTTCCACCTGCCCTAGGGCGCCCTTCAGGGCAGGTGGTAGCCTTTTCCCGCCGGCTGTTCGAATTGTAATTCCTCCTCCTCTTCCCCGAATGGTAGTTCTGGTGGGTCAAGTTCTGCGATGGCAGCTTTCATCTTCCGCGGTAGGGCAGGCGACTTCCCTGAAGGTTTTGCTTGCCGTTCTTCTGGACGTCGTCTAGGGCATGAAGTGGCGCGATGCCCTTCTTTTCCACATCTCAGGCATTGACCTTTGGAAAAGCGCCGTTCTCTTTCCTCTTCCCAGGTTTTTGGTTTGGGGCGGCTGGCAGGTCCAGTCATCCGCACTCCTCTGGCAATTCGGAATTGTCTAAGCTCTTTTGTATGGGCATAGGTCTGCAGGGCATTTTCGGCGCTGCCTGCTAATTGAATCCATCCGTATAGTGTTTTAGGGTCGTCTCTTCCCAGTGCCCAACGGAGGATTTCTGGTTCTAGCCCTTGCTTAAACATTTCAATTAAAGTTGGCTCGGACCAATCTTCCACCTTCCCTGATAAGGCTTTAAATTCGAGCGCATAATTGGCAACTGAGAGGGACCCTTGGTAGAGTTTCCTCAGGGAGTTTTTGGCTGTCTCTTGGGCTAGAGGGTCTTCGAAATGCTGTTTAAGTGCCCACAAAAAGTCATCGAAGTCCTCTAATTCTGTCGCCTCGGTTTGGCACAGTTGCACATACCAATCGGCTGCCCTCCCTCTCAGTTTATTGGCAATAAAATTGATTTTGCCGTGTTCCGAACGAAAGCTTCGGCCCCAATCCTCCATATAATGCTTAGCGTTAGTGATAAAGAAGGAGAGGGTAGTGGGATCCCCATCGAACTTCACTCCAAACGGTGGGAAGTTTCTTACCGGCTCAGCTGGCTGTGGTGGCTCTGTAAATGTCAGGGTACGCCGAGCCCCCAGGGGTGGCCGATCCCTAGGAGGTCTTGCCTCACGCCCCCCCACCTGACAGGATGCTCGAGTCGTGCTTCTCCCCCTGGGTGGTAGGGTGCTGGGCCTGGGGTAAGCCAGCTGTGATGGCTCTTCCTCCCAATCTTCCTGGCTTGGCTCTGCACCCCTGGGGAGATCCTTCAGGATTGTCACTATTAGATTCATTTTGTCCTCGAGTGCTTTCATACGAGCAGGAGTGACCGGCTCTTCAAGGGGTTGGTTGGTTACCACCACCCTCGGTGACAAGGGGATTTCGGGCTCCCAGGATAGTTGTGGAGACCCCCTCCCCGTTGCTCTTTCCATCACAGTTTTGTGTTCACTCCTCAGACTCTCCTGCATAGATATCAGCAACTCATCTAATTGGACATCCCGCATCTCCCGACGTGCTGCTCTTTGCGCTCTCGAGGTTAGAGCTGGCCGGGTCCTTGCCGCCTCCAACTCTTCTTCGCTCCCTTCGCTCGCGCGAAGCTGATGGTCGGTCATCGCTAGCGTTCCCTCTTATCCAACGATTGGATGGGGCTAGCGGAATATGATTGAAACTGATTCTCAGCTTTATGTAATGGTTGCCTAATCCCAAATACTCAGTCTCACAAGCTCGGGCTTAAAGATAACTGATTTATTAAAGGAATAGTATGCAAATACAGAGAAAGCTGAGAATGAGCAAAAGCGCGCCAAATACAAACTTTAAAAGCCTTGCCTTCAATCCAGTTCCGCCCCAAGCGCTCGTCAGCATGCACCCCCTCCCAGGTGTTAGGAACCGTTACACACGCCTGGGAAAGTAACCTTGAACAGGATTGCAAACCCAAACATACATTCCACAGATCGAAAACAAAGGAGAGCGCAGGAATGGAAAAACCCCGAACGAGCCAAGCGAGTATACATGGAAAATG
This sequence comes from Candoia aspera, assembly GCF_035149785.1. Classification (NCBI taxonomy): domain Eukaryota; kingdom Metazoa; phylum Chordata; class Lepidosauria; order Squamata; family Candoiidae; genus Candoia; species Candoia aspera. The sequence continues at coordinate 161,274,298 of NC_086153.1, read as the reverse complement.
AGTTGACATGTGAAACGTTACAATGTTAACAGAACATTGAAATGAGCAACATGACACAATGCTTCTTAAGGCCCACTCAACCTCACTCTACAGGATGTCTGGCTCTAGCTCACTGACCACACTGTCAAAGCTATCCCCGATATTGTTATCCTTCCTATACAGGTCTTCTGTATATTCTTGCCACCTTTTCTTGATCTCTTCTTCTTCTGTTAGGTCCTTGCCATCTTTGTTTATGATCATACCCATTTTGGCCTGGAATTTACCTCTGATGTTTCTAATTTTCTGGAAGAGGTCTCTTGTCCTTTCTATTCTATTGACTTCTTCCACTTCCACGCATTGCTTGTTTAAAAATAATTCCTTATCTCTTCTGGCTAACCTCTGGAATTTTGCATTTAATTGGGCATATCTCCCCCTATCACTGTTGCCTTTTGCTTTCCTTCTTTCTTGGGCTACTTCTAGTGTCTCAGCAGACAGCCATTTTGCCTTCTTGGTTTTCTCTTTCTTTGGGATGTATTTTGTTGCTGCCTCCTGAACAATGTTGCGAACTTCTGTCCATAGTTCTTCCTGGACCCTATCTACTAAGTCCCTTAAATCGATTCTTCACCTCCACTGCATATTCCTTAGGAATATTAGTGAGCTCATATCTAGCTGATCTGTGGGTCTTCCCTAATCTCTTTAGTCTGATCCTAAATTGTGCAAAAAGAAGTTCATGATCTGAACTACAGTCAGCTCCAGGTCTTGTTTCTACCGACTGTACAGATGTCCGCAACCTTTGGCTGCAAAGGATGTAGTCAATCTGGTTTCAGTGTTGTCCATCTGGTGAAATCCATGTATAAAGCCGTCTCTTAGGTTGTTGGAAGAGAGTGTTTGTTACGCAGAGTGAGTTGTCGTGGCAAAATTCTATCAGCCTATGTCCTGCTTCGTTTTGTTCTCCCAGGCCATGCTTACCTGTAATTCCAGGTGTCATTTGACTGCCCACCTTAGCATTCCAGTCTCCTGTGATAGTCCAAGATAGTCCAAACAAAATGATTTCACACTGCAACAATGTCCCCCCCTTCCTTCAACTCACAAGAAGAAGACACATGTTGACTGAAACATCCATGCAAGTCCAATCAAGTGTTCTGAGAACCTTTTGATGTGAGAGCATGACAATATCTTTTTTCTCTATTACATCTAAAATTGGCTCCTTTTTTCTCTATGCTCACATACAACTCCCATAATATGGTTTTGGCTTGGTATAATATGTGGATGTATTTCAAGAAAGAATACATGGTTTAGGTGTGCATAACAGTAACTCAAAAATAAGTTCCATTATAGCATGATCATATATCTGAATGAGTACTAAGCTGAGTGCTGTGTTAAGAGTTCCCATAGAATTTAATTTGCTCACTACTCTGAATAGTTTTGATTGAGTCACACAGCTGAACATTTGAATTACTCTTTAAGTACAACTAATGCAATTCAGTGAGCATGCAACAGTTACAAAGCAGGCAGCAATTCAGTCAGTAAATTATCCCTGTACCCTTTTTTGACCAAAATAAACTTTGAACTTCAACTCAATAAATTTGTCTGCATTTCTGTACTGAAAATGCTGCAGCAAAGGTTTCATAAAAAAACCCATGCCACTGAGAGAAAACCGAATAAACCAATTGTCCTGAGTGTGACTGTTGTTTGGGACGGGGATGAGGGAATGAATTTCTCTATGCTTGTATGTTTATGAGATAAGGGGGAAAATGGTTTATGTGGGCAGCTTCTGCTTCTCAATCGGGCAACTTAGGGGTCAAAGGATTGCCTATCCTCATCTAAAAGAAATTTGAAAGAAATTAATTATGATGATGTAACTGTTGACAGTGTCCAAGAATATAAAAGGAATCTGTAATTAGGATGAATATAAAAATAGAATGAGAAAGTTCTTTTTAAAGGGTATTGTATAAGCAGGCTTGAGCAGTTCTTCAATGTCAAAGAATCTGCACAACCCTGATATTTAAAAGATTTCATAAATACTTAATGCCTCAACTCCAGTAGAAAGTTAAGGATCCATGCTATAATATACCAGTAAATTGCTTTTCCTATCCATAACAGAACATTAATAGGTGCAAAGAACCTAAAAATTAAAAACAGAACTTTTTAAGAAAGCTGTCTGAATTCATATTGGTATCCAACATTTTCACCCAAGGAATTGGAAAGAACATTTTTAACCTCAAATAATTATGAAAAAAAATAATAACCTGCCTAGGGATTTGAGGAGTGATTTGCCCACTGAGCTTGAAAACTGAATGCAGAAATAATTATTGCGTGTGAGAATCCAATACACTAATCAATATATCTTAAGTACTCTCAGTACAACCCTACTTTAACAAATACATTTTTCTTACACAAAGGTAATCTTGAAGTTGGAAAAATATACACTGAAAGACAAATTTATTTTCCAGTAATCAAAAATGTTTCAAAAACAATATACTGCAAAATGTACTTTTTATATATACAGAAGGTAGGATACATGAGAGTACATGATTATCTTTATCTGTGTAAAAAGAATGGAGAGCTAGTTTGGTCTAGTGGTTAAGGCAATGGGCTAGAAACTAGGAGTCTGTGAGTTCTAGTCCCCACAAACGCCAGCTGGGTGACCTTGGGCCAGTCACCCTCTCTCAGCCCAACTCACCTCACAGGGTTGCTGTTGTGTGGAAAAGAGGAGGAAGGCGTGCTAGGTATGCTTCCCACTTTGAGTTATTTATAAAAATAATAAAGGGATAAAAAATAAATGAATAAATAAATAAATAAATGTCATAAGCAGATTAAATAAAAGAAAAAAGCCAGCAACAAATTGGGAGCAAATGAGAAAAAGTTAAATGATAGGAAATGGGACATAATATTTTTTTTTAATGTTTTTTATGCTGTCCCAATCAGTCAATCCTGGGCAGTGAAAAATAAAACAAACTAAATAATCCATAATAAAACAACATTTTAATGTTTTTCATGTTCCTTATAGAACCTATGACAGACTGTACCCACCAGTGTAAGAGCATTGTTCATTTATTAAATTTCATTCAAACATACTTTAGGCATTGTTTAATTAAAAGTGCAACTGATCAGTACAATCTATTACAATTTAAAAAATAGTTTCTCATTATCTGCTCCTTTAATCTAGCTTAATCCTTGTTTTTCTTACTTAACAAAAGTGAGATTCCTGTAAAAATAATTTACAGCCTAGTTAGATGACAGGCGTATCCATGGCAATTTATTAAAAGTAGACAGTCTCCCAAGGGAAAAAAAATTATTAGCATTGGTCACCTAGTGACTAGAAGAAATACAATCACGTGAGCATTGTTCACCTTGGAGATATGTAGGCAGGCAAGCAGTACAGCACTTCAGTTTCAAAGGGAAAAGGTGCTTCAGAGCACATGGGAATGCTCATGTTCCATCTGCAGGTAACTTCTTAAAGCAGTTGTGTCAGGATCATGCCTTGGGCCTCTCCAGATGATCCTGGCGGGCAGCAAGTATCTTGCAGGAGGAGGTGTTCTCTCCAGTGTTTTATGCCCAACCCATTTTGTAAGCCTGTATGGAGATCCAGATTCAAAGGAGAAAAGGTAATTCAGAGTGCATGTAGGCATACATATTGCTCCTCTCAGCAACTCCTTAAGGAATTTTTGTCTTTTCCTGGGATCATACAACAGCAGCTTCATGATCCCAGGAAAATACATTTGATTTAAAAAGGTGCGACTTGTACATTTGCGTGCATTCTGAATCAACCTTTTTCCTTCCAATCCAGATCTCTGCATGATCATTTCATTTAGGGCTTTAAAAAAATGGTAACACCTTTTCTTGTCTCTGGAAACAAATTTACAACCAGAGTAAAGTTTTCAAAATTGGTGTAATATGGTGCTGATGATTGGGTGGCCCACATGGCTGCACCATTTTGTATAACTGCTTGAAGTTTCCAAATGACACACAAGGACAGCAGTAGGGTTGGTGGGTGTTTTGTTTTGTTTTGTTTTGTTTTGTTTTGTTTTGTTTTGTTTTGTTTTGTTTTGTTTTGTTTTGTTGTAGTCTCACAATCTAGGCATGTAAAGTAAGAGAAGTGCTATTGTTAGGTGGACTTTAGGGTAAAGGTTTCCTTTGACATTAAGTCCAGTCGTGTCCGACTCTAGGGGGCAGTGCTCATCTCCGTTTCAAAGCCGAAGAGCCGGCGTTTGTCCGTAGACAGTTCCATGGTCATGTGGCCGGCATGACTACATGGAACGCCGTTACCTGCCCGCCAAAGCGGTACCTATTAATCTACTCACATTTGCATGTTTTCGAACTGCTAGGTTGGCAGGAGCTGTGACTAGCAACGGGAGCTCACCCCGTCACGCGGATTCGAACCGCCAACCTTCCAATCGGCAAGCTCAGCAGCTCAGCGGTTTAACCCGCAGCGCCACCGCGTCCCTATGTAAAGGTGGACTTTACATCCACATAGATAGATATAAAATTGCACCCTCAAAACAGTTAAGATCTATGACATTTTATGAAAAAGTGAGTAAATGTGATCTTTCCCTCTTCTCATCACCACATCATTTTCTCACCTATTTCTTCTCCTCTATTTTCTTTCATTCTCCATTTATAACTTATCCTTTCTCTCCTTCCTATCTCTGCATTGCAGTAGTAAGTTTTCCCAACCAGTTACATACAGTACCTTTAAACAGGGTCAGCTGACAAAATGTGTTTTTTTTTCCTTTTTGTTTCTCAAAAGGGAAAATGCATATATAATTCTAGAGAATTAGAGGTAATAACTCAAAGGAATCTCTGAAGTTTCATTTTGGTGTCAGTTTCAAAAGTGATCACTTTGACAAAATAAAAAATAAAGTTCTCTGCTTGCAAACAGAATATAACTTTTGAATGGAACAAGCATATCAAACAGAATAGTATCTCAAAAGGTTTGATTCAAGGAGAGTTCCCATATTATATTTCATAGTAGGCCAAAGTGAATTTACACATCTGAGCTTGGGTGAAATAATGAAACAAAACAGATCCTCACTGCAATACATCATTTTCATATCTAGTCACCTCTATTTTAAAGTACTTTTTGAAACTCCAAGCAGAGTCTTGAATTATTTGCACCTATGAATTGGCTAGTAGTGAGTTAATGTGATTAAGATGAAGAATGCTCCTGGAAACATTCTACCTCTTTGTTTAGAAAGTTAGGACCAGTTAATTCTTTTCTGCATTTATTATATCTGTTTACCTTCCATTGGAATTCATTTGAAAGCATGATTAACATTATGTGGCAAATTTCAGTTGTTTTATATGCTATCCTTTAATATAATTTCATTTTGTTTTACTTCTCAAATATTTTTGGATAAAAAGACAAAATTAATAGGTATCCCTATTACAAGAAATGTTAATAAATCAAATCAAATCAAAGTTTATTGATTAGCCCTTAGGCCCTATCAAAGTTAATAAATTTCAGTTAATTTTTTTTTCTCCAATAATTTTCAGTCATTAAATAGAATCATAGTGGGCGAATTTAGTGTTAGCAAGTAATTTTTGCTTCAAATACAGGTAGTCCTCGCTTAATGACCGTTCGTTTAACGATGGTTTGGAGATGTGATGGGGCTGAACAAATTACTTACAACCTGTCCTCAAAGTTACAACCATCACACCATCCCCACAGTCAGGTGATCACAATTTGGGTGCTTGACAACCAGCTCACATTTACAACCAATTGCAGTGTCCTGCAGTCATGTGATTGCAATTTGCGACCTTCCCAGCCGACTTCCAACAAGCCAAATCAATTGGGAACCACTGATTTGCTTAATGACCATTGTAATTCGCTTAACTACCTTGATAAAAATGGTCGTAAAATCTGGTCTGGTCACGTGATGCCTCGCTTCACGACCACATCACTTAGCCAGATGCTGGCTTAGAGAATTGATAGCCACATAAAAATTAGTCACTCTAATGATGCATCAGGAGAATAATTTGTTAAAAGATATCAAAAAATAGGATCATCCCTTCCCCCACCCCCAGTTTTTCAGCTTCATAATGATAAAGGAGGCAGATATATTTATTTAAAGAACAGTTAGTAAGATGTTTCACCACCTTGAGTTTATCTCTGCCTTGTTTCTCATAAGACACATTCATGTACCTACCATTTCAATACCATCAAAATCAGAACATCAGACCTAGAGCGTGTGAAGAATCAATTCAGTGACATAACATGAGTCAGATTGAAATTGTTCTTCACGCTGATTAGTGAAGAATATCTGGAGTAGAACTGAGATTTCTCTGCATATTCAGTTTTTAATTCTTGTGTCTTCACACATTCTTTTTAAAACGGTCCATAGTAATGGAACAAAGGTGTTATCCATTTAGATTTGAAATTATTAGGCTGGATTAACAAAGTGAAGCTGTTGTTGTTTATTCGTTTAGTCGCTTCCGACTCTTCGTGACTTCATGGACCAGCCCACGCCAGAGCTTCCTGTCAGTCGTCAACACCCCCAGCTCCCCCAGGGACAAGTCCATCACCTCTAGAATATCAAAAGTGAAACTAATCAAGGAAAAAAAAAATCTGCTTTCATCAAACTAGTATATCTGTGCCAAGGCCTCTGTTGAAACCAATCCAGCTTCCAATACAATCTAGCATTTGGTACACATCTACTACATATGGCCCAAACTGACTGAAGAAATTTGGACTGAATAACCAATAAAGAGCTGTAATCTTTAGATCTATACATTTGAATACTGTATTTTTTTTCTTCCTAGCATTTTTTCTACACGCTTTTTTGGATCAACCGAATGTTGATCCGTTGGTTGCGACAGGAATTGGTCAACCGGCTTGTCGCCTGAGCCTGACATTGTGGGCTGAGAGAGAGTGACTGGCCCAAAGTCACCCAGCCAGCTTTCATGCCTAAAGTGGGACTAGAACTCACAGTCTCCTGGTTTCTAGCCTGGACCTTTAACTGGCTCTCATTTGAGTGCTGTATAATAACTGCAAAATTGCTCTAGCCTCAACAACCAGTATTTGACCAGGAAAAAAAAATATGGCAATAGCATTTCTCACTGTACCCACTGACTAATACATACTTTTCACGTTGTTGTTGATGAGGGGTGAGAAGGGGAAGCAAGGTATTTATAAAGCCTCATTTGTTAAATCAGATTATTAGCCATTATTGATGATGATGGCAAGACATTACTTAGTATAGTAGTTAACCAGTGCAGATGCTCTTTTTTAAAACGATACTTTAATTGTTAGAATTATGAAAAACAATGGGAGAAAAAAGGTCTGCAATAGATAGTAACAGTTGAATAACACAAAAAGAAACAACAACTAACTATGAATAAGACATAAAAAAAATATTGGGGCAAAACTTTCTAGTAGCACATTCTCCCTGCTCTTCCATTTATTTGCCCAACCGCTGACCACAATCTAAGTATTTATACTTTAGATTAAACATTAATGATTAGTGCTAGTATCTATTTAAATCCTTTCATTTATTATTTTTATTGGCCTTATTATAACTTTTCCTATAAACTATATTCCAAATGTCTAAATTTGCCCTGCTGTGTAATACGTAGTATTCAATACATCCTTGCTCTAATATGGTTAGACTTCTATTATGAATATATACTGTCAATTTGCTGCATATTCTCCAGTTTTGCTCTCCCAATCTGAAATCATTGATAAAGTCCCTCTTTTCCAGTGTTATGCCAAATGTGTTCTTGTAGCAGTCAGCATATACAGTCAGGACCAGAAATATTGGAACAAGGATAACTGTTTTGGCATTTGGCCTCAGTATACCACCACACTGAAGTTGAAAGGAAACACACCCAGATGGAAGCAAAGTCAGGACTTTCAGCTGTCATTCAAGGGGTTTGACAAAAGTGGGGCACTAACCATTCAGGAAGTTCAGCCAGTGGCATGCACACACACCCATCGTTGGTGGCTCATAAGTAATGGAACGAATGGCTGACAAGCAGCTGCATGGCCAGGTGTGGCCTGTTTCTGGGTACCCCATGACCAGTCAAGCAGATAAAAGGCCTGGAGGTGGTCCTGGGTGTCACATTTGCATCTGGTAGCTGTTCACTGGAACTCTCATCATGAGGTCCAAAGAGGTGTCCATGCGAGTGAAGGAGGCCATCATTAGGCTGAGAAAACAAACTCATCAGAGAGATAGCAAAAACATAGGGAGTGGCCAATAACAGCAGTTTGGAACATCCTGAAAAAGGAATTAACTGGCAAGCTCAGCAACAGCAAAAGGCCTGGAAGACCACAGAAGACAAAGTGGATGACTGCAGAATTCTGATCATGTTGAAGAGGAACCCTTTCACAACATCTAGCGAGGTCAAGAACGCTCTTGAGGAAGTAGGCATGTCATTGTCAACATCTACAGTCAAGAGATGGCTTTATGAATGTAAATACAGAGACTTCACAACAAGGTGCAAACCACTGATAACACTCAAGAATAGAAAGGCCAGATTAGACTTTGCCAGCAAACACCTAAAAAAGCCTGCCCAGTTCTGGAATAAGATTCTTTGGACTGATGAAACCAAGGTTAACTTGCACCAGAATGATGGGAAGAGAAAAGTATGGAGAAGGAAAGGATGATCCAACCACATCATCTGTCAAACATAGTAGAGGCAGTGTTATGGCATGGGCATGTATGGCTGCCAATGGAACTGGATCACTGGTGTTTCTTGATGACCTGACTTCTGATAAAAGCAGCAGGATGAATTCTGAAGTCTATAGGGCTATACTTTCTGCTCAGATTCAGCCACATGCTGCCAAACTGATAGGAAGCCACTTCATATTGCAGATGGATAATGACCCAAAACATACAGCAAAAGCTACCCAAGAGTTTCTCAAGGCAAAGAAGTGGGATGTTCTTCAATGGCCAAGTCAGTCACCTGATCTCAACCCAACAGAGCGTGCTGTTCACTTACTGAAGACAAGACTGAAGGCAGAAAGACCCACAAACAAGCAGCAGCTGAAGGCAGCTGCAGGAAAGGCCTGGCAAAGCATCTCGAGGGAGGAAACTCAGCAGTTGGTCATGTCCATGGGTTCCAGACCTCAGGCATTGACTGCGAAGGATTTTCATCCAGGTATTAAAGGCAATCTTTATGTTTGTAATGATGTTGGTTATTTATGAGCCACCAACGATGGGGGGGGGGCAGTATGCCACTGGCTGTACTTCCTGAATGGTTAGTGCCCCACTTTTGTCAAACCCTTTGAATGACAGCTGAAAGTCCTGATTTTGCTCCCATCTGGGTGTGTTTCCTTTCAACTTCAATGTGGTGGTGTACAGAGGTGTGATGATTGCCTTAATTCCAATAAAACTCCCAGACTCAGAATCTTGATTCAGGCTCTTGGTTTATTTAGAAAAGAGTGCAAACAGGTAAAAAGCTGAGAATGCAGAAAGCGCGCCTAAACTCAAACTAAATAGCGTCTTTGCAAACCTCACCCCACCCCCTCCCTCACAAGCAGCCCTCCCCACATTCCCAGGTGCTCCTAACGAGCTCTGCTGATCAACGGGCTAAAAGACCTTGACATTTAAGAGATAGCCGAAATACATTCCTCCCTGGCACAATTCAGCACGTCTCCTGTACAAGGTTCCCAGCAGCACCCTCCCAGCCAGTACACGTATCAGCACCATGGCAAGCGAACCATTACGATGTAGCCACACCGGAACGGTGAACATGACAAGAGGCCAAATGCCAAAACATTTAGTTTATACCAAGTTTTTGTCAACAAGTTCTTTTCACTTACAACAGAAGATCAGCACAACATTCATGCTGACCTACTTTATACTCCATATGAATGCAACTAGTTGCTAAATATTTCCTAGCTCATAAATAAACTGAAATGATTTTTGGACTTTGCAACCAACTTGTCTCTCTATTAGGAGTGGATAATAATACCACCCAAGCAGGGTCTGTTGGTTTTCTCTTGAAACTTAATCCTATTTTCTTCTGGCAATATTTCAGTGAATAAACCCTATGCAGCTTCAATATCTTGGCAAACTTTTTTTTTCCTAACAATAGGGGAAATAACTGGAGTGCTCTTATCTGTTTTTGCTTTTTCTATATTGTGATACTGAAGTTTTGGATTGGCTGTGGTTGCTGAATCATTGATTCACTGGCTTGTTTAGGCAAGCTGTCTCTGTACTCACAATGAGTAGAATGTTTTTCAATATATATAACTGTAAAGTATATTACTATTAATTAATCCTTCCTCTGCCAACTTTTTGCCTATTAGTCATTTCATTAATCTGCAGCTGAGGAAGAGATTGAACTACTCTGCATGCTCTGCTGTCAAATTAATTCTATTTACAGTAGTTCTGCCTCTCTCTTTGCCTAAGTTTCCTTGCACGAGGACCATGTAAGTGGCCATAGACACTCCCTTGGACTTCCTGACCTACATCATTTTTTTTGTAAAAGTTCAAAAATATAAGGCTGGAATGTCAACAACATTTTCACATCCAAAAATAATTCTTGGCTCCAAGAAGGTCCCATAAACTTAAAAAAAAAATTAAAATAGTTGGTGGTTGCAGTCCAGTGCCTTTGCTTGAAAGTATTCTAACCCACCCAGGGGAAAAAAGACAAAAGTACATAGAATGGATAGAAAACATCCAATCAGAAGGCTGAACATTGGCAGGGAGCATTCTGTCATATCAGTGCTTAAGGTTACATCTTCCACTGCTGCCATTTACATGTGCAAGCCCCCCCCACCCCCAATAAATATTTTTTGAGAGAATCCATGACATACTGTGCCATCAGCCCAAAACAAGTTGTGAACCATTGCCCTGAACTGATTCCATTCTAGCTGGTTGGAATACAAACTACTGTTACTTAAATTTAGAGACAGATTAAGTATACTTTTCATCCAGTTTCTTTTTATATTATATCTTTTATATTATAAACTAGCAGGTAAGTTCTGTTTTTACTGATCTACATCAGCTGATCTGAATAGGACAGAAATATATAAATACAGGTAGTCCTCCTTTAGCAACTGCCACATTTAATGACCATTCACAGTTACAACAGTCATGAAAAAGTAACTTCGTTACTAATCTTCGCATTTATGACCTTTACAGGTCTGTAAAGCAAAGGAAAGCTGAAGTAAGATCATAAAATTGTGATATTTCACTTAGCAACCACTTCGCTTAACAACCAGGTTGCCAATCCCAATTGTGGTCAGTAAACAAGGACTACCTGTAATACTAAATGCTGAATATCTGTGATACCTAATCTGTGACTTTGCCTTCCTGACTGAATTGCTGTTTTCTCTGGATTCATTGATGAGTCACTGACGTTGCATTAGTGCATCTCATCTCTAATAAGTGTAGATATTTCCTTAGTCTACTTAATGCTTCATTCATTATTAATACCCTACGTGTGCATATCATTTGTAACTTGACTTGTCACAAATAATGACTCTTTTAGTAATTCCTTGTGCTTGTTATAGTTAGTCTGGATTTTATCAGATTGATTTTTACTTATCTCCTCTGTGATAATATTAGCCTTTGGTGGGTAGAGAATGTGTAACATCCATTAAATGTCAGTCAGCAGAGATCAATTAGCTTTCACAAACCAGATCTGCCCACCCTTGTTACAAAATTTAGAAGTGACTGAAAAACACTTTTAGGATAGTGAAAAAATATGTGCCTCAGACTTGCAAATGTGAACTTTATTTATGGATTGGTAAATTTACTTAGACATCCCATGCAAACAAACAGAGAAGACTCTCAGTGTTCTTTATAGCTGAGAAAAAAAAGTATGATGCATGCAAAGAAAATCCAAGGTTCTAGTTCGTAGATGGTAAATAAGAACATATATCTTCCTATTCCACAAGTGGAAATTTCTGAATTTGTACATGAACTACATTCCTTTATTTCAAGGGATTTATGAAAAACCATTCTCCCTAGGGACGCGGTGGCGCTGCGGGTTAAACCGCTGAGCTGTTGATCGGAAGGTCGGCGGTTCAAAACCGCGCGGTGGGGTGAGCTCCCGTTGCTAGTCCCAGCTCCTGCCCACCTAGCAGTTCGAAAACATGCAAATGTGAGTAGATCAATAGGTACTGCTTCGGCGGGAAGGTAACGGCGTTCCGTGAGTCATGCTGGCCACATGACCCGGAAGTGTCTATGACAACGCCGGCTCCAAGGCTTAGAAACGGAGATGAGCACCGCCCCCTAGACTCGGACACGACTGGACTTTACGTCAAGGGAAACCTTTACCTTTACTATTCTCCCTATGATGTTGAATTCTACTTGCCGTTAAGCACAACTGATAGGGTCAATAGCATGAGATCATGGGAGTTGCAAATGCTATTAGTAATAACATTGTAAGCTAATTTTCTCTATTTATAGGTAGATCATCCCCAGAAATATTAGTTGGGGGTTAACTGCCAGGTCAAAATAATGAACAGATTAAAATAACTCTATTCTTCATTGTCAAGTATTTTAAAGCTCTTTGGTGGTGTGTCATTTTTTTCAGCCATGTTTGCACCCCTTTAAATATCACTAAAATTATGTTTAAATTATCAGTGATAGATGTATTTAAATGTTCCATTGTTTTTCAACTAACAGAATTAATTGAATCAATTTCTTATGTTGCACCAATATCTGTGTCTCAGATATAAGAATATTCCGTACCTAGAACGACTCTGCCAATGTGGAAAAGGGGAAATAGAATCAATGGCTTGGACATTGTCACCAAAGATGATCAAATGTGCCCATTTTGCTCCCCTTTGCACAGAAAGTCCATGGTTCTTGGTAGATTTCTAATACTTAGAAAGTAGCTATGCAGGATGTATGAATTCTTAACCTATAACAGTTGGTATGCCAGGGATCTGTTTGGGAGAACATTGTCTTATGCAAAATCCTTAGAAAATACCATTTTTCTTTCTCAACTGAGATCCATTACCCTGGCCCAATATAATGTTATGCCTTCCTCCCTTTTAGAAGGAAGATTTCAAAATGTTGCAGCATGGTCTTGCCCATGCCCACTAGAGAAAAGCAAAACATGTTCTCTTGCAATGCCATTTTTACGTGAGATGGCACATTGAATTAATAATCTTTGTCAGATTCGAAGTCATGCAAGATTAGATGAGGAGATCACTTGCTTCCTTTTAGCTGACAGTTCAGGAAACATTTGTAGAAGGATTGCCAAATTCCTTGCTGTCACTATTACTGCAAGATGATTAATTGTCTAGCAGCCCTGATCTTTTTTTCCCTAAATTGATTCATACTACTTTCTAAAATGCTTTTTTATTCCTCTGGCTTTTAATATATCTGGCATCTTAGTCTTGCTTTGTATGCTTTGCCCTCTGACCATAAATGTTATAAACATAATTTTAATTTTAATAATTAGTTATTTTTGTGTTTTCCATTATGTTTTTAAGATGGCTATTTTGGACTGTATTATAATGTAATATGGTTGACATTTTGGTCTTTGACCCCAAAGAAATGTTAACTATTAACTAACTCTTTTCTAAGTTTTGTTCCCATATGCACCATTTTATTTCTGTGCATAATTTTGATAGGCTGCCTCCTAATTTCCCACAACTAGGGTTCATATCTAATTAGATAGTTGGAAAAAAAATACTATTTCCTTAAACCAGCAGGTCAGTGCTGTCAATTATTTATGGCCTTGACTCTTAATCTGAAGTTGGACCATGGCAGCAGCTTGGTAAATTAAAATGCTGTGCCCAAATACATGCATTATTTGACATTTTCTGGACCCTGTTTTCTCTTTTCCTGGATCCTGTTTTCTATGAAAACACATCCTGCAAATTATCAGAATTAAGTATGGATAGCTCCCAAGTCTTCTGTGATCAGTGTTTTTGCTTATAATGGAAAAAAAATTGCCATGCCATTAATTCTATGAACAGCTAAAAGAATTACAGTAATTCAATGTATATATAAGCAGTGGTAGAATTCTACTATGTTTGCCAAAGATCTGCAATAAGTAGTTCATAGGGATCCATCAACCACCTTCTGATGTTATGTACAAAAGATAATGGAATAGTATCATATGCCTGACATCTTCAATATGATGCTTAGGGACATCTGGCACCTACAGTATATCCATTAATGGTTATATGCACTTCCTTTGGTGTTCACTAATGTACCTATCTCACCTGTTGTTTTTTTTAATTACAGTGTGTGTTTGTGTGTGTACAAAATTAAAATTAAACCTTAATGTTTCAAAATTGCTAACCAGTACATGCAATGGCATGTACTTTAGACTAATCACATTCTTTGGAGAAAACCAGCTGAGGTAGCATTACAGATTTAGTAGGGCTTGTGCAAAGCATTTTAACGAGGCTCTTTGCAAGCAAAGCACCCCTCCTCAAAACCACATCCTCTGGAACAATTCAGCAGAAGGGCTGGCTGTCCATGCGTGCACGAGCAGTGCCTCTGAAACAGCCAAAAGCCATGATTGCTTTACTCACAATAGCATGTGATTGAAGAAGTGCTTCACTCACAATAGCATGTTTTGAGAAGCATCTCGTTCAAATGCTTTGGGCAGCCCTGATGTTTAGCATTCTAGATATATCAATCTTAATGCTCAGAGTTTATTTACTAAGACAGAACAACCATAATAAGATCCCAAGTGAAGGTAACCACAAGTATTTTCCACAGAGATTAGAATTCCATTTTTTACAGTCCTGAACAACTTCCTCTGAGCTTTCTCAGTGCTCTAAAGAGCAGCCTGTTTAACTCTCTGGCTTATGTTCAGGTTAAAAAAAATATCATTTCCCTCCTTTCAATTACCTTAATCCCACAGACCAGTTTCAGGGAGTCCATAGATGGGTGCAAGGGGGAAATTCAGACTGTTTGCATTCTAAACTAGGCAACTCCTGCACCTATTAGCCTAGCTCCTGATTGGTTTTCAGGAATTACAGTATAATATAAACTTTTCTCTGCCTTTGTCTCCAACAATAAAATATCCTCCCTTGTTGAAGCAACAGGGCACAGGTTAACCATAATACATTAAAAGTATCCTGAACTCTTTAACCAAGTTACCACATCTGGGCTGCCAAAATCCAGACAACCAATAGATAGTAGCTGGTAACTCTTTACTGGAGGCAGGTGAGAACTGAGGTGAACTGAGAATGTTAATTGTATTACAGTGTATATTTTATGTTTTAATTGCATCATAAATAAATGAGAATGTTTCCCATATTTTGCAGAGTCGCATTATTGTTGCTTAATATTAATTTTTTATTATTTGTTTGTTTTTTATATTCTATATGATATTTTCATAACATAGTTTGGTCAGCCCACGGTCAAGATGTACAACTGGGTATCATCAGCATATTGATGATACCTGATCCCAAACTGATGGATGACCTACAGAACCCCACAGATGATTGGCCACAGGCATGATCCCTCCCCACCTGTCAATACCAATTGAAAGCAGCTGCAGTTCAGAGGTGCCTCTCACTCCCAAGCTCCAAAGCTGATTCAAAAGGATACCATGCTCAATTATTATAAGCCACTGAGAGTTGAAGGAGCATCAGGATGGATGAACTACCATCAGCTCTACCGCAGGTCATCAGCAAGCAGAACCAATGCTGTCTCTATACTGAAACCTGACTAAAATGGGTCCAAATAATCCATTTCCTTCAGGGTCCTCTAGAACTGAAGCCCAACCACCCTCTCTACAATCTGCCCTCAGTAAGGAAGTTTGGAGACTAGATGAAAATTGTCCAGGACCATTGAGTCTAGCAATGGCTCCTTGAGGGGAGGGTGCTCCACAGCCTCCTTCAAGACTGAGGGGACTGCCCCCTTTCTCAAGGAAGCCAACACCATCACATGGAACCATCCACAGGTCACCTCCTTGGTCTCTTTAACCTATAGTCTTCCAATTTCTAGTCCATCTTAACCACTACACCAAACTGGCTTTCCATGTTCTGTTATAAAAGTGGACAGAGGTCATCAGACACCTCACTTTTGTAACTAAAAGCTACATACAGTCATTGGACTTCTAGTTGTCCTTCATGGCATTGAAAGGCAACTGGAATTCACGGACATTCATAGAATTATGAAACTGGAGTCACAAAATATCTGAGAGGCCATGTTGGGAAGATTCTTCTGTGAAATGGGAGCAGCCTTCCTGCTGCAAGCAATCATACTCAGAATATTGGAGGATAACTGCAACAGAGATGCAACAGAGAACAGAAAGTGCAAATGCCCCAGATATCTTGCAGTAAGAAACTAACAATTTAAAGTCCAGAAGGCAGCAGCAACCTGTGCAGAACCACTCCAAAGCTGTTTTTGTAAGTAGATCCATTAGCCTAGTTGACTGCAATGCCATAGCTGACTTGGCTAGAGGCAAAGGAGGTGTCCTATTCTGAAGATGGAGGTAGTTCTATCAAGCTAGCAGTTTGAGGAGAGATAAGAAACTGCCATGTGGGAATGATGCTGATTCTACTCCCTTTGCAGTGCCATAATGTACGGTTTGACCTTCAGGCCAGCTTGTCACAAAAATAACTTAATATTGAGCCTGACTTTTCCCAAAGTAGTTTGCATGATTCATTTTTTTTTTGTTCTTTCAGTCTCCCTAAGTAGTTCAAGTTGTACTTAAAATTCTTCCACGTTGCTGAAATTCCCATCAACCATCTGCATTCCAATGAAATACCATTTTGGCAAAGCTAGTGTGTACTTGTCAAATAACTTCAGTCAGTGTGAATTGCTCAGTTATTAATATGATTAGATGAGCTAATTCTAGTTGTAAAATGTGTATTTAAAAAAAAAGTTTGCATGTGTACTTTTTAATTTTAAAAATGTCTATGTTTGCACTAAGTGTGTTTAAAAAGTGTACTGAAAGAAGAGTGTGTCAAGTGTTAGGATTCCTAGTTTTCTTATTTTATGATTTACCTTCACCTTCTTACCCCATCTCTCCTGTTTCCTTGGATTTTGCTTCTTCAAATAAAAGAAGGGAGGGGAGTTAGTATGAGAGGACAGCATGTTTCTCTGTGTAAGACAAGTTTCTGTGAAAGAAAAGATGGTTGCTACAATATTTGTAAATGGAAAGTCAATTAATTTTACATATAGGATAACATTATTTTACAGACAAATGCTTTTAATCAGCATTTATTTATTCAATTGATGTTGCTGCTGCTGTGGTCTTGCTCTTTTTGTCTGTACATCTATATAGACCATGCACATGTGTCCTATGTGAAGCCACTCAGCCGCCCAAATGAAGCTGTTGAGGTTCTGTCCCAGTATTTGGAGGCTGTGAGGGTCTGGATGGAGAACAGGTTGTAGTTCAACTCCGCCAGGACTGAGTGGCTGTGAGTTTTAGATCTGGGAACCAGAATGTTTCCATCTTTGGCTCTGGATGGGATTCCACTGCCTTGTTCAGATTCAGCGCACAATCTGGGGATCCTCCTGGACTCACAGCTCCTACTTGAAAAGCAGGTAGCAACTGTGGCCAGCAGGTCTTTGCAGAACTTTGTCTTGTGCGCTAATCACGCTCATTCCTGGACCAGGAACCCTTGCTTACAATCACTCACATCTTAGCCACCTCCCAACTGAATTATTGCAATGCACTGTAAATGGGCTGCCCTTGGACTATCCAGGAACTTCCATTGGTCCAGAAGGCAGCAGTGCAGGTAGTTATGGGTACAGCTCGTTGTGCCCTTGTGACATTACTATTCCACAAGCTACACTGGCTCCCAGTAGGCTTCTGGGTACAATTTGTTTGCTGGTTGTCACCTTTAAAGCCCTACATAACATAGGGCCAGGCTACTTGCAGGACTGCCTGCTCCCAAGAACCTCTGCCATGAGTTCTCAGAGGGATGGCATGCTCCAGTTTCCCTCACTTTAGCACTGCCATCTTATGGGACCTACAGTAGAAAGTGTGCCTTTTCAATGGCTGCCCCTGTTCTCTGGAACAATCTCCTCATCCCCTCCCCTCCAAAATGATGGGCCCCAACCCTGCTTATCTTTAAAAAAGTAGTTGAGACCTGCTTTTTCCCCAGGCCTTTAAGTCTGGTTGAGTGGAGTCCCCTTCTAGTTGTCCAATTATCCTGTTTGGTCACCATTTTATATTTTCTCTCCACAGCTAGTACTGTGACATACTGTGAATTCAAAGTTCTATGAAGCAGAGCAGCTTCATTATTTTCTCTGAAATTCAGTGATTAATTTCTTCAAATTCCAGCCACACCAACCACTTCAACCTTATCACAAGCTTCATCAGCAGCTGTTTGTTTTACTGTTTCAAGCAGTTACATATTTTAAGATGCCTGAAACTACTGGCATTATATTTCTAACATAGGGTTTTCTGCTTCTTCTTCTTTTTTCTTGTGCTGTGTCCAAAGAGTAACACAAACAGAATAAAAAGTACAAACATTCTTCCAAAATGTTTCAGACAAATTTAATGATGCACTAGTTAATTCAATAGCCAGTGCTAATGTGTCAAAGGAAATGGGAGGTGATACAGTTGCACAAAGTTAAGAGGAGATAAGTATAAAGATTGGACAATTAGAAGTTCAAGGACTTGATTGTTCTTCCAAGTGTGTTTAGCTCATACACAAATAGGCTTTTAATGAACATCTCTGTTACTTTTTTTGTTTTTTGTGTGTTCGGTCTATGACACACTTTTTTTAATAAACTAAATGTGTTAGACATGACAGAATTTATGTTTAATGGCTGAAAAGTAGCTATTTTTCTTGACTGGGAAGTAGTGTTCTGGAACATAAGATGCCATCACCACCACATATACAAACTGCAAACATGTGACAGAAATACTTGGAATAAACTAAGCAATATCCAGAAATAATCAGTGAATTTTGGTATAGATTTGCAAGTATCTTAAAAGAGGCTTGAAAGAAAATATTCTGTAGAACCCTATAGCAAGTAAATGCACATATAGGACTTTGATTTATAGCTACATGATTACATTAAGAGTTGACAGTGTTTATTTATATGTCAGTGTGTATTAAGAAAAAATAGGATGGAGACAGGGTAAGCGGAAGGAATAGCTACACTGAAAAAGGAAAGAGAAATGGCAGGGGAGTGGGAAAGAAAACTGGATGGACCTGAACAAGAAAAGGAGGAACCAAAGCAAGCATTTCTTGCTTTTATAAAAGAATCCCGAAGACAAACAGTCCTTTCCGTGCAAAGAGACACACACTTTGTGACAGCAGTAACTGCAATCATTGGCTGTTCCAGCTCGTTTGTTTTCAGCAGCATCTTCTGTTCTTCTCAGCATATATAAGATGCGCAGTTGAATTGAGGGTGTGTGCATCTTATATATGCTGAGAAGAACAGAAGATGCCGCTGAAAACAAATGAGCTGGAGCAGCCAATGATTGCAGTTACCCTCAACCCTCAATTCAAATTCCTCATCAGATGCTAGAGTTCTACACATTTTTGTCACAAAGCCACACACAAACTTGTCATCAAGCTTTTAATGTCACTTCATTTAGAGGATAACATAAGGAAGGGGAAATACTCCTTCTGTATGGCAACTTACACGTGTGTTCTGCTTTGTCAAGTAGACTTTTGCAGAGAATTTTATCAGGCAAATTATTGAAAAGCTGTGCAGTGCCACTGTAATGGGGCAAAGGTTTTAGCAGTATGACTGTAATGATTGCCTAACCTAATTGAACCAGACTCACAAGTGTAACTTTATGAAATCTGATTTATTGAAGGATTAGTATGCAAATACAGAGAAAGCTGAGAATGAACAAAAGCGCGCAAATTACAAACTAAAAACCCTCCATGCGAACGAAACCCCTCCCTTCACCCAACTGGTTCAAACTCCCTTATCCCCAGGTGCTGGCAACGGACAGTGCCAATCGCCTGGGAAGAAAACCTTGAAACCAAAGTGTAGCCCAAACACATTCCAATCCTAGAAAGCAGATAAGCAGTCCAGCGCAACAATGCCTAACTGCACCCCCCAACCCCGCGTCAGTGAAAGGCATGTGAAACGTTACGATGTAAAGCACTCATCACAACGGGGAACATGACATACCGCCCCCCCCCAAAAAAATTAAGAAGCCTGCTTTGAAGGATAAGCCGAGTGAAAACGGGTTACCAGAATTGGAGCAGAAACATCACGAGCAGCCACCCACTTCGGGTGGGGAAAATGTTTCCATTTGACAAGGTATTGAAGAGTCCCCCGGGCTCTGCAGGAGTCAAGGACCTCCTTCACCTCAAAGTGTTGTTGTCCATCAATCATGATGGGAGGAGGGGGAGGAGGCTGGTTATGCCACTTGTCAGAATGGGTGACAGGTTTGAGCAATGAACAGTGAAAGACAGGATGTAAGCGTTTGAGGTTATGAGGCAAATCCAATTTGAAGGTGACAGGATTCACAATCCCCACAATAGGAAAGGGACCAATGAATTTAGGAGCCAACTTCTTGGAAGGTTGAAGGGACTTAATGAACTTAGTGGATAGATAGACTTTGTCCTCAATTTTAAAATCAGGTTGGAGAGATCTGTGCCTGTCTGCATAGAGCTTGTACGTAGCTTGAGCATCAACCAAAGCCTCTTTGATCATGGGCCAAGCATCAGCAAGTTGCGCAGCCCAATCAGAGGGGGAGCAGGTCTGCGGAGCAGGCTGAGGCAACTCTGGGATGGGAACAAAGTCCCGTCCGAACACAATGCGAAATGGGGTGTGCCCAGTGCTCTGATGCACAGCATTATTGTAAGCAACTTCAGCAAAAGGGAGCAAATCCACCCAATTGTCTTGTTGGTAATTAACAAAGGAACGCAAAAACTGTTCCAGGGTTGAGTTAACAATCTCTGTAGAGCCGTCAGTGGATGGATGCGAAGACGTGGACAAAGTTTGGGCCGTGCCAATCAATTTTAAAAATGACTTCCAGAATTGCGAAGTAAATTGTGTGCCTCTGTCAGTCACCAAACGGGAGGGGGTCCCGTGCAACCAGTAGATGTGGATCAAAAAGAGGCGCGCCAGCTGTTGAGCTGAGGGAATGGAGGCACATGGAATGAAATGGGCCTGCTTAGAAAAATAGTCTTTTACAACTCAAATCACTGTTTTCCTCTGACTGGGAGGCAAGTCTACAATAAAATCCATGGAAATATCCTCCCACGGGCGGGAGGGACTCACAACTGGCTGCAGGAGCCCTTGGGGCTTCCCCCCCTTCCGTTTAGACATTGCACAAACAGGGCAGGAAGCCACATAATCCTTAACATCCCCTCTTAAGGTGGGCCACCAAAATTGGCGCCTTACCAGGTGCAGAGTTTTAACAAAACCAAAGTGCCCAGCCACCTTATCATCATGAGAACGAGTGAGGATTTCAGCCCTTAACGTTTCAGGAACATAAAGTCTATTTTGTTTCCAAGCCAAACCATCAGTAAAAGAAACATTGTCTTTATTACATTGCAACCAAGTATCTGTTGACAGCTCTTGTACGAACTGCTGCTGCAATTGAGAGGAAACTGGCAATCTCCTCCCCCCTGACGAAGGCTGAGCCGGAGGCTGCTGTGCTCTGGTGTGACTGCGCGTGACAGCCTGAAATCCTAATTGTGGCTCGGTCCAAACAGTACCTACTATAGCCGGCGCAGGACCAGCGTCCTGGGGCAAGCGGGATAGAGCATCAGCCAAGAAGTTCTTTTTGCCTGGAATGAACTTCAGCTGGAAATTAAATCGGCTGAAAAATTGAGCCCAGCGAACTTGCTTAGGACTGAGGTGGAGGGGAGTGCTGAGCGCCTCCAGATTCTTATGGTCCGTCCAAACCTCAAAAGGACATGTAGCCCCCTCTAAAAGGTGGCGCCAAGCCTCTAAGGCAGCTTTTACTGCAAAAGCCTCCTTTTCCCAAACATGCCATCTACGTTCAGTTTCAGAAAACTTGCGGGACAAATAGGTGCACGGTTTTAGGTGATCAGATGCATCCTTTTGTAACAAGAGCGCCCCAATGGAGAAATCAGAAGCATCCACTTGAACCACAAAGGGTCTAGTGGGATCAGGATGTTGTAAAATTGGCTCAGCAGTGAACAGGCTCTTAAGCTTGTCAAAAGCTGCTTGGCACTGGGGCGTCCAATTCAGAAGTGCGCCTGGGTTTTTCACCTTACGGGTGTCACCCACCCCTTTGGTTTTTAAGAGATCAGTGAGGGGTAGAGCTATCTCAGCGAACCCCTTTACAAATTGACGGTAAAAATTGGAAAATCCTAAAAAAGATTGTAATTGCCTTCTGGTGCGTGGGCGCTCCCACCCCATGATAGCCTGGATCTTGCCAGGGTCCATCTCAATGCCTTTAGCTGAGATTCTGTATCCTAAATAATCAAGTTGCGACTTATGAAATTCACATTTGGAAAGTTTGGCAAACAATTCTGCATCTCTGAGTTTGCTTAGAACCTTTTTCACTAAAGATTCATGCTCCTGTTCAGTTTTAGTGTAAATCAAAACATCATCTAAGTAGACCAGTACCCCCTTAAACAAATGTTCATGTAACACTTCATTGATCAATTGCATAAAAACACCTGGTGCCCCTGCCAACCCAAATGGCAAAACCTTGTACTGAAATGAACCCAATGGACAGTTAAAAGCAGTTTTCCATTTATCCCCCTCCCGGATGCGTATGCGAAAATAGGCTTCACGTAAATCCAATTTAGAAAAGACCTTCCCCTTGGACAGATGTGCTAACATATCCTTTATTAAGGGGATTGGATATTTATTCGATATGGAAGCGGCATTTAATCCACGATAATCTGTGCATAATCTCAATGTCCCATCCTTTTTCTCACGGAAAAGGACAGGAGCGCCAACCGGCGAGTTTGCCGGCTCGATGAAACCCCTGGCCAAGTTCTTATCCATGAAGTCTCGTAGCACCTCCAGTTCCTTCTGGGTCATGGCGTACATTTTTGGCTTGGGTAACGTGGCGTTGGGGACCAGCTCTATGGCACAATCAGTTTTACGATGGGGTGGGAGCTGATCCGCTTCCTTTTCCCCAAAGACATCAGCAAAGTCCCGGTATCTGTCTGGCAAGCCCTCCAATGGAGGCACATTGAACTGTGGAGCCATTGCCCCAGCCCTCCCCACTGCAGCCGACGTTAACTGTTCCGCAGCTGGAGCCTTGTAAAAGCCATCTGGAAAAGTCAGAGTTCTATGCTCCCAATTGATATGGGGATTATGCCGGACCAACCAAGGAATCCCCAGAATGACAAGGGGGGTCCCCACAGGGGCTACCACAAATTGGTGGGTGCCCAATTGCAGAGCCACCATGCCTGTGAAATGAGTCACCGGTTTCCCTCCCGCCATAGAACCATCCAGCTGGGTGAAAATCATGGGCTTTTGTAATGGAAAAGTAGGCAACTCCAAAGCAGCCACTAGATCAGGGTGCATTAAACACTTCAAGCACCCTGAATCGATCAACCCCCACACCTCTACGGTTTTCTTGCTGGATCCTAACTTCAACTTTACGTTTAAAGTGGGGCAATTGCCACTCACCAACACATCCTCACGCCCATCATCCACCACCTGCCCAGAGGCGCTTCTTAAAGCAGGTGGCGGGCGTTTCCCGCCAGTTCTTTGGGGTCTTGTTCCTCCTCTCCCTCATAGTAAGGAGTCTCCTCGACTTCGGTCTTACCCTGGGCTGCTCTCATCTTCCTGGGCAGTGTGGGCGACTTTCCAGGTGACTTTCCCTGCCGAACTTCTGGCCAGGGTTTCAGGCACGCAGCTGCTCTGTGCCCTTCTTTTCCACACCGCAGGCACTGACCTTTTGCAAAGCGGCTCTCCTTCTCCTCCTGCCATACCGTTCGCCCCGTTCTGCCCGTGGTGCCCGTGGACTTCGCAGCTCTTATCATGGCCATTTGCTTGGGACCCTTCCTGCTTTGTGCAAACTTAGCGTGGGCTTGCTCAACGTTCCCTGCCAGCTGGATCCAGTCATATAGGGTAATAGGATCTTCTCTTCCCAACGACCATCTCAGCAACTCGGGCCTCAGACCATCCTTAAACATTTCTATTAAAGTCATTTGCGACCAATCGTCCACCTTTGCAGCTAAAGCTTGGAATTCTAGGGCATAGTCTACAACGGACCTTGATCCTTGAATCAGTTCCCTCAGAGCCACCTTGGCTTTCTCTTTAGCTAATGGGTCAGCAAAATGCAACTTGAGCGCCCATGGGAATTCTTCGAACTCGTCTAATTCCAGGGCATCCATCTCAGTTAATTGGACAAACCAATCAGCTGCCCTCCCCTTCAGTTTGGTGGCAACAGCATTTATCTTAGCCCTTTCAGAAGGAAACAGCCTCCCAAACTCCTCCATATAGCTTTTAGCATTGGTCAGGAAAAATGACAGCTTAGTGGGATCCCCATCAAACTTGACAGTGAAATCCCTGTATCTCGCGCCCTGCGGGCTCCTCTTCCTCTCCTTCTGCCCAGCCCTTCTCTTGGACACAGGGGATCTTCCCAATTGGGGGGGGGAATTCGAAATCCTGACTTTGGGATTTCTCTTCTCATCCTTATTTTCCCTCCTTCCTCTGTCTTCCGAACGCCGTGGGGGCGATGGGGACGAACGTCTGGGACTGCTAGATGGTGATTCCGCCCGATGCCTTCTCCGATCCTTCTTCCTCACACCCGAGGGTGGGGGGAGAGATGGGGGACGACTGTCTGGAATGATGTTCCCTTCTCCCTCTGTCTGGGCCCCACAAAGCCAATGATATTTTCATCATTTCTTCTAGGGACTGCATCCTGGCTTCCCACTCTTGTAACCTCACAGGGGTCTCGGAATCCTCCGACCCTCTCTTATCGGTCCTGGCTACATTCGGAGACAGCGGGTACCTCTGCTTCCAAGACGTCTTCGACGTCCCTGGTAGGGTTCCCTGCTCCTCATCCCACATCACCTGTTCAGCCGGCGATTCTTCTGCTTTCTTAACCACTTTAGATTTCACAGTTTTCCCTTTCGCTGGACTGGAACTCGAAGTCTCCTGTAGGTCCTCCGACTCCGGAGTGGGGGCCTTTTCCCTTCTCTTTACCGTGGAATCCGGCTCCCCCGCACTCGAATATTCACTTTCTCCCGAGTAAGGAGTAGGCTCAGTCATCGCTAACTTTATTTCCTCACAGATTACTCTGGAAGGATGTTAACGGTAAAGTTTTATGATTCTCAGCTTTATGTAATGATTGCCTAACCTAATTGAACCAGACTCACAAGTGTAACTTTATGAAATCTGATTTATTGAAGGATTAGTATGCAAATACAGAGAAAGCTGAGAATGAACAAAAGCGCGCGAATTACAAACTAAAAACCCTCCGTGCGAACGAAACCCCTCCCTTCACCCAACCGGTTCGAACTCCCTTATCCCCAGGTGCTGGCAGCGGATAGTGCCAATCGCCTGGGAAGAAAACCTTGAAACCAAAGTGTAGCCCAAACACATTCCAAACCTAGAAAGCAGATAAGCAGTCCAGCGCAACAATGCCTAACTGCACCCCCCAACCCCGTGTCAGTGAAAGGCATGTGAAACATTACGATGTAAAGCACTCATCGTAACGGGGAAGATGACAATGACCAAAACAGGCTCTACTCTTCAACAGAACAGTTTGTAATTGCAAGGTTTTAAACTTAGTGTGCTTCTTTTTTTTTTTAAATCAAGGGTGCACTGCAGACCAGATTAGAATATGGTCCAAAGCAAAATGTAAGAAGATTTTTGCCAGCTGGTATGAACACATGGCTGCTAATCATTATTAAAGGGTTAATCCACAATTTAATGGTATTTGTTTTTCTAAAATATTTCTTTCATAAAGACCCAATTAATTATACAAGCATATAGTAGAGCTTCTCTTTAACATCTGCCTCATAGATCAAAATTTAGGAGCTTTTCCTAATCTGACATATTATTTAGTATGCAAAACTAGGGCACTATAGCCATTAATTTATCTGAACTTTGAGTTCCTGCTTTTTTCTCATTTTACTAAAAAAAAATGCATTGTGATGGGAAATGAGAGCTCTAATTACTTTGCAGAAAAGAAGTGATTAAGACGATATAAGGGGGAGGCTTTTTTTTAAATAATTTTTTAAATAATTTTGTTGTAATCTACCCAGAGTCTTCTGATTAGGGCAGGCTATAAAAAACTGTAAATAAACTGTGGGCTTCCAACCAAAAGGGGGGGGGGGAAATCCCTGTTATATATCCTTATATCCAAATCAGAATAGTTCAAAAGGAACAAAGAAGACTGGCATAAGCCAAAACCACAAGAAACAAAAAGATATAACTTTCTATGGGGGCAAATGGGGATGGGGCAGATGAACCCTTGCAGGGTCACTCTGAGAACTGTTCTAGGCATCCGATGAACAAAGTTGCTCGGTTTTCTTCAGAGTTGGACTCTGGCTAGGCAGATTCAGTGGAGGTGACTGAGGCATGTCCTAGCTTGGTTATCCAGAAGGAATTCAAACCTGTCAATACTAAGGAAGTGAGCTCTGCCACCTGTAGTCTAAATCCATGCCCCTCTTGATTGGATCAAAGCAGTGGTAAGTGCCTCTTTGCAGGAGTGGGTGGTTCTGTTGACCTTGAAAGAGGCAGTGGTTCACCCATTCCTCAAGAGGTCATCCTTGGATTCAATAGTTTTGGATAACTTCCATTCAGTCTCCAACCTTTCCTTTCTAGGGAAGATTGTTGAGAGGTGGTGGGCTCCCAGCTGGAGGTGGGCCTCGATAAAGCAGATTATCTGAACCTTTTTCAATCAGGATTCAGGCCAGGCTATCATACTGAGACAGCATTGGTTGCACTTATGGATGACCTTTGGAGGGCATGGGATGGGGGTGGTATATCCATCCTGGCCCTCCTGGATCCCTCAGCATCTTTCATTACCAGTGATCATGGTATCTTCCTGGACCAGGTCTGGGGATTGAGAGTGGGAGGCACTGTTTTGCAGTGGTTCTCCTTTTTCTGTAGCCAGTACCAGTCACTGTTAGTAGTGGAGGAGAGACTAGTTCACTGTTATGTGGGGTGCCTCAGGGCTCAGATTTCTCTCCCCTCCTATCTGTCGAAGCCACTGGAAGAGGTCATTTGGCAGCATGGGATTTGGTATCATTAGTATGCTGATGATACACAATTATGCATCTCTACCCCATGCCAGGCAAGTGATGCTGTTTAGGTGCTTGCTCAGTGCCTTGGGTCTGTAAGGGCCTGGATGGGGAGAAACCGACTGTGACTCAACCCTAGCAAGATAGAATGGTTGTGGGACTTTGAAGTTGACATCTCTGACTCTAGAATAGATAGCACTCCCCTGCACAGATCTGGGCTCAATTTGGGGGTCTTCCTGGACTCCTGGTTCCTGCTGGAAGAGTAGTTGGCAGCCATGGCAAGGGGGGCCTTTGCAGACATCTTGTGCATCCGTTGTGCCCATTCCTAGACCAGGAGGCCTTGCTCACAGTCACTCATGCCTTAGTATTAATACCACTTGTATTATTACAACACGGTCTATATGGGGCTGCCCTTGAAGACTATCCGGAACCCACAGCTGGTCCAGAATGCAGCAACACACACAGTTTGCATACCCCATGGTTCACTTGAGTTACACGACTGCTGTGTGAGCTGCACTGGCTCCCAGTTGCATTTTTATGGTGTATCCCCTTTAAAAGTACTCTGTGTATGGATAGATTACCCAGGACACTCCTTCCTACCCCTAAGCTCCCAATTAAGTAACAGGGTAAAGTACCACCCTGACCTTCCCAAAATACTGTTCAAGCCAGTCAGATTTTTTGGCATCCTATTGAACATATAAGAAAATACCCCTTTCTTTGTAGCAAAATTATGGTAATGGATTAAGTAAGTAACAATTGCTGTCCATTCATGACATCTAAAACTGGCTGTGTGTATCATAGTTGATGGTTCAGAATTCTCCTGTCCTGCACCCTTATAATCCCAAATGTCCAAGGGTGACCCAGCAAAATGTCTTCTGCTCATCCTCCTAATGAGACATTTTCCTTTTCAGGACTAATTTCGAGATTCTTACCCAGTAGAATGTCATTATATAACTCACTCAAGTCAATATCATATCCAATCATGGTTTGAACTAACCAAATATAGGAATGAGAGTTAGATTACTTCCAATACTTTACTCTGATAAATAAAATATTCCTTGATTTTGTGGAACAGGCCAAGCATCTTTGCTGCTGTTTTCCAGAATAAAAGATTGTGGATTAATTAAAAGTTTGTTCTGGGAAGACTGCTTTGCAGACAGGATGCAAAATAGTATTCTGATGTGATCTCAGTTTTTGGAACAGCTGAGAGAAGCAGTATTGCAATATAAATTTTATATTTATTAATCCCAGATTAATTCCTATAACAACTTATTACTTATGTGTTTCATGTAAATATAAATTCTGTCTGTGATGATGGATTCTTAGGCCTTTTGTCAGCTGTGCTGTTTAGCAAATCCAACACAAATTTGAATTTAAAAACCATGTATTGGAACTGTAAGGGGGGAAAGGAAACTCTAAGGCAAGGGGCATTGGATAGGCCATTACAGGAGAAGGAACTCTCATGTTGCTGCAGGTCCCTTCTTCTAAGCTATTTGCCTCTAACCTGGGCCCATTAGCCATATGTCAGATTCCTTGGTCTCCAACTGCTGCTGGTAAATTTCAGCTCTGTATGCAATAAAACTCTATCCATCAGGTGGATGAGAATACAGACCTAGCATTTACTATTGAGACATGTACTATTCATGCTCAGTGATGAAGCCCTGTTAGAAACCTGGCCATTGGGTTTCAGATTCTGCAGCAGTCACAACACCAAGCTCAGGAAATAAAGGTTTCCATTAGTGAAAACCTCGCAGTGACCAAGAACAATGACCCAGAGGTGATTAGTTGCAAGTGCCTGTATGCTAAGCTGAATTGCAGAGACAAGCTAGGATTACAAGTGGTGTAACAGCTGCCCAGTGCTGGGGAATGGCCCTTCATGAACTCCTATATCTCATCTTGAGAGTGGTGTAGAGTCCCTGAGGGATATGATCTTGGATGATTTCAACCTCCATGCCCTAGGAGGGAATCTAGAGTGGCTCATGAGTTCATGGTCTTCATGATAATCATGAGCATAGCAGAAGCAACAGCAGCTTCAGTGCACATAGGCAGGCACCTGCTTGATATGTTCTTTACTTCAGAGCAGATGAGATGGAACCTGGATACGAGAGACAGAACCTACAACTGTACTTTGCCATAGTCAGATCATTTGCTGATCAAACTACGGATTGTAGCCTTCTGGGACCTATGCAAGGGTTAGGGTCTGATGGATCCAGAGGGCGCTTGGAAATTTTCACAACTATTTGGTGGGCAGCTCTGACTTAAACTTGACCAGTCTCTGGAATAAAGAGGCAGCTTTTATTAAGTGGGAGATTAAGTGATTGAAAAGATGATGAGACTGACAGTGACATAAAAGCAAAAGTGAACATAATTAAGCACAGACACAAGCTTATGGAGCCTACTCTGCCAATAAGAGCGGAGACGTATCAGAACTTCTCTACACTTACTGCATCCATTGACTCAGTTCTCTGTAACTGAGATCCTTTCAGGGAAGTATAGGCAAGACAAGGCACCTGCAAGCCATCTGGATGGTTTTTCTCAAGTCACCTGTATTCACTTTGGTTTGAATTCCAGTTGGGCTGTTCCAAGTGAGGCAAAGGGGCAGTACCTTGAGTTATGACAGAGGATTCTTTTGAATTTGTGGAACCTGAGGAAATGCATAGGATTTGCTATAGTATGAATTCCACCTCTGGTCCATGACTTGGGGGTTCTCCTGGACTCCTGGGTCCTGCTGGCACAGCAGGGGGATGCTATGGCCATGGGTCTTTGGCTGGTGCATTAATTATAGCACTGTCTGGACCAGGATGCTGTGGTGATAGTGACTCATGCTCTAATTGCCATATAACTGGCCTATTGCAATTCACTCTACATGGGGCTGCCTTTGAAGATGACTCAGAAGCTGCAGCTGGTTCAGAATGCAGCAGCAAGGCAGCTAGCTCAAGAAGCCTGCTATTAGCAGATTACATCTATTAGGTCACTGTATTGGTAGTCAATAAGCTTCCAGGCTCAGCTCAAAGTGCTGGTCATTGCCTTAGAAGGTCTGTACAACATGACACTGATATATACAGTATCGGGCTATATCAAACATGGTTCCAGCCATCTGCCAGCCTTTTGAGGTAGACCAGTCAAGGAATAACCACATGAACTATTGGAATTCTATTGTTATAGGCTATAATGACTGAATCTTGAAAGCTTGACTGAGATTCTCTCTCTCTCTCCCTTCTTATACAAAAAGAATTAAGGCAGGGCAATGTTGAATTTTTTTCCTTCTACAACATGCAGTTGAATGATCAAGAGAAGGCCTATTGGGTCTCCTCCCCAAACAAATATAGGGAGTGGGGGCAATTTTTTTCAGTAATAGCCCTCTCAGTCTGGAATGCTCCACCTACAGGAGTTGGGCTGACACTTGCTTATTTATACAACTACATCTTATTTTTATGGCTACTTCATTATACACACATCTGCCACTTGATGAATATCATGCAATATATTTGAAATAATATATTTCATTCATTAATTAAACTTAGCAAAAATTTGCAAATACGGTTTAGAAATGTACAATGTAACCAGAGTGTGTATGTTATTTGTGCCTTTTTATCAGTAGTACTCTCTTAATTTTGTTAGAAGATCACAGAACTCTTTTTAACATACATTTTGTTTATGTAAAGAAGTCTATGACAGTTCAGTTGTTAGGCTTTAAAACTTCAATCCATAAGGCTTTCAGAATATAAAATGACATGCTTGTGATGCATAAGGGCCTGTCCTGATATAATCCCTTCATTATTTGGAAGCATAATCATATTTATTAGGAAACTGCTCACCAGCTACAGACATGGACTTAATTAGTGCCTTTAGGGAACCTATAATATAATTGCAAATTTGGACAAGTAAAGACAACTTCTGTTGATTAGGTGAAATTCAGTCACTGCAATTTTTCAGCATCCTTGACTTATGAAAAATGTGCTCTTGGTATACAGTGGTTGCTAGAAAATAAGCAACTGACAACTCTGAACGATTATGCAGGAAACAAAGATGAATATACTGAATTGAGGCCTCCGTTTATTGATAAATACATCAAAACAGTAAATAGCACTTGGAGAAAGCTGAATATGCAAGATAATTAACAGCATGGTACTTCCAAATATGTTTTCCGTATGTCTGCTACTGTCTCCCTTGCAGTAATACTGTAGATATTAGTATGGTTTATAATACCGACTCCTAACCTCATCTCCTGCCTAGCTTCTTTCTAACTCCTGATTCCTGTCTGTGTCCATAACTCAACTGTGACACAGAAATGGTCAGATAATATGCCTTGGTTCCTTCTATCTGTGGGTATTTCCCTATACTGAATATTAAACTGCAGCTTTGCTTGGTAGCGTTTTGACAAGCACTGCTAAAAATATATACTTCAATTATATTTAGTCCAGTGTTAAGAATATAGCCCAAGAATGAGGGTAAGATTTTATTTGGCTTCTCTACAGTGTACCCAGACTTATTTGTTATTTCTTCATTTGTACTCAGCTCAGGTTCTTGATGCTTTTAATCAAATGCCTTTCTAAAGATCTCATTTTTAATACAAGTGTGCTATCGCTATTCTCCATGATGGTTATTATGATAATTTGTTCATTGACCTCTTAAAATTCTGAGTACTCTGTGAAAAATTGAATAATTCTGTGTCAAAGTGATTTTATTTGGGAGATACAATAAGAAAGAAAGAAAAAATAAGACAGGAAAAAATGTCACTTTCTCACTTTTCCAAAAATTTATTTTCCTCATAAGATTATGCATTTTTATTCATCAGATCATGCATATCCTCATACATATTTTTAAAGTCTGCCCCAAAATTATGTATTTTTGTGCATAGATATAGATATGAGTTGTTATTTAAATATGCAATTGTAGGTTCATGTTCTCAAATATATGCATTAATTGTTGAAAAGTACATTGCAAGTTCTTAAAAAGAAGTTCAGATATCAGTTCTGGAAGTGAAAATTCTATAGGTTCATATTTAAATAGCAGCAAATAAAATTATTCTATTTTATAGATATTTATGCTGTTTTAACATTTTAATAGTTTTAAAATAAAAACTCAGTTTGTCTCCTACCTCAAGCTTCTGTAAAACATCACATACAATTAGTTGTAAAATTCAAAATAAAATATCTTGCTGTTCTATAAATATTTATTCAGTGAATAATCCTACTGAATGTTACCCTTTTTTCCCTTATCCAATCACTTTTAAAAAATCCCTGATTTTGATCTGACTTCTTGAACTAATGGGCAGATCAGAATGCAGTTCTCCTTTGATTTCTGTGAATTTTTAAAGCATTTCCCATCTCTAAAAGTAATACAAAATGTATTTATGAATACATGCGATATACCAAAGTGTGTACAGAATTGTGTATCCTGTAGAGAAAAATGTGTTCATGCATTTTTATTTTTAAATACAGGAACAGGCTAGAACGGGCTAAAGAAATGTAGATGGAAAACAACCAAAAATAGACTGCTCCTTTTATCTCTAGACCAGAAGCTATGCTGTGGTCAGTTTCACAGCTCAGTCTTTTGGCACAGAGTTGTGAAATTGCAGTTAGTAAAATGGCACAAATAAGCTCTCTCCTTAGAGCACTAGCATCATTATCAAGTTAGTAGTGCTAGATCAAGATTTCTGCTGCTATACTGATCAAGAGAAAGCTGCTCCCATTGCCTCATTACAAAATTATTCTACAAAAAAGAGGGTCCATATGCCTAAATCGGTATACTTTTGACTACCTTAATTCAGGGATGAGATGATACATCCAACTTTCCCCATCATTAGTCATGCTAGCTGGGCTGATGAAAATTGGAATCGAGCAATGTATGACAGCCATTAATGATTGACATTGAAACTCTCTTACTTTCTGTATATAAGCTTGCACTTTTAGTAAAATAGAGCAAATGAAAAGGAAGCCTGGCAAATTCAAGATATACAATAGAGAGACAGAAGAAACAATGAATATTTTAACTGTAGTATATGTTTATTTATTAAAGGGGAGTAGCATGTCAAATACTTATTTTAGCTTTGAATATTCTACCTTTGTGTGCCACCAACAGGCTTGCTGCCTTTGTAGATGCTTCAGTTGACGTCACCTGTTGTATTCATACATATTTTTAGATGTCTTTCTTCTTACATAAAATGTTTAATTGTGCTGTTTGGCTGTAAAATCAGTGAAAGCTATGACACTTCTCAGACGAGGAAAAATCTGCATTAAATCACATGCCTGTTTAAATCACATGCAAACCTGACAGCAGAGGAAGTGGCTGCCATTGGAGAGGCCAAGCAGTTTTCCTCCTTATTGCAGAACATGGAAACTGTCCTGGCTGAGTTGAAATAAGTGTGACTTGGTTTTATGTATCTTCTGCTGTGCAATGCAACCCCTCCCCCAGGTAAATATTCATGTGTTGAAATCTCATGCAAACAACTTTTGGGGGGAAGATACTAACATGTTTGCTATGTTATGATTTTGGCTGTAGCTGTGTAATCAGAAAGGAGGTGTCAGGTGTCAGACCATTTTTTCAGTATATAATTTACCAAATGCTTTCAAGTTACACAATACTTATGAAGAGCAGCAAAAATCCTAGTGATGAGAAAGAATCCTATTCAGCATTTAGGTAAAGAAATTAAAAATAACTGATTACAGAGTGAGGAATTTGAGGAACATTTTCAAGGCAAGAGGAAAAAAATGTTTCCATCTTGGAGAGCAAGTAAAGAAAGATTGGATTAAAAGGATGAAGGGCATTCAGGAATCATAGCTTTTGTAAAGTCTCTCTTTTCTGTACAGATATTGAAAATATCCAACAAGGTTTTTCTCACTGCTGTGAAATTGGTGTGAGATGATGAGATATATAAAACTGGGCATTGCTTGTTGTAGAGTTTGGGAAAAATAACAGAAAGAATAACGTCAATGATATTGATAGCAGTGTGGCTTTACATGGCACTAGGAAGCAGTGGATAACTCCATGTAAAATGTAATACTTTTTTCTACACCAGAGGATGTCAGGAAGGGAGGTAATTTCCTTATGATTCATCATTTACTTCAAAATGCACTGTGCAAATATGCATTCAACTCTAATAGAGCAACTATTATGCCTTCTACATCATCCATCTTATTAGTTATCTTTCAAAGAATAGATAGTTCATTATCAGCTTACATATTAGAAAACACTAGAAAAGTGTTAAATCATGCATAATTATAGCCTTTCATTATATATGGTTACTGTTATTCTTTCCAGCCCAATGGCATGTTGGTAAGCAACTATATAAAGGGACTTGGGACTCTGTCCATCAGCAGAATAATTATCTGGGAACTGAAGAGAACAGGACCAAATTTGGTATGGCAAGAGAATCCAGCAAAAGAAAGTTAAAATAGCCCTTATCTGGCTACGAGCTGTAGAAAAAAAAAAGTGCATCTCTATGGAGAGTCAGTTGGGCAACTGATCAGTATTTTGCCAACTCTTCCTACCTAAGCCCTTCTTCCTTCTGGTCACAATATTCAGAGATTGTTATTATTAAGGAGTTATAAAAAATTCCAGAAACCATGCTTTGCATACTTTCCATATCTTGTTTATAAACTCACTTCGGGGAAGATCCATGGGATTTTAAAAGATGTTTATCTACAGTATCTGGCTTTGTAGTGAGATTAATTTATCACAGCCTGTCCCATTGTTTGTGGTTAAATTTGCATTACTGCCTGTTACATTAGCCTTCCCAAACTTGGTGTCCCTCAAATGTGCAACTCCCAATTCACATGCTGACTAGAGGTCATCAGATTGAAGAAAATTATATTAGATTAGATGACCCAAATTCTTCAGCTCATCGTCCCCTTCATGAAGTTTCAGATTGTTCATCGATCCCCATTTATTATATGAAAATAATTTAATAAATACTACTTTAACTAATAATACTATGAATAATAATAACAACAACAACAACAACTCAGGGCCACTCTCTCTGGCAGCTGACCATCCAACCCTGGGTAACACTATCTTGCCGCTAGCCACCTCACCTTCAGAACTAGGGACTGGCATGGAGCTCTACAGAGACCCCAAAAGATTGACCCCAACTGCCCTTCCATCATTTATCAACCACATATTGACCCCCAGACATTTATTGACCCTTTGTATAGTCCCATCGGCCCTTGGGGGTTGATACCGACCACTTTGGGGAACCCTTCTACAGATTATAATCACTACCTCATAAAGCTGTAAACATCTATAATGACCTTAAAAGCAGCCATCATGTGGTAAATAGTAAATATTTTAAAATCATTTTAAAAGGTCAGATGTCTGCTGAGTGTTTGAAATTATTTGAAAAGAAGGAAACCTGACATCTTAGTTGTTTTCCTTTGGGATTTATATCAGCAAGAATAGCATCTTGTTCCCTTCAGGCCTTATAATCCCAGTCCGTTGCTCAGTGGGAAGGACATTTCAGAAAGGAATTGGATCACATTTCATTGACACGTTTCTCTTCTTTTGTGCCAAATATATTTAGTGGGCCTTTCAGGGAGATGAGAAAGGGGACAATAGATCCTTTGAACACTGCTAAAGTTTTGTTCTAAGAATCAGGTCCTCGCCAAGGTAAACATGTGATCAGTAAAACATTGTTATAATTACTCCCAGTCATTTTGAGAAGTTAGCTTTGAAAATGACATTACTGTCATCACAAAGCCCTCATGAATGAACATGTGTTACAGTTTACACATATTTTTTCTCTGAAATATCTGGTTGAGTTGTTACCATATGTTTTAATTTTCGATCAGATACTACAGATTTAAACAAGGGTTTTTAGACTGTACATCTATGAGTATTCCATACTTTATTTGAAATAAGCACAAATATACTTCATAACCATGGCACTCTTAAACTGAAAGAACATGATCTAGTGTATCAAGCTTTATTAGCAAGCGTTCAAGAAAGAGGAGCCTCAAATATCTATGCATTTATGTTTTCCAAGTTGCATCTTTTGTGGCAAGTCTCTGTTTACCAAGAAAATAAATGCCATATTCAGAAGTTACCCTCAATTTCAAGAGCTTTCCATGTCATCATTGGTAAATATGTGAGCTTTTAAATAGAGTATTTTAGCAGTTTTTATTTGTATTGAAATATTTAGCTTTTTAACTAATCCAAATTAATTATGGATGAGCCGTGTCCTAGCAACTCTGAACTATTCACAGTGATTATGACAAAACGCTTTTTTAATAACGTAGAGGAACATGAGATGGAAGATCAAAAATATAAAACTATTTATTGATTCTAAATATGTATTGTTTTTCATGTCCAAGTCTTTACAAAGTAATCCATGCATAAAGAGCAGAATATATAAATGCAAGGTAGCAAGCTAAATAGGTGCATGATGAACTCTTACAGTGCAAGAAAAAATTGTCCTTTATGAATTTGTTTAATAACAGCATCTAGAACCCCATAAATAGTAGTACAAATTGTGTTTATTTTGGTATTAGAGGTTACAATTGCAGATCTAAAAAAAGGCAGGGATACAACCCCCTTATATAGGTTTATGCAAATCAAAGCATACATGTAACCCATGAGGCTAGAGGTAGTGAGATAATTAAGGTGGGACTACAGACAATTATTTTATTAAGAATACAGAGAAGGTATGTTAGAATAACAGTTAATGTCTGATCCCCCCCCCCACCCGTTATCTCCCTTGTCCTTGCTTCTCATAGCTTTCCTCACCTCCAAGTATGCCTTCTTGATATCACCATTCCTTTGCCTTCTAAGCATGTTATGGCTGTACTGACATTTTCACTGCTTCTCTAAGGGGCCAGGAAAGGTGATGGGGGTGGGATATGATCTACTTAGCCTAGCCAATGCTGTTTTCTCTTTAAACAATTCACACAAGGAAATATTAATCAAAATTTATTTGCAGTCCAAGACGAAACACCATGAGGAAATACACAAGTGAAAATATTCTGTGCTGCTTTGTTGAAAGCTGAACTGAAGAGGCCAAGCAGAAGGAAGGTGCTTGAGGGAGAAACACCAAGGAGAAAGAGTATAAGTGTAACAAGGTGCAGGGATGAATACACAAGGGATGTGGTAGCTCGGGCCCCAATGGGTCCTACAAGGGGCCTCCAGTGCCTTCTCCCACAACTCTGTTGCATCCTTGCTGCAATTTCTGGGGAGAGCCGACAGCATATGCTGCTACCAGCTGCTTTACTCCAGAGAAAACTCTCTCTACCCCATAGTTCAACAGCAAGGAAGTAAGTGGCAACCCCCTGCCTTCAATACTCTGATATTTCCCAGAACGAGCAACATAAATTCATTAAGAGTTCTAAATCTTTATTTTAAATAACAAGGTCAGAGATCCAGAAGGCAGTAGAAAAGAGAAAGTAAAGAAGAAATGACCTACTGCTTACTGAAGACCCTGATCTCAATGAGTTCCTGCTCAGCCCAGAAACTCAAACAAGCCTATCAGAACAAATTCACATAGCGTAGACCTCAGTCCGTAAAACAGACTCAGTGTCATGATCACCGTTGCGATGCTTGTGACATCGCAACGGCTCGCATGACAATACAAGGAAATGGGTCTCTGGCGGATTAGGCAAAGGCAACTAAGAAACACAAAGAACCAGCGGCAGGTGCGAGGAAACTAAGTAACGACCGAGACTGATACAAAGTAGCCAACGGGTAATTGACTAACAACAGGAGAGGCGCGCCAGGGCTTTCGAAGAATTAAGAGCCTGATCGCCCAGCAATGGATCGTTACCGCACAGGAAGGCGATTGAGGCGATGCCCGGGGCGCAGGGGGGCTGCACGACCTCCCACCTGGCAGGGACGAAACCGTTGGGACTCGTGGGACGCACCTGGGATGATGTGGGGTGGAGCGCTGACCAGCACGGGCTATTTAAATCCCGTTCCAGCGCACTCCCCTCACTCTCAGCTTTCTAAGGGCATGCACTCTATTCCCAAATAAACCCAGAACCTAAGTCTACACTAGCGTCTGTGTTTTTATTGGGTCTCAGGCAGAGCCTGACACTCAGTGTTGCGACTAGCTTCGCTGAACTAAGCTTGCTGTCCAAATCCACTAGATTCCAGCCCAGTTGCTGCTGGCTGAGACATTTACCTTTCTCTTCCTTTCAGCCAACCTCAAAGCAGAGAAAAGCAACACCAAACCACAAAGACAAAATGGAGATTTCCCTCTCCTCTTGTAAAAGCTTACCTGCTAGGGGAAACCCACCCACCTGAATGGCTTCTCAGCATTCATTTTCCTGGTTTACCTGAATTGACAGGTCAGCTACTTCCCTTTTGCTCATTCAGTGTCTGAAAGTGTTCCTCTTCAGATGGAAATTTTCTGACATTCATTACAATAAGCTTATTACATGACTCTTGGTGAGAAGCTATTCCAGTGTAGCTATCTTATGGGCTCTGTGTTTCGCATTGTTAGGCCAGAATAGCTGTTACTGTGAGAGTTACACAGCTGGGCTCTTATTCTTTTTGCTATTAATTTCAGAGAGCCTTATATTTGTATCTAATGCTTTGCACGTACTGTATGGAGCTAAGTCAAAGAAGGTTAACTTGCTTTGAGGGCTGCTAAATAATCCTCCTTTGATTTGTGTGATAAAATAATGGATTGAAAAAAAAATAGAACTTAATATTATAAAAGCAGTGAAATTAAATTTGCTGTGCTATGCCAGATGGAAAGCGTTCCTTGGGTTTGCTCCAATCCTTTCTGCTTAATTTCCAATGGCATCTACTTCATTAAAAGAATTAAGGAGAAAAAAAATACTCTGTTCTCGATTCTGTAATAAGGCACAGAAAATGATACTGCCTTTCAGATTGTGTAGTATAAAACAAATACATGAAAACCAAAGATCTTTGGTTTAGTCGCACCGTAGGCCTGAAAACCGGCTGGGTGACCTTGGGCCAATCACTCTCAGCCCAACCCACCTCACAGGGTGGTTGTTGTGAGGAAAATAGGAGGAGGAAGGAGGATTAGATATGTTCGCCGCCTTAAGTTATTTGTAAAAATAATAAAGGTGGGGTCGAAAATAAATAAAATATTAAGCATTTATGTTTCTTTTCATTTTTCTATCACTGAAAAGAAATCATTGTAATAAGCTTCTCTTTAGATATTTTAAATGTCATAATAATATTTGTGCCAAAATAAAGGTACAAAGTGTCATAGATAGATTCTGACAGACAGAACGAAAGAAAGAGTCTATTCATCTATATGCTTTAGTCCTTGTATTTATTACAAATAGCAAGCCACACATATGGGGCGGGGGGGATACAGTATCAGTTTTTTTATATATAGTTATATATTTGTTTTTGGCATTCATGTGTATTAAGAGTCATAGCTTTCTAACAATTCTAGACAAGCCTGTAGGGGGAAAAATCTTAGCTAAACAACAACTAACAAGTTTCTGAAAGCGCTATTTAAAATGCTGGACAATTTTTCACACCCAAGGTAAGGCAACATGTTTTCCAAACTGCGGAGCACCTTCTTTATCAGATTAGTCACAGCACATAATCAGAAAGAACCCTGCATTTAAAGCTAAAGTACATAACACTTTTATAGAGAGGAGAGAGAAAAGTCAACCTAACTATCTTAGGTTCGTGTACCCATACAGGATATATTTCTTCAGCTATCAACAAAAGCATTTATACCCACAGGCTGCCTTTCTGCAGCCCCACATATACCAATACCATGTTTGCAGATCCCCTTTCGCGTGCCTCATTGACCACCGTCCTAAACAATTGTTCACCTCAGGCTTAGATATACTCACATTACAAGATGATACAATGCAGTCCTAAACACTACCACTGAATTGCATCAATAAAAGAGGCAAATTAGGAGTGTTTCCTTTCAGTCTTCTTGTAATGCAGCCTCTGTTTTGTGCTATGGAACTGGAGCATTAGTTTATTTAGGGTTAAGAGAAAAATATCATACACGTCCATACTGTAGATCAGGAGCTCACTCCCCCCAGGCTACTAATGCTGGATAAAGTGTCTTTCAAATAGCAGCTGCAATGTTGCCAGATCTCTGACACCCACAGACCACATGATGACTTTGCATTTCCCACCATTTGGAAGAAAACTACTATCCACACAAGCCTTAGTTCTGATCCAGAGGAGGTTAGGAGACCAAAGAAAATAGAGGCTTGGAGTAGAATGCAGATGGATTTTGTCACTGACATATCAAAATACTGAAAATAATCTTGGTTACGTTGCAGCCTTTGGCATTTCTAATAATGAAATAAAATCATAAATAATAAGACCAAGCAAAAAAATATCATCTAGCATTGGTACCATGTGCTGAAAACAACATGCCCTGCTCTAGTTGCTATTCCTTCAACATTAGTAAGAACATTTTTGAAAAGGGAAAGGTTCTACAAACATGCAATGAAAGTGTTTCACGTGATTTCTGTGAAACAATATGTTAAATATAAAGCTGGGCTCAGTCCAAAGTGGCGAACCTACTGTAGTTTAATTATTCCGACAGTACTGTAGCATTAAGGGACCAGTCCTTAAAATAGGATTCACCAAAGGATGTCTTTGTTCTTTCTGAGAAATGTTAAATGTCATTGGAAAAATATGGGAGAGTAAGAAACTTGGCAAGAGGAAGAGAATTTAATTTTGACGGTTTTAATAAGAAACATACTTGACTGTACTGAAGCAGACAACGCTTATCAATGTGGGGAAGCTGAACTGACAAGCCTGATTAAAACAGCCATTCAAATTTCCTTGTTCGCTCTAAAGGCTAGACTGTGCATGAAGAATTCTATTGGCAGCATACGTTTCTAACTAAGTGGAGAAGTAAGAAACACCATCTCATTGGTGTCATCCACTTTGCCCCTAGAGCAACCACAAAGCATAGGAGACCTCCTTTCCTTAAAGCCAATTATGGCTAATGGGGCAATGATAAATCTTTACCCTGCTGAAACTCAACTTCACATCAGTGACTAGTTAACAGCAGAAGCATCACAAACCTGGAACTGTAAGGATTCTTTATTGCAGATAAGGAGGTCACCATATATATACAGAAGATCTGCTTACAGGTAGACCTTGCTTAATGATTGCCCTGTTTAGTGACTGTTCAAATTTACGACGGCACTGAAAAGGTAACTTTACAACAGGTCCTCGCATTTCCAGTCAAAGGACTTTATGCCACCCTTTCCCCAGTCTTGAGACTGGAAGGCACTTATTCAGTGTTTATGCAATGGCTGTATCTGGCCTGAGCAGCAGTGGTTTCCACCTCACCAACTTCGGTCTTTACAAGAAGGATGAGACTCAGGTGTGCAGCAAAATCACCTAACTGCTAACCACTACCCACCACTACCATCCATATACTTAATACCCTTGACAGAGACATCCTTGTGGCAGTTACTGATAATTCTTTGCTACTCCCTCCTTCCCTCTGTTATTCTTTCCACCCATGAAGCTAATAGGTGCAATAGCAATAGTGTTTTCCACTCCCACAGTGTCATACAGCCTACAGATTGAACTTTCAGCACAGTGGCCAGGGTGAATGTGGTTGTATGGTTGTATGTATATATGTATTTAATTTGTATGCCACTTTATTCCTAATGACTCCGGTGGCATTCTTCTGTAACGTTGCCTCCTTTATTTTCTAGCGGAACTCTTGTCTTTTACAACTTCTTGAAAGTTATGTAGCATCTTAAGCCTATCAGAAAGTAAAGAAAGAAGTTGCAACTGTTGTTCAGCTGCCTGCTACACAGCTTTCAAAAGCACTCTCCATCTCTAATCAATAAAGCTTGGATTATTTCAGCTATTTTTGGTGTCTTTATAAGGATAAGTAGGTAGAGGTGGATCCATCTAGCTTCCTCAGCTATCTTACCTCAGGGATTCTCACACAGGGGGTCACTGTCATCAACGCAGTAACTAAGAATTCGTTGTTTGTTTCTGCATGCATTGCACTAAACAATTTTTTTTTGAATCATGGGCTTTTGAATAAGCCTCAGTAGCCAGATTCACACAATACATTAATCTATCGATCACTGTTTATAAACTGCAACAATTGGGTTCACGAAACATGCTCCACTGACACCAAACAAACCACATTATTTAAGGAAGAATCTCATTGTGATTGCCTCTACATTCTTGTTGTAAAATATGTATAATTTATAAAGTTGTTTTTTGGTTCCTTGTTGACTAAAGAAAACCAACCCAGGATTTTGTTGTTGTCATTTTTGTCTCTGTTAAATTTGGACTATACATATATATTATAGAGCTAAAATCAACTCCATCCAGAGAAATATATAGATTCAGTATGATCAGACACAGTATTTGTATCATATAGATCTGACATGAAATGGTTTGTTCTTCTCTCTCTTCAGATTGTGTTGTGAATGCCCCAGGATATTAGGCTTGGGTCATTCTTTGTTTATTTATTTAGAAAATTTATATAGCTGCCCATCTTAAATATATAATTTAAGGTTACACTGATTAAGATTAAGACTGAACGAGATCATATCCATCTGGACTTTACTCTTATTTATTAGTGATATGTATTTTTATAATCCATTTTTATATATTGTTTTAATTAGCAACTTGTTGTAAACCGCCAGAGTCCCTCCGGTGGGCGGAGATGGGCTGTGACAAATTTGACAAATAAAATAAATAATTCAGGGAGGTGAGCAATGCACACACGTGCGCGCACGCACACACAGAATTTTGGTGGAAAAAAACCTAATCCATTAAAATAGTGCTGTTCAAAAAAAACCCCAAATAAATAACTACTTAATGATTCTATAAAACACATACATGTATTGAGCTCCCCTAATAAGAATAAGAAATAAAGATTGGACAGTATTGCTTCTTCTACATGGTATTCAAGGCAAAATGCATTCTGGAATAATTTGTAAGCTATCTGGTTTGACTTTGACTGTTCTAATAGCACTTTATTGGTTGCAAACTTGAGTTCCTAAGAAGCTTATCTAGGATTAATATAATAATAATAATAATAATAATAATAATAATAATAATAATAATAATAATAATAAATCAAGTTCCCTAAAAGAAATCTTGAGAGTTGCCAATCCATACAATGTATATCCAGAGGATAGTGATGAGATGTGTACTGGGCTTTTATAACAGTTTCAGAGACAAGAATGAAGTGAAGAAGGGCTGGCCAAACACTGTTGGCAACATACAAGGAGTTTGTGGGAAATGTGCAGGCATTTGTCAGCAGTTAAATTCACGTAAGAAGCATTCCCTGAATGTGGAAAGTCCAAAAATCAGGACATTCTCTTCACAGAGTATTTTGCAAGATACGCAGGATGCTTCCTGGCGGAGCATATGATGCATCAAGTACATTGTTTAGTTGTCAAACCATGTCCTGT
This sequence comes from Candoia aspera, assembly GCF_035149785.1. NCBI lineage: Eukaryota > Metazoa > Chordata > Lepidosauria > Squamata > Candoiidae > Candoia > Candoia aspera. The sequence continues at coordinate 161,230,981 of NC_086153.1, read as the reverse complement.
AAGTTCAAGAATTCTATCAGTCAGGGGGTGGGGGGGGGAGAAGGTCATGGTAGAAAAATATTCTGCCTAGAGAGCAGCGAGTGTATTTCCTTTTCCCATGAGAACGTTACTTATGTTTTACACTCATTATTCCAAATAATTTCTGTTTAAATAGCCAGAATTCTCGTATGAATTAACCATGCTGTTATTTTTCTAACGTTAAGAAATTATCTAAACCTAACATCCTCCTTCCTTTTTATTGTAGGAATCTGAGCTTTTGACTGTGGAATTTGATGAGATCAAATTGAATGAAATGTTGAAGAAGCTTTCAGAGATTGAAGACAGCATTATTTCTCTGACCCAAGCATCCTGACTTTTCAGTTAAAACAGTGACTCATACTAAGGTTGATTTTAGTTACATGTGTAGATTATTTTGGACATCACGCTGTTTGTTGCAGCAATGTTTGAAAACGTATGCATAAATATGGGATCAAACAGGAAAAAATGGTAACTGAGGCAATGCAAAGATATATATTAAAACAAAAGAACATCGTTGGATTCATTTAAAGAAAATACTTCTGCAGAAAAATGAGGAATGTTGCTATTACATGCTTTTTTTCCCCAGAGCCATTGACAGTCAGAGACAGAGTTCCTCTGACTCTAATTAGGAAACATGTAAAAACAGAAAATAGTTCAAAGATGAGAAGTCTTGTTCAAGCATTTTCTTGAGTTGGCATTGCCATCTGTATAGTGAAAGAGCAAATGTATCTCCCATTATTCTACCGTAACATCTGGCACAGGAATGAGAAAAGCGTTGGGTGCACGCTTGATGAATTTACAGCACACCCAAGTGGAACCCCCAACTGCTTCATCAAGTGAATTTTCAGCAATGGCTGTTATATGTTTGTAGATCCAGGAGAGGGAATCCCATAAAAAATTTCTGGTTTTTTAATTTCTCTTCGTATTTTCCCCAGTTCAAAAAGGGTTGCTACTTGAGGAAAATGAAACAGTAGTATATTTTAGTTTCATCTTCTTTTTCTAGAACAGTGTGGGAAATTTCAGATTCCCATGCTAGAAATAATTACTTAATCATTTATAAAAGCTACATAGCGTTCATTACCAATAGAGAGTAAATGCGTATTCATGAGAGTTTTCAGCACTGACTGCTTCATTATCTAAAGCAATGTGGTATTGTGTACTACAGAACTGATTGAAAATGTACAGTATATGACAAAACATTAAAGAGACATGGATATAAACTCTAGGATGTTTCAGTGCTTACAATCTAAACTCTTTTATCCCAAACCAACTTCTCATCCACACAGTTTTCCTCTGCTATTCAACTTGACCCTCTGTGAAACAGATCATATTTTTAAATGTTGCCTTAGAAACATTTCTAATTTGAAATTAGAAATTTCCAATTTGAAATTTCTTCCAGAAATTCTTCTTTGAAATTTTCTTCCAGAACATATGCTTTCCACTTCATGATACGGCTATTGACTTTTTTTTAATGTCTTTTCTACCAGACTATCTGTACAATACACAGGATCTCCTTTTATGCCAAGCAAGCATATTCCTATGTGGTGATTTCATACCACAGTATCTGCCCTGGTATTAATTATGCACTGTAAAGTTTTAAGTAATGCCTTCTCAAGGGAATTTGTCAGTTATCCTTCTTCATATTTGAATAAAAGCTGCAGTAGCTCTTTTTAGAAAATCAGTAACTATGGCAGTACAAAAAAAAATAACAAATATCTATCAAACTCAGCTAATTTGCTGTAGTTGACCTATTACAGTCTGTTGGCGTTCTCAAATCCTACGAACACTGTAATCAAGCTCATAAATGTTACAGTTAGCATTAGAGAAATGTAAGTCCTTAAGGAACCGTGTATTGCATTTATTTAATATACGTACAGATGTATGAGGTTCTCATGACATTATTAAATGCCTCATTGACTATTTGTAGACGTGCAAGCATGAAATAACTTTACAATTTGAACTGCCCTACTTCAGCTTGGTGCCCTCCAAAGACTTTCAGATTACAAGCCCCGGAATTTCCAGTTAGTTCAAAATTACAACCCCAAAACTTCCCAAGGGCACATGGTTGGGGAAGGTTGGTTTAAAGCATAGTCTTTCGCTTCTGTTCAAAATACAGTAGGATTGTTTACATACATTTTATTTTAATTTGGTTTCATATCCAGTTGTATTAATTAAATGATTTACTTCTGATTTATGTGGTTATGGGTGAACATGGTATAAAATGAAAGTTTTCTCTTATCTACATAGTTTATGAGGTTAGCTTTTTTTTTTTCATTTGTTTGTCTGAAGCTTAAAAATTGCAGATGAAACCACACTGCATTCTTCGTCTGTTATTTTCTAAATATATTGCCTTTTCCATTACTGACATCATCACTGTGTGGTTTATTCATCCAGTCACTGAGCCTTGTTTTCCTACATTACTTCCAGTTCACTGCCACCTTAGTGCTTCCTGTTCCCATTAGCCATAGTAGTGCCACTAAAACAACTTTATCTTGGGCTGTTCTGTAACGTCTTTAATTTTCTGAATATTTTCAGACAGAAAGCAAGCAGGTAGGCAGGAAGGAAAGTTTTATCCAACCAAGACTTCAGTTCTTAGCCTATAATTATATTCCTTGTACTTATGTAGTGAAATACCACTTAGTTTTTGAAATCTTACCTGCAGGATAATTTTTTCTTAAGTATTATTATTCTGTGAAGTATAATTTCTCATTTTTCTCTGCTTCTATTGGCAGAATCTCGTCTTGTGCTCTGGATAAACACACAAATAATATATTTAAAAGCTTCAAAATATATTTATCAGTGTTCTACATTTAAAAAAACCCTATTTTTGCTTTGTTATGATACAGTTCCTGAAGTTCACATTTGTATTTTTCCTGAACTTTTGCTGGCTTTTTTCCTCTACTTCCAGGAATTTTATATGGGTGTGTATTCTAAATATTTAGAAAGAGTAGCTTAGTTTAGCTGAGGACAGTTATGGTTATTCACATAGAAAACCTTTTAAGGAGATAATTTGACATGGCAATAGCAAGATTCTGGGTAGGCTAGTGTTCTTTTCCAGCAGCCTATCTGAAGCTGAATTTCCTCCATCAGATTATAATGAAGAAAGGTAGTGTGAATGTTTCTAATTTTGAAAAATCAGTGTGGATTAGATGCGTGGAAGAGACCATGAAAATAAATACAGGCAGTTGTTTAAACAGAGAAACAAACTATATATTTAGGATGTAAGTAAATTAAAGAACAAACCTCTAAATAAAGAACAACAGAGATAAATTAAGGACTATATTTCAGCTCCATGCCCTACGTGTGAATTCCTGGATGTATCTGACTAACAATTATTTTAAATATTTGCTAGGAGAGAAGTACCTTCTGTGATTTAGTAGGGCATTCCATGTGCCATGATCCCTATTTAAAGTTTCTTGATGCTATTCAAAGAAATTGAACTTCCCCTCAGTAATTCTATTTGCTTCATATAAATTGCCTATTGTAACCATACTGTTTTTAGATAGCCATTCCAATTTCTGGATTATCTTACTTCCAAGAAAGTAAATATTTCTTTCTGTGTGGAATAAAGAAGATTGGGTTATGTTGTAGTTTCTTGATTGAATGGCTAAAAAGACACACAAGATGTGTAGGTCTAACCCCATGACTGGGGAACTTTACTGGTATGCCACAGATATTTCTTCCCTGGCCCCATCCTTCCTTGATCTTCATGCAGTCCAGTCCTTTAAAGGGAGAATTAGATCCTAGTTTTTGGAAATTGGTGGTGCCACTTAGCTATTACTCCTGGTCTTTCCTCAGGTTCTTCCCAGTCCTCTAGGAGTAAGTACCTCTGCCAGGGCATGGGTCCTGGTTAATGTTTTTGTGGGCCTATAATGATCAACATCTGCTTGGGTCCCTGTCAGTTTGCCCATATACAGCTCAATTGGGACCTGGGACTGGCTTCTGCCATTGGGCATGCACTACTGCCCTTTGTTGCAAGCATTGTTGCTGACCTTGGCCCCACTGGGCATCTGCTGTTTAGCTCTGTTCTTCTGGTAGCATTGTTAGGTTAAGCTGCTCCTGCAATCACTCACAAGTCTCTCCTGCTATTGCCCATGCTCTCCACATTCATTCTTCAAGTCTCAGTTTCCATCTCCTACACCCATACCCTTCTTGCTTCCTAGTCAGCCTTTATGGGCTGCCCGTCCAGATGGAGAGAGAGTGGGGCAGAACCCTGGAGCAGACTGAAGGACAACTCCATGTCTCTGCTGGTATAGATGAGCTACACTGTACCAGTCCCAATTCTTTGGCCTTGGCAAGTCCAAATCTCCATTGGCCCTGGAGAGTGGCTTAAAAGAGCTCTGGAAATACTTTGGGGAGGGGGCCTCCAGAAGTGCACGCCCATGGAAAGGCAGAAGAACAGGCCCTCTCATATGTTGCCAAGAACTTCCCCTACCAGCAAGAGTGGATGGAGGCTGTGCTACAGCCATGGCTCCGTGCAAAGCTCTCCTGGCACCTTTGTTCTTCACCTCCTTTCACAGGGTACTTTCATTGCTCTGCTCTTTGGAAGTTAACTGTAAAAATTGAAGACCAGGATAACACAGAATCAAGGGGAGACTTTGTCTCAGAAGAAATGTGAGCTGATTTGCATGAGTTGCAGTTTAGTTAGCTTTCCATGTAACCTTTATTCTGAAGTATATTTTTATAATATCCTTTTTGAAGGGACTTGTTTACCCTTATGTCCTCTTCTGGCTCCATTTCCCCAAAAAACCTCAAGACACCCCCAAATTCACAGCATATGAAGCTTTCTAGATTAAGAAATATAAATAAAATAAGACTTTCTGGTAGAGGGCCTTCTGGTATACTCTCTATATTCATTTTCAAGCAAAAGTATAGCAAAAGATACATAAAATATTTATCCTTGGAAATTAAAATAACATGCAAAGCAATAAGATTCCCTTTACAATTTAATTGCTTCCAGCAATTGGTAAGAGATTCAGATGCACCAGAAAACAAAGAAGGGAAAGGGAAATAGACATCATTTGAGCAAAAGTCAAAAGTCATAGGTTTAAAAACAAACATTGAAGGGTATGATAAAGGGCATGCTATGATTAAGTAATAAAGATAACAAAGAGCCAAAACAGAGTGTAGTGAATAGAAGAAAAGGACTGCAGGAGGTAACATAAGAGAATAATGTGCCCCAGATAGATACTGAAGCTGCTTCTGCCCCAGTTTTCAATTCAACAAATATCGCATAATTTCTAGTGAGTTTTAAGAGGAGCTCCAGTTGGTTTGGTGAGTGCTGGCTATCAGCTGTATCAGCCTTAAACTGCATTGGATTGAAAGGTAATTGAAACAGAGTTGATGCACAAAATACTACAAGACAAAGAATATACTATGCTTTGTCTTGGTTTGGTTTGGTTTGGTTTGGTTTGGTTTGGTTTGGTTTGGTTTGGTTTGGTTTGGTTTGGTTTGGTTCAGCTAATGTTTAAATTGCATTTGATACTTTCACTTGAAAAAGGGTGCTTTCTAACATTCCATTGGTAGGATCTTCCAGTGATAGGAAGGATCATTACTGCTGTTTGAGGGACACTAATATACCTGTGCTATGTTATTTCTAATGTAAATACTGTATCTTTAGAACTGTTGTCTTTTGTCTTGCTAGTTTGAAGAGAGACTGTTTCCAGCTTCACTGTTGGCACCTCATCCTTCTAGAACCTATGATTTTATATTTCATAGAAAGATCATATCTTTCTTTGAAATGTTCATTGAAATAAAGAAATATTAGCACAAAGATATGCCTCAATTTGGGATCTTCAAACTGAATTTTAAAAAATGAAACATAATCAAGTCAATAAAACGTAGTGTGGGGTTTTCGTTTTATTTCTCATCCAGTTTTTTCCCACAGTCAGTTGGTATTCCATGACTTACCTACAGGACCTCCTTTACAAAGAAGCAATGGTGAAGGGCTCAGAGTCAGTGTTTTTCAATTGTGGCCCCCATCATATGGAACAATCTTTCTGGAAATTAAACTAGCACCCTCACTGTTGGCCTTCTAAAAATAGTGAAAGTCTTGAGGACCCTTGGAGATGAATGATGACCTCTGTGCCAACTATATTATAGCAGATTTTCATTTTGTATTTTTTTATATTGTTATCATATTTTATGTTCTTTTGGATGTAAACTGCTGAGAGGCATTTTGGAGTCCTGCAGTATTAAAATACGATAAATAAATGATATAAATTACCACTGAGAGTGCTTGGTTTCTCAAAAGTTCCCAAGTTGGTGCCCTCTCATTTTAAGAGGGATTTTAAAGTTTTGTATACCTTGAAGCTCACTCTTGATTTTTTCTCACTTGTGTGAGAATGGTATTGTTCTGGAAAGACTTTTGCTTTTAATTTTCTATTATGGATTGTCTTCCTTATATATTGAGAGCTGGTGGCAAATACTGCAATCCTAAGTATATTGATGAATCTATTTGCTTCTGTTTTAGAGCAAGCTGCTAGTTCATACCTTTCTATGGCCAAGATTTCAATGTCTATACCTGATAAGTATGCCACTATCCTTTAATATATTAATATTGATACAAACTCTAACAATTAAATTTTAACAATTACTACTACTACAGTGCCTTACATAACAAGCTGCAGTCACAATTAGTGAAAAATTAGATTGGTTGTAGCCCTATAGAAGAGTGTTTCTTAAACTTCTCAAGACCACAAAATTGCTGTTTTAATGTTCAGTTTTAATGACTGATTTTTCTTTTAAAAAGGAAAAAAAAATATTTCTATAAAAGTTACTTTGTTTGTTTGTTTGTTTGTTTATCAAATTTGTCACCACCCATCTCCTCCAAACGGAGGGACTCTGGGTGGTTTACAGCATAAAACAATAACTATACAATAAAATTCCAATGTAAAATGTTTATTCTTTATTTTCCCTTACATTTTCATACATCAGTTACAAATACTAAGGGAAGTATAAACTTGTAGCATATGACAGCACACTTCATCAGTGTCTTGAGTGAGCTTTGTTTTAAAAAAGCCTAAGGTCTTTCCACACTATTGAAGTGTATTCCGCTACTTCCTTAGGTGGCACGAAACGATGCAGCATAAAATGTGCTGTTCCTATCAGCAGGCCAGCAGGCTGTTGAATCTGTCCCAAGACACTGTGAAATGACTTTGTCCTAATTTGTGAATGTGCTAGTTCTTAAAACTATAATTCCCCACCCCCTCCCCCTTTCTGGCTTTGCTTCTACCCCTCTTCAGTGCATCAGCCACCAGTGGCAACAATTACAATTGGTGTGTGTGTGTGATTTCTTTAAAAAGGAAGATACAAACTAATATAAAGTTAAAAAAAGAGAAGAAAAAGAAATCAAAGAGAAACCTAAAAGTGCAAGAAAGGAAAAAAAGGAAAAGGAAAATAGAAAAAAAAGAAAAAAGATACAAATAAGTAGCTTCTGACCTTCTTTACAGCAGTTATAAGTACAATTATAACTTTGCCTCTTACTCTGTGGTTACAACATAACTATCTTTCTATAATCTATCCTCTCTAATCATCAAACTATAAATCATAAGTTCATTTTTTTTCTGTTTTACAGAAAAAGTCCATAAGGGGTTTCCAGTCAGCAATAAATGTAGATATTGTCTTTTCTCTAATCAAAGAAGTCAATTTGGCCATCTCAGCAAGTTCCATCATCTTCACCAACCATTCCTCCATTGTAGATACTTCCAAATCTTTCCATCTTTGTGCATACAATAATCTCACTGCAGTTATCATATACAAAAAGGCAATAATTACTTTTATTCCACTTAGTGATTAGCATAATAAATTTATCTTGGGACTGGGACTAGAGTCCCTGGAGCCTGCTGTCTTCAGAGGCTTCATTCTTTATGCCCTGAATGGGGAGTCTAGGTTGGCTCATTATTTCATGGCCTCCATAATCACTGTGGGCTTGTTTCAAGCATTAACAGCTCCAACATATGTAGGTGGAAGGATACTGGATCTTGTTTTTACCACAGAGTGGATGAGATATTATTTGAATATGGAAGACATTGACATCTGTTCTTTGCCATGATGAAATCACTTTCTGGTTCAACTGTAAACTGCAGACGCCATGGACCTTTATAAGGGCAGACAATCCATTACGATTGTCCACCCAAGATATCTGATGAATCCTCACAGTTTCCAGAGAGTTCTTGGGATTTTCCTGATAATTTGGCAGGCAGGTCTGTGCCTGGTTGATCTTTGGAATATAGGGATAACTAACACTTTGGATGAAATTGCTCCTGCAAGGCTTTTCATATTTGCTGATCCTGGGAAGCCATCTGGTTCTCAGATGAGCTGTGGGAGATTAAATGACTGGAAAGATTATTGGAGCAATGATGGCAAAGAACCAAAAGGAAATATGTATAAACACCAATATGTACTCATGTCTGAGCCTACATAGTGGTGAAAAGAGTAGCAAAACATCCATTCTCCATGCTTACTGCTTTCATGAATTTTCACCAGGTGGCTTTCTTCAGGGTGACCCAGGCCTTTTAGAGAAAGATGGGTGGGACAAGATACCTGTAGGCCATCCAAATTATTTTGAGGTTTCCTTGCAGATAAAGTTTCTCATATTTCCTCTGATTTGGATGCTAATTGAGCAGAGCCAAATAAGATGAAAGGGATGGCATAAAAATACTATATTTCAACCCTTGTCTTTTGCCCAAGGGATGAGGAATCAAGGGGATCCTCTAGTATTCAAATTCATCAACTATATTATTCTTTTGGACTGCCTGCAAGAATTGGGAGCAGGATGCACCGTTTTGCAGTTGTTCCATTCCTACCTGAGTGGACATTTCTAGTTGGTAGTTATATGGAAAGAAAATCAAGTCCTGGTTGCTTCAGTGTGGAATGCTGTAGGGCTCAGTTCGTTCTTCTATATTATTTAACATCTATAGTTTCACCTACTGGGAGCAGTCATCTGTTGGTTGAAGGTGATGTGTCATTAATATGGTGAAAAGGCTCAAATTGTACATTGTCACACCAACTGGAGTAGAAATGCTGTGAATACATTCTAGTGGTGTCTGGAGGGACTGGATGGGGAAAAACTGGTTCAGGCTAAACCTAGCAGGAGAAAGGTACTGTACTGTTCATGTATACAGATTTTGGCTTCCAACAGCATTGTCCCCTGTGCTTGTTCTTGGTGGATTTGTGCTCCCCAAAGGAACTGGCTCATGACTTGGGGATTCTCTTTGCTCACAGTTTCTACTTGAGCAGCAGATGGAAGCTATGTTCAAGGGAGCCTTTCCTCATCTTTGGTTGGTACTCCAGTTCTAACTTTATCTGTACCTGCAAGCCCTGGTGATTGGTATTTACTCCCTGATTACTGCAATGCACTATATGTGGGACTGTGTTTGAAGAAAATGTAAAAGCTGCAACTAGTGCAAAATGTGGCAGCCCAATTGCTAGCTGAGGAATTCTATTACAGCAGAGATGTTGCCATCTTGACATCACTGCATTGCCTGTCAGTAGGCTTCTGCATTCAGTTCAAAGTGCTGATTGTAACTTATGAAGCCCTTTACCATGGCACATGGTACCATATATGAGGCACCATCTTTCCTGGTATGATTCTGCCCATCCAGTCTGATTATCTAAACAGTGTCTGTCAAGAATCTTGCATCCACCAGAAATCGGGAGGGTTGGAATGCTGGGCCTCCTCTGTATTAACCTCAGTTCTTTGGAACATGCTGGCCCCAGAGCTATACCGGGCCCTTATAGAAGACCCTGACAGCCATTTTGTTTCAGTGAACCTTTAGCCTGTAACAAAAAGCTGTGGATGACCACTGACAGTTGTTGCTGCTGTTATTAATGTTTTGCCGTAGGTTACTGGAATGTTGAGTTTCCTTTTTGTGAACTGTCCAGAGTCTATATTGATTGGTGTGGTACATAAATGTAAAATTAAAAAATGCTTCTCTGTACCAATGAAGGTAGTCTGACGGAACTGGTTTTTAAAAACTTCTGGTATCAAGCATAAGTTTTGCTCTGCTCTCTGTGGCTTTTGTTCTTTCCTTTTTAATGGTCAAAAAAGGGAAGTGAATCTATGGAACGGTAAAATGTCAATTTCTCCTTTTCTCACCACTCCTCGCTTTACGTGTCATTTCAAACTATAAACCTAATAGTGTCTTTCTCCCTCTCAGATATGAGCCCATTTTGGAGGCAACGATTGTCTAAAGAACAGAATGAAAAAGGAGTAAATATTTATGTTCAGCACAAAGTTGAACATAAACTTTTGTTCATTGTTGAACTGAATTGCGCCTCCCCTTTCACCACTCTCCTTTGCAGGTGGAGAAATTGGGTGCTGTTTTCAGCAACTAAAACTCCAGTGATTTGATTGCAAGGGTGAAATAAATGAAACTCAAAATCGTCTATTTACAATTTCTCTTTATAGTAATAGTTTGTCTTTTAAGACAAAACTATCCCTGTTGGACAAAATATTGTGTGGTAAGTGACCTAAGAATATACAGTATAATTTTTATAATATCAACATTATTAATAACTAGGAGAGACTCTCTTTTTCTTCCATCTGTAAAATCACCTTCTTATATGGCAATTTGTTAAAAGTCATAATTTTTCCTGCTGGCCCTAACAACCCTTCCAAATTATATTTGAATAGGATTAAGTATTAAGGAGCTCGTCTTTGTGCAAATGTTATTTTTTCTTAAGGAAGAACTTCCATTTCAAGAATGACTCATTTTCCATCTATGTACTGTACATGTATAATGGTTGCCTATTCTAAAGCGCTATCAGACTCATGAGTAGGAATTCAAAGATATCTGATTTATTAAAGAATAGTATGCAGGATCACAGAGAAAGCTGAGAATGATAAAAGCGTGCCAAATACAAACTAAAAACCCTCAGTGCAAATGAAATCCCTCCCCCCATAGAATCTTCCCACATTCACAATCCCAGGTGCTCCTCACGGTTTCTGATGGTCTGCAGAAAAAGGCCTTGAACAGAGAACATAACCCAAACACATTCCATTGTAATGAATACAGATACAGAGCTTGGTACAAGGTTTCACAGCAGCTCCCTCCGAAACAGAAATGCGCATCAGCGCCATGGCATGTGAAACATTACGATGTATACTGTACATTGAAACAGTGAACATGACATACTGCCCCCCCAAAAGAAAGAAAACACTAAACGGCAGGCTTCAAAGGGTAAGCAAGGTGGAAACAGCAAACTAAATCAGGAGCATTAACATGGCGGGCAGACACCCATTCAGGATGAGGAAAGTGTTTCCATCGGACCAGATACTGGAGGGTGCCCTGAAGCTTGCGAGAATCAATGACCTCTTTGACCTCAAAGTGCTGTTGGCCGTCAATCATGATTGGAGCAGGAGGAGGAGGTTGGGGATGCCAGTGGGAGGAGTGGTGCACAGGCTTGAGCAAGCTGCAATGGAAAACAGGGTGCAAGCGTTTCAAATTATGAGGCAGGTCCAATTTAACAGTAACTGGATTGATAAGACCAACAATAGGGAAAGGACCAATGAACTTGGGAGCAAATTTTTTAGAGGGTTGTGGTGACTTGATCAATTTGGTAGATAGATACACCTGATCCCCAATCTTGAAGTCGTGTTGCAAGGAACAATGCTTATCAGCTTGAAACTTGTAAGCAGCCTGGGCATCAGCCAAAGCTTGTTGAATCACCAGCCAGGAATCAGACAGCTCAACAGCCCAGTCCGATGCAGAACATGTTTGGGAAGGGGGTTGTGGCAGTTCAGGGATGGGAACAAAGTCGTGACCAGAAACCACACAAAAAGGGGTTTGCCCGGTACTTTGATGGACAGCATTGTTGTAAGCCACTTCAGCAAAAGGTAGTAACTCCACCCAATCGTCCTGATGGTAGTTAATGTATGCTCTAAGAAACTGTTCAAGAGTGGAGTTTAAAATCTCAGTAGAACCGTCAGTCTCAGGATGGGAAGACATGGACAGCACTTGTTTGGTGCCAATCAATTTTAAAAATGATTTCCAAAACTGGGAAGTAAACTGTGTCCCGCGGTCACTGACCAAACAGGAGGGGCTACCATGGAGGCGGTAGATGTGGATGAGAAATAGGTGCGCCAATTGCAGGGCTGATGGGATGGATGCACATGGAATGAAATGTGCTTGTTTGGAAAAAAAATCTTTTACAACACAAATGACAGTTTTCTTCTGACTGGGAGGAAGATTCACAATAAAATCCCTAGAAATCTCGTCCCAGGAATGGGACGGGCTGGCCACTGGCTGTAGAAGGCCCTGTGGTTTCCCCCCCTTATGTTTTGATATGGCACAAACAGGACAGGAAGCAACATAGTCTTTTACATCACATCTCAAGGTAGGCCACCAGAATTGACGACGAACCAAATGCAATATTTTGACAAAACCAAAGTGTCCAGCAAGTTTATCATCATGGGAATGCTGTAAAATCTCAGCTCTTAAAGTTTCTGGCACATAAAGGTGGTGTTTCACCCACGCCAGACCATTTTCAAAAGAAACAGTGTCTTTATTAGCTAGCAACCAAGTGTCAGATTTCAGCGCCTGGAGAAAGTCCTGTAACTGACAAGGAACTTGCACTTTCCGCTTCCCAGACTGGGCTGGGGGTGGGGTTCCTCACGCTCGGGTCTGGCTCTGAGTGACAGCAACTAAACCCAGTTGTGGTTCAGTGAGAACAGTCCCAACTACATCTGCCCCCTGGTCAAAATCCTGAGGTAAATGCGACAAAGCATTGGCCAGAAAGTTTTTCTTTCCTGGGATAAATTTTAACCGGAAGTTGAAATGACTGGAAAACTGAGCCCAGCGAATTTGTTTAGGACTGAGACGCTGGGGGGTGCGGAGGGCTTCCAAGTTCCTGTGATCGGTCCAAACCTCGAAAGTGGATTTAGCGTCTTCAAGGAAGTGATGCCAGGCTTCCAAAGCGGCTTTTACAGCAAACGCCTCCTTTTCCCAAACATGCCACTGGCGTTCGGTTTCAGAAAATTTCCTGGACAGATAAGCGCAGGGTTTTAAGTGATTTTTAGAATCTGTAACAAAATAGCCCCAACTGAGGAGTCAGAAGCATCAACTTGGACCACAAAGGGGTGTTCAGGATTGGGGTGCTGTAGAATAGGTTCAGCAGTGAAAAGGGATTTCAGTTTTTCGAATGCTGCCTGGCATTCAGCCGTCCAATTCAGCACTGCTCCAGGATGTTTTACCTTGCGTGTCTCCCCCAAGTATGGAGTAAATCAGTGAGGGGCAAGGCAATCTCAGCGAACCCCTGGATAAATTGGCGATAGTAATTGCTGAACCCAAGGAAACTTTGCAATTGCCTCCAGGTGCGGGGACGTTCCTGTCCTAACAGCCAGGAAACACACTGAGACAAGGAACTGGTCTCTAATATTTATTGCTAGTACTTAACAGGAATCCTAACAAACTGAAGAAGCGTGGGAAAAACCCAGACATATAAACCCCAAAGGTTAAGGCGGTCCCGATCTGTGTCTCTTTGAATGGCTGACCAATTCCTCAGTGCTACGCATGCGCTTGACAGTCTGGATGGGAGCCCCCTGCTCGCCATCCTTACTCATGACAGTTCCCAGCTTAAAATCACCTGAATTTTTGCAGGGTCCATTTCAATGCCCTTGTCAGACACCCAATAGCCCAGATAGTCAACTTGGGTCTTGTGGAATTCACATTTGGAAAGTTTGGCATAGAGTTTGGCATTTCTAAGCTTGCGTAACAACTGTTTGAGGAGGCATTCGTGTTCCTCCTCAGTTTCAGTGTAAATGAGAACATCATCTAAATAAACCAGGACCCCTTTAAACAAATGATCATGTAATACTTCATTAATCAATTGCATGAAGACTCCGGGTGCCCCTGCCAACCCAAAAGGGAGGACTGAAATGAACCCAGTGAGCAATTAAAAGCAGTTTTCCACTCATCCCCAGCTTGTATGTGGATGCAGAAATAGGCTTCGTGAAGATCGAGCTTGGAGAAAATCTTGCCCTTAGACAAATGAGCTAACATGTCCTTCATGAGCGGAAGAGGGTACTTGTTGAGAATTGAGATGGAATTTAACCCTCGATAGTCCGTACAGAGTCGAAGTGTGCCATCTTTCTTTTCCCGGAATAGCACAGGGGCCCCAACTGGGGAATTTGCAGGTTCAATAAATCCCCTTGACAGATTTTTGTCAATAAAGTCCTGTAATGCCTCAAGCTCCTTCTGAGTCATTGGATAAATCTTTGGCTTGGGCAATTGAGCATTGGGAACCAACTCTATTGCACAGTCAGTTTTCCAGTGGCGGGGTAGCTGATCTGCTTCCATTTCCCCAAATACATCTGCAAAGTCTTGGTATCGATCAGGCAAGCCTTCTAAATGTGCCAAGCTAGGGCGCGGCATGGCGATCGCAGCCCTTCCAACCCCCGCATGTGCAGCTCTCTCTGCTGTAGGCGCTTGGTAAAACCCATCTTTAAAAGTCACAGTTCTGTGTTCCCAGTTTATATATGGGCTTCGATAGGTCAACCAGGGGATCCCCAGAATTACCAAGGGATTGCCAACAGGTGCTACAACGAATTTCAAAGTCTCACGGTGGCTGCCCATTTGCATTGCAACAGTTCCAGTGAAATGGGTTGCTGCCGCCCCCCCCCTCCCACCATTGAACCATCCAACTGTGTGAAGATCAAAGGCTGCTGGAGGGGGAAGCTAGGCAAGTCCAAAGCAGCAACCAGATCAGGGTTAATTAAACACCTGGAACACCCAGAATCAACCAAAGCCCAGACCTCTGTAGTTTTTGTGCGGGAGCCCAATTTCACTTTTACTGCTAAAGTGGGACAGTCAGCACTCACCATAGCATCCTTGCACCCATCCTCCTCCACCTGCCCGCAGGTGCTCTTCATGGCAGGTGGCTGGCGTTTCCCACCAGCTCCTTAGAGTCATCTTCAGCCTCCCCCGAGGAGTAGAATACTTCCTCAGTGTCAGCTGCACCCTTGGCTGCTGTCCTCTGCCACGGGGGGGGGGGGGGGGGAGCGATTTGGCCAGCAGCTTGCCCGCTCGATCTCCAGCCTTGGCTTTTGGGCAATCAGCTGCTCGATGCCCTTCCTTTCCGCATCGGAGACACTGACCCTTCACATAGCGCTGATCTCTTTCCTCATCCCAGGCTCTATAACTTGGCCGGGGGGCAGGCGCAGCACTTTGGGGTGCCCTTATGGTGGTGGGTTCTGTCATGAGTAAGGATGGCGAGCAGGGGGCTCCCATCCAGGCTGTAAAGCGCATGCGTAGTACTGAGGAATTAGGTAGCCATTCAAAGAGACACAGATCAGGCCCACCTTAGCCTTTGGGGTTTATATGTCTGGGTTTTTTCCACACTTCTTCAGTTTGTTAGGATTTTCTGTTATGTAGCAGTAATAAAACACTAGAGACCTGTTCCTTGTCTCAGCGTGGTTCCTGGCTGTTAGGACATCAATCCTAACAAACTCCTACTCCCATCAAAAGAGGGAGGAACAAAGAATTTAAAGGGGAGACATTTGGAAATGTCTTCAGAAAACCAAGAAATTCGGCTCGCCATCCAACAATTGGCAGCAGCCCTGCAACAACACCAACAACAGGTAGATCTACAGGTCAACACATTACAAGCTGCCATGCTACAGCAGTTACAACAACCAGCTCCGATTAACCCACAACCGGTGCCAGCAGCAGCAGCAGCAGCTCCGCCAGTAGTCTTGAGATCCCAGGGCAGTCTACCAGAGAAGTTTGGAGGAGAAGCAGGACAGTTGAGAACCTTTCTCACACAGTGCACAATGCTTTTCGACAGCAGACCGGCAGAGTTTCCTACAGACAGAACCAGAGTCACCTTCATCCTAAGTCTGCTAAAGGGACCAGCAGCCAAATGGGCTATTCCCATGGTGGAGAACAACGACCCGATTCTCAATGACTACCAGAACTTTTTGGCAGGGTTCCGAGCACACTTTGACAACCCGATCAGAGACGTCACTGCCAGCCGGGAAATTCAGAAGCTCAAGCAAGGTAACAAGAGGGTGGGAATCTACATTGCTGATTTCAAGTTGTTAGCAGGAGATCTGGACTGGAATGAGAGTGCATTAAAAGACCAATTCAAACAGGGGCTAGATGAAGAAATTAAGAATGAATTAGTGTGCCAGGGAACACCAGCTAACCTAGAAGCCTTATATCAGTTGTCTGTGGTCATAGATGCCAGGCTAGAAGAGCTCAGACAGATGCAGCCAGGGAGAAACAGGACCCTCAGAGCACTTCCAGGATTTCCAGCTCTCTCCATAGCATCTACTCACTCAGGACCAGAGGAGCCGATGCAGATCGGGGCGAGCAGGAGGCTTATTTCCGAGGCTGAGAGGCAGAGGAGAGAGAGAGCCCTCTGTTTTTACTGCGGAGCCCAGGGGCACATGGTGAGAGCTTGCCCAGCAAGAAGCCAAGCAATTTCAGTAAGACCCCCAGGGCAAGCAGCTGAAACAAGACCCATCTCTGCCTCTGCTTCCAACAGGGGAAACTCCGTCAGTCTCCCTCCACAGAGCTCAGCAGGGAGACCATCAATCAATTAAGGAGCGCTCATTCCGAGGATTCCAGGCAATCCTTTTACTACTTACCAGTCATAATGCACGTCAACCCCGAGCACCAGGTCAAGCTAGAGCCCATCATGGATTCTGGAGCTTCAACCAATTTTATTAATGTGCAGACCGTACAAGACTTCAACATCCCAACCATAGAATTGCCATGTCCCATAGAAGTGGAGACCATTGATGGCCAGCCCCTCAAGGCAGGGCCGATTAGAAGGTTCACAGAACTGGTGCAACTGACAATGGGAGACCACACTGAGTGGATCCAGCTTTATGTTACTGCATCGCTTAATGTGCCTGTAATCCTAGGCACGTCTTGGCTGAGGATCCACAACCCATTGCTGAACTGGACTATGGGAGCAATCTCCTTCCCAGCTAAGGAATGCCAGCACCACAAGATTCAAGCTGCTCTCCACTCTCCAGCAACCAACGCAGTCACGGAAGCAGGGGGGATCCAGTTGCCAGCCAAGTATGCAGATTTTGCAGACGTTTTCAGCGAACAAGAGGCCACAGCACTACCCCCCCATAGGGACTGTGATTGCACCATTGAGTTGATACCAGGAGCCAGGATTCCAGCAAGGAAACAATATCCCATGTCTCCCAAGGAACTAGCCACCTTAAAGGATTACTTGGACTCTAATCTCCAAAAGGGGTTCATCCAACCATCTACTTCCCCAGCGTCTGCTCCTACCTTCTTCGTACCAAAGAAGCCTGACCCGTTGGCACCTGCAACCCAGGAGACACCCATGAGAGTGGTCCACGATTTCAGTTTTTTAAATAAACTAACAAAAAAAGAAACTTACCCGCTGCCTCTAATCTCTGATCTGCTGGATCGTTTACAGAAGGCACGCATTTTTACCAGGTTGGATCTCAGGAATGCGTACAATCTGATCCGGATGAAAGAGGGGCACGAATATCTAACTGCCTTCGACACCAGGTTTGGTAAATTTGAGTACCTTGTTTTGCCCTTTGGCTTGTCTAATGCAGGAGCCATATTTTCCCGATTTATGAATCAAATTTTCTCTGATTTACTAGATAAGTATCTGGTCATTTATCTAGATGACATATTAATTTTCTCTGAGGATGCTACAACTCATGTAACCCATGTACGTAATGTCTTACGAAGACTGAGAGAGAACAAGCTATTCGCCAAGCTAGAGAAGTGTGCCTTTGATTTAACTGAATTACATTTCCTGGGCTATAAGGTATCAACAGAAGGCATATCCATGGATCCTTCTAAGGTCCAGGCAACTCTCTCTTGGCCACCTCCCCGAAATGTTAAAGAAGTACAAAGATATCTAGGATTTTGCAATTTCTACAGGTGGTTCATAAAAAACTTTAGTGACAGGGCTAGACCCCTCACACAGCTTTTGAAGAAAGGATCAAAATTCATTTGGGGGGAGAGAGAGCAAGCAGCCTTCCAAGAATTTAAGCAATGCTTTGCATCCCAGCTGCTGTTAAGACACCCTGATCCCACGAAGCAATTCATAATGCATTCAGATGCTTCCGATATTGCCATTGGGGTGGTGTTATTGCAATATACAAACAAAACCGAGAATACATTGCTTCCGTGTGCCTTTTTTTCACGCATGCTCTCACCAGCAGAGAGAAACTATGATGTTTTTAACAAGGAGTTGCTGGCAATTAAAGCAGCATTCCAAGAGTGGAGGCACTGGCTAGAAGGTGCAACCTTTCCTGTGAAAGTTTGCACCGATCACAAGAATTTACAGCTTCTACAAAACACCAGATCCCTCACCCCACGCCAAATCAGATGGAGCCAGTTTTTCTCCCGTTTCAATTTTGTTATTTCTTATGTGCCCAGGGCGCAAAACTGCTTGGCAGATGCCCTGTCTCGATCCTTTCAGGCAACCCCCGCCACTCACCAGGAGGTACAGGCTACTATATTACAACCTCACAACTTTGATCAGTCTATGAGGGGGAACCAAACAGAGATTTTAGCAGCAGGCAGACAAGCAGAGGACCTATTTACAAGAGTCAGAGCTCAGCAGCAACAGGACCCGTATGCCAGGGCCAGGATGGATGACCTCCAGAGGGACCCGCAAGACACTGCCCCCCCCCATTCAATGTGGAGGCAGGAATCCTCTGGCATAGTGGGCGATTATATATTCCCCCTTCATTGAGGGAAGAAGTACTGAGACTTTGCCATGACCATCAAATGGCAGGCCACGGAGGTGTTTTCAAAACTCTCCATAGAGCTCTGAGAGACTACTGGTGGCCTAAGATGACTGCAGACATAAAGGTTTACGTTGCTTCTTGTCCCACCTGCAGACGAGCCAAGCCTCTCCCAGGGAAGCCCACAGGACTCTTGCAACCCCTACCCACCCCCAGTAGGCCTTGGGATACAATCTCCATGGATTTCATCACTGATTCACCCCCAGTCCAGGGGCTGACTTCCATACTAGTGGTGGTGGACCTTTTCACAAAAATGGTGCATTTTATTCCTTGCAAGGGCCTCCCATCTGCACAAGCCACAGCACAGTTGTTCATGGACCATGTTTTTAGGTATAGAGGCATGGTGAATCACTTGGTGAGTGACAGAGGCCCACAGTTCACTTCCAGGTTCTGGAGGGCCCTTTTCCAGTCATTAGGGGTCCAGATCCACCTGTCATCATTGCATCATCCTGCTAGTAACGGGCAAGCCGAGAAAATTAACCAATGGTTACAGCAGTATCTCAGGTGTTACACCACTTATCAGCAAGACAATTGGCCAGCCCTGCTCCCTATGGCAGAATTTACTTATAACAACTCTGTGCAATCCTCGACCAAGATGTCCCCTTTCCAGGCACTCTACGGGGTTAACCCTCAGGTGTTGCCCACCTCCTCCCAGCAGGGAACTGTCCCAGCTGCGGCTGATTTTCTTAAAGAGCAACAAGCCGCACAGGAGTTGTTAAAGGAGCAGCTGAACAGGGCAAAGAGTGCTTACAAGAGAGCTGCAGATGCTCACAGACAAGAGGGGCCAGCGATTGCAGTAGGAGACAGAGTGTGGCTCTCTACCAAGTTTTTGAACTCTACCAGACCCTCCAAGAAATTGGACTCTAAGTTTGTGGGCCCTTTCACTGTGGTACAGCAGATAAATCCAGTGGCTTCTCGTTTACAGCTACCAGCATCCATGAAAGTCCATCCAGTGTTTCACAGATCATTGCTAGCCAAAGACCCTCCCCCAAGTGCCTTACGATCGCAACTGCCCCCCCCACCTCCAGTAATTGTGGAGGGGGAGGAGGAATACGAAGTTGAGGAAATTCTGGACTCTAGGAGGAGGGGAAGGGGCATCCAATATTTCATACACTGGAAAGGGTACCCTGAGGAAGAGTGCACGTGGGAGAATGCCAGAGATGTACATGCTCCAGCACTGGTTCATCGATTCCATCAGCTTTTCCCTCACAAACCCAAGCCTTGCACTCTACCAGAGATTCCTCACTTGGATGAGCAGGCAGAGGAATTCGTAAGTTTGCACCTTCCACCCCCACCTGAAGCCTTGACTCCAGTTACAGAGGAGGGGGGCGCAGCCCTCCACCTCAGGCGTGCATTTCCCAGGGGGGAGGGGGGACGACTCTTCTAATTATCTAGCTATTTTCCAGCAGCGGCCACCTGGGCCAGAAGCGTTATCAGACCTGGAGAGCAGCACTGATTCATCCTTGGAGGAGTTTTCCTTTGAAGACTTTCCATCGTTGCCCAGTTCCCATGGGACCTTAGAAGGAGACGTCGAATCTTATCAAGCCTCTGGAAGGGAGGGGGCTGAAATGGAATGTGAATCTGGAGGGGAGGGTGATGTCATGAGTAAGGATGGTGAGCAGGGGGCTCCCATCCAGGCTGTAAAGCGCATGCATAGTACTGAGGAATTAGGTAGCCATTCAAAGAGACACAGATTGGGCCCGCCTTAGCCTTTGGGGTTTATATGTCTGGGTTTTTCCCACGCTTCTTCAGTTTGTTAGGATTTTCTGTTATGTAGCAGTAATAAAACACTAGAGACCTATTCCTTGTCTCAGCGTGGTTCCTGGCTGTTAGGACAGGTGCTCTTTCAGATCTTCTAGCTTACATGAAGGTATGCTGAGCGTGCTCAGCCTTGCCTGCCAGACAGATCGATTCATACAATGACTCTGGGTCGTCTCTACACAACGCCCACTGTAGGATGTCCCGGTTGAGTCCCTCTTTAAACTGTTCTATTAAGGTTGACTGAGACCAGTCGGGGATTTTCCCAGCTAGAGCCTTAAACTCTAGGGCGTAATCAGCTACAGACATTTGGCCCTGGGTAAGATCCTTCAGCGCCTTCTTAGCTCTTGCCTTGGCCAGAGGATCCTCAAAATGCAGCTTTAATGCCTACATGAATTTGTCGAAATAAGTGCAGGGGAGTCAGCCTCACTTAATCGAACATACCAGTCAGTCACTCGACCCTTCAACTTGGTGGCAATGGCAGTTATCTTAGCCTCTTTGGAAGGGAAGTATGCTCCAAACTGCCTCATGTAACTTTTAGCATTAGTTAGAAAGAAAGATAACTTGGTTGGATCCCCATCAAACTTGACAGAAAAGTCTCTCACCCCCACTCCGGTTGGAGCGGAATTGGCAGCTGCTTGAGTGTTTGGGCCCCAGGTTACAGTAGCTTTCCCTCTTTGGGGGGGGGGGGGACACTGGTGATCAAGCCCCGTAGGGTGGAGATTCATCCCGGAGCCGTCTCCAGCCCCGCTCTGCCGGCAGTCCGGATGGGGGCCGGAGTGGAGCTGTCTCTGGCCCCACTCCGCCGGCGGTCCAGATGGGAGGATGGGGGATGGTTGCGTGAAGCTGGGATCTTCTCCGCTCCTCCCCTGCCCCCCCAATGACAGAGACAGGTTTCTTAGCATGTACTCCATCGATTCTATTTTGGCCTCCACCACTCTTAGCCTTTCAGGGGTTTGAGATTCCTCCCTCCCTCGTGTGTTCAGCTGTCTCTCTGTTGATACTGTGGTAGATTCTACATCTGGGGTCAGCGGGAACCAATACTTCCAGGACGCCTGGGACGTCCCTGGCTGGGGTTCTCCCACTTCATCCCAGGTGATCAACTCTGCAGGCGATTCGCTGGGTGCCGGTTGCTCTGGTTCTCCCCCATCGTCAGATTCCTCCACCTCAGGACTGGAACTCGGATTCCGCCCGGAAATCTGAAGGTTCTGGGGTGAGGCTGAGTTCTCTGCTCTTGACTGTCGACTCGGGCATCAAGCTAGCCGTCTCCTCAAGTCCCCCGGTCGTAAACTTGGACTCGGCCATCGTTAACTATTTTCCCTCACAAGAAACTAATCTTGGTAGGAGCTAATGGTACAGTTTTGGTGGTTCTCAGCTTTATGTAATGGTTGCCTATTCTAAAACACTATCAGACTCATGAGTAGGAATTTAAAGATACCTGATTTATTAAAGAATAGTATGCAGGATCACAGAGAAAGCTGAGAATGATAAAAGCGCGCCAAATACAAATTAAAAACCCTCGGTGCAAATGAAATCCCTCCCCCCGTAGAATCTTCCCAAGTTCACAATCCCAGGTGCTCCTCACGGTTTCTGATGGTCTGCAGAAAAAGGCCTTGAACAGAGAACATAACCCAAACACATTCCATTGTAATGAACATAGATACAGAGCTTGGTACAAGGTTTCACAGCAGAAATGCGCATCAGCGCCATGGCATGTGAAACATTACGATGTATACTGTACATTGAAACAGTGAACATGACATGTTTTTACTTTTCTCCAGCAGGTGAGCTCATGTGATTTGGAGAACTGCCTAGAATAAGACTGCATGAGAATTATTCTTTTCATATGCCCAGTTTTGACACATCATACCTCTCTCTCTTCAAATGTTTTTCCCATATTGTGATCCTAAAACTAGCACTCCTCATACTGATCCTTGGAATCAGAAACTCCACATAGCTCAAGGCACAATCTGGAGAAGTGCTTTGTCAGGGCCAGCAGAATCTTTTGCCCTAGTCATTCATTAATCACATTCAGGAGTATTTCTTTTCAGCCCTATTCCTCAAACTGCATATTTTTCAGTCATCTGTGGAATTGAGGATGTTTGTTTGCAAAGGCTGTGGGGAAGGGATGTCTCAGCCACCTAGAACTCTGAATGCTGCAATTCCTTTACTGACAGCCTTCCTTAATCAGCAGCTGCCAAAAGAGCCAATAGGACAGCATTGTTCCTGCTTGAACATGGAAAGCTTGAAACTGGGCAGAGATGGGTCTGGGTGCATTACCATGCCCACTGGTCTCCTCTAACTCCTGCCATTGAACAAAAAAGACTGAAAGATAATTTATTTGCATTCCTTTGGACATGAGGAACACAACCTGTGTAACTTGAGATCTTCACTGCATGGGTTGTCAAAGCTTTTTATTGTGTAAATTTTCCAACCAGAAAAATTCCCCAGACTTTTAATTACCACTGATCTACAGAAATACATTTTTAGACTTCTGATAAGAAACTCTGGCAGCTAGTTAACAGAAATTAAATCAATTCCTTATGTTGCATCCTTCTAAAGTTTAGTGAATGTGTATAAGAAACCAAATAGTAGGATTTGTTGCAAAAAACTATTGGGTGATTTTCTTTATTTCTTCAAAATGGTCAAGCTAATGGACTGGCTGCCATTCATTCATTCATTCAAAATATGTATATGGCTGCCCATCTTATATAATGCAATCCTGGTAGCTAACAATAGAAATTCCATAACACTTCCATCCAGAATCCCCATTTTTAGTTTAAAAAACACATCCATATCTCTTGCTGAAATGCAGTGGTTCACCTGTCTCCAGTTCTGGATATGCAATACCAAAACTGTAGGAATGATGAAATACTTTGGCCACATAATGAGAAGACAGGACACCCTGGAGAAGATGCTGATGCTAGGGAGAGTGGAAGGCAAAAGGAAGAGGGGCCGACCAAGGGCAAGGTGGATGGATGATATTCTAGAGGTGACGGACTCGTCCCTGGGGGAGCTGGGGGTGTTGACGACTGACAGGAAGCTCTGGCGTGGGCTGGTCCATGAAGTCACGAAGAGTCGGAAGCGACTAAACAAATAAACAACAACAAGGAATGATGATGATTTTATAATACTTACTGAAAGAAAACAAGAACAGACAAGAAAATCAGAAAAAGAGAGGGGAGTGGCAGTGACTTTAAAAAAAAAAATTGTAAAGCCACACTGCAAGACATGGGGCTTTTGCACATTAAAAAGAAATTACTGCCACTTGGGATGTCCCTCCCTCTATCTCTGCTATGGTGTTAGGGAAAGCACAGCACATCTCTTCTTAAAGGAGAGAAAACACTGCTAAAAAGGTGCAACTGTTCAGGCAAAACGGGCTGCAGGTATTTGCATTTATCTTTCATATAAACTCATCCATTTTGGAAAATTAGAGCTCTTTTGGTAAGAGGAATTTCCCAAAGAATACTGCTGTTAGCTTAGTCTTGCAGCAATGCAGACTTTTACACACTTTACATAAAATATACAGAGTTACCAACTAGCCCACTAGCCTCCAAATCCACAATGTATACCATGACAGCAGGTGTTTTGTTGAGACAAAAATAGTCACTTCTTGTAGCAGATTCCTATGAGAATAAAGTTTGAGATAGCTTTTGTGATTAATGCAAAACGCTTGATCCCGCCTGCCCAAAGTCCCGTATGACTTTCAACAGTACTTTCCCCACAGAAAATAAAACCCTTCAGTGAGTGGGAATAACCTGTGAATGCTAATAAAGTATGTTAATGTTGGGTGCTTTTCCTTTTATTTTAAATGAGTTGCAGAAACGTTCTTAATACTAATATCCTTTTTTTTTTAATCATGTCCAATTCTCAGAGACTGCCTGGACAAGTCCCTACAGTTTTCTTGGCAAGGTTTTTCAGAAGTAGTTTGCCGTTGCCTCCTTCCTAGGGCTGATTAATATTAAATTAATATTCTTTAACCATTGGTAAAAGGGGAAAAGCATACTAATTGACAGAATTGTGCCATAAGTGAATCCCAGAGCAGAAGCCAGGAGCCTAAAGAAGGCAGCCACACATCCAGTGGAAGGAACTTTATTATACTGGTATTAACATTGCATAATCCCGTTATTCAAAAGCAATTTTAGGAAAAATCTCTCAGGCCTTTCAAAGTCAGACAAACAGGCAAACAACAAGGAATAATAATCTACTTTGTAATGTAATTGATTGTCTACCAGGCTCAGAACATGCTTGGCAAGGATCTAAAATTCACATACACAGACACACATTTTTAGAGATTTGCACAGTTTTTTTAAAGGCCCATCACATTTCCCTGCGTAACAATGTTTATGGCTATCTGGAATGCTTGATAAAACAACAGGCTGCAGCAATGTTACCTTCCTGCCACCACTACTGGTATTCTTTTTTTAGTTTCCTTATTTCAATCCCACAGAAACCATCTTTCCTCTCCCTCAAACTGAAAGCATACATTTTTATGGTTGGTCACACAGTCAGCCAGATATTTAGACTGGATTTGGCATTTTTGTCTACCTATTGAGTCATTCCCAAGGACCTGGGATAAGCAGATGTTGTTTAATAATATTACAGGTATCGTCACAGGATGTAAGCTGTTTCAAGTAAAGCTGCCTTTTACAATTGACTGATTTTGTCAATGCCAATGGTGTTCAAATGGTGCTCAAGGTGTTTTGGAATTGAACCCAAGGTGCCTATTACTATTGGTACTGTCTTTGCTTTCTTTTGCCACAGTTGTTCTATTTGCAGGTCTTTATATTTTGTGATTTTCTCCAATTCTTTCTTTTCTATTCTGCTGTCTCCAGGCATTGCAATGTCCACTATCCAGACTTTTTGTCTTTCTTATCAACAATTGTTAAGTCTGGAATTTTGTTGACAATTGTCCCAGACTTAACAATCATCGTCATCATCATCATCATCATCATATCCTGCCTTTTTTACATATAACTCAAGGCAGTGAACGTACCTAATACTCCTACCTCCTATGTTTCCCCACAACAACAACCTTGTGAGGTGAGTTGGGCTCAGAGACAATGACTGGCCCAAAGTCACCCAACTGGCTTTCATGCCTAAGGGGGGCCTAGAACAGTCTCCTGGTTTCTAGGCCAGCAACTTAACCACTGCGCCAAACTGGCTCTCTCTATAGCTATTTTGACTATATTATATTATGTATATAGTCTGCCAAGAAAATGTCGAGAAAGCAGTGTCCCCCCAAAGGGTCAGACATGACTCGGTGCTTGAACAGGGGACCTTTCACCTTTCACACATGTATTATATTTGTTTGCTTGTATATTTATTAAAAACAGACAAAAGGTAGTGATACATTTTCTCCACTGTCATGTTTTTTAGGTGCATACCGGATTTTGCTTTGAAATTGGAATTTGCAGAAGTAAGCTACAAAGGTTAAAACATAGTTCAGATATTGGTTCTATTTTTCCTGAATGAACAGATTGTGTCTTCAATTCCAAATTCAACTTCTCTGGTCCCAAGGTGATTTTCCATATTCTAAAATGCTGCCAAATAGTGACTATTTCAGCCTTGTTATTCAACAAGTTTATTTATTTAACAAATTTACAAGGCCACCCAACTCACACACGGCTGTCTTTCACATAGCTTCTGTCTCTAAGAAATCTTCCCCAGGGTGAGATGGGCATTGCCTGGAAAAACAATATTCCAGGATAAAAACATAACACACACATTTAGATTCCTCATCCACCCATCCTTAAGGATTCCACTTATCCTCCTCCTATATTTAAATTCTTCACCTGTAAAAGGGAGGTAACTACAGGACTGCAAATTGTGGGGAGACAGGGAGTTAATGGCTGTAATATGCTTTCAGGATGGTATGTTGTTACTAATGCTAATAATCAGTTTAACATCCAAGGGCGTGTTCATTGTAGATCAAGCAGGGGTCTTTTTTGAGAGAGTTTTACTTATTTCCAGGGCTTACTGTATAGGCCACTCCAGTCAGAACCAGCTCTGAGTGGCATACAATTGCTCCTCAAGTTAAGATAAAAACATAACTGAATGCCGCAAAAAAAATTATGTCCAATGGAGTGACTGTTCGTTTTATACCATTGTATATCATTCATGTCTCACCTTTGATTTCTTTAGCCTGGAACAGGGCATTGGTAGCTTTCAGTTTCAAGATTGAGTACAATGGGGAATAGAAAATGCAACACAGTGGATTCTGAAAGGGAGCCAGCAAGTCTTCCGCAGTGGAAACAGCTGCTGTACTGTAGTACACTGTGACCCTGTCAGTTCATCAGTATGTTGATGACAGTCAGTTATACATCTCTGCTCAGGCCCTCCAAGTGATGTCATCGAGGTTCTTCCCAGTGCCTGGAGACTATGACGGTGTAGATGGGGAGGTACAAGTTTGGCTCAACTCTAACAAAACCAAGGAGTTACAGGTTTTAAGGGCCCCCAGATCTGGAGATCTTCATCATTAACTATGATTAGGGTTGTATACCCCCAGAGTTGGTACACGATTTGTGGGTCCTCCTGGACTCTCAGCTCTTGCTCAAGGCACAGGTGGCAGCCATAGGGCAGGAGGGCCTTTGTCTAAAGCAATGCAGCTCACGAAGCAGAGGTGTAACATGCACAGATTGAAAAGCACCCATAACTGCCACATAGAGTGCATTGCAACAGTCCATGCTATGTTGGCTTTCCCCAGACAGTAATCCCCTACCTCTAATATTTGTCTTTTAATACATAGTTCTTACTCATCTGATTCTAGTAGTAACTGGATTGGTAAACTACTTCAGTATGTAGTCTTTAATAAATTAATAATAAACGGAGAAAATGCAAGAGCTTGGATCACTGAAGGCTTTTTTGTCTTCCTACTGGCTAAAGCCCTTTTCACCTACTACACTCTCTTCCTGGACCTCATTCTTCCCAGACAGATTTGTAAGGGGCACAAGGATAAGAAGAGTAAATGTGCCAATTCCTTTTCCCATTCACAGCTGTATCCCTTCAGGAGAAACCTGCTAAAAGGTTTTTCCCACCCTTGGAAGAAAAGGTTAATCCTACATAGCAAAGGGTGATCAGTTCCAGGAGAGATGAAGAGAGATATTTCTTCAAATCCTCTAAGAAAGCAATTGCTTCTTCAAATTCAGTGAATGAACTCTTTGTTAAAAAGCAGGAAGGAGTGTCTCAGGACACCACAAGCTTCTGCTTAAAAAATATTTTGCTTGAATCCCAGAATGATGAGGACAATTCATATCTGAAACACTTTACTGTAGTCACAAGATCTTGAATAAAAATATCATGAGCTAACTGACCCTAAGCTGTGTCCTTTCAGTCACCTGACAAAACACAGAGACAAGCATCCTTTCTCTATTGATGAAGCCCGAGAACATCTGAACATGTCTTTCTAGAAATACACACACACACACACACACACACATATAAATTTATACACATATACATACCTACATATGATATAATTGTCATGTGCTTTGTAGGAACAGGGAACAGGTAAATTTTCGGTCTTGACTTTGTAAAAGGAAGAAATAATATTGTAAGTAGTGAGCCATATCACAAAGAAGGAATGAAGGAAAATAAACATCACTCACTGATGAAATATGGGCAATTGTCCACCACTTTCCATTTTCTTTGCCTTCTATCTACTTAAGCTTTAATGGAAGATACATTTCTACAGGCAGAAATATCAACCTACAAAGTATGACCTAACCTTTTTATCCTTTTGGAAAACAGCTCAACCATTTACAACTCCAGAATTCATTAACCTTCAAGTTGAAGAGCACCGTTAAAGACTGCGGCTATCTGAATAAGAGATGAAAAAAAACTTGTAGGGTTCACTTTTTAAATGCAAACATAGCTGAATTTGTACTTCTTGAACCTGAATGTGAAGTGGAACTCAGTTTATGCTGCACTTTTCTAAATGTACCTTATGATGAAAAGTAAATGTGGGGAATTATACATGAGGAACAAAGCCAGTTATAGTAAACACAAAGTTCTATTTTCTGAACTCAGTGGAATGTTTGAACCCTGGGCATGTAAGCAAATGATTAATCCATTAGTACACACAAAACTACAGAATGCAGTATCAAAAGTAAGAATAGATTCTTCTGTCCATTTTTTTCAATTTGTCATTTCTAAAAAAATAGACAAAAGTGTATGATTTTCTTCACATATCGTCTAATGTATATTGTACAATTATATGTGATATACAATAGTTAAATATATGAATTCTTGGAAGCAATTTTCCTTACTATAATATATTTGACATTTTTTTAACACATTTTGGTATTACAACAATTGGAGAAATAAACAGTTCAAAGGCTTATGCAAAGTTTGACTTTGTGCATTATTTCAAAAGTGCAAAGTTAGTTAAAATGCAAACATACTGAACCTTAACTCCTAACCTGTAATTGTTTTACATTTGTATATAAGACAAACATGTTATATAAATGTGTATTCTGCAATGTTATACTTAGCTGAACAACATAATGCCAACCTTTCTACTGCTGACATTAATTTGCATGGGCTCAAATAGTGCCCAAGTTACACAGTAAACTTGAGGCCCAAGGCTGCTAGCTAGATCACATGCTCAAATTAATGTGTTAATAAGTATGTCTTGATTTATTTTCGATACTGTGAACATTTTTGGGCATGTAGTCCAACTGTAGTATTTTCAGATATTTTTCCACTTATTAAGTTACCTTATAATTATAAAAGTTCAGGGCAGAAACAACATACAAAAAATAATGCTTCCATGTATGTTACCATATTAGGAAGGGGACTTAATATGTACAGTACTGGGTTAGCTATGAAGTATCCTTAAAAAGGGACGCGGTGTCATGAGCACTGATGGCGAGCAGGAGGGGGCCTCTACCCAGGGGGGAAAACACATGCGTAGTACTGAGGAGTTGAGCAGCCATTCAAAGAGACACAGATCAGACCCGCCTTGGTTTTTGGGGTTTATCTGTCTGGGTTTTCCCACGCTTCTTCAGTTTGTTAGGATTCTGTTTAATGTAGCAATAATAAACACTAGAGACCTATTCCTTGTCTCAGCGTGATTTCTGACTGTTAGGACACGTGGTGGCGCTGCAGGTTAAACTGCTGAGCTACTGAGCTTGCCGATCAGAAGGTCGGCGGGTC
Organism: Candoia aspera; assembly: GCF_035149785.1. Lineage (NCBI taxonomy): Eukaryota > Metazoa > Chordata > Lepidosauria > Squamata > Candoiidae > Candoia > Candoia aspera. Next base: position 161,201,295 of record NC_086153.1, on the reverse strand, counting down.
GAATCTGCGTGACGGGGTGAGCTCCCATTGCCAGTCCCAGCTCCTGCCAACCTAGCAGTTTGAAAACATGCAAATGTGAGTAGATTAATAGGTACCGCTTTGGCAGGTAGGTAACGGCGTTCCGTGTAGTCATGCTGGCCACATGACCACGGAAGTGTCTACGAACAAACACCGGCTCTTTGGCTTTGAAACGGAGATGAGCACCGCCCCCTAGAGTCGGACACGGCTGGACTTAATGTCAAGGGAAATCTTTACCTATCCTTAAAAAGTCAATGGAATAGTAAATCAAAATGTGGATTTTTTTTTTCTTAGCATGCCATGCAAACCCAATTATTGTGGCCTCTAAACCATGATCAAAGGTTCAGTTACAGTTAATCAATACACTATGATTAAAACTGCCAGTTACAGTTAATTGAATAAATCATATTTAAGCCTCATAACATGGAGTTCAGTAAGGAATAAAGCACAATGACTAAAACAATGAGCAAGAGTATGCTACAAATGTGAAGGAAAAGCAGATTTCAAAGTAAGTTGATTGATTATGTGCCATCAAGTCATTGTTGACTCTTAGCAACCACACAGATAGATTTTCTCCTGGAAGATCTGTTTCCAATTTGTTCCTTCAGGTCTTCCAATGGTGCAGCCACCGTCACTGTAATTGAATCCATCCACCTGGCCACTGGTCTTCTCTTTTCTTCCACCTTTTCCAGCATTATAGACTTTTCCTGAGAACTATATCTTTGCATAATCTGTATGCTATATGTATGATAATTTTAGCTTTCTCACTTGTGCCTCAAGTGAGAACTCTGGGCTGATTTGTTCAATTACCCATTTGTTTATTTGTTGGCTATTCCTAGTATTCTCAGGAGTCATATCTAACACCAAATTTCAAAAGCATTAATACTCTTCCTATCCTGCTTCTTCAGAGTCCAACTTTCACTTTCATAGAGTGTCACAGGGAAAACCATTGCCTGCATGATTCTATTCTTTGTAATTATAGACATATCACAGCATCTGAATATCTTTTCCAAGGCCTTCATGGTTACTCTACCAAGAGCTACTCTACAGTGTATTTCTTGACTGCTGGTTTCTTTACTGTTGATGGTTGATCCTAAAAGGCAGAAACTATCCACCACTTCAATATCTTCATTGTCAGTTCTAAAGCTGTTTTTTTTACCTGTTGTCCTTAGTTTGGCTTCTTTATATTTAGTCTTAGCCCCATTTTTTTCACTGGGCTCCTTGACTTTCATTACTAGGGCTTACAGATCTTTTGCATTTTCAACTATCAGAGCAGTGTCACCAGCATAGCACAAGTTACTGGTGTTCTTCCTCCAGTTTTAAAACCATGCTCATCTTCTTCCAATCCGGCTTCCTCAATATATATTCCTCATATAGGTTGAATAAATAATGGGAGAGTATACATCCTTTTCTCACTCCTTTGCCAACCTGGAACCAGTCTGTTTTGCCAAGTTCTGTCCATATTGTGGCTTCCTGACCTGACCTGTATATACATTTCACATGAGGACAATGCGATGTGCTGGGATTCCCATTTTTCTAAGCACGCTCCACAGCTTAACATGATTGACACAACTGAGTCCCTTCTATAATCAAAGAAGCACATACTGACTTCTTTTGCATATTCTTTGGCTTTCTCAATTATCCAACATGCATCAACAATAATGTCTGATGTTCCTCAGCATTTTCTAAAGTTTGAACATCTGGCATCTCCCTCTCCATGTATGCCTCTAATCTGTGTTGGATAATCCTAAGTATTATTTTGCTAGCATATGAAATTAAGGATATTGTATGATAGTTCACACACTCTTGTTAATCCTTGTTTCTTTGGTATCAATATATAGATTGACCTCTTCCAATCTTTGGCCCCTGTATCATTTTCCAGATTTGCTGCCATAGCTTGGTTAGAGCCTTTACTGATTCTTCTTCTGTTCTCACCATATTTCTGTACAGATTCCATCAATTCATGCAGGCATCCAACTTGGTAACAACTGGAGTGCTTATCTAACTTCATCTTCTAATACTAGATCTTATTGTAAATAGGGAATATCTTCTAAAGTATCTTGAATATTGACAACTTTACTGTACAGATTTTGAATATGCTCCTCCCACCTTTGTTTGATGTTCTTTTACTATCAGTTACTAGCTTCCATTGGTGTCCTTTAGCATACCAGTTCAAGGTTGGAACCTCCTAAGTTCAGAGATCTTTTCTCTTTGCTTTCCCTTATCTGTTTCCATCTTCAATGTCTTTACAGATGTTGTTGTAATATTGCTTCTTGTTCCTTCTAAAAGCTCTCTGAAATACTTCGTTAAGTTTCTTCCTAAGATCTTTGTCTTTCTTGGCTTTGGTTCCTCTTCTCTTCTTGGCAGTTTCCATGGTTTGTTCTAACATCCAGCTTGATTTCTTCTGTTTCTTGATTTTTGACATATTCATCCTTCTTGATCTTTCATATTCATCCTTCCCAATCAACGAAATTCAGGACTTTAAAGCATTTCTCATGTCTCCTTGAAAATGGTCAGCATGTGCTCAAGACTATACTGTGGAAACGTATTGGCTTTCTTCTCCCATTTTAGCTTAATTTGGAACTTGCACATGAGCAATTTTTATCAGTTCCACAGTACCAGCCCCATGCCACACTTTTGCTATTATAACTGATTCAAAGCGAGTAGCACCCCTAACATAAACAAAGGATATGGACAGTTGGGGTTTCACAAACCTGTCCATTTTAGGTAGTTCCTGGCTGGTGGTTATCTTAAAAAATGGGTCATCTTCTACACTGTCTGTTCTGAATATGCTATGATAGGGGTATACCTATATACAGTACCAGCAAAGGACCTTCGGGTATCTCAAAGAATTTATTGCTAAATCAATTCTGCTGTTAAATGTCACTTTTCCCAGGATTGTTGAGACAAGTAAGCAAGCCTGTATAAATTAAAATAACAGAAACGATGGCATTTTTTCTGATACTGTACAACAAATCCCTTTTTAGGCTAAGCCATGACCATTCATCCTCTCTTAAAAGATGTTCACGTTCCCTTCAGAACATTTCTGTACTTCAGACTGTCCTTTCCAAGGCAGCAGAAGAAAGTGATACAAAGCTGTCAGATAAATTATTACTTGGGCACATGAGGAAATGAAAATTAGCTCCTCATCACAGGCTACTGCTTTTCATCCATCTTCAGCAAAGCTGAACACATGTTGCAAAGACAAACACGGCAGGCTGTTCACTGTAAACACCACCACACAACTGAAAGAAAGAATATGACTTCCTCCATTTTTCTCAGTCTAAAAGCAAAAGATGAATGTTCATAGATTAATTTAATACCTAATATAGTGTTTATCCACTGAAAATAGTAAGATTGCAGAGCGAGAGCATTCATGACTATTAAAAACTCCCACTAAGTGTCTGTTCTTCATAAAATGGACTAAAACTTTAACATAGATAACCATTTGTTCATTTATAAGAACAGAGATAAAAGCTGCTCACAGTTTAGTCTGCTTTTTCAGTTGCTAATTCTTGCTTTGACCTTTCTATGCAGTCCTCACTTATCATGACTAGCAGCAGGTTTCAGTAAAGAGGGTGGGGCAAATTACCAGCCAAGGAGTGGAGGATAACTGGGACACAAGCAAACACGGTAGGCTCCAATACTGCCTGGGCCTGCATGGGCAAGCTACTGTGCACCGGAGCTGATGATGCTTGCCACATTTCTTCTGTGGTCCTCGTTTACAAAAACCTTTCAAGCTCATTGGTCACCCTGCTGGGCATTTATTTTAATTTTTTAAAGTTTTAATATACATATTTCTTTCTGCAACCAAATGGTGCTTATTTTCAAACAAGGCATGTGGCAGTCTAGAGGGAGCCTTCAGAAAACACTAAGTCTGGGTTCTAAAAGTACCTAGTTGCATTTCTTCTCCTATCTCAATTACATCATACAGATGGGGTTGGTTTGAATTCCAACATCACTTCACATTTGCTTGTCCAGGACAGAGTTGGATCTGCTTTAAGAAAAGCAGACATTCTCTATTTACCCAGGAGAAAGAAAAATTCACAGATTAAAAAAATAAAATCCTGTGCGATGCCCAGTTTCCCCCTCTTATCAGCTAGGTTCTAGCTCCAACTCTAGCTGAATCCAATCCTGGGGATTCCCCTTTCACCTGGTAATAGTTTGCATGTGGAACATTTGGCATGTGTGCATGTGTGCATGTGTGTATGCATGCATGCACCTGCAGAAGCCACACCACAATAAAGGACAGATCCAGGAGTCCCAAAAAATGTATTATTTGATTAAATACTAATTAAAATGGTGATAGATTTATATTAACCATTCTCACATACAGAAACATGCAAGTACACACACCATATACTCCTCCTTTATTTCTCTGAAATAGCAGAAAAGAAAGAAACCCTGGGGGGTGGGGGAGCAGGGTGATAAGGAGGGAGATGAGGTGAGGGTTAAAGATAGATTCATTGGGATGGGAAGGAAAGAGAAATGAGAACAACACTGGGTAGAGATGAGGCAAAAAAGGGGAAAGAGGTAATTGGACAGGGAAGAAAACAGCAAAACTACTGGGGAGCAGCTCTGTTTAGGCATTTATGAAAAGGGTTGCATTCATCATTCAAGCAGACTCTCCCAAACAAAGTTAATCTTCAAAGACCTCCAAGCTTTTCAGCAGCAAGTTCTTCCTGAAAAATCTTTCTTTCTCTGTTTTAATGAAAATTTGTGGAGAGCATATTCCCAGTGAAATGTCAGAAGCCAGCAGTGATGCTAAAGAAGAATGCTGGCTGGGCTGGACTTTAGTGTCCTCCACAGGTTTTTACTCTGCTTTTGTCACCAAAGCCCACCTATTTATATTGTTTACTTTAAACAGGTATATGCTGCCCATTCCTTTAATAGCTCTGGGCAGCTTACAAAATTAGAATAAAGATAACATGTAGTTAAAAGAAAGAAATATAAAATAGTAAAAATGGAAATAGGAAGCCCTTACCATTACAATTCTAAAATATGAAAAGGCCAGAGTGAGTAACTCTGTTTTCACCCCTTCTTGTTATGGATCAATTGTCTTTGGAATGGAAATAAGCTCCCTATACTAAGGAGGGGGCTTATTTCCATTCCAAAGACAATTGATCCATAACTTGGGCACTGCCACAGGAGGAAAAAAAAATCAGAACTTGATATCAATTGCATCCACGCTGGAACCTGCAACAGTGGTTGCCCTGATGAGTTAAGAGTATGAGATGGACTGTGTAGAAGTAGGCAATCCTGAAAGTAGCTTACCCCTATGGCTTACAGAGCTACTAGATCTGGGCTACAGAAATCTGGATGATCACTAGATGTCAGCAAAGAGATACAGAAAACTCCAGTGTTATCTGGTAATCATCTGAATTTTGCATCCCAGAACCATCAGCCCTACTTTTTTGAGCACCTTCAACAGGGCTAGGAAAGCAACTGGCAAGCAGTGGTATTGTTTCAAAGTTCAGTTTATGTGGGTCCTTTCAGAGGCACCATTCTGGGCCAGCTGCAATTTTTGAACCATTGTAAGGGCTGCCTAATGAAGAGCACATGGAGCCGGATTACAGTAAGCCAACCATAAAGTCACCAGCATATATGAGTCGCTGAAGCGCTCTTTCTCTCTTCCAAGGACACATCTGGTTTATCACCAATGTGTCTGTTCAAGGCCAATATCAGATATTCCACAAGCTGCAAACCTGATTCCTAAGAGGGACTGCAATCCCATTCAGAACCAGTGTATTTCCCCCAAATCCAGTTCCCAGAATCAGTAACAACTCCATTAAAAACTCCACCTTGTCTGTATTTAGTTTCAGCTTATTCTCCCACGTACAGTCCTTTACAATTTAGTTTTGGGTTTTGGGGGGGGAGGGGGTATATAGAGATGGTCTACCAGAGTTGTTGAGAAGTCACGTGGCCTTGAAATTGAACTAACACTCAGAGGAGAAGCCCTGCAAAAATATCAAACCCTGAGCTTGCAGAAAAGGAGTTGAACATCATTACCACATTGATGACAACTAGCTCGAAATCTGTGATTTTCCAGTAGCTTCTTAAAGATATTAAATAGTACAAGAAATGAGAAAGCCCTGATAATTCTCAGGGTTCAAGTTCGCAATATTAATTTCTGATAATGCCCAGAGAGGTAGGAGCAGAACCAAATTTCCCCCAACTGCCTCTAATTTCTATGTTCCTCATGCACTCCAAGATACTGTCATCTACATTATACGAAGGTGTTGAGAGGCCCAGCAACATCAAAACTGCAGCCCCCTTGTCTCTCCCAGTTTAGCTCATGCATTGGGATGTCCAAGGCTGTTTCCATGTCATACCTACAGTAGATCTAAATCAATTCTGAAAACAATCCATTTCCTCTAAAAGCTCATCTAAAGTTCCTTGATTTGCATACTTACATATTGGTTAGATTATATCAAGTGCACACAGGTCTCCCATTTGCAAATCTGTTTTATTTTATGGACACCTATAACAATTAAAGATTAAGGCTTGGTGAAATAAAACTGTCTTCAATGATCTTCTAAATGATATGATGGAGGGGCCTTTACAAACTTCTAAGGGTAAAGAGTTACAACGGGTAAGCATTTTTGTACATTCTCCTTGCAGTAATATCTTCAATTTAAAGCATGAACAACAACAACAAGAACTCCTAAAGTTGCCAAGAAGATCAAGTGAATAATTTAAATTGTACCACCTATTAACAGCGGCACAATACTTAAAACAGTTCCAAATCACCTCAACTGTGTAGGGACAACTCCCATTTTGTAACTACATCTGGAGGGGGACAGTTGGGGAAATCTGCCCTGAAACAGTGTGTTTCATTTGAACGCAGGATTGCCTAACACTTCAGTCAAATACAGTAAATGCTAGGAGATGAAACAGCAATCAAAGAAATATAGATGCCTGTTTTGTTTTTTTTAAAAAGAACCACGATGACACATGCATTTGCATTTCCAGATCATAACAGCAACAGTGTTCATTCCACAGAGCAAAATGACAGAGGAATTAAACTTTAACCCTACTTCCCTAAAGGTATACAACCATATTCTTACATTCACCTGAATGCGGTATTTTCAAATGTAGTGCTACTGAATGAATAGAATGTGATTATAAAACTGTGAATTCAACTCCTATTGAATGAGATTAATTACATCACTGATAACTGATACAATCCTTCTATACTGCATTAATGTCTCTGTGTGGCTTTTTAAATTTTTCTTTTAGTTCTTTCAAGGTTGAGAATTATACTACTTACAAATTCTTTTAAAAAGAAAGTTGCAGCCACTATAAAGAATTGATCTGTCAGCTCAACCTTAGCCTTTATTTGTAATAAGCTCTCATTCCAGTATTCCTACTCTTTCTTTCTCTTCCCCCACCCACAAAGAAAAAAGTATTTGGCAAGAGGTACCTAATAATTCTTGCCAAAAGATCACTCATATTTTCTCCATTATATATAATGAAGGCATTGGCCTCCAAAATGTGCTGCCAGCCACATTTCTGGTCCATACAGAATTATACACCCATCCCCTATTGTTCAGGTTAAGCTCAACTCCTGGTGACTACATCCATGCAGGATTCTTAGCAGCATTATAAAAGTGCTTTGCCACTGCATTCTTCCAGGATTTATTTATGCTTCCCAGTCTAGTCAACAGCCCTCAAATTCTCAGTCAGTTCCCCATCCAACAACTAATCAGGAACAACCTTGCTGAAGCTTCTTCAGCCACAGCCAGCTAGGCACTGCCACCTGCTAAATCTATTTTCTTATATTTTGTCAAAAAGGGTCAAAGCAACAACTATCTCAGTTTTGGAAGCTGCAAATATAGAATTGCCATACTTGTTTCCATAGATACTTAATTTAAATATATCCAAATGTAACGGCACATTCCATCAAATCTCAGCCTGTCTTAAAACTGCCAACTTCAGAATCAATCACTGTTGTGTCAGGTCTGGTCTAAAGAATGAATGCCCTCTCCTAGAAGTCCTCTGGGTCTACAATCGTAACTCTGCCTCCTGCCTTGGCGTAGTAGCTTGGCAATTACTGTTGCCATGGCTAATCTTCTGGTGATGGGTTCATCTTACATCCTCCCCCTAACCCTGGTGTGGGACAGAGGTAGAGCTCCCACAATCTGTATTGCACTTCTGGCAGATTAAAATTAAAACTTGCAGTAAAGAAATACATTCTGTAATATCACCTCCTGGCCCTGTAGTGTTAAGCGGCTAGGGAAATCAGTCTGTTCTTACTTCTCACCATTTGGGAAGACAGATTAATCTCACAGGAGATAAATAAATTAAAACTCTATTTTTAAAGAAGGAAAAGAGGGAGTTAAAAAAATCTCTTTTTGGCTTTAAGTAAATGCAAACAAAACTTTCATTGGCAAAAGGGATAAAAGACAGAGTTCAGACCACAGGTCACAACTGAAAGGCTGTTCCAGAAAAAATATAAAGAACAATACAGTGCTCTGGGGAGATCAGGAGATGATGCTGGTCTGTTCACAGTTCAGAGGCAACTGTGTTGTAAGTGTTTCCAGGTTGAAGACACATACCATTGCTGAGCTTCTACAGAAAACCTACATCCCAGAGACAAAATGTTAGACTTTAAACAAATTGTCAGTCTTATGCAATATTTCCAGCTAAAATATCTGTCCTTTCAATAAATCCTAAAACAGATTTCTTTAGAGCTTGTAAGCATTTTGAAACTCAGATGTTGCTGGGTGTCAGTGCCTGTGTACTGAGGACTTTACCAAAATAAACTTCCAACTTACTCAGATCAAAACGAGTTAAAATGCTATAAAGAGAGGAAAGATACATCAATAGAATTGTCTTTGAAAAGGTAATTGATATGTCTCAAGGAAATCAATCACATGTACTGTGTGGATAATTGTAACACAGACCTTCAGCTGTCAAGAGGTTTGGAAAATATTCAGATTTCTTATCCTTTAATACATAATATATTTGTGACAGAATTAAATAAACTTCCCAAACTCTGTACCATAAAAATGAACTGCCTTCTTTTGCTACATTTTATCAGAATCTGAAATTCTTTTCCTAGTTCCAGGTTCCAAAGGATTTCCTTCCTTCCTTCCTTCCTTCCTTCCTTCCTTCCTTCCTTCCTTCCTTCCTTCCTTCCTTCCTTCCATCCATCCATCCATCCATCCATCCATCCTTCTTGAACAATAATATGCCATCCCATGCCATATTTTTTGAACCTGATGGTAAGAGGTAAGCTCACAAAATACAGTATGTCTTTCAAAAGCACTTGAAAAAAACTGTGAGTGTCCCAAAGGCAGAGATACCAAATGGAAAGCATTTTTTTATATGCTACATATAGCATCTTTTCATCTGAACGAGACAGCTTCATATTAAAGGTCAGAGTTTTTTCTGAAGGCTCAACTGTTTTTAACAGCTACATTTTGAGCATCTTTGTTCTGAGCCAAAAGGTTTAGCAGGATGATTACTCTATCCTATGACATTGCCTGTCATGCGCTGCCTACTACTGAGTAAAACACAGACACTGATTTAGGGAAGAGCAGGTTCAGGTTTATTTCAGCATAGTGCATAGCTAGAAAAAGCTGAGAGTGAAGGGAGCGCGCCGGTGCGGGGTTTAAATAGCCCGCGCCGGTCAGCGCCCCCCCCACCTTGGGTTGTGTCATCCCCCCAAGTCCTGTATGCTTCATTGCCGGTAGGTGAGGGGTCGCGGGGCCCCTGCTGGTGCCCCGGGCTTCGCTCATAATCGTTTTCTTCCTCCGGCCGGTGATTGCTGTCAGCTGGGCGATATCCGTTGCGTTCCTGCTGACAGCTTCAGGTGTGCCTCGTGATCCGCCCTGTCTTTGTCGTTCTTTCTTCCCCCTTTGTGTTCTAATGGCTGGTTCATCCGGCCGGGGTCGTTCCCTTCTCCTCGGGGTCTGTGTCTGTTGTTGTGCGTGCTTTGCTTATCTTTAAATCCCTTCCTCTAGTTTCCTAGGTATTGTCATGTGTGCCGTTGTGCTGATGCATTCAGCTCACCGGTGCTCATGACATACTGCCCCCCTTTCGAATAGTAGCCCCCCCCCCCGGCATTCCGTTTTTTCCCGGGAGAGCTGTCAAAAATTTTTGTTTGTTTGTTTTTTGTTTTGTTTTTCCCGCCGGAGTGCTTTTACCCCTCCCCTTGCTCCGCCCTCTACCTCGTGTCCATCTTTTGGGTGTGTTCCGAGTGCCCATGCCTCGACCACACCCTGCGAGTGCGCATGCCTCGACCACACCCTGCTTGTTCGTGCTCAGTTCGTCGTGAGAGGAGGCGTGGCTGGTCGGGTGCTTTTCAGCTCCAGGTAGGATCCTTATCTTTTTGTTTTGTTGCTTGTTTATGTTGATGTTCGTCGTTTTGTCATGTGTGCATCCTGGGTGTTTGCCCCCTGGCGATGCACTTATGACCAATCTTCTCTCCCCAGTGGGCCCGGGGGGGGCGGGGGGAGGGTGAGTCCCAGGGGGGAGGAGGTCTACTCAAGTCGCAGGCTTGGGGGGCCCCTTCCCCTGGGGGCGAGGCGGGGGGGGAGGCCCGAGGGGGGAAGTGTGTTCTAGGGGCCGGTTCGGCTGGGCGCCCCTTTGGTTTGTTGGGGTACGTCGTGTGGAATGCCCGGGTCAGGTCCGGTGCCTTGACGTGTTGAGCCGCCACCCATTCTGGGTGGGGGAAGTGTTTCCATTTCACTAAGTAGTGTAGTGTGCCCCGTTGACGGTGGGAATCGAGTATTTCTTTTACGTCGAAATGTTGTTGGCCGTCGATCATCACTGGGGAGGGCAGAGGCGTGCTTGGGTGCCATCGGGAGGTGGTTGCTGGTTTCAGGAGGCTGCTGTGGAATACCGGGTGGAGTCTCCTTAGATTGTGCAGCAGGTCCAGGTGTACTGCCACCGGGTTCACTATCTGTGTTACTCGAAGCGGCCCGATATACTTAGGCCCCAGTTTCTTCGAGGGTTGAGGTGATTTCATGAATTTGGTGGATAGGTAGACCATATCCCCTGCCTGGAATGTCGGTTGCTGGCGCCGGTGCTTGTCGGCCTGTTCTTTGTAGGCCGCCTGTGCTTCCTTCAGCGCTGCCGTGATTATTGGCCATGATTCCGCTATCTTCTGTCCCCAGTCACTAGCACCCACTTGGGGTCCTGGGGGTTGCGGTAGCTCCGGTATGGGTACGAACTTGCGCCCGGAGACTACTTCGAACGGGGTTTTCCCTGTGCTCGTGTGAACGGCGTTATTGTATGCGACTTCTGCGAACGGAAGCAGGTCGACCCAGTCGTCTTGGTGGTAGTTGGTATATGAGCGTATGAATTGTTCTAGGGTGGTATTGAGGATCTCTGTGGCTCCATCCGTCTGGGGATGCCAGGCCGTGGATAGGGCTTGTTGGGTCTCAATCAGTTTTAGGAAAGCCCGCCAGAATTTCGAGGTGAATTGTGTGCCCCTGTTGGTCACCACGCGTACGGGACATCCGTGTAACCTGTACACGTGTATAAGGAAGAGTTTAGCCAGTTGCTGGGCGGACGGGACTGATGAGCAGGGGATGAAGTGTGCTTGTTTTGAAAAGTAGTCTTTCACCACCCAAATGGTTGTTTTCTTCTGGCTGGATGGTAGATCTACTATAAAATCCATGGAGATTTCCTCCCATGGGCAGGAGGGCTCCGCCACCGTTTGTAGGAGTCCCGGGGGCTTACCCGGTGCCTGTTTGGCCATAGCGCATATCGGGCAGGACGCTATGTAGGCCTTCATGTCCCGTCTCAATGCGGGCCACCAGAATTGTCGTCGTGTTAGATGCAGGGTCTTTAGAAACCCGAAGTGTCCCGCTTGTTTGCTGTCGTGTGATCTGCGCAGGATCGCCTGGCGCTGCGAGTCCGGGACATATATTCTGCCTTCACCCCATGCTAAGTCCTGTGCCATCGTCACCTTGTCGGGGTTTGCTAGTAGCCAGGGGTCGGTTTTGAGGGCGGCGGTGAGGTCCGCGCGTATTCCTCCTGGCAGTCGCAGGTGGCGCCGTCTGGTCGCTGGTTGGCTTGCCGTCGGTTGAGACGTGGGGTTGAGCTATTTCTGAGCGCCGCTCCAGGTGGTCACAGCCATCCTCAGCTGGGAGGCGGATAGGACCGTCCCAATCATATCTGGGACAGGCTCTTCGTCTTGGGGCAGTCGGGAGAGGGCGTCAGCCAGGAAGTTCTTTTTGCCCTGCATGAACTTCAGTTGAAAGTTAAAGCGGCTGAAGAATTGGGCCCATCTGACCTGTTTCGGGCTGAGGCGTCTGGGCGTCCGGAGGGCGAGGTTCCGGTGGTCTGTCCAGACCTCGAATGGTTGGGTGGCTCCTTCCAGTAGATGCCTCCATGTTTCTAGCGCCGATTTTACTGCGAACGCTTCCTTCTCCCATACGTACCAGCGCCTTTCCGTCTCCGAGAATTTCCTCAACAGGTAGGCGCATGGCTTCAGGATTCCTGTAGGGTCCTTTTGGAGCAGTATGGCCCCCAGGAAGAAGTCTGAGGCATCGGCTTGGACCACGAACGGCTGTTCTGGGTCCGGATGTGCGAGGATTGGCTCCATGGTGAACAGCGCTTTCAGCCTGTTGAACGCTGTCTGACACGCGGGAGTCCAATTTAGTACTGTCCCTGGGTTCTTGGCTCGCCGTGTGTCCCCAACTTCTTTAGTTTTGAGGAGGTCTGTTAGGGGGAGAGCTATCTCCGCGAACCTCTGTGCAAATGACCTGTAGAAATTCGCGAAGCCGAGGAAGCTTTGGAGTTGGCGCCTGTTACGTGGGCGTTCCCAATTCACCACCGCCTCGACTTTTGCGGGGTCCATTTCTATGCCTTCCCCGGAGATTTGGTACCCCAGGTAGTCTAGGCGTGCTTTATGGAATTTGCACTTTGAGGGTTTGGCATAGAGTTTCGCCCTTCTTAGCTTCTCGAGGACTTGTCTGACTAGGGTTACGTGTTCTTCGTGCGTCTGGGTGTAGATGAGGACGTCATCTATGTAGACTAGGACCCCTTTGAACAGGTGTTCATGCAGTACCTCATTGATGAGCTGCATGAACACTCCCGGGGCCCCTGTTAGTCCGAATGGCAGCACCTTGTACTGAAAGGTGCCTAGGGGGCAGTTGAACGCTGTTTTCCATTCGTCCCCCTCCCTGATTCGGATCCAGTAATACGCCTCGCGAAGGTCCAGCTTGGAGAATACTCTACCCGTGGACAGGTGGGCGAGCATGTCTTTCACGAGGGGTAGGGGGTATTTATTGGATAGGGACGCCGCATTGAGGCCCCGGTAGTCGGTGCAGAGCCGTAGGGTGCCATCTTTTTTCTCCCGGAATAAGACGGGCGCTCCGACCGGTGAGCATGCCGGCTCTATGAAACCCCTATCCAGGTTTTTATCGATGAACTCCCGGAGGGTTGTCATCTCCTTCGGGGTCATCGAGTAAATCTTCGGCCTGGGTAAGGGGACATTGGGAAGCAGCTCAATTCTACAGTCCGTCTTGCAGTGGGGGGGTAGTTGGTCTGCCTCTTCTCCGAAGACCTCTGAGAAATCAGCATATTGCTCAGGTAGGTCTTCTGGGGTTGCTGTGTTGTCCTGGGCTGCCGCCTCTGCCCGTCCCACTGTAGGGTTGATCCTGCCCGCCGGAACTGGCGCCCGGTACATGCCGTCGTCGAATTGGAAGGTGCAGGTCTTCCAGTTAATGCGTGGGTTGTTGGTCGTGAGCCACGGTATTCCTAAGACTACGATGGGCCACCCTATGTGGGTTACCACAAACGATGTTTGCTCGGTGTGGGTGCCCATTTGCAGGGTGACCGGCTCGGTCTGTGTCGTGGCTGGTTTCCCTCCCGCTGTTGAGCCATCCAGCTGGTGGAAAGCCAGCGGCGTGGGGAGGGGGAGGCAAGGCAGGTTGAGCTTGGCGACTATGTCGGGGTGGATCAGGTTCTTGGAGCACCCCGAGTCCACTAGCGCCGCGGCCGTGGTGGCTCTGTTGCCGACAGAAAGCCTGATTGACCCCATTATTACGGAGCTTTCGTCACTCTGTCTGTGTTTCGCGCCCCTGTCCCACCACCTGCCTCGCGGCGCATTTTAAGGCAGGCGGGGAGCGTTTCCCGCCGGCCGGTCTGGGACTTCGGCATCCTCCCCCGCCAAGTAAGCGTCCCAGTCTTCGTCCGGTGTTGCTGTGGCTCCGGTCATCCGGCGGTGGGGGGGCAGCGGTGGGTTAGTTGGTTTGAACGTCGTTTTCGGTGTGGGTTTGGGAGCGCTAGTTAGTGTTCGGTTGGAGAAGCAATCTGCCGCTTTGTGCCCCATTTTTCCGCACTTCGCGCAGGGTCCGCAAGTAAACGTCTTCTTTTGATACGTGGGACCGGCCGGCCCCAAGTGTGGCGCAGGTACCTTTGGGCTGGTGTTTGTTTTGTCCTCTGCCGTCGCCATTAAGAAAGTGTGGTGCGCGTGTTCCGCTCTCCCCGCTAGGTAGATCCAGCCTTGCAGAGTCTCCGGGTCGTCCCGGTAGAGTGCCCATTGGAGTACCTCGTGGTTGAAGCCCCTTTTGAACATCTCTAGCAGGGTAGGCTCGGACCAGTCGTTAATCTTCCCTGCGAGGGCTTTAAATTCGAGGGCGTAGTCCGCGACAGTTCGTGCGCCCTGTTTGAGGGCTTGAAGCGCGCTTTTAACCCTCTCCTTGGCTAGCGGGTCCTCAAAATAGTGCTTCATCTCAGTGATGAAGGTGTGGAAGTCAGAGAGGGCGGGGGAATTGGACTCGTACATTTGGACGTACCGGTCCGCCGCCCTGTCTTGTAACTTGATCGCCACGGCTGCGATCTTGTCCGCTTCGGAGTCAAAGGAGTGTCCGTGCCGCCCCATGAACTCCCTGGCGTTTGTGATGAAAAACGACAGCTTCGCGGGCTTCGTCCACCGGGGACGCTTGCTGGTTAGCATTTGGCCTATGGGGATGCCAAGACCCGCTCGGGGTTTGAATAGGGGTGTGTACCTGCACGGGAATGTAGTTGTGAGGCATGGAGGACATCAGCGACTGCAGCATGGTCCCGAGGTCCCTTAGTTGGGCCTCCATGGCCGTGAGTCTGGCTTGCGTTTCTCGGTCCGAGGTCCGCGCCGCAGCTGTGATCGGACCGGTCGGCATCTCCGCATAGTTGGGCCACTGGTGGGGTTCAGGCGTTTCCGTCCGCTGGTCAGCTCCCTCGACTTGGGAGCAAATCGGCTGGTTCACCTCTCTGTCCTCCACCGCGTTTGTTGCAGTTGGGCTGAAGCTCCACGCCTGTGGCTGGGGTGCGATGTGGGGTGGGGAGGTTTCCGCGGGTCTCGGGAGGTATGTTGCTCCCTCCCGTGGTCGGGTCGCCTCCGCCTCCCTCCGGGGGTGGGGCTGAGGCTCGGGATGGGCCGGGAGGGTGTCCGTGGCTCCTGGAGTCTGCGTTGCCTCTGGCCTCTGTCGGTCCTCCTCCGCTTCTCGCCATGCGGCTCGCCCGTCCTGGCTGCGACGCATCGGCTCCATCGCTCTCCGCTCGTGTTCTTCTCGCCGTCTGTTCCTCCCGCGGCTCGTTGTTGTCCGGTGGGGCTTGGCGAGGCTGAGTTTATGACTCTCAGCTTTATGTCATGCGCTGCCTACTACTGAGTAAAACACAGACACTGATTCAGGGAAGAGCAGGTTCAGGTTTATTTCAGCATAGTGCATAGCTAGAAAAAGCTGAGAGTGAAGGGAGCGCGCCGGTGCGGGGTTTAAATAGCCCGCGCCGGTCAGCGCCCCCCCCCACCTTGGGTTGTGTCATCTCCCCAAGTCCTGTATGCTTCATTGCCGGTAGATGAGGGGTCGCGGGGCCCCTGCTGGTGCCCCGGGCTTCGCTCATAATCGTTTTCTTCCTCCGGCCGGTGATTGCTGTCAGCTGGGCGATATCCGTTGCGTTCCTGCTGACAGCTTCAGGTGTGCCTCGTGATCCGCCCTGTCTTTGTCGTTCTTTCTTCCCCCTTTGTGTTCTAATGGCTGGTTCATCCGGCCGGGGTCGTTCCCTTCTCCTCGGGGTCTGTGTCTGTTGTTGTGCGTGCTTTGCTTATCTTTAAATCCCTTCCTCTAGTTTCCTAGGTATTGTCATGTGTGCCGTTGTGCTGATGCATTCAGCTCACCGGTGCTCATGACATTGCCCAATATTGATATTCTGGCAATTATTAGCATTCTAAGATTTGCAGTACAATTATGGTGTCTATAAAATGTATGTGTGGATTTGTAAAATAATCACTGAACAAGGTTTTTTGATTAACGTAATTTTAAAGTATATTGTCTCCTCGCTCCAAGCAAATGACAATGTTATTAGATACACACCCCAGAAAATACCACTACCAAGGATTTTTTCCTGCAATGATGCACTGTGCAGTCACTGTATTTCTTCAGATTTGGGGACTGTATTCAACCAAGCATGAAAGTGTTACGCAAAAGACAAGTTGCCTTCTTGGCAACACAAATTTTGACCATATCACCTCTTAATGAATTCTTCATATCGTAATATAACTCTTTGTATTTATATCCTGCATTTCTTCTGTGGAATGTAAGGTATATAAACTGGAATATGATGCATACCTTGATGGGCTTGATAATGGGCTTGAGTGGGATTTTTGAAGTGGGTGACAGGGGTTTCATCCATCTGTTCCCTGACCCATTTTGTTTTCTTTTTTCTGAGCCCCGCTTTTTCCCCCTCTTACTTGTACTGATTACAATTTCTCAAGCAACATCTGAGGAGAATGGACAGATATAGCTGGTATCTTACAGAGGCAGGTTTAATCTTAGAAGTACTAAGAAGAAATAAGTATGACTTCTGAACAACTCATCCCAATTAACTCCCCCATGCGGGGGAGATGGGCGATCATAAAAACATGATAAACAAACAAACAAACAAACCCAACAGGAGTTAGCACTTTACTGTACCTTTACTAGAAATTAAATTTCATTAAACTCATCAGTGGGACATTATATTTAATAAACATAGTTTAGGGCCAAGAAATGCCCATGTCACAGAAATGCCACCTCCCCAAAGGTTTATGCCTATACATTCCAGTTTTAACATCTTTCAAAGAATTTCATTCTACTGGCTGAGGCTCCTATTGTGGTCCTGATCACCACTAAAGACCTAATGCATTCCTTCTTAAGATGGGGAAGGGAAAAGGATTCCCGGGGAAGAGAAAAGGATTCCCAAGGAAGGTCTATCTGGGGTTGGGAGGAGATTGGGAGGAGAAAGGACTGTCAGTGATGAAAGGGTGAAAGAGAATCAGCTTTCCACTGGCAAAGATTTTCAATAGTTCCCAGTGAAGGGAAGAATGATAGGAGTAGTTACTCCAGAACTTAAACAGATACACAGGTTATTCTTTTGGTTAATGATTTCTTCTCTTTCACGTTGATCTAAATTTGAGTAAATTTATGATATATCACATGCTGGCTGGGGAATTCTGGGAGTCACACATCTTAAAATTGCTAAGATTGAGAAACACTGATCTATACTGTACTGTCATTCTTTAGGGCATTATAACACTATTTTTCTTATATAACTGGTTGAACTTTTCATCAAGGTTTTCTCCCTTGGGTTCTCTGCATCTGATGATCTGGTCATTCAGGATTTACATCAGATTCCCAAACCAGAACAGAAGAATCCCATAACTAAAAGAAGTGCTGCAAGTTTACCTGCAAATAAAGCTATCCCTGATGGTAGCTGGCTGAGAAAAGGGCTAAGGGTATCAGGAGATCAAAAGAAGGAATAGGGACGTGAGACAGAATACTGTCGCTTTACTCTGAATTACAGGAAAAGCACGTATGGGATCTCTGCCTACTAAGAGCAGTGCCCCTCCTCCTGCTGGCATGCACCTCTTGAAATTCCTCTGGAGTCATTGCCGGTCAAATATGTTCCTGCCCTGTTATAGAAAGGAGGAGGCCGATTTTCAAAGTTAAACCTAATTTATTTACTGAGGTTATGGCTTAATGTGTCAAGCACTGATAATGAGAGAGCTTATATAGTAACTTTTCCAAGCTATATCTGAGTATAGGTTTTACCTTCCATTCTAGTGATTACTTATGGATACAGGAGAAAATAATGCTGGTGTTTCTGCAGTCACGGAGCAGCAGCGGCAGAAATTCAGTAGATTCACAATTACAATATGTGAAGAGCCTGATACTGTCTAGAGAGATGTCAAATGCCTGAAAAGAATGTCACGGTATGCGATAGGGTGTCCACATGAGGTCACACATGACGCTAAACCATTATTTGTGGATTGCTGAATAAACTAAATTGGCTGGATTGGAATGGCATGCTGATCCATAATCCATGACATACAAACTACAACTGCAAGCCATAAACGGATTAGATTATAGCTCAGAGTTTTGTGTGAATATATTCTCCTTCTTTCCATAGTGAATTAGCCATGTTCGTAGAATGTTGCCTTCCAGGATTTATTGCTGAATCAAACATATGAATTTTGCTCTTGATTTTGAATTTTGTTTTATAAATACCTTACTGGTTTGTATCTTTATTTTGCAATGAGACTTTCAGAAACTTGTTGGCCAAAGAAGATGAAGTACATTTATTCTTCAGTTGGGTGGATCCCCTTCAGGTGGATATGTTGTACTGGTATTTAATTATAGGGCACACTTGATTTCCTAGTTTAACTTCAGCACAATCCTGTACAAGTATACTCAAAAATGAGTTGAAAAGGGCCTATTTGAGTGAGAAATATTTCTAGTAAAAAAGTATCAAATTATAGCCATACATTTTCATCAGTATGGTGAACTGGGAGTGACTAGACAGAAGGTCCTAAGGAAGGGCAAATGAGGCTAAATAATCAGATTATTAAGTGAAAGTAGAATTTCATGTGACTGGGGCCCAATTCCTATGCTTGAGCACCCTTATATATATTACTTTATGCATTGCAAAAAATTGAGAGAAAAGAGAATTTTAAGATTGGGCCTAGCAACCGTCAAAAGCAAAGCTGCATCCCAATTAATCAGTCCTAGTCAACAGTTTAATTGCCATATTTTGGATAAGCTGAAGTTTCCAAGTAATCATCAGACAGTAACTATACATAAAATGCATCACACTCGCCTAACCAAAGTGTTACCAAGTTACAGGTAACAATGGCCAGCTACCTCTGATTAGAAGAAAGGGCAGCTCCAATGGAGAGTATCATTTATTCTTCCTCCATCTACTTTCTCTTCTCACTTCCAACTCCTGGGCACAGCTGAGCTACACAAGCAAAAGTCCCATGGAAAATTAAATGGCAGAGGCAGAGCTAGGGAGAAAGAATTCTACTTGAACCTATTCTTTCTGTTCTGCTCCCTTTCTGGATTTTAAGTGCTTAGATAAGAGTACTGCTGGACAAACATCTGTATCTTTAGGTTCTGAAACTGTTTTCTGAAAAAAAGTCTTGCACTTTTTCCTTATCACTATTCCTCAAAAAATGTTGGTTGTGTTTGTCAATATGGTATTAATGGGTGATTTTTATTAGAGCTTTTATGGTGTCAATTATCCAAGTCTCTCAGTGATATATCATAAATTTACTCAATTAAGCTAGTTTTTTGGATTTGTGTGATAAACTGAATCATAAACTGATAACACTGGCTAGGTGCACCCAACATGTTAGGCTACAATGAAGCCTACATTGCATTTAATTATAATATAGTTTGTTTGGTTTGGGCACAGCACCTTACGCAAGCCCAGACATTGTGATATATAAAACTAGGATTACAGCTCAATGTATTGTGTGAACCTAGTCAATTCTGAATTATTTAACTACCATTGATTAGCATTCTTTGTGAATTTACTCTTTGTTTTATTTCCCATGATCAATGAATTAGTGCAACTCTACCTCCCACATACTTGATGCTGTATCAGAGTGTTGAACTGGGGAGACTCAGATTCACCTTCAGCCATGGAAAAAGTACCATGTGAGTTTGAGCCAGTCTCTCTCTCTCTTTCAACCCATTTGCAGGGTTATTGTTGCAAATCTGGAAGAGGGAGCACTATCTATACCACTCTGAGCTTCTGGAGGAAAGGCAGGATATATTACCTCTAACAAATACAGCAATAAAATAATAATACACTTT
This sequence comes from Candoia aspera, assembly GCF_035149785.1. NCBI lineage: Eukaryota > Metazoa > Chordata > Lepidosauria > Squamata > Candoiidae > Candoia > Candoia aspera. Next base: position 161,181,205 of record NC_086153.1, on the reverse strand, counting down.
GGCTTGGTCCATCAGATTCATCAAAAAGTTAATGGCAGAAGTTTGGGGGGACAGCCATGCAATTGGTATTACGCAAATGTTTAAGTTGATATGAAATATGTCAAATATTATATATGAAAATTACTGCATAGTGCTTTCAGATGATGAAGTTTTCATCATTTAATCTGAAACCTATAGGAGAGCTGAACTGGCCCTTTAACCTTGATAATGCTCAGCCATCACCCACTACTTAGAGGTTGTGACTGCATAAAACCCCAGATTAACATGTAATTGGCTAGTTTGTGGTTCAGGGTAGTGTACAAACTCAGGCTAGTGGGCTAATTCGATGAGCCAAGTTGGCATGTTGAGTGCAATCTACAGGCTAGAAACTTGCCTGATTTGGCCACAGCGAGGCTACTTAGCAGATGCCTTCTAGACCTCGGACTTGGACAGAACGAATGTCAGCAGATGCTTAATTTTAATGAGAATCTACTCCAGCAAACCCCAGGAGATGCTGTTTTGACGCACTAATTGCTTGTGTGTGTAATTACAGCGGATGTAGGTGGGAAAAATAATTGAGGTATTAATTCGCTGTCATGGCACTGAAAGAAAAGAAAACGGTCAGCACAGCAGCGGACACGCTCAGTGTCACCTGCTAGGTCCACAGCGGGATTTCTGCAGCTATCACTCTGTCGCCGGGACACTTTGTTAAGGTAGTTCAACATTCCCACCCAGGCGGCTCCAGTTACGCCAACTCCTCCCCTCCTCCGGCACCTGGTGAGGATGCGCAAGCACACGGAGAGGTGCTGCGAAGTTTACTACCGTGTGGAAGCAAACGGTTCACGTCTCGTCAGAAAAGCGAGCGTTTCTCCACAAACCAATCCTTCGAGCGGGGCCGAACTTCAGCTCTGCCCGCTTACCCCTTTTTTCTCGGTCTCCTACTGCGCCGAGGCCTTCTTCGTTAGCCGTCGGGAGACCGCCCAGGAGGTGTGGCTTGGAGCCTGTCTCCGGCGGCTGCTTTTCGGCAGCCGCAGCTGAGCGGTGGGACTGGTTTTGCTGGATTTTGTGCCCCCTCGGCCTGATACCACGCGAGCTCCTAAGGGCGAAAGTACAAGGCGAGTGGAGCACTCCAGCTTGTCCGCCGTCCAAAGGACGGCGAGCCACAAGTCCCCCCGGTCTTTTCGCTTTCCAGTTGGGCCGCGTAAGAAGTTAAGGGTTTGGCTCCCCACCTCCTTCGGCTGCTTGTAAGCACGTGGCCCGGCCCCTCGGAGGTGGACGGCGTGCGGTGGAGCCGAAGGCGCTGGCCCAGGTGCCCCCGTCTGCTACGGAAGGAAGAAACCGGGGAGCCCCCGAGGAGGTGGCCAAAGCGGGGTGAGTTACGGAGGCGTGGAGCAGGAGAAGGGAGACGGAAGCGGCCCTGGCGTCTCTTTTTTTTCTCTTCCCGGAACCGAAATGCTCCCTTCCTCCTCGTCGGAGAAAGCCCAGTGAGCAGCCTTTCTTTCGATCACCCACATTTCCCGCGGCCTGGAGCACACGTTCTCGGGAGGAAAGGCTGCACGCGTTTGTACCTCGGGGGATCCACTCCGCACTGTGGGAGGAGCGAGGGGCGAGCGCCGCTGAAACAACGTGTAATGGGGAGAGATCCGGCACATCCTGGCGCTGCTGGCGAGGCCATCGTCACCTAAGAGCGATGGTGGCGGCTTCATCAAGGACGACATCAAGAGCACCAACTCCGGTCACAGGGACCCGGCAGCGTAGCAGGAGGAACGGGCCCCGGCCATTGTCTGCCAAGGTAACGGCAAACCTCACTCCCCTCGGTTTCGGTCGTCTGCATGTATGTGCGTTTGCTTGGGGGGCGGAGAAAGGAGCTGTTGGCGGCAGGGCTTGGTGGAGGGAGGAAGAGAAGAGGGCTGTGATTTTGAGGGGGCCACATTCAAGTGGATCGTGGTAGGGTTTCCAGGATCGGGGCTCACTGCCTTCGCTCGCCCGCACGCCCCAGCAATCCTGTTGGGGCGGTTTAATGCTTTCCCCCGCCACTCCCTGAGTGCGAAAGCAGTCTGGAGTGGACGTGGAAAATTCTGCTCCAGAATATGGCTCGTGCGTGTGGCGTCGAAATCTGAAAAGATCAAGGGGGACTTGCTCCCCTTGGGGTTTCTCGGCGGCCGAGTGTAAAAGGCCAACAGTGCTTTTTTACTTTTAAGTGGGGTTTGCCCTGCCTTGGTCTACTGGCTTCTCTTTTTTCATTTCAGACCTTTTATTTTCATTTTCTTTTCCTATTTGCAAACTCATGTCTGGTTGAATTTGATTAATCAGATTATACTCTAAATGTACTCTGGAATGTAGAATGTATATGTGAACTAAACATCTAGAGAGAATTTGACAGAGTTTTGGTAAAATCTGGATGATTTCATCCAAGAACCAAGCTGATGTAGAACTGTTAAGATACTGTGTGGAGAAGGGAAAAAGCTGTTGGCTTTCCGTGTCTTTTCTAGCTTGCATTGCTGCAGGAATTATAGAGACTATTTTGATATTTCTGAGTTTCTTTGAGGACTGTGCCCGGACTATAAATGACAGAGAAAAGGTGTGGCATGGGAAGTCTGTTTCAGAAGATATAAGTGCTAGAAATTATATATTCTTAAAACTGACATCAGTCCAATTAACTGACATTTGATATCTTATTCTTTGAATATGGGGAAATAAATGATTTGATTATTTGTGTGAAGAAATTGAGCAAATTGGAGGGAATAGCAGGCCATCTTCAGTTTTAGTTTTGCTAAGATTTAAATGGTTCCTCTTACTGGTGTCATAGCAAGGTTTACAGGCTGTTTGGTTAGTCTGAAAATGTCAATGATCATTAGATAGTATTTTCTTTGCTGCCATCTAGTGGCCATCTGGATGTTTGCAGCCCAAATCTAATCATCCTGTTCCCAAACATACAACTGCCCTTTAAACTTTACCCATGTGTGTTTGGATTTAGCTAATTAATTATAGAACATGAGATCTTTTATTTTGGAGTTCTGAAGAACAATGAATCTTCCCCCATGTTATTAGTTTTATTCTATTATTTTCACAAAGATATGATTTAGCTACAATGAGCACTCACAAGATCATGTCAGTTCTGTAAAACTTCGCATAGTGTTCTCCTTTAAGGATAATTTTGGACATATAAAACTTTATACACTGATAACTATATCTAATCTACAACTCCAAAATCACTTATTCCAAATAGTGAAACCTACTTAACATTCTCTTTGACTGACCTTCATATAATAAGTAGACTACATAAGTACAGATTATTACCTCAGGGATTCAGCAGTATAAAACAGAATCCACTCAGCAAGAATACATTGTCAAGAACAGTTTACAAGATAAGAGAAATCCTTGACAAAGATTGCAAAAAAAAGTGATCACGATGATGCATTTTTACTCTTCTCTGAATCCCTCCAAAAAACTCCCAAAGTAGCTAACACAATCTAAAACAACCATAATCCAAGGAAAAAGAAATGGAAATACAAAGGAGGGAACATGTTAGCTCTGGCACCATAGGTCAGTTAAACATTCTTGCCATCGCCAATTGGAATGAAAGCTGTTTTGACAGAACAGCTGATCATAATTTGGAGAGGCAGACTCTAACCTAAAATTTGGATGTTGATGAAGTTTTGCTAACTTTGGGGCTATATCCTATATATAGGAAATACATGGTATTACCTGAGCTTAAAGATTTTTGGTTGTAATTAAGCTTTTGCTCTGAGTAGATTATATTTTACAGTAGTTGAGGTGTGGAAAAAGTGACAGAGTGCAAATAGAAAGATAGAAACTGCTTGGTATACCAGTACACTATGAAAATAATAGGCCTACCTCTTTTCATATCCCATTCTCTGTCACCTGCTTGGAAAATGGTCATGTAATCACATTAGATGTCACACTGCATGCAGCAAGGCATCAACTGAAGATGAAGACTGAAGTAGATACTGATATCAGAAGGTGTAGCAGGCTGTTTGGAGCTGATACAAACTATTGAGGTGTAGAATAAAGGTACATTTAGAATAAAGGTGCATTTTTCCATAATGTATTTAAGCTTGGTAACTGTGAAATTGTAAAAAGTTTGGTATAGTAAAGTGACAGTGAATTGTAGATTCTAGAATGTTCCAGTTAATGTACATACATGTAGCTTGAAATATTTGCATATTTGATTGCAGGAAAGAAGCGTTAAGACTTTTAGTACACAATGGGAGTTAAAGGTAGATTATCAATTTTGAAATGTTCAGAAAAGTCTTCATTTAACAGTGATTCCACTCGTTTTTCAACTATTTCTTGGGGGAAGGGGACCTTCATATTTTGTATTTAATCAATCTGAATATTTTAAACTTTCATTGTGAGTGCATAAGTTAAACTCAAAACTATAAAGAATAAATTGTAGTAAAATGTGAGGATATATTTTAATGTACAACGTTTCTAATTACTTCCACAGCTGGGGATTGCTTCAGTCTCCCTGATCAACACAGGGTGATCTGAGATTGAAAACATACAGACTGGAATAACATAGGGAGTTTAGGGGGCAGATCAGCACATCCAGCACATGCATTCGTTCCCTCTCTCTCTCTCTCTCTCTCTCTGTGTTTCTCAACCTTAGCAACTTTACGATGTGTGGACTAACTCCCAGAATTCCCCAGCCAGCATACCAGAATTCTGGGAGTTGAAGTCCAAACATCTTAAAGTTGCCAAGGTTAAGAAACACTGCTCTAGAAGTTTTGAACACTTGGGTGTGATATCAAATGCATAAATAGGGCCACCAAGACAAGACTTTCAATACATGGGGATGGAAGGATGACCTTGATGTATTATTATTCAGTTTAAATGGTGCCGAGTCACTTGAGATCCTGAGCAGCTAAAAACCAGTTAAAAAGAACCACAAACTAATTGAATAACAACAATGCATCATGCTTGGAGGGACTCATAAGCCACACAATCTCATCCCTAACACAGAATCACCCAGCATCTTGGCCCACTGCCCAAGAGAAGAACCAGGTCTTCAACACCTTACAAAAGGCCAACAGAGTCAGGGCCATCTGAATCTTGGGGTGGTGATGTTCTATTTCATAGAGCAAGTGCTGCAACAGGGAAGCCACACTTCTTGGATCCCATCAGATGACACTGTTTGGAGTAAGACCACTTTAATTATGCTAGGTATCGGTTATGTGGGCAAATTACCTTGGTAGGCTTTCAAGGTAATTGTCAAGCCCTGGAAACAAGATTCACTTGGATTTCTGAAAAGATCTTTATTGCTAGTAGGGTAATGTCTCAAAAGCCTACCAAAGTAATTCTCCCGCACAACTTGTACCTTGTGTGCAAAAGACTTATTCATCTCTTTAACACATTTCCCCCCTCCCCTTCGCTCAAGAATCTCTTGTGTAATGGATCTGTTTACTCCCTTAATGGTCTTGCTGCTTCCTGCATTCACAAAGTCCGTTAAGCATTCCATCACATGAAAACATGAGTGACTTAGATCTTCTGGTCTAGATTCAGGTGCAGCTGGCACACAAAATGGATCTGTGCAAAGGTCCTGATTAAAAGGGATCCATATGAGCTGCTTCTTCCAGGGCTTCTGAAATTACAGTCAGACCATCTTCTCAAAAACCTTCTCCAAACAAAGGGAAGATTAAAGACAGGATGAAAATTGTCCAAGACAATGGGTCCTGTGGTGGTTTCTTAAGTAGGGGATGGGCCACTGCCCCCTTAGGTCTAGGTGGGGCTACCCCCTCACTCAAGAATGAATTCACCACTGCTTGCATTCAACCACATGTCTTCCAGGAGGCCTTAACCAACCAGGAGAGACATGGATCTAATATACAATTGGCCACATTTGCAGCCCTGGGGACTCTTACTCAGGTGAATACAGGTAGTCCTCACTTAGCGACCACAATTGGGACCAGCAATTCTGTTGCTAACTGATGTCGTTGTAAAGTGAAAAATCATGTGTCTGTGCCCGACTTATGATGGCAGTTCATCGGTTCCAGCTGCGGTTGCTAAGTGAATCACCTTGGGTTAAGGGTGATGTCACATGACCGCAACTTGCGACTTCCTGCCAGATTCCCCATTGACTTTGCTTGTTAGAAGTTGGCTGTGAAGGTTACAGATGGCGATCACATGACCACAGGGATGCTGTGATGACTGCAACTTTGAGGACCAGTTGTCTCATTATTCAGCACCGTCGTAAGTTCAAGTGGTCACTGAACAAATGGTCAATAAGCGAGGAATACCTATAGTTCAAAACATTTGAATTTGTACCCTGTATCTTCTGGGGGAACAGAAAGCCAAATAGAATTTCTTTCTCTACTTGGCTTTCTTAGTATGCAAGCAAGGACACTAAGCAAAATCACATAGGTAATTCCTGAAGAGAAATCTTATATGGACAGCTCAGGGACAATGTTAACTCAGTGTGTAGTTGCTGTAAAAAAAGAAAAAGGAAAATGCCATGCTTACTATCATTAGGAAGGGAGTTTAAAATAGAACTGCTGATGAAATAATGCTGTTATACAAAACAGGCTAAATGTATTAAATACATTTCTCATAACTGTACCTTAAATGTGTGTTATACCTAGAATATTCTAGGGGATTCTATATTTACTGTATTTTATAATAATTGTTTTTATGAGATTTTAATGTTTATATTTGGAGCCTGATTTTATTGTAAACTGCCCAGAGTCCTTCTTTTGGGGGAGATGGGCGGTGGCTAAATTTGAATAATAAATATAAATAAATAAATATAGTTGAAAAGAGGTGATCAGAATGATTAGGAGGCTCAAGCAACTCTACCATCAAGAAAGACTACAGCAATTGGGCCTCTTAATTTGTAACAAAGGAGGATAAGGAAATATATAGTAGAGGGGTATTAAATCATATATGGCATAGGTAACAAGGAATGACAAGGAGAATGATGACATTCTCTCCCTCTGTCTCAATATTAGAATCCATTTTTATTCTACTGAAGCTGGATATAGGGAGATTCTGGACCAATGGAAGAAAATACTTTTTCACACAATGCATAGTTAGAACTTGTAGTCAGTCACCAGGCTGACAATTTGGATTGTTTTAAAGGGGGATTGGACAGGTTCATGGAAGATCAGGCTACCAGTGACTACAGATGTTGGCCACTGTTCACTGCCTTCTGAATCATCGGCAAAATTCTTCAGTTTTGCTTGCTGGGAAGCAACTGTGGAAGGGGTGGTAGTGATTATCAGTCTCCAGACCAAGTTTGCTCACTTCTCATATGTATCCAGATGCCACTGTATGTTATGGAATGGTGGATTAAACAGGTCTGTGGCCCAATCCAGCCACACTAAACTTCTTAGGTTCAATCAACTGTGGGGTATTACCGTTAGATTTTCTTGACGTTTTCTTGCCACATTATATATGTTGAAATAAATCTGTAGCTCACTTTTCATAACCTTGTGCAGCTGAGCAGTGTGCTCCCATATGTACAAGGTAATTGTTCATGAGCCATACACTCATTATCTTTGTAAAAATAAACTCTTATTTCAGTGCTTTAATGATACCTTTTTGCATTTTTATGAATTGGAGACAAAATACTATCCATGCATCAGAAAACTGTAATGCATTTGTTGAACTAGTCACAGGTATATGAATGTAGATCTACTCATAGCCTAGAAATAAGATGATGATGGAATTCCTTAAAAATATTTTTTTTCCCTGAAATGATTGTCAGTCGCTGGACTTCGATGTTCATGTAATGCCGCAGTGTTGAAAAGGATGCTAACATTTAAAATGAATTAATTGAATATATATTTATGCAAGTATACTTTCTGTCCAATATTTCCAGGAAATCCATAACTAAAATTCAAGCTTCATTTGTTGATTTGCTATAGAATGATCCAGCACACCAGTGACATAACTGCAGGGCTTGTATTTAATGCTGGTTTTCAGACATTTGGGGGGCGAGTCAGTTCATTTTGACAGCAAGCAACTGATGCTCCAACTGTCTTGGAGGGAAGGGGGGTGCTCACAAAATGGCTGTCACAGTAAGTGTGTGCAATCTCAAAAGACCAATTGACCAAAAACAAACTGCTCCCTGTCATCTTTCCTTGCACCCCAGGTGACTTATCAGTTCCTAGGTTATTTTGCCTTGATTGGAGGCAGGGGACAAGTGGGCAAAGCTCTGTGCTTCAGCTTCACATTTGTGTCCCACTCAGAACACCTGTTTGGAGTCCAGAGCATTCTTGGAAATAAAGATGATTGTGGAGACTGCTATCTTGTTTTTTTGTTTGCTTGATGCGTTCTTTTAAATTAAAAGTTGAGTGGGTGGGTACCAAGGAGATGCCTGCAAGCATCCTAGAGAGGATCTCAAACCTTCTGCCTGCCTGTGCAGCTTTGCCCCCGTAGGCTGTGTGGAAGGGAAGGCTTTATGGCCCTTGGGACCTGCCGTAGGGAGAGGCAAGGTTCTGGCCTGAGGAGAGTTTTGTGGGGACTCTGTGTCGACAGAGAAGGCGGCAGTTAAGGCAACTCTAAACAGGAGTGGGGCCAGAGGCACCAGTCAGGGGAAATAGAGTCGTTCCTGGCTTCTGCCCTCAGAGAGCAGCGTCTTTTCACCATTGCCAGAGCCTGAGGCCCATCCAAGTATCTCAGGACTGAGAGATCACAAACAGGTCTGAGAGACACAGAATGCTCACTGCCATCATCTAACTCCATACCGAGCTCCATCCAGTCCTGCTTTATATGGTGTATGCTGCTGCTCTTCATTTCCCCCTTTCCCAAATCCTTACCCTACCTCTTAGTTTTTGGTTTGATAAGAGTTGCCTGTTACAGTTTTCCCTATCTCCCTTTAAAAAAAAAGAAAAGAGCAAGCTGGAAGCCCTGCATAAGATTTGGGGTTTCTGGAATTCCATAACAGAATGAAGGTCAGCTTTCCTTCCACCAGAGTTCCCCCTGCCCCCAGTGTTGGAATGAGGCAGGCATAGGTGGCTCTTCTTTTCACCAGCAGTTTATTCCCCTTCATGGTTAAAGTTTTATTTGTTCTTGACCATTTTCCCTTTGGATTTCTCTCTCCTGATAAGGATGCTCCTAAGTTGGTTGATTGTTACAAGAGGAGGAACATGTATTCCATACAGGCTGTTAAAATGGATGGCATCCAAATTGAGCTGGGCTTCTTTGAGAATCACTGGTGAATAACTTGAGGATGTGAGATAAAGTTTGAACATTTTAAACAAACCCCAAGAATGCTGCCTTAGGGAAATCTGGTATGAATGCTGCAGCTATGTTAAAAATTGTGTGGAATAGAGGCAAAGTTGTTGGACTAGAAGCAGGGAGACCCAGGTTCTAGCTTTCCCTTCAGTATCAGAAGCTCACTGGCCAGTCGCACTCTCTCAGCTCAACCTACCTATCTTTTAAGTTGTTGTTGTGTGGAAAAAAACAGGAGAAGGAACACTGTGTACACTGACTCAGCTTCTGAAAGAAACTGAATATGAATCAAACAATTGAAGAGCCTACTTAAGTTTTGCTAGATCCTCATTTCTCTTAGAAAACAGCTTTTTTTAAAAGATTTTTTGTCCCACCTTTATTATTTTTATAAATAACTCAAGGCAGGGGACACACCTAATACTCCTTCCTCCTCCTATTTTCCCCACAACAACAACCCTGTGAGGCAAGTTGGGCTGAGGGAGAGGGACTGGCCCAAAGTCACCCAGTTGGCTTTCATGCCTGAGGCGGGACTAGAACTCATGGCCTCCTGGTTTCTAGCCCAGAGCCTTAACCACTAGACTAAACTGGCTCTTACTCTACAGAGTAGAGCCCTCATTTTTCCTGGAAGATTTTCTAATAAACTCCATGGTTTCTTACAACAACAAGCAAGAATGTCTAGGACTTTGGATGTGATAGATCTAAACAAGATGCCTCAAGACTACATCAGACCATCCTGTGTAACTGATGGTATCTATAGAGTGGAATTATTCCAGCTGATGAAAACTGTTTTGGCTCTGAGTTGGAACAAGTAACATAAATTCTACCTGGTCTTATTCTGGTCAATTTTTTCCTGATGTAGAAAAATGGCATAACTTGAAATCTCCAGCTTTAAATATAACTTGTGTGTCAAGAGAAAATCTCCTCAATCCTACAAATACAAGCTGACTTTAAATTCTTGAAGGAAAAAGATATTGTTGACATTTAAGAGAATGTATGTTCTCTTACATTTAAGGCAGAATCTGGATTTTCTTTGGAACCAAACAACAGTAAGGAACACTTTTCAGCCTGAAGACTGCCTCCTCTAGGAAACTTCTACAGAAGTTCATTTTTCCTCCATTTTCTGTCTTATCTCCATCCTGGGGTTGTGAAGGAGGTGGAGTTTAGCTGCATTATATTGTGAATTCTCTTCCTCCTCACTAGTTCATTGATCAGCTCTGTGTGCTAAGGAAAACTAGGCAAGGAATGAAGGGAGCAGGCAGTGGAAGGAGAGCTCTCTCTCCTTGCATTGTCAAGTTATTCATTTATTATTGCAATGTCTACATCTAGCCACTCACACACTACTTTAGGTGGTTTCCTCTGGAGCTGTTTCCCTACTTCTCTGTCTTTCCAAAAACATTCCAAAACTCATGCATGTGCATGCATGATGGGAAGGGAATTGTAGGGAAAGGAGGTTGAAATGATAAATTCCTCTCCCAAGATAGTTATAGCAGTGCAGGGAAATGCTATATGATGAATTCCTTATAACCAGTTTTAATTTATTAAAATAGTGGGAAACATCTTCCTTTTTCTATGACTTAAAAATGAGAAGGAAGTGCAAGTTATGAACGAAACTCATCCAGAGTTGGAGCAAACAAAGCTCTTGTGATTCAGATTTATCTTCATAAATAAGGAGGGGTAGGAAAAAATTTTAAAAGCTAGCTGATCAGCTAACTAAAAGATACAGGAGAAGAGAACTGCATGGAGTTTGAAGTCTTGGGCAAATCTCATCAAAAGCTTAAGCCTCACATATGATTTTGTTAACCTGTGGTTAAAAAAAAAAATCCTAACTTCCAGTATCATAGAGTAGGAATTATGAGAAGTATCCAACCTAGCAGTTCGAAAACATGCAAATGTGAGTAGATTAATAGGTACCGCTTCGGCAGGCAGGTAACGGCGTTCTGTGTAGTCATGCCGGCCACTTGACCACGGAACTGTCTACGGACAAACGCCGGCTCTTCAGCTTTGAAACGGAGATGAGCACCGCCCCCTAAAGTCGGACACGACTGGACTTAATGTCAAGGGAAACCTTTACCTTTACTTATCCTGACAGATCATCCAGGAAAAGGTAGGAGGGAAATCTTAGGATCAGAAAAAGAGCTGTCAAGGGCCTTCCACCATGTACGTTCTCTTAAAAAATATGTAATATCCCGGGGATATAAGAACAAAAGTAAAATTCACTATGGATGGTACTGAGATGGGCAATCCGCAGACTGTTTTCATAGGTCAATTTATGATATGGAATTATGGAATAATAAAGTGATTACAGAAGAACCCATATAAGAAGAGAACCCATATAAGAAGAACCAGCCATATAACTAGAACTTTAAAATGTAGAGGCTAAATTTGTGAGTGATGGACTATAAGTAATTAGTCTAGATACCATGTACAACCTTTGAACCAGAAATCACATCACTGAAGTTCACCAAGTTGTGAATAAATGAAGTGTTTTCATGTCTATTCTCCGTGGTAAACAAAAATGGTGTAAAGTGGAAGATAAGCTTAACAAGTGAAAAAAAAGTCAAACAAAAAAAATACCAGCCCTCCCTTTTGGGTGCCAGTGCCTTGAAAGTAGTTCTGAGCCTTGTATTGTCAATCAGTCTTCACTTATATTAAGCATGGCTTATTGAATAAATAATTTAGTAGCAAGTTTTCAAAGCGCTCAGGACCACACCCAAAGGTTTTGAGAGACACTTGTTTGAGCATCTCAGCCCCAAACCATTATTTATAGACCACAATGACTGGATTAGCACAAATCCTAAACCAAACAGAAATAAATTACATTCTCTTTTAACATGTTGAGTGAACCCATTTACCCATTTACCTGGACCTTAAAATGAGGCTTTGTTATTACTTATGAATTGCATATAGTAGAAAACACATTGTTGCTAAATCACTAGTACTACTGTTGTTAATAATAGATTATTATCTGTTAAAGTGTTTGAATGCAGTAAGATGGTCGAATAATGAAACATTGCTTTATAGTATGTTCAGGTAAGGAAAATATAGAATGGAAACCTCTTGAGAAGCAATTAGTGCTTAACTGAGCTTCCCAATGTGATAGTTGGGCTGGTTGCATTTTTTTTTTTGAAAGAGGAAGGAAATTTGATGAAATGATTTCATCAGCAATCAGTTATAATGTAAATTTTAGGCAGATATGAATAAAATGTTACTGCACTTGATGAATGCTTCTACAGCCAAGAATTTATTCATGAAAGCATCTTAAGATAGGCTTTATTCCAGGCTAGACAGCGTATGACCAACTCCCAGAATAAAGCTTCTCTTGAACAATTTATGGCTCCTCCTACAAGAGAGAAAGGCTAAGCAAACTGCAAATGAACAAACCATGGCATATTAGAAGGGAGAAAATCAAAATCTCAGTTCACATGTCTCCTAGACAAATCCCAAAAGGAGCTTCTGAGATTTCTTCGATGGTTTCTACAAGCAGCTAGAGCCAAGCTGAATAACTGAGCAGTGTGTGCCAGCACAGCTTAAACCAAGAACATTTGAGTTAACATGCTGGCTTTTTAGCTGGGTAGAAGATTAAAAAAAAAAAAAAAAAGACAGCCAAACAATTAGTTATCCAGTCAAAATAAGGGTGTCTTATCTCTTGAATACTTTTAATACCTAAAATAATATTTAGAGAGAAAAAGAGAAGCGGTTCTGTGATGTGGGCACAGAATCAGAATTGGCTTACTTGGGCACCTTCAACCTGGAAGTTCCTAACTTTTTTTAAATTAATTTTTATTGCTTTTTTTGGTTAACAGAAAAAGAAAAAAAAACCCAATACACAAAGATACATACACTATAAAAAACAACAGGTATTTAAAAAAATGAGAAAAGTATAATAGAAAAAGTAAAATACAAATATATCATTACAACAATAAACAGTTACAATTCTATATATATATTTATCTAATGCAAATATATCTATATTCTAATACAATTAAATATCCATCATGCTTCCCCTAATTACTGTATGTGTATAAATGAGTCCCATATTTCATTACGTTTATCCATACAAAGTCCATGTCTATAGGCAAGTATAACCAAGTCTTCAATCCATTGAGTATATGGGTCCATACATTTATCTTTCCTGTGCTGCAATATCAGTCTTTTGGCCATAGTAAGGGCACAGAGAATCCATTTATGTTGTCCTGTTGTCAAATTCCATGTACTAGGTATGTAATTCAAAAGAATATTGTCCTCCAAAAATTTTAGCTTTTGTCGCACTCACATTTATATGATCCCAAAACTTAGTACAGCACGTTGTAAGAACGTATGTTTTAAAGAAGCATTGTCCTTATTACATCTCTAGCAGCATGTCGTCTTAGACAATACTTTTCTATATAAACGTAATGGAGTCCAATAAATTTTAAATATTATTTTTTGTTGTATAAGTCATAGCTTAAGGTCCATTGGCATGCCTGCTATAGAAGTTAAAATGCTCTCCCCTAGTCTAGGCAATATAGAAACCTCTAATTCTTTATTCCATTCATGTCTTAGCATCTGCGTATCAAATTGATTTATTGATAACAAATATCTATAAAAACTAATAGGCTTTTTAGTCTTAAAGGATTTAACAAACGATTCTAGTATCTCAGGTGTCTCAGACACTGAAAATGTTGCTCGTCCTAATTTTAAGAAACTAGTTTGATTTGATACTGGATTTGATATTTTGATTTCCTGTAAAATATATATTTTATAAATATTTAACAGGTCCAGAAGCTTTTAAAATCGCACTGCAATGCAGAAATTTCATACTTTTCTTTACAAATATATAGTGAGAGTGGAAAAGAAATTCTATCCAAGAGGACAGACTTTTATTAATAACCTGACATCATTTAATCACATCATCTGAATGGACAAAGGCAATGAAACTTCATTTTTTTGACTCCTGGAAAACATATTCAGCAACTTTATTGAGTTCTGAGGTTTATGGACCCTGCATTTACTTTCAAATAAAGATTTCCAACCGTAAGTCCCACTGAACTCAACTTTTAAATATGAATGTTATCCCACGAAGTGTCATAATTAATATATTTCTGCATTATAGAATTTCAACATGCATAATCAACAGTAAACTCGTTGATTATGCCTTCATGATGAGCCAGTGGCTCTTAAAAGTAGTTTGAGATGAGGTAATTATTGGGTACTAGGTGAAGGCAAAGCTTGTTGTACATAGCTTTTGAGTTCAGACCAAGAAACAAAAACAATTGTAGGTATCTTGTGGTGAGGAAAATTCTTTGAATATCATTGCACCTTAACATTTATAGTGGATAGTGAAAAGTATCCTGCAGGGAAAGTATGTAAGAGTCCCTCTGGTAGGAAAAGATGGGCCGTGACAAATTTGACGAATAAATATAAGATCCCAGAAATATAAGTAAGTTTCCATTATCTCACCCACAACGGGGATGCCCAGCAGTTTTTTCTCATCTCTTCCTCCAAGTGTTCAGTGCAAACAAAGCATTTGAGGCATAGGATTTGGGGGTGGGGTAGACACCTATGCAAGCATGCACAGAGTATTCCTGTAAAATTTAATCTGTTACAAAAAATTGTTAAAAAGTTTGAACTTTGAGGAATGAGAAGCAGCAGGAGAAATCTGCCAGTACTTTCTTCTTGGAATGTAAATGTTTTTTCCTTACTAAAATCATCCCGAGACTTTACAGGAAAGAAAAGGCAGCAGAAATCCCTTTTTGCTGTCTTTCTCCACTGCCTAGGGAAAAGCAATTCCTCTTCCTTTTCAAAAATGCCTTGTCTGTGCCAAAGGATTTAGCATTTGCTGAACCAGCAGAAATAACTGAATAAGAGATTTGAGCTGAAATTTGTGGATCCTGATGAAAGTTGATAACTTGTTGATATTCTAGGTAGCTGATTTGTTGTGTAATTGTGTTCTAGTCAGTGTAAGATGTGTTTCTTACAAACTAACCCTTCCATGGTTTAAAATGTTCTAAAAATTATGAAGCGGTTTTGAAGAATGTGCTGCAGATTTGTGTTCTTGTTTTTAGAGCAAAACTTTAATTCATTTCTAATAAAGAAATAATAATGGAATGGCATTGAAACAACAGTTAATAAGTCAGTGATAGTTAATTCCCACTTTTTTTAGTGGGAGGAAATTGTTTTCATACATTGTTATTTCTTCCTATACTTGAGGGTACCTTAGCTTTCAGAATTACAGAGAATTGAAGTATTGATGTGAAAGCTGCCATTTTGTTGTGATGTTTCAAAACTTACAGATTCTTGTAATACTGTAATCATGAGCTTACTTATGGAATGTGAGGCACTTTATATCTACAATAATTCATTGTAGCAATACTTCACTGTTTTGTCATATTTCTTTGAACTACCATGGTAATAATCACCACAGAACCTGGGGACAATTATTCTGGTCCTTGGTTTATTTTCCTTCTTTTACCTCCTTTTTGCCCTTTTCAGCTCCTCCCCTAAGAAAATCAGGAAATAATGTGTCATCCTAGCACACTGAAAAATCAGTAGGGTAACTTAAATATTGTCAGCTTTCTTAAAAATGCTGGCAAACCAAACAATTTTGTTTGTCAAATTTATATTTTTAAAAATAATCTGAAAAAATGAACAATTCCAATTTTTCCATTACCCTAATTGAATTTGAATCCCCTTCAGCATAGAGTATCTGTATTATGTGTACCTTTAGTATTATTTTAATCCCTCCCCTCCCCTCCCCCCCAGCAAAATAAGAGCGAGTATGGTGCAGTGGTGAAGGTGTTAGACAAAGACTGGGGAGGTCGAAGTTAAAATCCATCCTCAGCCATGGAAACTCACTGGCTGATAATGCGCTCCATGCATGACACGGTTTCCCATACTCTGGAACCAGAATTGTGGCAGTGTGGAGTAGTGTTAAAAGTGTCATACAGGGACCAGGAAACCTCATTTCAAGTCCAACCTTAGCAAAGGTGATAAACTATTATTGGGTCATTTATGCAACAAATGCTGCCCTGTGTCCAGTTTACTTATTAATTCGTTCAATAAGCAAATGCTCATATATCCAGTGTTATCTTTAGGACTCAGCGCCATGGGTACTAGGCTGGGTAGTCCCAGAGGGTTTGTTCTGCCTATTACACTTATTGCTTAAATTCTGTATGAAGCTGAGAAGCAAGGTTTGGGGTTGGGTGTTCCCAGGATGTGGTTAACACCTACCTCGACTTCTTGTTATCAGAGTTGGGGGAACAATGCAGGTGTTTGTCAGACTCTGTAGTGGGCTAGATAAAGGCCAGTAAACTGAAGCTGAATCCAGGCAAGGCAGAATCTCTGAGGGCTAGTAGCTCACAAGTCTAGGAATTGGTTAGGATTCTGCCTCTGGATGGGGTTTTATTCACTTTGAAGGAGCAATCTTGGTGTATTCTGGGAGACGGTCTTTTCTGTTGTGGCATTCTGCTTTAGTATGGTTTTCCTTTGGAAGCTGGCTGGGGCTGACATTATCTGCCTTTTGGTGCCAGGTGAAGACCTAGCTTTTTATTCGTGCATCCAGGATGTAGCATCTGCAGCCTGATGATGCCTTTTGTTCATTAAGTGCCTCTCTTTCAGTGTCAGTCTGTTTAAAATTCATTTGTAATTTATCAATAAGATCCTCTGTATAGTGAGTGGGATTTAAATAATTTTAATAAATATTCAGAAACTGTGTGCAGTTTACAGCTCAGATACTACAGTTTAATTGAAGCCTATAAGCTATTTTTATATAGAAATGGAGAGAATCTGTTAATTTGATCAAAATTCCTTATGCATAATTTCTGCTGTAAAGCTGAGGTCAAGCCTTGCTCTTATCTCCCATAGGATTTCCTGCTTTTTTTTTTTTTTTTTGGACAATTAGTTTAAGTTATTCTATACCTCTAAGTTCTGACAAAGTCTTGATCATGGTATACATATAATGCTTATGTTCCACAATGCTATTATGTAAATCATATGCTTGGGCATTTAGAAGGGGTTTGGTCCTTAGGGGTGTTAGAATATTTTAGAAATATTTATTGAGCAATTTATGCTACTATGAAGTTATTTGAAGCAAAGTACCCTTTATTGTAAGAAATACAAATTCTTAGGCACACTTTAAGAAAGTTTTGTAAATAGTAATTGTTTATAGTAAACAACAATTGGGACCAGGCAAAGATATTTTTATACAAGGTTGGTACCTTTTTGGTTGCTCTAAGTCATAGTGATTGGCATAGGCTGCTGTAAGGTTTCTTGAAGAGTTTGGCATGGACACAAAGGGAATTCTTCATACTTTGAACAACCCAAGAAGCCGTTCTCAGAGATGTCCCAAATTTCTTAGGAAAGGTCTTGGATGTGGAATGTAGGGTTATGATGAAGGAAGGGACGTCAAAGCAGCTTCAGTGATGGCAACTTGCATAATCAGGTAACTCTATGGAATATTTGAATAACAGTTTCACTGCCAGTCACACTGCTCAGAATTCCTGTGTTTGTAGTGTTCCATATGTTTCTTTATTCTTGTTTAGCAACTGTCCATATTATCCAATATCTCACATAATACAGATACATCTCAAAGGAACTTTCAGTCTCTTCAGTTCTTTTATCGTGATGTTGGTCTTAGTAGGTTTTTAGGCCAAGCATTTGATATACTGTCCAGTGGCATTCACAAGGAGAGGGGGTGTCAGAATAGGCAAGAGGGTGAATGTGGCATCAAATGCAGGTTTTGCCCCTCTTGTGCATCCATGCGACACTGATGGGTGTACAAAAGGGATGGGGCTTTCATTGCAACACTGTATCTTCTGTCTTGCCTTTTTCAACCCCTACTCATTGAAACTCCTATGTCACATGAATGAATGAGGTTCTGTCTGACCACTGAACCTTTTTGGCAGCTTCTGGAGCCTCTCCTCTCCTCACTGCTGAAATTCAACTGCACACCATGATTTTAAAGTTTGTAGCTTTTAAAAATATTAAGCTGTTCTTTGGGGAGGTTCATTCTTGATATCTTTGAGGTTTGCATATCTACCCACAGTATTGATGATATTGTACCTGTTCATTGTGGCTTCCAGTCAGGGGGGGAAAAAGCAAGTGAAGCCTTTCAGCACTGAAAGATGGTCCATTCATTTACCATTTCTGTGCAATTATTCTATGTAAGCCGATTCTTGCTCCATAACTAATTCTAGGATTTTTGAGCAAAGAGTAAGCCTTATTAGTTAGAGAAAAATGATGGGTCAAGTACATTTTAAGATTGCTTAAAACTTATTTAGTAGCTAGCTTTTCTCCTCTTCAGATGTGAGCATGTTTCCTGCGGTGAGGGGTCTTGAGTAATGTTAATTCTCCTCCTGTTCAGATTTCCACTGACTTTTTGTTTATTTTGAATCTTTTATTGGGTTGTTGCAGGCAATTCATGCAGTACAGGTAGTCCTTATTTAGCAATCACAATTGGGACGAGCAACTCAGTCATTAAGCAAAGCGGTTGCTAAGTGAAACCAACTCTGCTTATGATCTTACTTCAGCTTTCCTTTGCTTTACAGACTTGTGAAGGTCATAAATGTGAGGATTGGTTGTAAAGTTACATTTTCATCATCGTAACTGCATACAGTCACTAAATGAGGCAGTTGCTAAATGAGGACTCTGTATTGCATACTCTGTTGAAGATGAGATCTCAATTTGCTAAGCTTTTCATCCTACCATATTACAATTTATGCAAATCTTACTATATTAATATTTTTCTGATTTAATGTTTTCCAGATATGAGACATGATTGTTGGACGCAGAAGATTAAAGTTGCTGGGAATTCTAATGATGGTAAACTTCTTTATATATGTCATTGTGGAAGTCTCAAAGAATAGTGGCCAAGAGAAAAATTCAAAAAGACAAGTTATACTTCCAAGGAGCAGATTTTGGAGAAAGTATACTCCTCACAAGGCATACTGGAATAAACAGCAGCAGAAGTTAGAACGCTTATACAATCCTATTTTTGCATTACTTTTCAATATGACTGTGGAAGAAAGGTTAGCTTCCAATAATAGCTTTGTGAACTCCTGTGATCCTGATCCATTTATATCTTCATATCTTAAAGACTTTGAAAAGTTACCAGATAGGTTTAAAGACTTTTTTCATTATTTAAGATGTAGAAATTATTCATTATTAGTAGATCAACCACACAAGTGCAAACACAAACCTTTTTTGCTTCTGGCTATTAAATCACTCATACCACATTTTGACAGAAGGCAGGCGATCCGGGAATCCTGGGGAAGAGAAATTAAATTGGGAGACATAACTATTGTGAGAGTTTTCCTATTAGGTCAAACTCCTCCTGAAGATAACTTTCCCAATCTCTCAGAGATGTTGAAATTTGAGAGTGAAACCCACCAAGACATACTTCTGTGGAACTACAGAGATACGTTCTTCAATCTGACTCTGAAAGAGGTACTGTTCCTAAAATGGGTCAGTAATACTTGCCCGGATGCCCAGTTTATTTTCAAAGGAGATGATGATGTTTTTGTGAATACCCATCAGATCCTGGATTACTTGAAGAGTTTAACTAAAGAAAAAGCCAAAGACTTGTTCATAGGTGATGTTATCCATGATGCTGGACCTCATCGTGATAAGAATCTGAAATACTATATCCCAGAAAGTGTTTATGAAGGCTCTTATCCTCCATATGCAGGAGGTGGCGGATTTCTTTATTCTGGTGATCTGGCATTGAGATTAACTAACATATCTGACCAAGTCCTCCTTTATCCAATTGATGATGTGTATATTGGAATGTGCCTTCAGAAACTTGGGCTTGCTCCAGAAAAGCACAAAGGCTTCAAAACGTTTGACATCGAAGAGAAGCAGAGGAACAATATTTGCTCCTATACAAACCTAATGTTAGTCCACAGCCGGAACCCTCAAGAAATGATTAAAATCTGGACAAACTTGCAAGATCCACATTTAAGTTGTTAAATGGGTGTGTGTCCAAAAATTCTTTCCAAATTCCAGTTTAAGTTTTTTGGCTAAATGGTAAGTATATTGTCTTCATTTGGTGGCTTGTTTTGTAAACCAAAATTAGCTATTAACAGATTGTCTAGTACTTCTGAAAGTGAGACTACAACCATAAGAATGCACATCAGAAGATATGGCATGAAAATATCCTTATTATACCACTGGCCTAAAATATTGAAGTTGTGATTAGAGTAACCTTTGATTATAAGACTGATTAGTTCAGTTATATTCAATAAATTGTTCTTGTTCTGACACTGTAATTTAATTATGGTAATTTTAATTAGATTCCATCACCTTTCCTGGAATGAGAAATTGTAGAGGCTGTGCTGTTAACTCAGACTCTTATTTTCCCAACTTAACTTTCATAAGTAAGTTAAATAATACAATTGAAGAGGTATTTTTGCAACTTAGTTTCCTACCTTCAACTCCAATCCCTTTATCCCTCCGCTAAATAATATTTCAGTTAAAGATGATAGAAGCATCACTAATATGGGGCAGTTCATTTAAAGGTCAAATGAGAAGTTACATAACTTAGTTTAAATTGCAATTTGAGAGGCTAAATATTTTTTTGTTTCAAACTCAGTTAATGGACAACTTTTATTTTAATTGTCATCAAAACTACAACATTGTATAATTTGATTTAGATTTGATTTTGCTTAGTTGCTATTTTTAATATTAATAGTAGGCCACTTGACTGAAGAAATTTCATACATTAAATGGTTCAGGAAGATTGGGTTTCTATAGATTTGGTTTACAATTTCATGAAAATGATGGTGATTGAGATCCCAATTTTTTTAAAAAAAAATCCCCAACATTATTGAGTCTATTTCAAAAGGAATGGGTTCTAAAAGTCTCAAATTCTTGGTTGCCGTATCTTCATATGTGTCATATCTTGACAATTCAAACAGCAACTGCTCTCTTTGTAATATGTAGAAGTGCCTGTATTTATTGTCTAAATTGAAGACCAAAATATTTTCTTAAAAATATTTAAGAAACATTTGTAAAGTGCTGTCAGTCATATTTAAATAGAGTATGCTATTTTAAATGTGTTGAAATGCAAAATGTTAAATAAAATTGTTTTTGAATTTGAAAAAAAAAGTCATTTGTGTGCACTGCAGTGTTTGTGTAATACACCCAGACAGTTCTAAATCCTTCACTGCTTGCCAATCATTGACTAACACAGCAGTTGAGGAATTGAAACTTCCACTTATTAGAGCTCTGCCATGGCTCACTGTGTTGCATGAAGAAGAAAAAAATTGACAAGACTGAATAATTCTCATGTCTTCACCATATTCACAGGGCTGCTGTTGTGGGGAAAAATGGGAAGAGGGAGTACTGTGTACGCCCCTTGAGCCCCTGAATGAAAAACAGAAATCAAATGAATATAGCTTGCAGGAGCAAACTAGGTTTAAAAGATAGCACAATGACACTTTGCACTGGAAATGTCCTTCTATTTGTACAGCAGTGCTGCCAAAACTGTTTCTGTTCTAGTTCAGGCCAAAGCAGAGTTCTGCAAATATTGGCTGTAGCTGTAGTGTTTAAGGTCTTGCAGGCATAAAATAAATTAATGACATCTGTTATTCTGTTGTCACTGAATTAAAATACTAGCAAACATATTCCACATTTAGATACAGATTTTAGGATGAACCATCAAAGAAAACTAGAACTTTCCTGTGTTGTCTGCCTGTACCAAAGTATACACAGAATAAAATTAATTACTCTTACTGCATCCTAGTATATTCTTTGTGTTAATTAACCAAAAATGAGATGTCCTCAGGTAGCAACCCCATACTCATTTAAAGGTTGCTCTCCATTGAACATTTTTGAACACTGAACATGAGTATGTCTCAGTGAACTAATTTCTGCATAAGCAAAAATAAGATTGCATTGCAAGTATATTTTAATTCATAAAAATAGCTACAGTATTTTGCTTTTTTCTTATTTCTTTGTGTCAGCTGATCAAATCCATAGAACCAACATATTTTTGTAACTAATAAAATACCTTTGAATTTGGAAACTGATGTGATGCTTTAAATCTTTCCTAAAACATGCTTATGACTTGATGTTTTTTTTTTATTATTATCGTATGACTGCTTATTCTATCGCAACATAATGGGTACAGAGTATTGATTAAGAACGCAGAATTGAATTGAGCAATGAATTGATTAGACAATATTTGGCACATGATCTTTCTATATGTCACAAATCATCTTGGAGTTGTACTATAGAATTGGCTTTTATGCAAGAGATTGCATGTCAAATGCTATAGATTTTGTAGATCTAGTCTGAATTTTTCATTGAGACCCAAAGTTACATTGATAACTGTGAGCAAATAATTGTCCTATATTATAACCTTGCCATGACAATTGATATAATTAAAATATTAATTTAAGTTATAGATATAAGTTATAATTTAAGTTATAAATAATTGGAGTTACTGATACACAGTCGTTAAATAAATGGAGTATAATTGAGTTATGTTGTAGGCTGCTCTGAGTTCCTTAAGTATAAATCAGTTGATTTATTAAGAACTTATTGCTAAGTGACAACATTCAGAAGCTTTTTAATTTGTTGCCTAAGGCAGTTATCCCTAAGAGAAAGCAGATGTTTTATACATGGGAACATTTTTAAAAAGCAAACCCATGAGAAATGCTAACTAATCAAATTTGAAACACAGTGTCCATTTACATTTATTACACCCAGATCTTACTTGTTCCACAGTGCATACTCCCAAGTGAGTGAGAGCATATAGCCTCAGTCATAGATACAGTACATGCTTCATATGTTCTTACTGTTCAGAATAGCCTTTTTGATAAGCAGAATAGTTGTCCCTGTTTCCCAGAGCTGAGTGTAATGGACCCAGCATTGCTAATGGCACAGTATATTTTTATCTGATATATGGCATCTGGGCTGAATATTCTATACACAACCGCAATAAAATATTGGCAGTTTCCATCTAAGAAAAGAAAGTTACAGGAGGGGATCAATTTGACCAAAAGTGCTCTGGGGTGCATTGCAATTCCCTATAGGCCCTTTTTCCCCTCTCCTGGAGTCAATATATCAATATTGGTGCAGGCAATAAGTAGCACAGTGCTGAAAAACATGAAACGCAATTGAACTTGTCCAATGATCCTCGGCATACATTTTTGTATAAAAGTGTTTGCTGTTCTCTAGCAACACTAATATCAGTTGGTATGCTTCAGATTAAATAGGGAATTTGATTGTTCAGATTTAATTACAAAAGTTAAAATAGGATTACTTACTTACTTACTTACAGGACTTATGTGGCTGCCTATCTCATATCATGACTAGGTGGCTCACAACAATCCATAAAAACATGGTTAAAAACAAAAGTACCCATCCCCCCAGGTGCCAGACTAAACATCAACCCCCATCCTAGCCCAATGCTTGGCGGAAGAATTCATCAGGAATGTCTGACTATGCAATCCCATTCACTTAATTGCTCACGATCACATAGTTTTACATCATATGTGGGTTACAGATTAACATCAAATGTGAATAAGATTTGTCTGAAGCCTTAGAGCATTCTGCAGGGCCTGAAGTAGAGTCAAGCTTCTAGCATAATGAAAATATGTGCATTATCATGTATAATGAGTAGGTGTGTCACTGAGTAGGTATGCTTTGGCTTCTGAGTCCTGTTTTTTTGTGTAGTGTGAACCACAATGTAGTACAGGTTGTCCTCGACTTATGACAGCAATTGGGACCGGAATTTTCATCACTAAGTGATGCGGTCGTAAAGTGGGACTGCATCACTTAGTGACAGCAATCCCTGCAGTCCCAGTTGCCGAAGTCAGTGGGGAAGCCAACAGGAAGTTGCAAATCCCAGGCCGGCAGGCAGGTAAATGGCTGCTGCCCGGTGGGGGAGGGAGCAAGGGTGTGTGTGGGGGAGGTGCGGTGAGGGTTGGAGAGGATGTGCAAGGGAGAGTGAGATGTGCCCGGCCTGGGAGGGTGTAGGCCTGGGAGGGTGTGAGGGTGCACGAGAGGCACAGAAAAGGTCAGGGAAGGGCACAGGATGGGGAGGTTGCAGTGCGGGTCGGGGAGGGTACAATGGGGTGTGCAAGAGGTACAGGGTGGAGAGGGGGTGTGTGAGAGGCATGGCGTGGGTCGGGATGGGTGCATGAGGGTTGGGGAGGGTGCATGGGTGTGCAAATGGCTGGCGTGTGAGCGCAGAGGGGCTGGGGGAGGAGGGTATGTGGATTGGGGAGACTTACCCCAGCAACTTGCACCCTTCCCTGCCAGATTCCCCATTGGCTTTCTGGGGAAACTGGCAGGGAAGGTTGCAAATGGCGATCAGGGCACTGCAACCAGTTGTAAGTGTAAGCTGGTTGCCAAGCACCCAGATCGTGATCGCGTGACTGTGGGGGTGCTGTGACAGCCGGATCTGCGAGGATCGGTCATAACCACCATTCGTTCACCATCGTAACTTTGAACGGTTGCTGAATGAATGGCCATAAGTCGGGGACTACCTGCATTTCACTTTTGATTTAGCATGATGAGTTGATAACACTCGTTATGGCTTAATACAATGTGCAAACCAGCCACTATGGATTATCCAACAACCATAGTTTAAAATATCCTGGCAAAGTGATGTGAGAATGCAGTCCCTGTGATCATTTATACCTGTTTCTAGTTTAGCCATGCTAAAACCGTAATTTCTCATGGGAAACTAGTTGGACAAAAACATCTTGTCCTCAAAGCCAGGCATGAAATTAGAGCAAAGTGGGCCAAAGCAATGAGGATGAGAGAGATCCATGTAAATTCTTCTCCAGATACTTCTGCAGCTGTGTTTATTTTTGTATATAATGTGATCAAATAGCATTAGCATTATGTAATTGTGTAACAGTAAGAGCAATGACTTCAGTGCTGCTTGTCTTGAAGATCCATAATTAGCTTCCTAAAACATGTTACTCACTGTGCCGTTTCTCTCTGCTTGTACTTGCCAATATGATTCACATACAGATTACTCCAAACATTTTTCACTTTTAGAAAAAACATTAACCAGATAGCAGTGGCTTACATGAATAGCGGAGGCTGATGGGTGGGAAAAAAGGAAGAGGCTTTTTAACTAAAATACCTTAGAATTGAGTTGGCATAGTAGGCTTGGATAAAATATTTCTTACTCCTCTCATCTTGTTTTGAGCAAGGATTTTGTTTTGGTTGCTTAGACAGAATTTAAAAACATACCTCATCTGAAAAGTTCCCCCGAGATCAATTAGACAATGATAATATCTAGCACTTACCTTAAGTGCTTGTGTTGATCTTACATGTGCCTATATATAAGATAAACTAATAAATATTTAAGGTTTAGCTCTGATTTATATTTTAAAAGGTATGTAATGTTAGTAATGGCATTCACACACCCAACTTATCTGAATGCAGTAATTGTAGACTCTAAAGAGAAATATAATTAAAAGTGATTCAGAACAAATACAGAAAAAGAAATACTAGAAAGTTCTTTGTTAATTTGGAAAGGGAAAATAGCATATTTACCCATCCTACCCCCAGAAACATAGTCTGAAAAAAATATTTTGACTGCTTTGCCACTCTAAGACTATTGGGGAAAATCCCAGTCTTTCCTTTGAGGAAATATCATATCCTTTAATAATAAAGATGTAATTGAGAAAGCAAAGGAAGATCAGTCTCCTTCTGTGTTTTAAGCTATAGGTCCTGTTTTTCATTGTTGAGGAATTGTAATGGTTGCCTATTCTAAAACACCATCAGACTCATAAGTAGGAATTCAAAGGTACCTGATTTATTAAAGAATAGTATGCAGGATCACAGAGAAAGCTGAGAATGATGAAAGCGCGCCAAATTCAAACTAAAAACCCTCGGTGCAAATGAAATCCCTCCCCCCGCAGAGTCTTCTCAAGTTCACAATCCCAGGTGCTCCTAATGGTTTCTGAGGGTCTGCGGGAAAAGTCCTTGAGCAGAGAAAATAACCCAAACACATTCCATTGTACTGATTTCACATACAGAGCTTGGTACAAGGTCTCACAGCAGCTCCCTCCCAAACAGAAACACACGTCAGCGCCATGGCATGTGAAACGTTATGATGTATAAACTACATTGAATCAGTGAACATGACAGGAATCTTGATTCCTACTTAAAGGAATCAGGTAGGTGGAATGGGGATGGGGCTGCAAAAAATTGTTCCAATCCTGGGCTAAAAAGGAGAGACACAGAACTGCATGCAGCATGTTCTTGTGATGAAGCTCAATATAACACTAATGGCATTAACGTGAGTAACATGCATATCTTTTGGTAATGGAAATAGGACCTGTAGGAAAGATATGATCAGCAAATTGTCTTTCTGAAACATCTGTTTCCATTTCAAGGATGTTACACCAGTTAGATCAATGGGTGCTCCCCCTGGTAGCTAATAGCTTCAGATAACCAGTTTTTTTTTGGCAACATTGTGTAGGCTATCCAGTGGCTGCTGATTATATAAAAATGTGATTGTAGACGTAGGGCTTTCTGAGCCATTTGCAAGATAGCAGGTATACTGCAGTAAATGACTTGCGGAGAGGGCTATTTTGATGGTGGTAGTGAATTATCTTGGGCCCAAGACATGGCAGGGTCCCATCCAAAATATATTTCAGTGTGATCAAATTAAAAAACCACAATGGGTACCATTAGAAAGCTATTATATTACCCCATGACTCCTGGGCAGGAGCTTGGTCCCTTTTTTAGTCAAAATAGAATTATATTTCCAGCATGAAAGGCTGCAAAGCATATTTAGAATGTGTTGGAATAAAAACATAATTTTGACCTGTATTGCCATGATAAATGTACACACTGTAATAATCCCAAACTGAAAATTGGGGGTTATTTATTTATTTTTGTTCATCAGCTAATAGGGGTAGTAATCATTTAAATCAGTTTATTGTTTTTTTTAAATAATTTGAAGTACTACAAGAGGAATTTGGAATATTTAAAACTGCAGAATGGATTATAGTAAACCTCTAATTTCACAGTTTGGTCCAGACATGTTAGCACCACCTAAAGGTCTTGACTAATTATTAATGTTGAAATGTGCTTTGGGTTCTCCCAAACACCCACTATTTTAACAGACAGCTGAAGAATATTATTAAGGAAGATGCAAGTTAGTAAGCATAATTAAAAGAACAAATGAAACCAGTCTCTGTTTAAGGTGTGCCCAGAATGTCACTATGGATAGAGATTTAGTAACCATATGTCAGGAGTTAAGAGGCAGAACAACAAAATGACTTATTTTGAGAATAACATTGTTCTTTATCAGGCTTTGATTGGTCCCAAATGATCCCTGTTTGCTTACATAAGACCAAAGGGAACAGGTATTTTCCAGCTAAGTTACTTTTCTTCCTTTCACCCAGAGGAAAGGGGTGCCTACATTGGTGGTAGTCCTAAGAATTGCTGTCGGCTTCAGTTAAGAAAAAGGCTTATTCAAAGAGAATCAAAGATAAGGAAAGATGGGCTCTCCAAAAATCAATCATACCTCTAGAAGTGATGGCCAGATAGGAGTGATTCCCTCATGAGCAAAAAGAAGCATGCATACTCTCCATTCCAGTTGTCATGCCTAAGTGAAAGTGACTAAGTTTGCTTGGTGGTGGTGCAATCCCTCCCTTAAGAGGAAATGGTTATATAAAAGCTTCCAGACAGACACCTAGCTTAGCACCCCTACTGCTGCTAATGAGAAGTTACTGTGCTCTTCTTGTTTTTCTTGCAATGGGTTTCTTGGGATATGAAAAAAGATGGAAGGGGTCACAAAGATTGTCAGGATCCCACTGAAACATTCTGTGAATGGAACAGCAACTGGGCATTCAAACCTTGTCTGGAAGCATTCTAACATATTTATGGTACAAATGTGAGGTACGTTTTCAAGGTTAAATAAAGCAATTCAGAGCAGGAAAATAACAGTTCCAGAAACACTACATGGGACAGACAGTTCAAATCTCCAGGCAGGGGAGCTGCTGTTTTGAAAAACATTTTAATTAGCTAACATTAAGTGATACTCCATCCCTTCAATGATTTTTTCTAACTCTTAGGCCATTTAATCTCATTCACCCTTTAGCTTATATATCTCATTTCATAACCAGCAATTCTCAAGCATACTACGGAGATTTGCCATCTCCCCACTAGTTCTTTATTATTCTTATCATTTTCTTCCTCCTCCTCTCCTCAAGTGGGAGGTGATTGATTGATTGACTGATTGATTATGTGACATCAAGTCAGTGTTGACTCTTAGCAACCACATAGATAGATTTCCTCCATGATGATCTGTCTCCAGGCGGAAAGCTTGGTCATTTGTGCCTCTGGTGAGAACTCTGGATTGATCAATGATCCATTTGGTTTTTTCCCTTGGGTATACATGGTATTCTCAGGAGTCTTCTCCAACACCAAAGTTCAAAAGCATCAATATTCTTCCTATCCTGCTTCTTCAAATTCCAAATTTTGCTTCCCTCATCTACACAGTTCTGATTTTTGTAGGTACAGACACATCCCACCACCTGAATATCTTTTCCAAGGTCTTCATGGACCTGGCCAACTGCTAGTCTGTGGCATATTTCTTAACTGCTAGTTCCTTTACTAATGATAGTTTATCCTAAAAGACTGAAGCTATCCACTATTTCAGTATCTTCATTATTAATTTTAAATCTGGTTGCTGTACCTATTGTCATTATTTAGTTCTTCATATTTAATCTTAGTTCCATTTTACTCTTTCCTCCTTGATTTCGTGTACCGCCTTATCTCACTCCTTTGCCAACCTGGAGCCAGTCTGTTTTGCCATGTTGTGTCTATACTATGGCTTTCTGATCTGTGCATTGGTTTTGCATGAGGACAATGACATGTTCTGGGATTTTTCAAAGCATATTCCACAGCTTGTTATGATTGACAGAAACGAAGGATCCTCCTTATTTCTCACCTCAGTGTTGTTGCTCTGTGCAGGGAAGATACTGGTTTACTCAAATGTGTTGCCCAATATCGACAATTGGGTACAGCAACCAGATTTAAAATTAATAATGTCAATATTAGATTCAGAGGGGAATGTCAGTAGTAGACTCCGCACAGGAGGAGCCTGACAGGGTTGCCTATCTCTCAAGCCTATATTCAGGTTTTCTTGGGTTTCTGGATCACTAAGTTTCCAGACATTCGCGGTTTGGAGTAATGGGGCAAAGAGATGTAGAATTTTCCAGTCGGTCAAAAGATATGACCCAAACGTTGTATTCATTATGATCCATTATTTTCATTTATTGCTTTCTAATATACCATTCCAAACTAGACTTGTCAAGTCATTCTGGAACCTTTTGTTTCCAAAGCAATCCCAGGAGAAGTGTCCTCTATAAATATAGGGACGTGTTTGATGACCCTAAAGCAGTCATCAATTTCTTCTTGGAGAGAATACAGTGCCTTGACGATTGGTGCAGTAAGGACTTGGTCATATGGTTCAATATTTCTTCAAGCGTTTCACACAGTTCACTGTAGATCATTGCATCCCATCCCATTAAGAGGCTATTATTTTTCTTCCAAGGTACAGTATAAGGATATGCTCCAAGATAAAGTATTTTTTCACATTTCCTTCTTGGGTCTGATTATTTGATTGATCCTGCTTTCAGAGGCCTTGAAGTTTAACTATGTTAAGTCCAGTATATGTGAAACATTTTAACTCATATTCAACACATGGTAAGCATTCATTTAATCATTAATGTTTAAGGCTTGAAATATTTAGGTTCAATTCTAATGAAGGATATTGACAAGTGTTGCCAAGAAATTTTGTTGTTGTTTATTCATTCAGTTGCTTCCGATTCTTCATGACTTCATGGGCCAGCCCATGCCAGAGCTTCCTGTCGGTCGTCAACACCCCCAGCTCCCCCAGGGACGAGTCCGTCACCTCTAGAATATCATCCATCCACCTTGCCCTTGGTCGGCCCCTCTTCCTTTTGCCTTCCACTCTCCCTAGCATCAGCATCTTCTCCAGGGTGTCCTGTCTTCTCATTATGTGGCCAAAGTATTTCAGTTTTGCCTTTAATACCATTCCCTCAAGTGAGCAGTCTGGCTTTATTTCCTGGAGGATGGACTGGTTTGATCTTCTTGCAGTTCAAGGCACTCTCAGAATTTTCCTCCAACACCACAGTTCCAAAGCATCGATCTTCCTTCTCTCAGCCTTCCTTATGGTCCAGCTCTTGCAGCCATATGTTACTACAGGGAACACCATTGCTTTAACTATGTGGACCTTTGTCATCAGTGTGATGTCTATGCTCTTAACTATTTTATTGAGATTTGTCATTACTCTTCTCCCAAGGATTAAGCATCTTCTGATTTCCTGACTGCAGTCAGCATCTGCAGTAATCTTCGCACCTAGAAATAGGAAGTCTTTCACTGCTTCTACATTGTCTCCCTCTATTTGCCAGTTATCAATCAAGCTGGTTGCCATAATCTTGGTTTTTTTGAGGTTTAGCTGCAAGCCAGCTTTTTCACTTTCTTCTTTCACCTTCATCATAAGGCTCCTCAGTTCCTCTTCGCTTTCAGCCATCCAAGTGGTATCATCTGCATATCTGAGATTGTTAATGTTTCTTCCAGCGATTTCAACCCCAGCCTTGGATTCCTCAAGCCCAGCATGTTGCATGATGTGTTCTTCATACAAGTTGAATAGGTAGGGTGAGAGTATACAGCCCTGCTGTACTCCTTTCCCAATCCTAAACCAGTCCGTTGTTCCGTGGTCTGTTCTTACTGTTGCTACTTGGTCGTTATACAGATTCTTCTGGAGGTAGACAAGATGACTTGGTATCCCCATACCACTAAGAACTGGCCACAATTTGTTATGGTCCACACAGTCAAAGGCTTTAGAATAGTCAATAAAACAGAAATAGATGTTTTTCTGGAACTCCCTGGCTTTTTCCATTATCCAGCGGATATTGACAATTTGGTCTCTAGTTCCTCTGCCTTTTCTAAACCCAGCTTGTACATCTGGCAATTCTCGCTCCATGAATTGCTGAAGTCTCCCTTGCAGGATCTTGAGCATTACCTTACTGGCATGTGAAATGAGTGCCACTGTTTGATAGTTTGAACATTCTTTAGTGTTTCCCTTTTTTGGTATGGGGATATAAGTTGATTTTTTCCAATCTGATGGCCATTCTTGTGTTTTCCAAATTTGCTGGCATATAGCATGCATTACCCTGACATCATCATCTTGCAAGATTTTGAACAGTTCAGCTGGGATGCCATCGTCTCCTGCTGCCTTGTTATTAGCAATGCTTCTCAAGGCCCATTCAACCTCACTCTACAGGATGTCTGGCTCTAGCTCACTGACCACACCGTCAGAGCTATCCCCAATATTGTTATCCTTCCTATACAGGTCTTCTGTATATTCTTGCCACCTTTTCTTGATCTCTTCTTCTTCTGTTAGGTCCTTGCCATCTTTGTTGTTGATCATACCCATTTTGGCCTGGAATTTACCTCCAATGTTTCTAATTTTCTGGAAGAGGTCTCTTGTCCTTCCTATTCTATTGTCTTCTTCCACTTCCACTTCCACACATTGCTTGTTTAAAAATAATTCCTTATCTCTTCTGGCTAACCTCTGGAATTTTGGATTTAATTGGGCATATCTCCCTCTATCACTGTTGCCTTTTGCTTTCCTTCTTTCTTGGGCTACTTCTAGTGTCTCAGCAGACAGCCATTTTGCCTTCTTGGTTTTCTCTTTCTTTGGGATGTATTTTGTTGCTGCCTCCTGAACAATGTTGCAAACCTCTGTCCAGAGTTCTTCCGGAACCCTATCTACTAAGTCCAGTCCCTTAAATCGATTCTTCACCTCCACTGCATATTCCTTAGGAATATTAGTGAGCTCATATCTAGCTGATCTGTGGGTCTTCCCTAATCTCTTTAGTCTGATCCTAAATTGTGCAAGAAGAAGTTTGTGATCTGAACTACAGTCAGCTCTAGGTCTTGTTTTTACCGACTGTATAGTTGTCCGCCACCTTTGGCTGCAAAGGATGTAGTCAATCTGATTTTGGTGTTGTCCATCTGGTGAAGTCCATGTATAAAGCCGTCTCTTAGGTTGTTGGAAGAGAGTGTTTGTTACGCAGAGTGAGTTGTCTTGGCAAAATACTATCAGCCTATGTCCTGCTTCGTTTTGTTCTCCTAGGCCATGCTTACCTGTAATTCCAGGTGTCATCTGACTGCCCACCTTAGCATTCCAGTCTCCTGTGATGAAAATAACATCTCTTTTAGGCATGTTGTCCAGTAGGTGCTGCAGATCCTCATAGAACTGCTCTACTTCAGCTTCTTCAGCATCTGTGGTTGGGGCGTATATTTGGATCACTGTGATGTTAGATGGCTTGCCCTGAATTCGAATTGAGATCATTCTATCGTTTTTTGGATTGTATCCGAGCACTGCTTTAGCCACTTTACTATTAATTATGAAGGCTACTCCATTTCTTCTGTGGTCCTCTTCTCCACAGTAGTAGATCTGGTGGTCATTTGATGTGAAGTGGCCCATTCTAGTCCATTCCAGTTCACTGACGCCCAAAATGTCTATCTTTAATCTTGACATCTCACCAATCACCACATCCAATTTGCCCTGGCTCATAGATCTTACATTCCAGGTTCCAATGGTGTGTTGATCCTTAGAACATCGGATTCACTGTTCACCACCAGCACCGTCAGCCGCTAGCCATCCTTTCGGCTTTGAGCTAGCTGCGTCATCACGTCTGGGGCTAGTTGAACTCATTCTCTGTTCCTCCCCAGTAGCATTTGGACCATCTTCCGACCTGGGGGTCTCATCTTCCGATGGCATACCGACATATCTCTGGTTGTACTGATCCATTTAGTTTTCACGGCAAGAATTCTGGGGTGGGTTGCCATTACCTTCCCCAGGGATCGCATTTAGTCTGACCTCTCTGTCATGACCTTCCCGTCTTGCGTGGCCCTTCACGGTTTAGCTCATGGCATCATTGAGGTGCTCAAGCTCCAGCACCACGACAAGGTAATGATCCTTTGCTGAAGTGCCAAGAAATTCCAACCTACTAATAAATTTTGTGGACTTATCAATTAAAGTTAAATATAAGTCAACTAACCATCTTCATAATTCTAAATCTTTCACTCTTCAAGCGTATAACCTCTATAAAAACAGTGCTGATTATCTAATCTTCCTTTCTGAAGCATGATTTCCTTAAACAGGCTTAATGTCAGTCACTTACTAATTTGTCAGAGAAAAAATAACTAGATTTCTGAAACTAGTTGAATATAGGGCAGGCAAATCAGATCAATTGTCAATACTAACTTTCAGGTTTTATTTGATTGTCATATTTTTGCATTTTGTTGAAATGGTAATTTTATAGCTTGGGGACTCATGTTATTTCCAGATGTTATACTACACTATAGTTTTTCTATAAGCAAAATAAGAATCCTATTCCACAAAACTGTGTAAAAGACCTTGGGTTTCTGATCCAAATAATTGCTCCTCTCTGTTCTATATCACCCCAAATTTCTTTCCCAAATGGATTATATAAACTTCAGGGGGGGGAGGGAGGAGGTATTTTTATATTAGATTAGAAGGATTATTGACCTAATACGGCAGGATAAACCTGTATTTGTATTGATCCTTTGGACAATACTCCAGAGAATGCAGTTAAACTGGCTTCAAAATTTCTCAATCCAAACATTTCCTTTGTTTTTTGTTTTTTATGTTTTTGAATTAGGAAATTATGAGGGCTATGAATTTAAAACCATTTTTAGATGTCTGAGAGCTTATCAAGAGGTTTAATTTTAGCAAATGTTTTCAAATTTCAGCAATTTCACCTTGGTGTATTGCCACACCACAGTGATGTGCATGTTACCAGTTTCTATCATCATTATTTGCTTCACTTCTTCAGACTTTCACCCGGAAAGTATCAGCTTGGGCACAATGTTTTCAGCAATGAAGACAGAACAAAGAATTAATTCAACTTCTCCTCTTCCTCCTTTAAAATTCTGTTAACTCCATCGTCATCCCAGTTTCTGATGCATACAAAAATACGTTTACATTTATTATAGCTTCCTCAACATCCTTTTTTTTTTTACATTTATTGTTTGCCTGTAATTCTTTTTTGCAAATTTATATTCCTATTTGGGCCAGAATCTTATTTTGTAAAAGAAGCTGCTTTTTTGTTAATTATGGTAATTATCACTTGGGCTTTTGATTCCTTTCCTGGCCTGCAGAATACATTCCAACCAAGCTCTGCTATTGTGATTTTAAGTGACTTTCAAGTATTCTGGAGAAATCTAACACGCTTGATTTTGTTTTTCAACTTCCTGTTGATTGGTCCTCATTTCTCATAAGTTTACTCATTTCTCTGAAATCAGATATGACTGTTTTAGACTTTTCTTATTCACTTACAGAAAAACAAATTCTGATAGCAATCAAACTGCCTCCAGTCATTTCAACAACACTTCCTTCTTGCTCCAGAGCTTAAGCATCAGTTAGGTTTATGTTCAGATAAACTTCCCTTCCGGCTGGTTTATTGACCAGTTGCTCTAAGGCTTTGTGTGGAACATTTCTTCAATCCATGCATGGGTAGCTGAATTCACTATTACAACATTTTCTCTTTGGTCACTTCCTTGCTTTTATTTGTCATCTCAAGATCGCTGAACATCGACCTCCTATTAAAATTACCTTTGGAGCTAAGTGTGGTCACCCATAGTGATTTTGTGTAGGCATCTAACCCTTTTCAGGTTTACAGTTTGTCTGAATCTGTGACTTCTGTAACTCCATCCCCATTACCCACAGCTGTATCTTTCCTACACAGCTTGGTGTCTTTCCTTCCTTCTGTTCATTATATCTGCAGTTTTCAAAGCCTTGGCTGTTGCCTATTCATTTCTTAGCTGATTTGAAAGCTGTTGGATGTGAATGACAGCTTAAAAGTCTCAGCATGATTGTTTGTTATATATTATACTACCCAAACCACTTCTTGTTGAATAGTTTAATGAAAGTAGTAGTCCAACATTTTAGGATGATTGCAAACTTAACCTGTATATATTTAAAATAATCCTCCTGACACAATTGTTCCCAAATATTCTATCATGTAGTCATCATAAATACATATATTTGAATCCTATCTAACATTTTAAATGTCCACAAGTGGATTATTAACTGTCAGACTGCTGTAATGCATTTTAAACTAATACATCCTATATCTAAATTTTGAACCAAACTCACACTTTAA
Source organism: Candoia aspera (assembly GCF_035149785.1). Lineage (NCBI taxonomy): Eukaryota > Metazoa > Chordata > Lepidosauria > Squamata > Candoiidae > Candoia > Candoia aspera. Next base: position 161,145,851 of record NC_086153.1, on the reverse strand, counting down.
TATTGAAAAATTTGAGGATGCTAAATCTTGCCTTCATTTCTGGATTAATGCAATATTTAATGAAATGTGAGCACCCAAGAGCTAAATTTAGATCATTACAATCGGATGACAGAAGATATGACAATAAGGAAAGAGGAATGTGTTTAAGAAAATGAAAGAGTTCTGCAAAAAAGGAAGAGGGAAAGAAGAGTCATTGGCTAATTTGTTTTACATGGAAACTACTTAAAATAGCTACAGGACTGATTGCCACAGTAGGACTTTCACAATACAGCAAAAGGATCAGAAGATTCTTGTTGCTTTGCTTCAATAGGTTAATAAGGCTATTGCTGTGGAAATTTCGGAGTTTTTATTTGTAACCTCATCATATTGTGGGAAAAGTGCTTCTATTGTTGGAGGCAGATGGACTGGAAGAATACTTCAGATTGTTTTAAAAACATATTTTACATACACACTTGAAGTGAAGCAATCTCCTCTTATGATTAACTGAATCATGCAATGAAATATTTTAAGTGTCGGTTGAAAGGAAAGGTGACAATATTCTGATATTCCATTTGGATATCATCCCAGATAATAGATGCCTTAGGCTGGAATTGAAAAGCCCTTCTTTTAACCTTATTTTTCCTCTTGTAATCTATAACATGCGTATTCTAACATATGTTGAAAAAGGGCGAGCAATCACTGTATTAGTAAACCAGGGGTAGGCAAAGGGGTGCCCACAGATACCCTCCTTTGTGTCTTCCATGCTTTCTATTCCATCTGACTTTAATTTTAAGAGAGAGAGAAGAGGTTGGCTCTAATATTGTTATTTTCAGAAGCACCTTTGGGTCCAAAAAGGTCCCACTGGGAAAGTAGATAGGCTGTGTGGTTGGTTAGTCTTCTGGTATTTGTGTGTCTTTTGATTAACCACACCCCCTATAGTGGCCATTTTGTGCATAGGCAAGTCACTCATAACTCCCTGTGTTCACTCAGCCCTCCAGAAGGTTGCTTGCCCCTGTCCTAAATCTATTTCTAGCAGATTCTCTTACTGAAAAATAATTCTAATTTTGCTCATCAGAGCTCATTATAGTATTTCAACTCTACCACCATACCAGACAAAGCTATAGGTGCCTTCACCCAAATACGTTTACAGTCCCTTTTCAGATCTCCATGCAGGCCTTTTCAAGGAGCCGGTTTTTATTTATTTGCTTGTTACAAACGTTTTACACCACTTCAGTCACCTGACTCTAAGAAGGTTACAGGCAGCAACACACAAATACACACACACACAGACGAACACTAATTAGCAAACATTATCAATATATCGAAAAATAAATACAGTCAGCAATTACAGTCATAAAACCTCAATGCCGTGTGTCCACAAACAGCAGAGATTCCTCCCATATTCGGGTACCTCAGTACTTTCTCACCTCAGTCCCCAAATGCACATGGTAAAGGCCATTCTTTTAAAAAAGCTTCCTGCATATTACAGGTGAGGATGATGTTCTTAGATCTGGCACGAGTGTGATCCACAGGAGGGGAGGTCCAGCAGGGAATATCACTTCTGAGGGCCTTGTCATTGACCTTGTGAGGAGCAGGAACTTTCAACATGCCCTCTCAATAGATCTTAGGTCTACATACATCTACATACACGCTATTTGGAGGGAAGTCTTGGGGATAGCCAAGTCATTTATGACTTTAAAGGTGATCACCAGCACCTTGAATTGCCCCAAGAAACAAACTGGCAACCAATGTAGCTTCTGCAATATTGATATTACATGGCCATGGTGAGATCTGCTTAACATGTGGACCACTGCACTTTGCACTACTTGCCACTTCTGAGTAGTCTTCAAGGGCAGCCCCACCTACAGTAGTTCACCAGGGACTGACAAGGATATGAGTGACTTCTTCTCCAGGGCTAAGTCAGCTGAGGCTTGTGCAAGTACAGTATAGAAAAATCTCTATATAGGGCCAAAGGTATTTTTCTGCACTGCTTCACTGTAGACACTTACACAGGAAAGGAGTCTCTTAAGCATTCAGAATAGCAAATGATTATTTCTTCCCAAAATTAGATCCCCTAATTTTATCTCTTATAATTAATCATATAATATCATCCAATAGAAAGCTGTAATCCTATGCAACCACATTCTGCGTAACGATGACAAAAATGAGTATAGTATCTGGAAACAGAGGTGTGGTTTGAGAACTTCAGAACTGGGGAAGAAAAAAAAATCTCTACAATGAGAAAAATTACTCAAAGGAAGGTTATGCTAACTGCATGCATTTCCCCCCATAATGAATCTACTATGTAATTAAGTAGAAACATTTGGCAACATAAGGAATATTGTCACCATTTTAATGAAGATGTCAAGGTAAGAATCATTGCTAAGCACAGAGTATATTTGGGACGATCGGAAATCCTTTCTGCCTGCCCACAGCCAAAAAGCTTCAGCCTACCTTTATTTTTAAAAAGTCATAATATTTTTACTAAATATTTGGAGTTCATATTCTTGCCTAAAATAAGATGAAGATGATTTTACTTGTCATTTATTTATTTTATATATTGCTGTATCCAGTGTCTCTTGGCAGTTCATAATACAAAACAGCAATAAAATCTTCATGGTAAATTAAAGTTAAAATTAAATTGAAGTAAAATTAAAATAATCGAAGTTCCTTCCACCTAACTACTTAGCTGGAAAAATGTAGAATTGGCAGTTAGCAAAGATAGTCCAAGGTACAAAGGCAGTAGTAAACAATTGTTCAGTTAGCTCTTAACTACTTTTTCTTTCATGATTAACTTGCTTTTCCTTTTATTATTAACTTAGTTTTTCTACTGAGTAGAACTTAGTGTTGTTTCTCTTTAACTGGATGTACACAGTTTAAAGTCCATCTTCATTAAGAAAAAAACATGGTGTGAGTTCGATGTGCGGTAGTAAATGATGAGTTGAATATTTGCAAATTTGTGTGTGATCCTCCCCCTATTTCCAAGTGTCATGTTTAAATTAGCATTACATTATTCTTTTGGAATATTAGTGAGCTCATAGGTAGGGATATTGGATAGGTATTAACTGTTGGCCTAAGTTCCTTTGCTTGTTGGTTCTAATTTGCAGCATTCCACTGTCTTCTGTAATAGTGAAGTAGTTGTTGACATCAGCAGAAAGCCAGAGTGCCAAAGCAAAACTTAAATTTTATAGCTTCCTCCAAGACAGAGAACAGGGACAAGCAACTTGGCAGTGCCTTCCAGTTGTTTTGAATTACAGCTCATATAATTCCTCAGTACTGGCTAAAGAGCTGGTGGGGATTGAAGTCCAAAATGTCTGGAATGTACCAAATTGCTTACTCTAGTCTCAAAATTATCTTTAGGTAAAAATTAATTTCTCTGACTATTCTTCAGCTGCCTTGTCTCTTTACAAATGCAATAATATGATTTAGCTAGGCCATATAGAAGTTCATTTGACAGCAGTCTGGTGAACCAAGCAATGCATGACTCAACCATCTCTGCTGTGAATTGGCGGTAGTTATGTCTGCTTATGCTGATCTTTTCCATAGGATATGCCAACAGGAACATCATATGGTTGTAACAGTACTAAATTACATACAGTATTACACCCAAAGGCAGCTCCACAGCTACGGAAAAGAAAACCATAAGCTTTAGACCTAGGTGTGTCTGCCTTCATCCTAAACTTCCATAGGTGTTGTCCCATTTGTACCAGTATGTACATCCATATCTTTATAACAAGCTTACTGTAGTACCAAATGCATTGGAGAGTGAGATCATTACATATCCTGAAGATATTAAAGTATGTAGAAGGTTCTTCACTAGACTGTGCTTCTTCATAGTCAATAATTTTTGCCCATTATAATAAGGGAATATATTGTTCCGTGGTGTTTCACATACTCCACCTAGTGTATAGTACACACTGGGTTTTTTTTAATGGAGGAGTCATCAAAAGGGCATCAAACATTTGTCTTCGAAGTATTAGATACTAACATGGTGAAAATCTGTATCTTGATGGAATAGTTCAAATAATTCTAATTTGCTAAATATTCTTATTCATACTTTTAAGAGATTTTAACAGAAGCTGCAAGTGCTTAAGTCAGAGGCTGGAGAGACCACTTACAATTTAATGCTGGAAGAGATACTTATGGCCCCAGACACTGTGACTGTGCAACTTACAGCCCCGCATCTATGCAATTTATAGGTACACAGGAACAAACAGAGGAAAATTTCTAAATATAGAATAGTTAGTTCAAATATTATCACATACCCTTATATTCTACTATTTTAAGAACTAAACCTAGAAAAAGATAAGCCATTCCAACTTGGGAAGAGAAGTTTCTTCGTGGACCATTTTAGATGGCAAATTTCTGAGGACTCAGAACAGTTAATAAACTTAAAAGCTCTCAGGGACAAAACTCTGTGACACATAATCATCATCTATCTCTACTATGTCCAGATTCAGTAACTTAATCATTCCTTTAGAGGCAATCAGTAGAGAAAAACACCAGGAAAAGAAGTATCAACTGCCTGTTAATATTTATTAACAGATTATAAGAATGTTTATCATTAATTCCATTTTAATGTTTAATCTCACATTTTGGGGGAAATCAGCAGAAACCAATCATCCCAAAAGATAGCCAGCCTGGTGTAATGGTTAAGGCACCAGGCTAGAAACTCAGAGACTGTGAGTTCTAGTCCCACCTTAGGTGCAAAGCCAGCAGGGTGACCTTGGGCCAGTCTCTGTCTCTCAGCCCTAGGAAGGAGGCCAGGGCAAGTCACTTCTGAAAAATGCTGCCAAGAAAACTGCAGGGACTAATCCAGGCACTTGCTAGGAGTCACGAGTGACTCGAAGGCACCCGCCCCGAAAAAATCATCCCAATAGCTAGGATTCCTTGATCCAAAGAAACTTCATTTTCTTCCCATAAAGAGAATTTGTTAAACTCCTACCTCCTCTTTCCTTTGCTGTTCCTCAAGAGGCATTCCTTTTCTTCCACTTAAGAGCCTTACAAAGTAGAAGAGGTCTTCCAATGCCCTTGGTTTGCCACTTAGCTCCCACTTCCTGCTCACTCCTGCCAGGAACTCATTCTTCCCCTGCATTCATGTGCTTCTCAGTTAAACTGTACTGTTATTTAATATGTGAGTCTTACCTGTTGGAATTATTAGCTTGTATGTGTTCATTTTAACTTTGTTATTAGTGAACCTTTAATTTTTTTCAGTAAAGAAATTCTTGATTAAACAAACATATCTTTTTATTTTGGCAAAGTTTTGACTAAGATCCTAAATTCTGCAAATGCTCAGTGTTAACAATCCCTCCAAGTATAAACAATTCCATGCCAGAAATGAACACCCAATAGCACAAACTAGCATTTTACTGATGAGAGATCACATGCACATGGGATGGGCAGAGCCATTTGAGAAAAACAGTTTGGTTGGTACCATGCATCCTTTCCTCTCCATATGGACCAGTATTTTGAGTCTTACTATCCTAACATAAAGAAAATTCTGAAAATTGGAGAAGTTAGCTATTGTCAAATAACCATTGGCACCAGGCAGGGCACGTGTTGTGGGACAATTAGGAAAAAACCAAGAAGGGAGGCGATATGGGCCAAACTTCTGGATCTGTCATATTTAGTGAAATACTGTTCGCGCAGGTGACCCATCAGTTTTGCAAGCTTTAATGTTAATTTCAGTGAGAGAAAGGATCTCAACCCAGAACCACAACAAGCTAGGAAGAAAATTTTAAAATGGTAAAACGGATGGACTACGAATGTTCTAATCAGGGTCCCATATTGCACCTTACACCATCTGGAGCAGATGTTAGCTGCACTAATTAACGCAAGGAATAAGAGCAAGGGAATTACAATTTTTGCTCAAATGGAATAACTCATGCCGTTAAACGCAAATACACTTACTGGATTTGGTGGGAAACATTTGCTCCAGCCTTTTTCTAAACGCATGTTTTATCTGTGAGTCAATTTCCGATGTGGTTTATTAAAAAGATTTATGCATCATTTTCTGAAAGGCAAATTCCAGCAGAGTCATATGCAGCTGGCTTCCTTGTAAGCACCACATGGGGGGCAGGGGGGGGAGAGATGTGAGGGGATTTTTAGCACATGGGCAGCTTAGTGTGATTATGACCTAGACTCCAAAGAATTTCTGCATTTCTCCTTCTCCAACTATAGCAAATAACACACTATCAACAACATAAGTCTTTGAGTTTCTTTATTCACAAGGAAGAACCCTCAAATAGTAAAATGCTTGTCTAAGTACAGTAATATACAGGGCTCATATTCACAGCCTGCTTACCATGGCCCAAAGATGCTATCTGTTTTTGAGACAGAAGTGTTGGAGGTCCAAAGCCCAAAGGTACTGTCTTTTCAGCCTTTCCTGCCCTACTGACCACAAGAGGGTGTAGACAGAGCGTTAAGTTCCCTTCGTTGTCTATCTCCCTACCTGCTCTTGGTATATGAGATCGCCAGTCCAAGATCACCTCCTTCCCAGGTGCACACCCTGAGCTTATGCTTCGACTCTCCTCCTGGCAGGATATAAGGAGTTAGGTGTTAGGCCTTTCAATCTCTATAATGTATTTCCTGTAAATAAATCTCCTTTCTGCTATAGTTATAAAACCCGTGTCACTAATTTTGCTCAGGTCGTATTTTTGCTCTTGGGATGCCCACAAACACCCAAAGAATGTTTCAGCTTCCACTCCAGTGACTGAAGCAAAGGCACAAAGAGATTCATTCCATAGAAGGGAGAGAAGGATCATGCCCTGCACAGCTAAGGAAAAGGTTACAAAGATAGCCAGAAACTTCTCAGAAATGGAGTCAGGGAAGTTTCAGCAGATGCAGAAGCTGGCAGGATCAGAATTCTCCCTCTGCTCACTCAGGATGAAAATAGTCCTGAAGTCTCAAGGGATTGCCTTTGTGCGTGACAAGAGAATGCAGAGAAGCTGGGCAGGAGCAAAGAGTCTGGGGTGCTGCAAACCGCAGAGCGGTTGGGGCAGTGTGTCAGTCAGGGAGTGATTCCATTATTGGGCATTTAAGGGACCTGTATTAAGTCAAAGACCCTTGGAAAAACCCTTTCAGACTTTCGTGAGAAATGATCCACAGCCTCCAAAGGTTCGGGTTAGGCTTCAGAAAGCAGTGCAGTAAGCATCTGGAGAAGGGAGGGAATCTACATGTGCATATAAATCAAATACAAGATACTGCAAGTCATCTCAAAAGCTACACATGCCTGTCCAGCAGTGCTCAAACTGTGGACCAAGGATCTGTGGGGTTCCCCCAAGACCCTCTCAGGGGTGCGCGAAATCAAAATTATTTGCCAGCCTATGTTGAAAAATAATACAATATTAAAATCCCATCAAACAATTGTGAGAAGCAGCAGCAGCAGCAGCAGCAGTGGAGGAACAGCAGAGCCCTGCCTGGATCTGGCTGAGTGGTGGCGGCAGTGGATTGGCGAGCTGGCTACAGATGGCGGCATCTCAGCATCAGGAACTTGGAATGGGATGGCAGGCTGCTGGTGGATCTAACCCTCTTAGGAGCTTCTTCTTCCCTGTTTGTGGGACTCAGGACAGCCATGGGCCTGTCCCAGATTATTCAGGACCCAACTCAAGACAGTGGTCTCACCCTGGATTTGGTTTTCTTGTCGGAGCAGTGGCAATGTGATCTAAGAGGAGAGTTACAGCTGTCCCCATTGTCGTGGTCAGATCATGCCCTGGTGGCCCTGAGATTCTCTTACGCCGCCCCCCTCCGCAGGGAGGCTGGATCCATTCAGTTGGTCTGCCCTGGCGACTGATAGACCCAGTAGGGTTTCAGAGGGAGCTGGGGGTTATACCCAAGGATCTGCTGCACGATCCAGCAGAGGCCTTGGCCACTGCCTGGAATAGAGAGACAGACAGGGTCTTGGACAGGATCGCGCCTGTGCGACCTCTCTTGCACCATCAAACCCAACATTCCCTGTGGTTTATGGAGGAGTTGAGGGTTCTGAAGAGGATCAAGAGACATTTAGAGCACCACTGGGGAAAGACAAGGACTGAATCTGAGCTAACACTGGTTAGAGCCACTATTAAGGCCTAACTTGTAACAATAAGAGCAGCGAAGTGTCAATACTTCTCCGCTCCTATTGCGTCTGCAGAATGCCACCCAAAATTACTCGATCCCTTTTGGGGAAGGTGGGCCCAGTGACCCATCTTCAGGGCCGTGAAGAGGAGTTTTCTGAGCTCAGATAAAATTGCTCAGATCCACTCTACATTAGACTCCAAGCGTGAGCCATGGTCCATGGAGATACCAAGGGAGTGTGCTTACCTAGTTATCTGGGAACAGTTTGATCCTGTTGGACCCAAGGAATTAGACAGGATTCTCCGGACTGTAAATGCCACCACCTGTCATCTCGACCCATGTCTCTCCTGGCTGGTGAAAGCAGCTCGGGAAGTGACATGTGGTTGGGTCCAGGCGATGGTTAATACATCCTTGAGGGAGGGGATGTTTCCAACTGCCTTTAAGGAGGCACTGGTGCATCGCTGGACCCTACTGTACTGGACAATTTTCGTCCAGTCTCCCAATTCCTCTTTTTGGGGAAAGTGGTGGTGTTGCAGCTCCAGATATGGCCCGGATATGGGACAGAAATGGCATTGATTGCACTTATGGATGAACTCTGGCGGGAGCAGGATGGGGCAGTGCATCCATCCTTGCTCTTCTTGACCTCTCAGTGGCTTTTGATATCATTGACCATGGTATCCTTTTGGGTCGGCTCAGGGAGTTGGGGGTGGGTGGCGTAGTTTTGTGCTGGTTCACCACCTTCTTCCAGGGCCGGTCCCAATTGGTGGTGATAGGGAGCAAGAGATCCTGCCCTCGACCTCTCCTTTGTGGAGTGCTGCAGGGCTCGGTCCTCTCTCCTCTCCTTTTTAACATCTACATGAAACCGCTGGGCGAGATCATCCATCGCCACGGGATGAGGTGTCATCAATATGCTGATGATACTCAATTGTATATCTCCATCCCAGGTGAGGTAAGTGATGCTGTGACCACCCTCTCTCAGTGCCTGGGGGCTGTGGGGGCCTGGATGGGGAACAATAGGCTTCAGCTGAACGCTGGTAAGATGGAGTGGCTGTGGATTAATGGCTCTTCCGTATCTGCAACACTGTCATATTTGGTTCTGGATGGGATTGCACTGCCCCAGACAGACCAGGTGCAGAATCTGGGAGTCCTCCTGGACTCATGGCTCCTGCTCAAAGAACAGGTGGCAGCCATGGCCAAGAGGGCCTTTGCGCAGCTTTGTGTTGTTCACCAGTTACTCCCTTTCCTGGATCGGGAGGCCCTTCAAACACTCACTCATGCCCTTGTTATCTCCCATATTGACTATTGCAATGTGCTGTACATGGGGCTACCCTTGAAGAGTATCCAGAGGCTACAGCTGGTGCAGAATGCAGCCGGGCAGGCAATCTTTGGCACCCCTAGAAGGGCACATATAACACCATTGCTCTGCAAGCTGCATTGGGTACCAGTTTGCTTCCAGGTCCAATTCAAGGTGTTGATTATAGCCTTTAAAGCCCTACATGGCATGGGACCAGGCTACCTGAGGGACCACCTCTTCCCCCTTACATCAACCAGTCCTACCCGATTATGCAGACAGGGAATGTTGTAGACCCCATCAGTAAGAGAATTCCAGGAGGCGGGCCTTCTCTGCAGTAGCTCCCACCCTCTGGAACATCCTGACCCTGGAGGTAAGGTTAGCCCCTTCACTCCTGGCCTTCTGGAGGAGTCTGAAGACCTGGCTCTGCCGCCTGGTTTGGGGTGGGTAGGGGAATGGTCATGCCTGGGGATGGCTAGTGCCCTAAAGTGCTCGTCCCACACAAGGACTGAATTAGATCATAGCCATCTGGACTTTATTTTTATCTATATTTATCAGTTATTTGTGACACTATTTTATATAGTCTATTTTTATATATAGTAATTATATTGTATATCTATTGTTTTATTGATTATTTTGTTGTAAACCGCCTAGAATCCCTCTGGTGGGAGATGATGGGTGGTAGCAAATTTGATAAATAAATAAATATGTGTTCCCTTTATTTTAAATTCATTATCTGGTACAGGCAACAGAAATGAAAGTGGAAGCAGATAATAAGTTTGTTTATATAACTTTATTAAAGCTTTTAAGCAGAAATATAAACACTAACAAGAATTAATATTTAGAATGAAGAAAGAGGAAAAAGATAAGAAAAGAAAGAAAAGACTTCCGATTTTCTTTTACAGCAGTGTTAAGTACAAATATAAATTAACCTCTTACTCTATGATTATAGCATTACTTACATTTTTTCTATACTCTATTTTTTTTTCCTAATCATCAGAAACTTGTATCATAATTTCATTTCTTTCCTGTTTCACGCAGAAAGTCAATAAGGGGTTTCCAGCCAGCATTAAACTTAGACAATGTCTTATCTCTAATCAAAGCTGTCACTTTGGCCATCTCAGCAAGTTCCATCATCTTCACTATCCATTCCTCCATTGTGGGTAAAGTCAAATCTTTTCACCTTTGTACAAATAATAATTTCACTGCAGGTGTCATATACAAAACAAAGTTCCATGTTTTTTCCCAGCTGTTTATCCATCAGTCCCAAAAGAAAAGTCTCTGGTTTCAATTGTATATTAATCTTTAAAATCTTCTGTACTATTATATGTAATTGAGTCCAAAATTTTCTAGCTTTTTTTGTAAGTCCACCAAGCATGATAAAATGTCGCTTCTTGTTGTTTACATTTCCAGCATAAATTTGAAGTACCTTTATACATTCTGGACAATTTTTTCCAGTGACATGTACCAACAATACATCATTTTATAAAAATTCTTTTTAAGACTATAACATAATGTAAATTTCAATCCTTTCAACCACATATTCTCCCACTGGAGAACCTCTGACTCTATGATTATAGCATTACTTACATTTTTCTATAATCGTTTTTTTTTCCTATGATATAGGGTTCTGTAATCAGAACGCTATATCATAATTTCATTTTTTTTTCTGTTTTACACAGAAAGTCAATAAGGGGTTTCCAGACAGTATATTATAATAAAAAAAAGTTAGCCCATTTTATCATACATTCTTTCACTAGTTCTTCTTCTGTTTCAAATTTCAATAAAAGTTTATACATTTTGGCAATAACATGTTCATCATTTGTACACAGTTCTGTTTCAAATTCAGTCTTACAATGTTCAAAACCAAAAGTTATTTTATCCACTTTAAATCTTTCTGATAATTATACATAAGAAAACCATTGACATGTCCTTTCCCACCAGCTCTTCTCTTGATTTTATTTTACATTCTCCTTGAGAAAATTCTAGTATATCAGAATAAGTTACCATTTATGTTTACTTATCATTTCTCTTCTATTAAATGCTTCCTGTGCTGAGAGCCTCAATGGTATTTTTGGCCACAACATTGGTTTATACCTGTTCCATGTTCTCAGTATGGCACATTGAACAACATGATTTTTAAAATTTACAATAAACTTAGCTTTGTCAGACCACAAGTATCCACACTACCCAAATCTCAAGTCATGGCAGACTGAACAGCTGTGCTTGTGGGCTCCACGGGCAGAACCAAATCTCAAGTCATGTCCTTCTAACTCCAAAAACCTTCTGTTTCCCAGCAGCATTGTCAAATCCTGTCCCTCTTTAGGTATTAATGCTATATTTGTGTCTTTCTAAGTCTTAGGCATCTTTCCTCCCTGTAAGATAAAATTCATTATTTTTGCGAAGGTTGTAAAAGTTCATATTCAATGCATTTATAATAAGAACCCAATAATCCATTTGGTCCGGGCAGATAATAATTTTGTGATAAATGGCTTTCAAGACTGTAATCTGCATAATTCTCAAGAGTAAAAAGCAAGTCTCAGTCAAGAATCTGCTTTTAAGCTTAGGCAGAAAGAAAGGGAATGTTTTGCATGCAGTAGCTTAGGGATCATATGTAACTTAGTTGGCTTAGGATAGGGAGACTAGACAAGCCAGTTGGACTGCATTCCAAAGGTGGTAATAACTAATTTCACCCCAGTGTCAGAAAAAGCCAGAAAAAAGAAAGAGCACTATAATGTCAGAGCAAAGGGACCACCAAATGATGTTTGTCTAATTTCACTAAAGAGAGAGAGAAGAGTGTATTGAATTAAATGAGTATAAATCTACCATTTACTTTGCAAATGGAGAAAAGATAACCACAGCAGGGAAAGGCTTTGTAAGATTGCATTGTACCATTAGGCAAAGGAGAGGTGCTCCAGATCTGAGATCTGGAGTCAAGTCAGCTCACAGAAAAATATACCACAGAGAAGCAGTGCAACATAAGACTTAAAGACAGTCATGAATGGAGAATTGCTTATGAATGGCACCTTCCAGGAAAATGGACTGTTTTAATTAAACTCTGCAGAAGATAAAGCAAAGGTGGCAAAGAACAACCACAAATGGCACCAGAGAATTGAGAACTAAACGCTGTTTGTAAATTGGAGAGCATAGCCAAAGGACTAAAGCTGCAGCTATGTGTCAATCGGTCCAGGTGTGTCAAAATCAAATCAGATCAAGTTTATTACAGCCCTAAGACCAGATACAATCAAAATATCTAGTAATGACAGTAGTACATACATACATATGAGAGCCAGTTTGATCTAGTGGTTAAGGCAAAGGGCTAGAAACCAGGAGACTGAGAGTTCTAGTCCCACATTAGGCTTGAAAGCTGGCTGGGTGTCCTTGGGCCAGTCCCTCTCTCTCAGCCCTAGGAAGGAGGCAGTGGCAAACACTTCTGAAATCTTGCCAAAAAAAACCCTGCAGAGACTAGTCCAGGCAGTTGCCAAGGATCAGACACGATTGAACAGCAAAATATACATACATACATGCTTACATATCAGAAAAACAATAACTATGATAGGATCTAAAATTAAGAATAAAAATACTAAAATAAATCAAAATAAAATACTATTTTAAGAAACTCTAAACCTAAGTAATGGTGTGGCATATCATACAGATGGTAACATAAAACTGGGCAACTTGGGAGGATATTTTTGAGTCCTTGTCAGAAAGAAGTAGCTTTGAATAGAAATCACACTCCCTACCTGGAAATTTCTTCAAAATTGTATATATATAAGGGTCTGTCTAGAGTCCTTATATAGGGAACAGTATAGTAATATGGCTTAGGGTTTCTATTGAGCCATCGCCACACGGACATAACTGAAGGTACATAGGGGTACCCTTAAAACATCCAAAAAGGACTGCTGAGGGCAGAGTGTCCAGCCTGGCTAAGGTGAAAGCCTTACAAAATTTCAAAATCGTAATGGATGATAAATAGGAGGCTGGAAGGAGTCCTTTTGGAAGAAAATGACAAATATTGGGGTGTAGCACCTTACTTAAATTTGTTTGGATATCAGGTGTGTCAAAAGCCAAAGGCACTAAGTTGATACACGTGGAGAGAAAAGAAAAAGAGACAAGTCATTAGAACTGGCTCACAGTGACTTTCGTAAGCCGATGCGTGTCACCACCCAGTAAAAGGCCAACTGTTGTCTGGATATTCGCAACAGGAAGAGGTATGAGATCCTAGAACTCACCACACAAGCCATTAAAATATGCAGCACTTCTTATTTTGATGAGAGGGAAAAAAGAATAACCATGAATTGAAAAATATTAATTTTAAATCTTATATGCCACACATATATGCCAAAACAGTTTTCTATTGATGCTTATATAGTTCTTTCTTATTCCATCTCACTGTATTCTTGGACATCTAATTTAGTATAGTCTAACAACTATTCATAAATAATTACTATAAGGTTATTATTGTTTAAAGAAATATTAAAGCTTTTAGTCCTAGTGGAAATTCCAAAGCACTTTGCACCACCAGCCCATTTCTAAGTGCCAAAAGTCATTTTTAACTGAAGATATCAGGGAACCGGTGGACGCGGTGGCGCTGCGGGTTAAACCGCTGAGCTGTCGATCGGAAGGTCGGCGGTTCGAAACCGCGCGGCGGGGTGAGCTCCCGTTGCTCGTCCCAGCTCCTGCTCACCTAGCAGTTCGAAAACATGCAAATGTGAGTAGATCAATAGGTACCGCTTCGGCGGGAAGGTAACGGCGTTCCGAGTCGTCATGCTGGCCACATGACCCGGAAGTGTCTATGACAACGCCGGCTCCAAGGCTTAGAAACGGAGATGAGCACCGCCCCCTAGAGTCGGATTCGACTGGACTTTACGTCAAGGGAAACCTTTACCTTTTTTATCAGGGAACCAGTTCTCTTGAGGTCAGAAATCTAGAAACGGAAGGTTTGCTTACCAGCCCTAAATGCATGCACAAACATTTCCAAAGTGATTCAACACAGGTAAATCATTGGATGGGAGATAATATAATCAGAACAGATCACTGAGTGCCAATGTTCATGTTGCAATGGTCTTGTTGCACTGCTTCAAAGGACTGGGTTACCAGGGATCTATGTATCTAGGTGAGATGCAGTTATAGGAACTGAACTGCTAGGCTCAGCTGTTTACAAACTGTTTGACCAGGCCAGTTAAGGGTACCAAGACAACACAATATATTATAATAGAAGAAACTGAGCTGATCAAATCTGAATTCCAAATCATATTAAGATAAATTTCAGTCACATCTCCAAGAAACTGCAGTATCCTGAACAGATTGAAACTCACTGAGAAATTTGAAGCCAGTTGGCGCCGCGGGTTAAACTGCTGAGCTTGCCAATCAGAAGGTCTGCAGTTCAAATCCGCGTGACAGGGTGAGCTCCTGTTGCTAGTCCCAGCTCCTGCCAACCTAGCAGTTCGAAAACATGGAAATGTGAATAGATTAATAGGCATCGCTTCGGCAGGCAGGTAACGGCGTTCCGTGTAGTCATGCCGGCCACATGACCACGGAAGTGTCTACGGACAAATGCCAGCTCTTCGGCTTTGAAACAGAGATGAGCACCGCCCCCGAGAGTCTGACATGACTGGACTTAATGTCAAGGGAAACCTTTACCTTTACCTTTACCTAGGCTCAACAATCCATTCTAGCTGCAGCCTCCATGCCTTAAAAAGAAAAGAAAAATAACATGTAACTTCTGTCATTCAACAGCTCTCAAGTTTTTAAACAAATAGAAACCAATCAGGAAATATAAACATGCTTTGTATGCAACTGGCAGAAACTGGGGAGATGTATTTAAACTGCAACCATAGTGGAAATTAGTTTCAACTGTGATTTGGAAGTCAAATGAACTGAATTATTTCCTTGATTTGCCATGTGGTCCAACTCAAAAGCAAAAAAAAGATGCTGCAGGAACAGAACTGGTTGCTTATTCTAGAATGCTGATTTTTGATTAATTGGTCATCATGATGATTAAAGAATAAGTAAGTAAAGTAAAGTACTTGGTGCTCTTTGAACTTGGTTGTTCGCTTGCAGATGTTTTATTAGTTAATTAGGTAATACCATCAGTTATACTAGCTAGTGATGATTATGTTACTAGTTGGGTAATGAAACGTCTGCAAGCAAACAACCAAGCTAAGAGAGCACCAATAACTCTATGGTTCAGCCCTGAGCTATACACATCCTCTTCTGTAACATAAGTATGTGGTCATGTACATTAGGCACACTGCAGTCAAATTATCCTTTTTTTCCCCCTGCATATTTCAAACTTTGACAAGAATTCCAAAAGGAACTGGGACTGGAAACATGCCTCTTAGGTTAAGAAACTGTGTCACAATAACTGGGTGCTATTTTGAGGACCAGTTTGCCATGTTGTGATACACCCCTTAAATTCTTGTTGAACTAGCCTTGCATGTCACAATTTTTTCTTTGTTAACAGGGTTGAGCTTCTGCAGGGAGATGCCACTGTTCTGAGAAGAGGGAAACTACCTCCTCAGCTCCTCAGTCACTTTGACCCAATAAATAATTTCTTCATTTCAGTCATTTTGAATTTATATGTTTGAATACACAGAGACAAGGACATAGATTAATCGGAGGAGGAATAAAGTCTGCATGTATGTTATTGAAAACTATTGGAGCATTTACTCAGGAAAACCATTATTATCAATGCAGTCACTGGAAGGAGCATGCATGTGTTAAGGAAATGTTTATCCTGCCTGACAATATTAGGGATAGCTCACAGTGAGATTAAAATGATCCCTAAATTGCAAAATACCTTTTCCAACAATAAAAACCATGTGATCAGCAGCATAAGAAGTATCAAGAAAGCGAGACCACTCTTGGTCAATGAGGAAAGTAAAGAAACCAGTTAGTTGAGTAATCATTTTGTATTAGAACCAGCCGAGATGACTCAACAACAAGTGAGCTTTTGAATTCTCCAGAACACTTCAGCAGATTAAATGACGTGAAGGGGAGGAAGAAGCAGAAGACTTCAAAGATTAGGACCAATGTTTTTGTTTGCCTTGAGCTCTGCACTAAACAATTGGTCTCAAGATGCAGGCCGTAGACTTAAGGCATTACTTACCAGCAGCGTTACAAGCATCAGATTATATTTATCATTCTGGGACAAAGAAGCAACGGATGACCCCAATTCTAGCCTTGGGCAAAGTACACAGGCTCTGCAATTAATTAAACCATCTCTTGAGAAATAATCACTTTTAGTGATGACCTTAGGAACCAAAGAACAGTCTCTAGCCTGCTATTTCAGCAGGGAGCTAATTGGTGATGGGGGAATCTTTTCAGAGATTTTTTTTTCCTGGGGGGTGGGCTTCTTTTCCTTCTCAGTTGATTTGTCAATCCCATATTAGCATTAAGACAGCTTTAAATTAACTTCCGTTGTTCTTTCAGATTTCACATATAAGGGGTTTGGGTCAAAGCAGAGCAGAACAGTAACATTGTCAAGGCAAGTCTGCTTTGAGCTGAGCTCCCGGTGACACCATGGACATTCCTGAGGATTTTCTTAGAAAATCTTCAGCTCCCAGCATTCCTTTTCAATTCCTCTGTGCAGCACTGTCTTCTTGGTGGTAGGCCTGAGATACTGAATCAAAAATTTTAGAAAGAAGTACAATTTCTCCCTGAGATGAATCTGTGGGAAATACTGAACTGCGGTCTGATTTGTAATGCACTGAATGGGAGCTGATAAACTTGAGAAAAAGGTGTTGTGGGGCAGTGGTTCACCTCAACAGGTGGTGGTATTCAGCCACTCTAGAAAGGACTTCTTTTTCCTCTGAAAAAATCAGAACCACACCTGGAAATCATGCTAAATCTGGCTATAATGGCCTCCATGGCATGTATCACCAACAGCTAGCTTAGGCAGAATCGGTCAGAATGGTATATATAGTCCACCTTCCTTTACTGTAAGCTCTGAAGGAGAGAAAAGTACAGAGGGTACATGGTGTCACGAGCCTGTGTATAATATGACTCCCACTCCCCTTCTTGGAGCAGTCCCCATTCTTACGCAGCATATCCTGGGTAATGTTTTCACTTATATTGACCACCAGAAGGCAGGATCTGACCAGTTTCATCCTTACTGGGACTCATCAGGCTCCCTCAGATCCTTCCCATGCTACCTCCTTGCAGCCAATATAACCTCTTGTATTCCAACCACAACTCCTCTTGGGTAACCGTAGGGTTCTGTATACCTGGAACAAACCAGTATAACTAGTCTCCCAATTCAGCAGTGTTTAGTTTTGCCCACATATTGGGCAGATGATGATACAGATCAGATATCAGTAACCCAGTTTCCATCACACTGTCAGCACTAAACTCTAGCCAGACTAGAATAAACCCTGGGGACATTCACACAACTTGCTAAAAAAATATTGTGGCTTGGTAAGGAATATTGTTTAAATCCAAAAAAGGCCAACTGTTGGGTTTTAGTTTGCCTTTCAAATTCAGATTATGAGATAGTGGGGGGATTCCTGTGCAGCCTTATATTTCTCCTTGGAAGCTTCACTATTACGAGTACTGTCTAAAAATAAAGAGGATACATTCATTCTGGAGCTAAACCCTACAAAGTTCACCCTAACTTCTATTCCAAAGTTAAGAACACACAATACTGGCATCTGCAGAAAGTCTTACTAATGGTATGAACCACATCCTGGATTTTCTCTATCACCCATAGAAAAAGAAAAAATACAATGTTTAATATAACATTTTTTTTTTTTAAAGCGGTTCTTCCTTTGGCTTCTCCTGAGCCTCGATGTCACTTGCATTGGATTGCCCTTTGCTTAGTCTTTTTAGGAAAAAGAGAATAATTTTCCTTCATTCCTTTCTCATGTTCCCTCATATTGGCTGCCTTCTCCCCCAGATCTGCAGATTTTGGCAGCCCAGAACTGAGGGGTAAGGCTATTAATCAGTTAAAAATTGCGCCAGCAGCCTTTTCTTTTGAAAGCCAAGAAGAATGATGCCAAAGCATCTCTATTCAAGCTCACATGGTTCTCACATGGTTGGCTGTGCTTAGAATTGGAGCCAATTTACTTCTGGGTCAGCTGCAGTATAACCAGAATTACCAAAAATACAGCCTTTCCATCTGCAGTGTAGAAAATCTGAAGCGCTTGGGGGTGGGCTGTGTCCCCATTTCTGGGATTTCTTCTCTCATCCAGTCCTCAAACAATCCATCCACCCCATAGAGTTTCAGCATCCTGAAACTTGCCTCTTTTTCCTCCTCCTCCATCCCTTAGGAAAAGCTCTCGGTTACGAAAATCCCAGGATGCAATCATTTCCCCATGATAGCTTGCAAGAAGCTCTTATATGCAACAAGATGCCACGCCTGCTCAGAGTCTTTTTTGCAGCCATCCAAATACATACTGTACAAGATGGGGTGGGGGTGCTAGTAATGTCTTTCTTTCCCTTTTGCGTGGAGGTGAGAAGAGATGTTTGTTGCTCCAGGATCTGTAATAGCTTAAGAAAATAGGATACTGATTGGATGCCATTTCTCACAGTCCCCTATCGGTCACCTCTGACTTGTTCAAGGTGTTCGACCTATTTCAAGGTTGGCAGAATGAAGAGAAATGCCATTTGGCTTTAAATTGCTCTCTAAGGGCCTGGGAGGGGAAGCCACATGATGTGGAAATGTCCACAGTCTTCACGTTCCAATATTTGCATGGGGAACTCCCATATTTGCATTGAAATGAATACCAGGACGACAACAACAAAACAGGTCTATTGTGGGGGTGATTTCTGAGAACCTGACTTCACCGCTACACTAAGTTCTAGAATGCAATGACGACACCTCCTGGCAGAAAAGGGAAGGGACAGAAAGTACCAGTGCTTTGAAGCTAAACATATTCATAAGCACAGATTTTCCTACACCTTTTTTTTTAAGCAAAAAAGGCGGGTGTGTCTTCAGGAGTGGGGATCAAAAATGTCAAGATGACAGCCATATATATAATTCTAATTAAAGACTTTTAACAAAAAAATTTAAAAATACAAATTTTAGAAAAGAAATTAAAAAATAGAGAAAAATAGTGAATAGGTAAGAAAGAAAACAGGAAAAAAGAAAGAAAATAGGAAATCCCTGAAAGAAGGCTAACTGTCATGAGTAAGGATGGGAGTCCCCTGCTCGCCATCCTTACTCATGACACTTTTTTTTTTGGTCCAGTGGAGATAGGCGGTAAAAATAACAATGGGAAAAAATGTGCTGTTTGGGTGTTATAGCCACCTTGTAGCAACCGAAGTAATATTCTTACACTTCCCCGAGGTGTGGAAGTCCACTGGACTCAGTGGGGCATATTACTGACTAGCTGGGCGCATATTTGCAATACAGGTCCTTTAATCATTCACCACCATTTCAATGGTTATTTTGCCCTATCACTCAAAACTGTGTGCAAGCAAATGTTAGTTGTAAAACAAAACTGTGTCATGGAGTGTGAAAAGTTTTATGATAAGGTATTGAAAGGCCGAAATTTGCTGCATAAGATGACTTCATCAGAGAAATATTCATGGTACGATTGTGGTGAAATACAGTCCCCCTCTAGGTCTACCTAAATTTTTGTATGTTCTGTCACTGAAGAATAATTGTTAGCTCAGTATGTTCATGTAATAAAACTTCTCCATTTTAATGAAAACAAAAATATTTTTATATATACAGTAATCTGTTTAAGGACCAGCAAATGGATCTTAAAAACTCTTTAAAACTTTTTTTATCGTCTTTTTCATGAATACGGAATATTACATAAGTGTAACCCCATCCCATTTTTGCCATCCCAATGTCCTGCTTTTGCCACAAGGAAACATGGTCAGCCTTAAAATAGACAGAGAACCCACAAATATATTCATTAACAAAACATTTTGATCCTAGACATCACAAGGCTGCTTACACTGAACAGCGGTAAGTTTAAAAGACAATACAAGATTCCCATGCAGCAGGAAAATACCCCATTCAAACAGAAACCATTACCTAGCAACAAAAAAGCATAGAAACAAGTAGCTCTCCTGAGAACGATGTCCCATAAACTGAGATCCACAATTAAGGAAGCCTTAGCTTGTTGCTCTTCAGCAAAGGATTGTTACCTTGTCGTGGTGCTGGAGCTTGAGCACCTCAATGATGCCATGAGCTAAACCGTGAAGGGCCACCCAAGACGGGAAGGTCATGACAGAGAGGTCAGACTAAATGCGATCCCTGGGGAAGGTAATGGCAACCCAGCCCAGAATTCTTGCCATGAAAACCAAATGGATCAGTACAACCAGAGATATGTCGGTATACCATCAGAAGATGAGACCCCCAGGTCGGAAGATGGTCAAAATGCTACTGGGGAGGAACAGAGGATGAGTTCAACTAGCCCCAGACGTGATGACGCAGCTAGCTCAAAGCCGAAAGGACCGCTAGCGGCCGACGGTGCTGGTGGTGAACGGCGAATCCGATGTTCTAAGGATCAACACACCATTGGAAACTGGAATGTAAGATCTATGAGCCAGGGCAAATTGGATGTGGTGATTGGTGAGATGTCAAGATTAAAGATAGACATTTTGGGCGTCAGTGAACTGAAATGGACTAGAATGGGCCACTTCACATCAAATGGCCACCAGATCTACTACTGTGGAGAAGAGGACCACAAAAGAAATGGAGTAGCCTTCATAATTAATAGTAAAGTGGCTAAAGCAGTGCTTGGATTCAATCCAAAAAACGATAGAATGATCTCAATTTGAATTCAGGGCAAGCCATCTAACATCACAGTGATCCAAATATACGCCCCAACCACAGATGCTGAAGAAGCTGAAGTAGAGCGGTTCTATGAGGATCTGCAGCACCTACTGGACAACACACCTAAAAGAGATGTTATTTTCATCACAGGAGACTGGAATGCTAAGGTGGGCAGTCAGATGACACCTGGAATTACAGGTAAGCATGGCCTGGGAGAACAAAACGAAGCAGGACATAGGCTGATAGAATTTTGCCAAGACAACTCACTCTGCGTAACAAACACTCTCTTCCAACAACCTAAGAGACGGCTTTATACATGGACTTCACCAGATGGACAACACCGAAATCAGATTGACTACATCCTTTGCAGCCAAAGGTGGCGGACATCTATACAGTCGGTAAAAACAAGACCTGGAGCTGACTGTAGTTCAGATCACAAACTTCTTCTTGCACAATTTAGGATCAGACTAAAGAGATAGGGAAGACCCACAGATCAGCTAGATATGAGCTCACTAATATTCCTAAGGAATATGCAGTGGAGGTGAAGAATCGATTTAAGGGACTGGACTTAGTAGATAGGGTCCCGGAAGAACTCTGGACAGAGGTTCGCAACATTGTTCAGGAGGCGGCAACAAAATACATCCCAAAGAAAGAGAAAACCAAGAAGGCAAAATGGCTGTCTGCTGAGACACTAGAAGTAGCCCAAGAAAGAAGGAAAGCAAAAGGCAACAGTGATAGAGGGAGATATGCCCAATTAAATCCAAAATTCCAGAGGTTAGCCAGAAGAGATAAGGAATTATTTTTAAACAAGCAATGTGCGGAAGTGGAAGAAGACAATAGAATAGGAAGGACAAGAGACCTCTTCCAGAAAATTAGAAACATTGGAGGTAAATTCCAGGCCAAAATGGGTATGATCAACAACAAAGATGGCAAAGACCTAACAGAAGAAGAAGAGATCAAGAAAACGTGGCAAGAATATATGGAAGACCTGTATAGGAAGGATAACAGTATCGGGGATAGCTTTGATGGTGTGGTCAGTGAGCTAGAGCCAGACATCCTGTAGAGTGAGGTTGAATGGGCCTTGAGAAGCATTGCTAATAACAAGGCAGCAGGAGACGACGGCATCCCAGCTGAACTGTTCAAAATCTTGCAAGATGATGCTGTCAAGGTAATGCATGCTATATGCCAGCAAATTTGGAAAACACAGGAATGGCCATCAGATTGGAAAAAATCAACTTATATCCCCATACCAAAAAAGGGGAACACTAAAGAATGTTCAAACTATCAAACAGTGGCACTCATTTCACATGCCAGTAAGGTAATGCTCAAGATCCTGCAAGGTAGACTTCAGCAATTCATGGAGCGAGAATTGCCAGATGTACAAGCTGGGTTTAGAAAAGGCAGAGGAACTAGGGACCAAATTGCCAATATCCAATGGATAATGGAAAAAGCCAGGGAGTTTCAGAAAAACATCTATTTCTGTTTTATTGACTATTCTAAAGCCTTTGACTGTGTGGACCATAACAAATTGTGGCAAGTTCTTAGTGGTATGGGGATACCAAGTCATCTTGTATGCCTCCTGAAGAATCTGTATAACGACCAAGTAGCAACAGTAAGAACAGACTATGGAACAACGAACTGGTTTAAGATTGGGAAAGGAGTACGGCAGGGCTGTATACTCTCACCCTATCTATTCAACTTCTACGCAGAACACATCATGCGACATGCTGGACTTGAGGAATCCAAGGCTGGAGTTAAAATCGCTGGAAGAAACATTAACAATCTCAGATATGCAGATGATACCACTTTGATGGCTGAAAGCGAAGAGGAACTGAGGAGCCTTATGATCAAGGTGAAAGAAGAAAGTGCAAAAGCTGGCTTGCAGCTAAACCTCAAAAAAAACAAGATTATGGCAACCAGCTTGATTGATGACTGGCAAATAGAGGGAGACAATGTAGAAGCAATGAAAGACTTCCTATTTCTAGGTGAGAAGATTACTGCAGATGCTGACTGCAGTCGGGAAATCAGAAGACGCTTAATCCTTGGGAGAAGAGCAATGACAAATCTCAATAAAATAGTTAAGAGCAGAGACATCACACTGACAACAAACGTCCGCATAGTTAAAGCAATGGTGTTCCCCGTAGTAACATATGGCTGCGAGAGCTGGACCATAAGGAAGGCTGAGAGAAGGAAGAGAGATGCTTTTGAACTGTGGTGTTGGAGGAAAATTCTGAGAGTGCCTTGGACTGCAAGAAGATCAAACCAGTTTATACTCCAGGAAATAAAGCCAGACTGCTCACTTGAGGGAATGATATTAAAGGCAAAACTGAAATACTTTGGCCACATAATGAGAAGACAGGACAGCCTGGAGAAGATGTTGATGCTAGGGAGAGTGGAAGGCAAAAGGAAGAGGGGCCGACCAAGGGCAAGATGGATAGATGATATTCTAGAGGTGACGGACTCGTCCCTGGGGGAGATGGGGGTGTTGACGACCGACAGGAAGCTCTGGCATGGGCTGGTCCATGAAGTCATGAAGAGTCGGAAGCGACTAAACGAATAAACAACAAAGCTTGTTGTTTGTCAACAGCTGAATGTATTTTTTCTACAAAGGAACAAGGAAAATAACTTTCAGGCAATATGTAAAAGTTTATCTGTTGAGAACAATTTCTAAGTTTCTTTTTTTTTTCTGCTGTAATTCTGAATTTTGAAATAGTGTTCATCCTTTAATGCTGTTATAACCACCCAGAGTTGCTGTGAGTCGGGCAGCATACAGTAGAAATTTAATTTATTATTATTATTATTATTTGTATTTGAACTTTTCTTTGTTGATTAGTTTAGCATCTAAAATAAAGAAGCATTGGTTAAGCCATGGGGTTAAACCATAGCTTGTTAAATAAGGTACACTTTGCTTATACAATACCTTGAATATCCATGGTTTACAAACTACAGGGATTGGATTTCTATAGCGTGTTAAGCAAAACCCAAGCAAACTAGGCCATGGTTTCATTGTCAGTGTATGTACCTCCTAGATTTATAGGTTTATAGCTGCTTAATGGAGAAAAGTGACAACAGCTAAAGAGAATGAACACACTACTGAGCCTGTAATGTGATCTTCTAGGGTACACTTAAGTCCACCCATTGCTAAATGCAAAAGACTTTTTGCAAATGATGGACAAGGGAACTTGAGCAAGTGCAGGTTTTTTTCAGTCTTGAACAAGAAGCTACACCACTCTCTTCTCCAGAACTATTAAAGTCACAAGAGCTCTGTTTGGCAATTCCCAATATTAGGATTCAGGTTCTGTTCATAAACTACCCAAATAAATCCCGGTGTGTGCGTGTGCATGTGTAGGCTAGAGAAAATTGCCTTGGTAATGACCAATTTTTTTTCATTACCAAAGAGCAAAACAGTGTTTCCCTTCTCAAAATATCATTAGAGAAACCCTACAACCCTTGAGTCAGTGCTTGCCTTGGGAGGGTCTCACTGCCCATTCCAGACTCTGTTACAGTCAGGTGGATGTCTGGGGGAGGGGTGGGCAAGAAAGTGAACTTGACAGTCACAACTGTGCAATTAAATCCCTGGCCTTTTTTCCATGGGTCATGTGTGCAATGCTTGTTAAAAAGGAGGGGTTCACTCGCAACTACCATCTTGATTTTTTGACACCCACCCACCATACACCTTCTCATCTCCTTACTGATTCCAGAAGCATTACCTTGGGAACTATGTTAACAGTGTTTCCACTTGCAGTCAATTATATTCATTTCTGGTTATAGCACATCAGCTTGAAAAGGAAACAAAAGTTTGAAACCAGGACATTGGCCTTAAATAACCTTTTCCAAGTGAGATCCTAGTTCAGTGTTATGCCCAAACACAATGTGATTTCAGTGAATGCTGGAAAACTGTTCTCAAAATTGGAGCCAAAGTTATAAGTATCAAATTTGGCTTTCCTGCGTGGTTAGAGCAAAAGCTATGACTCTACAGAATTCCAGTAGTAACTCTCTCTGTTTTCCTTCTCCCCACACTAAGATTTTAAAAACAAGAGATGCCATGACTCACTTCTGCCTGCAAGCCATAACTTCTCACCTAAAAATATTTTTCCAAATCCAGCTAAACAGAAGAAGCTGTTATTACTCAGCAGGATGGGACAGGTATATCCACATGTTCTAGGCTCTAGAGCCAAGCTTCAGCACTGCCATATGTTGCTTCAAGCACAACTCTGTCCTTAGCATGCAAGCCCACCATGATTGGGTTCAAACATCATACTTGGGTTGTTTAACCATGATTTCTTGATTATGTGCCATCAAGCTGGTGTTGACTGAGCAACTATGAGATAGATTTTCTTCATGTTAATCTGTCCCTAACCTGATCCTTCAGATCTAATGGTGTACCCATCATCACTGTAATTGAGTCAATTGACTTCTTGAATAAACCACAATTTGCTGAATTCTCACAATAAGCTAAGCTATAAGCTATGGCTTACAAATCACATTGGCTAGATTCTCACAATACATTAAGCATTTAGCAAAACCAAGCAAGCACATATTTGGCTTAACCCAGTGAATGAATCCAATGAATAGATGTACATCAGTGAGGAAGGATTAAGCTGAGAAGTTTAAGTCAATTCTTAAAGTGGGATTCTTCTCCCATGTTCTTCTGAAATGAAGTAACCCATGTTGCAATAGGGACCTTTCTTCTGTGTATTTATACTCAGAAGTAAATCCCATAGTATTAAATGGGGCTTGCTCCAAGGTTTGTGTAGTGAATTCTTCAGCATAAAAATTCTGTGTTGCAGGTAAAACTTTTCCAGCATATCCCATAAAAGCTGCAGGAAAAAAAAGAAAGAAAGAAATATACTAGGTGAAGCTTTCTGCATCCTTGGAGAAGATTCCTCCATTGATGGTTTCTTGTTGCTTTGGTAATACAGTTCAGTCCCATGGGAGATTCAAAACAAAACCACTGGTTATTCAAGTATAAAGTTGTAATATATGGTAGATATTTCTTTCTGACAGTTATAGCACATTTTGGAGACATAATCTGCTTCTCTAAAGCACTTATTAAAATATTTGGCAGGTTTTGGGGTGAGATAGTATAAGGGAATTAGTAGAATGTCCTTATTCAGTTAGCCCAGTGCTTCTCAACCTTGGCAACTTGAAGATGTGTGGACTTCAGTTCTGGGAGTTGAGGTCCACACATCTTCAAGCCGCCAAGGTTGAGAAACACAGTCAGCCTGAATAGGCTTTCCTGGAGAAATCTAGCTTCCACGGAACGTTCTTCTTTTGGCTATGTATTGCATGACTCTTGCTGCACAGCATACGGCCACAAGAGTGTGCTAGAGGACCGCCATTCTGTCCTTGTAAAAAAAAAAAAGTGGCAGCAATGAGAGCTTTAAAATGGGAAGTAAAGGGTTGTAAGAGTTCTGGTAAAACTTACAAGATTTGAAAAATCCAGGCTGTTTCACAGAATACTCTAAAGCAGTGTTGCTTAAACTTTTTTCTCTCAGGACCCCTCCCCACTTTTAAAAAGCATGGAGGACCCCAAAGACCTTTTGTCTGTATGGGCTATATTTATCAATATTTACCATATCAGAAATTAAAATTGATGCATCCGCTGCCGCTGCTTCTCACAATTGTTTGATGGGATTTTAATATTGTATTTTTCTTCAACATAGGCTGGCAAACAATTTTGATTTCGCGGGCCCCCAGGGGTCCTCAGACCGCGCTGCTCTAAAGTTATGTACCTTTATATGCGTGTTCTGAACATTATGGTTTATCCAGCAAGCCTCCGTAAACATATGATGTTCACCTTTGGGAGGACAGGCAGAGAATCTAGTTCTGTTATAAAACTTAACCCTAAGTTTAATCACCACTTACAGATTATATCCCAAATCACATTGGGGCTCCCTTTTTACTATACTAGGAAATAGAATTTGTTTGCATACCTGCTGACCTATTAGTTGGGACTAATTAACAATTGAAACCATAAAACTTCCGAGTAAGTTTGCAAACCCTTGTACTCCCTCTGTTTCAGGATCTTCCAAAATGAAGAGGCCTTTGCTGATTAGTCAGTGCTATTTGGCACCTTTAAATCTGATGAGATAATAGAGTACATTTGAGCAGAGAGGACATGCATAAAAGAACGGCCTTGAAAGCTTCCTTCTTCCACCTTTTCCTGCCTAATTAAGCACACAGTTCAGAGCAAAAAGTTAGGAAACAGATGAAGCTAAATGCTCTAAAAGAAGCACAGTATTTTGTGAATGCTCTAGAAGGGGAATAATGGCATGTAGATGTGTCCATGTGCAGAGTCACATACGCTCCCTCTCATTCTAGCGTATGTAGGCATCTATGTATCTTTGAGGAAGGTACTTCACAAATCGTTGCAATGCTTTTTCCTCTGTTGCTTTTTTCTTTCTTGCTGGGAACTGATGCTACCAGTCAAGTTCCAAGGGTTTTACTGACTCCAAATGTTAATGGAGTAAAAGACAAGGAACTGGTGAGTAGTGTTATTGCACTGAGTGTCAAAACAAAGTACATTTTTCCTATGAATATATTATGCGTGTGCCCAGTCTCTATGAGACTCTTGTCTCAAATATCACTATAGGCTAAATAAGTGCACTAGTTGGTTGGCAGACTTGGTCCAACCTGAGTTTGAACTTCGCAGTAAATCAGTGAGAGTAAGTTGAAATATTGCCATGACTGGAGTCAGGAAAGAGCTCTAGGATCCTGTCTCTATTATACAAGCCCCTGAATGCATGCCTACATAAGAACATGATTTAATTTGGGGGTTTTATTTATACAGGTGAAGGCTTCTTTTGAAGAACCCCAGCAACTCCAACCAGGTAAGTTTTAAAATCTCTAGTGGAATAAAATGGGCTCGTTTTTATGTTAGTTTTATGTGAATTAGCTTAAACCTAAAGTGCAATCAAAATGTTTAAGAAACATATAGAATTAGCTAGGCTTGCTGTGAACTCCAGCAAAACTTCTCCCTGCTCCTGAACTATTTTGATTCAGATGGTAGGATGGTCAGCCGTTTCTCTTGATTTCTGCCAGGGTAGTTCTTTCCTGGTTGAATCATAAGTTCGGCCTCCTTTGAAATAAGTATACTTACAGGAAAATTAGAGGAGGAGCTTCTGATCCAGATCTGGGGAAGAAAGAGAGAACATGTTCTGTGTATGTCAACGTTCACACTGTACCTCCAGCCCAGCAATGCGCTCAGAGCCACTATTTCATTTGATCTTTCTAAAATGCCATGCCACCCTCATGTTAGAAAGCCATTCATCCTTGTCCTACCGTTTCTGGCCCTTCTTTCTGAATTTTGCCATCCTTCCCCCCCCCCCCAAGTTGTAGTTATTCCCCATCGGTTTCCTGTGTTGTCATTCGTTTTCCTTAAGCTGATTCCAGATTTAGTTGTGTAGGTTAAAAATCTGTCAGTAGAATAGCCCAAGCAGCTCTAACTTGGCAGGAAGAACAGGCAACAGGAGCTGTGGATTTGGAATCCGTATCCTGAAGGAGCAAGTGAACTGTCACAACGAACACAAGACAAGCAGAATGAGTTTGAGCATGGGGTATAACTGAGGCAGGATCTTTTTGTAGATGGATTTTTTTTTCAACAGTTGCTTTTGAAGTCTTGGAGTTTAACCTAGAAATATCAATTGCCTGGCTTGACAACATTCATTTTTGTGCTCTTCATAGCAGTTTTGCTTGAAGAAACCAGGACTAGAAATATGAACCAGAAGATTTTTGTTCACGTGGAACATTGGTCAATATTAATATGCTAATACAGATTAATCAACAAATGTTCATGTAACAACAACAAAACCAACATTATCCATATCCCTGCACTATCTTTTCAGAAACCGTAATATTGAAAAAGCAAAGCAAGCATACAGTGTACAATCAAAAGCAAAAAGTCTTATAAATATATATGCATATTAAAAAATCTAGCGGTATCCAAATTGTATTTAGTTGTTTGGGAGTCCATATAGGGTGCAAGCTATTAGAAAGAAAGGCAGGCTTCTCTTTGTCATTGTTGTAACCTTTCACACTTTACACAGGCAGTTCTTCAATGGGGGGAGTAAAATTCTTCTTCCATTTTCTTGCAGTCAGAACCCTAGCAGTAATCTGTAGATTTTAATCACTTTTTTACCTGTAAAAGCCTTCTGCAACTAGGATGTCTTCCACTGAATAACATCATATTTATTTCTAAGAATGCCTCTGGGCACAGAAAATAAAAATGGCAGGTGGTTGTAGCTCAGTGCTTGAGCTGGAAATGTGTTCCTCTGTCCAGGATCAAAAATTAGAGCAAAGGGCCATGACATATTATGAACATTTCACAAGGGTTTTGAGGCAGTTAAAGCATTCAAGTTCTGTTTATTCTGAAGTCTGTCTCTGACATAGCTAGACTTATAAGCAAATATAATTTTAGGAATTCAAATTATTTATTTTATGTAAGACAATGATATTCCATAGAGCTTCAAAGATTTAATGTTCCAGTTTTTCTGCAAATGTATGAGACAATTTTATTGATTTCCATGGGTCTACTTAAAGTGTAGTAAAGTCTGGATCCTTGGATTCCCCTCAGTGGGAAGAAGGATGGGAAGATGGCTGTGATGCTTTGTGGAAAGATTCTTTACTGGAGGGTGGGGCGAGGAATCAGTTCCTGATAACTTATCTCATCTTCTTGCCTTCTAGTGTTAGATCCCTCCTGGATATCCATGTACATCCCTGTGAAAAGCTGTCACAGAAAAATGAGAAAGGACTATGGGAAATTTTCTCCCCCAGCATATCTGAATGGCTTTGAAGGAAATATCTGGTGCAACTGGACTATTTGGGCAGGTTCTAAAAAACACATCATTATTTATATTACAGGATTTAAAAGTGATGAGCTCTGTGACAAAAATGAGGATAGGATTTTTTTTCATGGGATTTCTTCACTTGCAGAGAACACAGTGGTATATGCTTGTTGGAGAAAAGAGATTCATGCTTTTGCTACTTATGCTAAAGGAGTCCATATTGTATTCCTGATGAGATATTCCGCTAGTTCTAGAGGAGGAGGATTTGCAGGGCAGTACTATATCTTCAAGCAACAAGAAATTGGGCCTTATTCCGAAGATGCTACTGGTTCTGGAATATTTGCTCCACAACCATCTCTGCTGGCTTCAGCCAACATACCTCGACTGAATAAGGAAACATTGCTCTTAAAACATGATGATGCCCATTCTCATGTATCTGCAAGAAACAAAATTGACCGGGTAACTGAACCTAATGAGATCCTGCAAGCAAGAAAAAAAATTGTCACATCCCTTAAAGGCTTTGCTTGGCAGACTCCAGGCACTCTACACAGACAGTCAGACAATCGTAGTTTGCTGTCCACGTTTTTAAAGGGCAGTGCATATTCTCCTTACAGCTTAAAATCTTCTGCAAAATTATTAGAAATGAGAGGTCCAGGAATCAAAAGAATCAGCCCTGCAGAAATGACACTGGGCCTAATTGAGTCGGTTATGCCATTCAGTGATTATTCTGATAGTAGTGACTTAAAATTATCAACCCTAATCAAATCTCCCAGTCCCACAGAAGAAATGGAATTTCCAAGCCGAATTATAAATTCTTCTTTGGGACTTTGTATTATGAACCACCTATGGATAAGTAGCAAATTGGCACAGTTGGATTGTCTTGCTTTGGCTGCACATTCTCAGACTATGTCCCCTGACAGGATGGTTATCAAAGGAACAAGGAATGAAATGACTAGTTCTCAGAGTTTCAAACAAGAAGGGCTGACAGGTTCCCAAAGGAGTGTTCTGGTTCATGAAACAAAGAGCAGAGAAGTTGGCTTGGAGAGTATCTTGCTACCAATCCCAGAAGAAAATGGCATGGCTACAAAGATGCAGGAGAATGACTTATTTCTCTCTTTGGAGACACAACAAAGAGAACTGATACATCAGCTATGTAGAACTGCGCCAGTTTTCAGTGATGCTACATCTGCTAGTGAATGGGAAATTGGAATCGCACCAATCCTTGATGATGAAGCAACTATACTGTTGGATACCGGCACTATTTTAAAAAGCTTTGTGGAAGCAGCCAATCAGCTAAAAGTCATTTCAGCTGTGACACTGCCATACAATAATCTGAAAGAAAGATGGCATTTGGAGCCCAGAAGCAGTTACCAAGAACCTTCTAGAATTCACACTTCTCATGATCTGGCTTCCAGGATGACACATGAAGCAGACAAGTTTAGGTCAAAAGTGAAAAGGAGTTGCCTTTTGGATTTAATTTCCAAACCCAAATCATATCTTATCCCTAGCAAAACCACAGCTGCTCCTTTAGCTGCAGAATTAGAAAGTTCCCATTTTATTTCTGTGAGGATGGCAAGCCCTTGTCCTTTCCTAGCTGATGTACAAGAACTTCCACTTTCTCATGACACAACAGCAGCTCTCCTGCTTGCTATTCCAGGTCTGGAAGCTACCCTCTCACCATCAATGACACTCACTTATCCCGTTACAACCGCTGGACCAGACCAAACCCGTTCTCTAGCTGTTGTGTTCCAGGATTCTATCTTTTCTGTACAGGAGCCTAGTCTCCTTCCAAGAACTGCACCAGACTCTTCAAGTGCTGTTGGAGAGTTAGGGCTGATTCCTTCAAAAAGGATGTGTTCCTACTGTGGAACAGAAACCATAGAACTACAGACCATTTCTCCAACTGCTACAGTGCTAGAACCTAACCAACCCCAAAGGCTTGTGATTAATACTCCAGTAGCTACGGAGATCAAATCCACTTTCGCCCTAATTAGTGAAATGTCTACTTCTGTCAGGTTACAGATCAGCACAGTTAGACCTGAGATATCTTCAAAGAGTTCTTGCTGCCAGCATGTGTGTAGCACTACCAAACAGGGAGATGTTTATCAACTTACAACTTTGTCCTCCAGTTTGACTCTCCCAAAAGTGACCATTGCATGTGGTAACCAGGGCATGGACTTGGAATATCTTTCCCCAACTGCTGTGATGCCTCCTGTCAAGGAAAGTAAAGAAGAGGTCTTATCTGGTACAACAACTGGAAGAATAATAAAAAATATATTCTCCTCATTTACAGACAAAATCTTAAATTTAAAGTCTGAGTCAAAATTGTGTACACTCTTGGTTAGATTTATACTGAATACACAATCTCCTCTGAATGAATTTGTCACTGAAATGTCATTGATTCCTGGGCCAGTGATAAGCAACCAGAAAAAGCGGACTGTGAGTAGGACTGAACCTACTTTTCCTTCTAGCACGAGTATCCCTATACTTCCACAGCATACTGAGGAGTGGATTCCAGTTACATTGCCGACGTCCCTAACATTGTTGGAGGAAGGAAGTGGTCAACTGTCAGACCCTCAAAGATTTAAGGAAATACAGCAGAATGCTAAATGGCAGCAGAGCTCCCTGGATTTTTTAATTACTGATCATAATGTTCCAAGGCCTTTTATGGAGACACCAATTCTAAAGAAAACCTTAAATCTGTCAAGTCTACAAGTTTCATCGAATATTGAGAATAAAGTGCCTCCCAAAGTAGGGCCAGTCTTGAATCACTTAGGTATGCTTTTTTTGTAATGTATTATTCAGGTGTTTATTCTAATTCTTCACTGGTCTTCAAATGCTTAGCACTCACCTAAAAGCAACAGGAATGGAAAAGGTATAACAGAGCTAACCCAGGACTCTGCCTATTCTGCACACTGCCACTAAATTTACCTTTCTTTATATATTGCTTTAGAAGTAGAAACTCCAGGCAGAATTTGGAGCTGTTTCAGTGTTGTGGAATAATTTCAGTGCTGTAGCACCAAGGTGGTTCAGGTGATGCCATTTAAAAAAACAGTATGATTGGACTGAGGGCAGTCCCTGCCGCTATACTAAAGAGTTAAGGATAATAAAACCAGTAATGGCCCATCCATTTGCTAGATGGTAAGACAGAATTGCACTGCTTGCAGAAGTATTGGCTTCAAGAATGGGCATGCCAATTCCCAGAGATAATCCAGTTCAGATACACTTCAGAAATATGACTGAGTTGGGGCATCCCCTCTAATTTGAAGCTAACCAAGGGATTAAGCCCCACTGAACACTGTTGGTACTTACTTCTGACTAAATGCATATAGCATTGCTGTGGTGTTGGAACAAGCTAGGCTGGAAATGAACTTTCTCCTCCAAATTCTCCTTTGCAAGTCTCCTTTGCTTGAAATATTCTTCGGATCACTTTTCAGTAACTGAATATTCTATTAATGGTTATCTGTATTTATACCTTCTGATGATGATTTCTTTAAATATTTCCTACATTTTGATTGTTGGTGTACTGTTATGTTGTGCCTGGTATCTAACTGCATTGCTCTCTCGGTATATGCAGTTTAAGACACAAGTGTTTATCAGCTTTCTTCCATGGGCAAAAACTTCCTATACCAAAGTCTACCAAATATCCACTTCATGTGGTTGAAGTTCGCATTCGGTGTAAGAGAGAGGGCAGTATTAAATCTCAGCAGTCTCCTTTATGAAATTAGTAGGATCTCTAAAACCCATTTGACATTTTGCTGGGTCTAAACATTGTAGATCGAGATCAGCAACAGTAAGTAAGCTTCCTGTTTCATTAGTAAACTAATTAACTTTCAAAAGAAATAAGATTCTCTGGAAGGTAATGGTTTTCAAATTATTGCACAACATTAAGTGGTTGGCATGCAATAGTATTAACCTATTCTCTGGAAAACAGTATTCAGCACATCTGATGAATTTTTATAAATGAAGATCAGCCAAACTAAGATGCATATCAAGAAATCTGAAATATTTGCCTCTTGAGTTTAAAACATTGCTTTCCAATGTCAAATTTGTTCTACTATTATTTCTTCCAGAATGTCACTGGCAAAGTTGGACAATTAGATGGATTTTAGCTATTTGTAGCTACAGTTTGCAAATGAGTAGAATAGTTCTCACAAATTATGAGAAGTAGAGGCCAAAAGTTAGAGGCCAATGTACAGAGAAAATGGTAGTGATTTGTATTTGTAGACTGTTTGTCTAGCCCTTTCCCTACCAGTTCATGTCCTCTTAAAAACTACATGGATACACACACCCTACCTAAAACAGGCTGTCAAGTCCTTGTTTTCCAGATAACATACACCTTTCTCACACTTAGTTTAAAGATTGTGTCATGTCTTAAATTCCATGGTTTCACCTAATTTTTGTCTAGTTTTTAACAAGGGAACTCCTAGTCAACTGAAGGAAGGGATGGTATGTATGTACTATCACTTTAGGCTCCTGGAGGAAAGCCAGAGCATTTAATCTAAATAGTAATAACAATCTGGCTAATTTATCTCTCTAATTCGAACATTCTAGCCATGGGGAAATAACACCTGCAAAATGGAATAAGATAAATTCAGTAACTGTTGTCAAGGTTGCTACTCCTAGTGTGAAATGTTCCAACAAGAATAATGTATCTTCTATTAGTATAAACCAGACTTGATCAATAAAATGATGGTAATGTCATGTCTTTATCTTTCCTACCTACAGACTTGGGATTTCCTTGGCTGTTGGTGTATCTTCCGGTAAAAAGTTGCCATGTTATTTTGAAAGATGAAGCTGGAACTTTTTCTCCTCCAACACTAAGCAGGACTGAAACCAATAACTGGTGCAACTGGACCATATGGGCTGGTCCTCACAAGCATATCCTGATTTACATAGAAGGATTTGAAGGAAAGTCCAACTGTGAAGAAAATCAGGATAGAATCATATTCCAAGGGATTTTGTCGAGTACTGAAAACAAAGTAACATATGCATGTAGAAACCATGGTACTCTGATTTTTGCTACTCAAGCAGTAGCAGTCTATGTAGTGTTTTTGTCAGAAGCTGCTTCTCAGAACCAAAGTCATAAGCATTTTAAAGGACGGTATTATATATTCAAAGATTATGTAAATTCTACAAGTGGTGAAAAATCGGTTTTGAAATCTAACAGCAGTGTTGAATTTTCCCCTAAGTCATATGTATTGCATTCAGGACATAGTGTGAACTCTGAGGAGAGTAGCCAAATGCTTGGCAAAGAAAATCGTCTGCCTGTGACAAATAAAAAGACTACCAAACCTGAGTTAGAAACATTTTTAAAGCCAGCTGTTGGCACGCATATGAATGTTTCTCTCTTGAAATCAACAAAAAAGATTAGCTTGAATCCATTTGATATGAAAACAATGCAAGTTACAAAACCATCTATTGATAATAGAAGAACTTTGAATGAAAGTCCTACACTAGTATTAGTATCAAATGATTTGGAGAATAAGGAAGAAACCTTTACATACAGGCCAGATGTCTTTTCAGCCTCTCCTCACATTACCCAGAATCTCCGAATGATGACAAAATTGGAAGTGGCAAAAAATCTTGGAGCTGTCACTGAATCTCTCAACCCTCAAAATGACGGCCATACAGCCACAGATTGGACGACAATACACATGAGAAGTACTGGAGGGGAAATCAAGAATACCGTTACTTTTCCTCAAGTCTCCTTGGAAGAACAAGGAACTCCACGCCAGTCTCCTAAAAGTATCCCACCAAAGTTGCAGGAACAAATGCTTCAAATGCTGCTTTCTAATTCTGGGGCCTCTAAGAAAAATGTAGATCTAATGGAATCTCCACAACACTCGGAACAGACAAAAATAGATAAAGGAGAGCAGATGGACAATCAAATCTATAGAGCAGAGAATGGTAACATTGCTGTGCAAATAACTGAATCTGAAGGGATTATGGCAAGCCCCCCCAAGTCTACTATGAAAACCAAATTCCATCAGGCCACCACTTTAGCCTCTACTGATGTGCGCCATGCTCCTTCTCTGAGGTCATTTAATGATAATTGGATGGGTACTTTCACAACGGTGAATCCCCAAGTTATGTCTTCAAATTGCCTGAGGAGAACTCAGATAAACACAGCTTTTACTACACAATACAAGAAGCTGATAACCAAGTATAGAGAGCGTTTGCAAAAGAAGCAGACCAAAGCAAGTCCTTCCTATTCCCCTTCTGGCTGGTTGCCAACCACTAGCACTCTCTTGAAAGTAAAAAATAAGTCCTCCAGTAAGTCCTATTCTTTTAACTGCTTATCCTCATGCTGCTCTGGTAAATGCCTTGTGCGGCTAAATTATGTGGGAAGGCAGGGCAGAGATAATCCCAGAACAACTTTGTGCATCACAGTTTATTTAAGGAAATGTCACTTAATTACACTGAAGTTGGAATCCTCTGATCACAATAAATGTGATGCATGTTTTGGAAAGTATATGTTAAAAGGTATTAATCATCACGAAAACTTGTTAAATCAATATTAGAGTGCTTCATATATTCAGTATTCACTAAGCATTCACCAGCAGCTGCTCTGTTAATGCTGACTATTATTATTGTGTACATTACAAAAGTGAGATATCAACAGCCTTGGGCAAAGTATTGGTCTGCACCTTCTTACAAGGCCTGAATCGTAGATCCTTTAATATTGGACAACTATTTTTCTGGGGGCTGCGGTGGCTCTGTGGTTAAGACGCTGAGTCAGAGGACCATTAAGGTCAGCAGCTCAGCAGTTCGAAACCCGAGAGTGCAAGCCACATGACAGAGTGAGCTCCCATCAACTTGTTCCAGCTCCTGCTAACCTAGCAGTTCAAAAGCATGCAAATGCAAGTAGATTAATAGGTACCACTTTGGTGGGAAAATAACAGGAACATGAAAGGAGCCACCTCTGGTGTCCCCTGGGCAACAGTGACATCACCAGCAAATCCTTTCAATACAGAAGCGCCTTGGTAGGTGCTTCTGACACACAAAAAAACCTATTTTTCTACCTCCAACTCCCCCTTTATGGAGACCATTAAAGCAATGGAGACTACTGCAAAGAGCTATCATTAAAGCTGTAGTCAGGTTTCAAACCTGGGTATGGATCTGAATCTGCATTAGCTGCCTCCATGAATGATCTGTGGTGGGACTTGGATGGGAATAGTGTGACCATTTATCTTATCATGAAGCTGCTGGGAGGGATCATCTGCTGTTTGGGTTGAGGTAACATCTGTCCAGTTCAAATCTGTTATCAGCCGTGGAGGCTTAATTAGAGATTTTGGCTAGTTGCCAAGTCAGCCCAGCTTATTTCACAGGATAGATGGTGTGGGGGAAATATAAGGAGGAATTATTATGTATGCCGTTTTGAGTTCCTGGGAAAAAGTTGGGATATAAATGAATAAACATGCCATGTGGTTCTTGCTCATTGAGATGTTGATGGAATTCGGTATACTTCTGAGTGACAAATTACTATGCTTAAGAAGCTGGAAAAGAATGGTCCTGTTCAGATGCTAGACTGATATCTTGCCATTGTTCTTCTTCCATAGATGGGGATCCTTTATTCAGGTCTCATGAAAATTATTCTGTATTGGACTCTCAGCACAATCCTGGAGGTGAGGAGCTTCTGTCTCTTCTCTCTCTCCTCACTATGATTTCTTAAACTTTGCTTTCTCCTCTATACAATGACTCTTAAATGGTTTGGTGATTGACTGTTATTAACAAATGTTACTTATCCCCTAAGTAAGTTCTCTTGGACAGGAGATTCAGCTCTTTGCAAGGCTGTTGGCGTTTATAACATTTGTTACCTCAAAGAAGGTTTACAGAAAGATAGTCTGTCCCTGGTGGGGTCAGCTGTCCTGTCAGCGATGACATCAAATTAGCAGGTAGAAAATTCTTCCCTATTAAATATGGGAGCACCCATAGGAAACATTACATAGGTCCCCTAGCCTCCCATCTCCTATAGCACACATGAACATACCTGCCTACTTGTAGAAAAGCTATACTAGGCTGCTTCCTTATAAGTTTTT
Source organism: Candoia aspera (assembly GCF_035149785.1). Classification (NCBI taxonomy): domain Eukaryota; kingdom Metazoa; phylum Chordata; class Lepidosauria; order Squamata; family Candoiidae; genus Candoia; species Candoia aspera. The sequence continues at coordinate 161,107,967 of NC_086153.1, read as the reverse complement.
TAAAGAAGCAAGGTATATATCATGCATGTATTGTATGTCTTACTGTGTTTTGGTAACTTTGGGTTTGTCTACAGACCTTTTATTTGAAATAGTTTTTGGAATAGAGCATAAAGGACAACTCCCACCTGTTGGAAGCACTCTGGAAAAAGCCTTCATAGGTTCCATTAAGCATAAGGTAAGAAAATTCATGGTACAGAACGTATCTTAAAGCAGATTGAGAAAGTAGATATATACGGGACTATTCTTTCAATGAGTAGATTCAGCTATGTTAAGATTCTTGCTTCATTTGAAGGTGAGGAGGAAGGCATTTGGCCTTGGGCAAATCAAGGGGATGTTAGTGACCAAATTCAGCTGGTGGGCTTGGATGTTCAAGTTTGATATCTAATAAAATAATGGAACACAAAGACAACATTTAGAATAATTAAGGGCACTTTGTAGGCTTCAATTTGTATCCTACTGATTAGATAAAAAGGTGCTGATGTCTCTTAGAAGATGATGTTCCAGGTATAGTAGGTTTAAAAAGAATTAATCGCTTTGGATTTTTTTTCCAGGTACAAGAGAAAATGAAACTCTTCTCAAACAAAATCAAAGAATTCAAGTTAAAGGAAATTATGAGAAAAGAAGAAACTGAAATGGACAGGTATGACAACTGAATATAGATTGTCCTATGATGTTAGCAAACATTTCCTTCATATACTTCAAAATCAAGTGTTATTTTCTGTCAGTTGTAATTCTAAGGGGTGGGGGGAAACTAGCAACAATATTCCTTTGGGTTTTTTGTTGATTCCTCCCCTCCTATCTGAAATAAGATTGAAACCTGCTGTTTATTTCTTGCTTATGTAATTGATGACAAATGCAGATAACCCTTAAAATAAAAGCGGGCAATTTTCAGCTCTCAGATCTGACTGAACTACACTTTTCAACCCTGCTGGTGGGTATGGCTCTAAGATTTAGCTGAGTGGCATCTAACTCTTTGGTTGAATGAAAAAAATACATAATGAGATGCTTCCATGTTTATATGTATGTAGACAAAATGGCCCAAGCCTCGTATTTAGGTTCTGGCTGCATCTAACTTCAGAAGAAGAGAACATATCTCACTTACTGCATTTTCAACTGGAAGACCTTGGTGGTGCATTTGTGGGAGCTGGCAAGGTCCAAACTGTTTTGGTGAGAGGTAGGTGAGCAATTATTTTGTTGATTAGGGAATATCAAATAAAAGTAGCGACTCCTGTCTTTGGAAGCTTAGTTGCATACTAATGGGAAACTGTTTTGTCCGTGCATGACAGATGTGAATGAATGCAGCTCTGGAATTGGCTTATGTGGCAATGAGGCAATTTGTCTCAATGGATATGGAACATATTTCTGTCAGTGTAAAGAAGAGTACGAGGACCGTTCTCTGACAAAATCGGGTACTCTGTGTGTTCGTAACCCACGGTCAGGTATGTCCTTATGGCATTCTACCCCCACCTAACTGCCATTAGGATGCTGCTCCATGATGAGATGCCGTGCCGTGCCGTGCCGTGCCATGCCATGCCATGCCATGCCATGCCATGCCATGCCATGCCAGTTTGGTGTAGTGGTTAAGGCATCAGGCTAGAAACTGGAAGACTGTGAGTTCTAGTCCTGAAAGTCACTCTCTTTCAGCCCAGGAAGCAGCCCATGGCAAACCACTTCTGAAATCTTGCCAAGAAAACTGCAGGGACTTGTCCAGGCAGTCACCAGGAATCAACACTGACTCAAAAGCACAAAAATAATATATAACATAACGTAGTTGCTAAAAGTCCTTAGTGAATGTGAGGCCATTAGCCGCCGCCGCCTAAGGTTTCATTTTTCCCTGTCTCCATGTGGCTGCCCCCCACTACCAAGGAAACACTTAGACTGAAATAAGTCTCTCTCTGGCGATGCTTCACACGACAGGACCATACAGAGAGGGGGTTTACCCTGCGATTCAATTCTTTTATGCAAAAACATTTCTGCCACTGTCACCATGATTAGATCTTTGCTATCATGGGCTTCACTAGCTAGAGACAAGCTACAAGCTGCACCACCTGCTTGCCATGGATGCCCCTCTGGATCTGGAATCCCCTCCTCAGTACAAGGGTGTGGCAGGGCAGCAGCTGGTTTTCCTGAGACAGAGCAGAGTTTATGAGAGAGTTAGGAAGAGTTCTTCCTGGCCACATTGCTATGCAATCTGCATTGGCAGTTCAACCTGGCAACTTCCCGTGGAAGCTTCCAACCTGGTGGAGTAAGATAAGGCCACTGTAGTTCCAAAGACGCTCTGGAGAGGCGTTGATGTAGTTATACTTCTGCTCTTATCATCTGAGAAGATAATGGTGAAGCTGGACATGCTATTTAAAATGCACCTTCCTTGCCGTAGTATAATAATTTTAAAATTTCACACACACACACACACACGTGCACACCAACATTATATTTGTGCATGCTAATTCAGCTGTCAATCTAACTTTCCATTCCTGTTTCAGGTTGGCTTTCCTTATGTTTCGAGCTGTGTTTCTCAACCTTGGCAGCTTGAAGATGTGTGGACTTCAACTCCCAGAATTCCCCATGCTGGCTGGGGAATTCTGGGAGTTGAAGTCCACACATCTTTAAGTTGCCAAGGTTGAGAAACACAGTTTTAGAGTATCAAAGGTTATTGAGGCCTTTTATAGATTATCTTCCTGAATGAACAAATCAAAACATTTCAATGATGGTTGCAAAATTGCTCCAAATAGTGTGTGGCAAGGTTTACTAACGAGTGGTGGACAGCCAAACAGTAGCTTTCACTGAAAACTTTTCAGTGAAAATGTTCCAGCTGTGAATTGAACCCCCCAAAGCTGCATGTTCTTTAGAACTTACACTGGAGGAGACAAGTTGGACAGCAATAGTGAACATAGGAAGGGTGCATCCAGACGGATGCTAGCTGGCTTAACCCTGAAAAGGCGTTGTCCGACATCACCCAAAGATGCTTGGCCTCAACCTGAAAGGAGTGAGATAGAAGTAGAGAAGATACAAATGCTCAGTCTTCTAGACTTCCTAGCTTGTGCTTCCTAGCTGTTAACCAACATCTTTGTATAGAAGAGCCATTTTAGATATGGGAGGCCTTTGAATGATTGAATTGAACAAACAGTCTTCTCTGTCTGCAGGTTTGGGCTCCTTGTACAGCTACACTGAGATTATTGTAGGAATCACTGTTTTTTTCATCACTGTCCTCGTAGTGGTGATCAGTGTGCTGTGTACTATCATAAAGAAGAGACGTATTAAAAAGGATATGCACTTCCGAGCGGCTGCTTTGCCCGGGATGCCAGCAGAGCCCCAACTGCAACCAACAGCCTTTGATCATAATAACATCCGCCATCTCCTTACTCTAGACCCTGCCCAGTTAAAGGTCAGAGCCAAACTACCAGAATGGCCCCTGCAGTTGAGAACTAGCCCCAGCGAAACATACAGAGTATCTATTGAGCAGTCTGAATGCTTGTGAAAAATAAAAAGGAAAAGGAAAAAAGAAAATGCCATGTACATTGCAGTTAAACCCCTCCCTCCACCCCCATTTCATATTAAACTTTCCTTTGTTGTGGTTGAGCGGATGCAACTTTTCATTTCTTGATCAATCTTACATAAATTATTACCCCTTTCCTCCTGTATCTATCTCCTCTTTATCTTGATGGAAATATAATGCTTGGAAATGTATTTTTCTCTTCAGATTTTTGAATACTGAATTGTCCACCTGTCTTCATATGTCAAATAAAAATGAATGTAGCTACTGTTCATGGCTGTTAATAAAACTGGCATGTTGCTCGTCATGCAACTATGCATTTTGGTTGATGTTTTGGAAGGATGCGTAGAGAATGGGGAAGGGTGCTCTAAGGACTAACTAGATGCGAATCATACTATTATGGCTTATAGAAAGAACATGGTTGACTGTCACATGTGAAATGGCTGGTAGAAGACATGAACGTAATGTGACTATCAGGATTTTGCTAGGGCCACGTTATTGGATTTCACTGGGGAGAGCTGGGCACTTTCTGACCATAGTTAAAATTCATGTGCTGGCTTTAGAAGTTACTGCAAAATAAATCAGAAGATGCCATTCTTGCTAATGTCCCTGAAACAATTGACTTGTTCCTTAATAGTTAAATTGCTGGCTTGTGGTGATCAGCTCAAATGCCTATCTTTCTTCGTGTGGATGGTTGTGTTTTTTGACTGACCACCGTCCCATAGTGCTGAGTGCAGGCAGCTCATGTAGGACTCATTCAAACAGCTGCTTTGTGAGGTATGCTTTGCTCTGTCCTGATAGCCAGTCTCTGTTTCACCTCAGTAATGAGGCTGGCAAGTGGTGTTACCCTGACCATTTTAATGAGGGCCACGTTAAGGGCAGCAATTGGTTGTTGCCTTTCCTCTCCCACCAGCACTGCTCCACCTCCTGAGCTGGAAACGCCATCACAGACCACTCTCCTAAACATTGTGGTGGGCCTTTTTTGGGTGATGAGAAACTGTGAGTCAGAAAGCAGGCATTCTTCCTCCACCAGAAGCTATTAACAACCGCGTTGACAGTTTAATAATCACGTTGAAAACAAAATAAGTGCCCTGTGCCTGTCTTTCAAGTTGTCCTAATGGCAGTAGTCAGCCCAGAAGTGCTGTCATTTGGACTAGCTCTGAACTCGCATCCGGTATTATTTCAGGAGAGGAGTAGGCATGCGTCCAAAATTGAAAAGCGGGTTGACAGGTCAGAGATGCAGTCTGGGAGAAGTATAAGGGAGACACCAGCTGAGTTCTGTCCTCAGTCACTGCCTCCTCAGGCACCCTTTTTCACCTGATGGCTCTGAAGACTGACGTCCACCACTGCTCCCATTGCCTTTAAAGGGAGCAGCAGTGGAGAGCAATTTGTTGATAATCACGCTGTTACTGCCCCTCTAGTCCTGCCTCTAAAGAGGTTTTTTAAAAAGAAATCTCTAGTGCTTTCTTACAAGAGCGATGTTAGTAAGGAACCCATGCAATATCTGACTTGTACTTTGGACAACATCAGACATGCATTATGCAGGCAGCTGCCTGTAGAATCCAGGAGTCACCTCAGTCCACCCACCTGCACCAAAATGGCCGTGGAGAGCAATGCCCAGAAATTAGGGGGTGGGGAGAGGAGGAAGCACACCCCCTGCATCTGAAAGCAGCCAGTGGAAGCTAGGCAGATCCCAGGCCCTGGCAGCAGCAGCAGCTACCAGGGTTGCTACCAAGGCACCAGAAATCATGCACACAGCAAGGCTTGTGCCAGAAGACAATGGAAAACACCATTCCAACATTGGATCAATTAAATATGAAGTGAGGCAACCTCAGCTATAGACAGGCGATGAGGACACATCCTTAAAGAACAGGCAGTGAGGCATGTTCAAGCTGCCATTAGGGGGTGCATGTGGATCAGTCCATGGAATTGGGAGGCATCTCAGAGCTATTCTAGTCCAATCTCATCCAGGAGATTGTGTTGTAAATTAAGTGCTGCTAGAGGCTCCTACACACATGGCTGGTTCAGACCAACAACCTTGGCTTTCATACATTTACTAGTAAAATTCTTTATTTCTTTAAATTGGTTGGCTGGCTTCAACAACGTCTCAAAGAGCATAGGTAAAGGTAAAGGTTTCCCTTGACGTAAAGTCCAGTCGTGTCCGACTCTAGGGGGCGGTGCTCATCTCCGTTTCTAAGCCTTGGAGCCGGCGTTGTCCCTAAGGACCCGTCCGTGGTCATGTGGCCGGCATGACTCACGGAACGCCGTTACCTTCCCGCCGAAGCGGTACCAATTAATCTACTCACATTTGCATGTTTTCGAACTGCTTGGTGTGCAGGAGCTGGGACGAGCAACGGGAGCATACCCCGCTGCGCGGTTTCGAACCGCCGACCTTCCGATCGGCAGCTCAGCGGTTTAACCCACAGCGCAGTCTGTAATTAAAAGAATAAATACTGCTTCCTTGCCTGAGTTCTTTAGCTTTTTGCTGGGAATCATGAGGACTAGAAATGTGTACTTTAAAAGTACCAAATACTCTTGCTCAGTAAAATCTCAGCGGCATGCAGAGATCTGCTTAATACTTAGATGGCATCTGTTTAATAATGCTCCTAAGGCCTAGTGAATAGGGAGGGCGCATCATCTAAGACGGTAAAAATTTAAGAATTTTTACTGTTAAAATTCTTAAAGTGGATAGTACATAGAAAATGACAATGCATTTCTGTTTTCTGAAGGGTCATTTAAGTTGTCACTTTCCCAAAAGAAAAGCATGCAGTGTGGGTTAGAGCATGCTTATGGCCTTTGCTCTTATTTTCTGTTAGTTCCTGTTTAAGCTTGGCTTCTGTTATCCTCTTCCCCATTATTTGGCCTCAGTTCACTGAACTCACTTTTTTTCTGAGTGCGCAAGTCCAAGATTGCAAGGTTTTAAAAGAGAGCCTAGTTTTCAGGGCAGAACTTTGTCCACAAGGTGACACTGTCTTCCGCAGAATGAAGCTTTCAGGAATGCATTTCAGGTAAGTGTGTTAAACATCCTCAGGTCTCTTATTCTGTATTCCTAAAGTGAATATTTTTATACTCAGGAGCAAGCTAAAACATCAAAGGAAGTGATAGCATAGACCTCATCTCTGCTTAGTGTGTCTGCTCTCCTAAAAAGCAAATCTTCATTAAGGGGAGTGTAACTCTGAGAGTTAGGGACGCGGTGGCGCTGCGGGTTAAACCGCTGAGCTGCTGATCGGAAGGTCGGCGGTTTGAAACCGCGTGGTGGGGTGAGCTCCCGTTGCTAGTCCCAGCTCCTGCTCACCTAGCAGTTCGAAAACATGCAAATGTGAGTAGATCAATAGGTACTGCTTCGGCGGGAAGGTAACGGCGTTCCGTGTCGTCATGCTGGCCACATGACCCGGAAGTGTCTATGACAACGCCGGCTCTAAGGCTTAGAAACGGAGATGAGCACCGCCCCCTAGAGTCGGACACGACTGGACTTTACGTCAAGGGAAACCTTTACCTTTACCTAACTCTGAGAGTTAGAATTTGATCCTGATTTTATTTACAGTGTTTAGGTAGCTATTTATTTCCTTTCAACATCTAGTTCTTCTCAAAACAAGAACAATATGTACAAATAATACAGGTGATTCTAAAAATCCCTAGGGGCTTGAACACTTTGACAAGCTTCACACATCACACTAAGCCAGAATTGGCTTAGCCAGAAGTATTATTCCCCTGATGATGAGGTATTCTGTCAAATGTACTGGGACTTTTTTTTTGTAATAAAGAATGCATATTTTCATATACCCCTTTCCCCCCTATTTTCCACTGATTTATTATCTCAAATATTTTACCTTTGTTGTCCTATATTATGATTTCAGGGATTTCTTCTGGTCCCTTATCCTTTGAAACAAACATACAATTTTGTCTAAAGCATAACTTCCTACTTAGTTTTCTTCTAAAAGGATTACCTTTCATATATATGAGAATGTGCCTCCATCTTTTCATATGTGAAATAATTTTTTCCATGATTCCAAGTTTCTGGCATGGAAAATGTTACTCTAGATATTTCTAAGAGGTGTCTGCAAAAGTCAGCAAAACTTTGCTCTATAACACAAATGCTTGATTAATTAATAACTAACTCAGCTTTTCTTCAATGTTAAAAATTAAGGTGGCTTAAATAGGATTTCCAAGGGACTGAATAAATAGTTATTTATTCTGGAGGAATAGGGATCTAGTGGTATAGATTTTTTGGTGGGCATTTGTAGAAAGAGCAATTTAAATGGAGAATCTACCCTCCAAGTTCTACTGAGGGAAACAGAACATTGGATTTTATCCAATTATTCTATTCTTTTAAATGTTCCAAATATAAATAAAGATATAGTGATATGTGTAGGATTTTGAAATTAAAAATAAGCTAAGTTTCAGAATCTATCATTATGCAAAAATAGATACTCTTAAAAATATCAGTTAAGATTCCACAATTATGAGCTTCAATAAAGATAGCAATTTATAAATCCTTCCATTAACCTAGGTCAATAGTCATGGAAAATCAACATTTCCCACCATTTCTGGCAATTTGCAAGCATAGCCAAAGATGTATAATAAAAATTAGAGGGGTGGAATAAAGGAAGAAATCCCTTTTCCTTTATCTGTTAGGTGATGGCAGGCATACAGTATAAATCTGAGACACTGTGTTGGAGACAGGTGGAAAAAAGGCTTAAGGTCTTCTATTTTTACTCCAGGCTGAATCAAAATATTTATTACATGTTGAAGTGATTGTTACAAGTCTGCCCATATTCCTACTGGATATATTTAGAATCAACCTACTTAGAATGGTGAATAAATGATTCACTGCAGAAAGTACTCTGCAGGTCCTTCCATGTCTCCAGTATTGTCAGCCTTCACATCCTGCAGAAGTCCAGCTCGTGGATGTCCTCGCCACAGCAACCCCCCTGCCCATAAAGGTGTCTCCCTCCAGAAATTACAGTAATTTAAAAAATGGCACTCAACCTGCCCTTTTCCTTGGACTTTATTGGTTTAGAGATTATTTTAAAAATATTGTAGTTGCTATGATAAAATGAGGTTAACAAGCCACCACAACCTTATTCCCCTTCTCAATGCAAAATCCATGCTCAAAAGACTAACAAAATGCTGGTGGGAAAGAGCCCAGGATTCAGAAAGCAGGCATGTTCCCACAACTGGGAAAATCCCACAGAGGTCCCACATTGAAGGCGGTTTCTGCTCCACCACAATCAAGCCAGAAGTAATAGTTCAGCTGCCTGACAGTGACAGTGGTGTGGGATCACAAGGATATGGCATTGACTGGGGAGAGGCATCAATTTTTCATGTGGAAATGTCTTTAGAGCAGAAATGGAGCCTATCCAAGCAAACATTGTCCATCACAAGATGCAGGGAGCCATCTCATGAGTGCTGCCTCACCTTTCTGCCTTAAGAGTGGGACAGTGGGGTTCACACTGCAACTGATAAATTGCCCCATTATTGTTTCCGGTCATGTTTTCCTTAAACTACTGCATTCCAGTTCAAACTTCTTGTGCAGATAACCATTTCATCCATCCCCACCCCCACCTCCCCAAAATAATTCCCCCATAGGCATGGATATTTCTCATGATAATGCCTTCTAGTCTCCAGGAAATTATTGTGCAAAAATCTACAGGCTTCCTTTTTGTACACCAGCATGAGGGAATTCTTACATGCTCCACTGACCTGTAGGAGCTGACGATGTCCATAATCTGCAGAAGTTGAATTAATGCAGAAGAAGTAACATGGCACACTACAGATGTGCAGGATTACAGCTCCCATTAGCTATATGCTATAAACTGAAAGGCACCATTTTAAGCCAGTTGGCTGCCAGGCTAAATTCAAGGTACTTGTGATGGGATATGAAGTTCTAAACAGCTTAAGACCTGGTACGTTCCTGCCTGGGTATTAAGCTCTAATGGGTGGGTTCCTCATTTGTCAGGGATATATGTCATGCAGCAATCAAGAGAAGACATTCTCCATACAAATATCCCAATTTTGATAGTCTTTTTATGTTGAGTTACACTTGCTATGAAATTTTGTAACTGAAGAAATAGTTATTCAGCCACATTCAGGGATAAAAATATGGGATTGTTATATTTCTATCTGCTTGCTATACATACTATATCTGCATGATGAGAGTCTCCTTCTCTGTTTTATGGGGTTTTAAACCACTTTAAAGCTGTTTTTAAGCCATGGATATTTTAAGGAGGATTTTTAAAAAATATACATGTGTTTTATTGTAAATTGTTTGAAAAGGTTGTATCTCCACTTTTGCCAATAAAAGTGGGCTAGATGTTTCATAAATAAAAAAATAAAATCTCAAACAGCTTGCTCAGGAGTTGGCTGGCTGAAGCTGATGGGACCTGTAGTTTGAAATATGAACAGGTGGTCCTCATTTAACAGACATTCGTTCAGCAACCATTCAAACTTGTGACAGTGCTGAATGAGTGGTAGTTACAACCAGTCCTTGAAGTTACAGCCGGTGCAGTGCCCCTGCTATCGCATGATTACAATTTGGGCACTCAGCAACTGGCCTGGATTTTCTGACCGTTGCAGCATCCCACAGTCATGTAATCACGATTTGCAACTTTCTCTGATGGCTTCCCACAAGCGAAGTCAATGGGGAAGCCAGCAGGAAGTCGCAATCATGTGAAGTCCTTGCTTAACAATGGTAACTGGGGATTTCCAGAACTGGTGTCGCTAAGCAGCATGGTCACGTGATGTTGCACTTTATGACTGCATCCTTAGTGACAGAAATTCTGGTCCCAATTACCTCATTAACCAAGGACTACCTGTAGTGGTTATCACAGTACTTTTCAACCTTGGCAACTTCAAGATGTGCGGACTTCAACTCCCAGAATTCCCTAGTCAGCATGCTGAAGTTTGTACATCTTAATTTGCCAAAATGGAAAAACATCAAGTTATCAGATTGGGAATGGCTATACTAGAGAGAACTTGGTGTAGCCATTTTATCATTTGGCCCTCTTACCATTTATCAGCCTGACTATATCAAGGGCTGTGGCCCATGCAGTAATATAGCAACTGCCCAGAGTTGTTGCTACACAAGATGGGCAGTGAAGAAATATGATAAATAAACAAGTAAATAAATGTTTATTGCATAAGAAACATGAGAAATTTTTAGTCCAGATGAGTATCTCCTTCTCCACAAAGATTTTCCTTCAGTACTCTGTATTTTTCCTGTTTGGTTTGGTCTGTTATTGCTTAAAGGAGATTCTTTATTGCTCCTTGAAATATAATAGTGGCATTTTATCTACATTTTTCTCATTTTCTTTACCACTTAATTAGCCTTTTTAATGGCGTCATTGCACTAAAGGCAATTTTCAATGAGTTATTTACAGTTTCCCTGGATTTACAGGAGAAACCTTGGATTAATTCTTTTACTAGCACACTTACATGCATTTCTTACCCCAGGATACACAGGAGGGCTGCCAGAGGCACCTGTCATGAATGAGGAAGGAGAGAGAGGGGGAGAGAGAGAGAGAGGTAAATCCCCATGTTTTCTTCCCCACCAGTGTGCCCCAGCAAAGAAGCATAGCGTTGTGTGACACTGTTATTTTCTCAGGCAGTCACTTGCAATGGCGCTGAATAAAAGTGCTTGAGGGCTGCTGTCAGCTGAGTCTCCAGCTGCTTTCCAAGAAATGGCTGTTGATAGTCTGGGAACAAAACATACCACCAAACGTCACCAGTGTATTTATTTTAAAAACCTCTGAGTGCTGTTAATTACCATGCTGCGGAATGTGAAAGGAGCAGAGGAAAAAAGCAAAACAAGAACTTGCCTATGGCAACAGCTCCTGCAACGCCTTCCCCCTCTGAGGCCATTTAGGAGAATTTTGCATGGTGAGCCATCCACATGCAGCAGCAGGTCACCAGGTGACCCGAGGGATTTTCTAGGGATCAATCGAAAGCTGCCTTTTAAAGGGGGAGGGGGAACCATTGTATCGCTTTTTCAAAAATCCCTGCCCCTCCTGGTGAGCTGCTCTATGCATGGACAGTTTGCCATCTGGGGATTTTTACATTCCATGTATTTCCTTGGGGAGGGCACTGAGAACCAAGGGCTCTACCCACTCCCCGTGCTGATCTTTAGAGAATAAGAATAAAATATCTGGACAGCCAGGTTCCTGCTCTAGTGCAGCTACACGCCCTGTGACGATTAAGGAACCATGAGGAGGATCCATCCAGAGCCATTTTCTGTACTTGAGCCCATCACCAATGGTCCAAAACCCAGATATTTGCAGGTGGCAATCTCTGATCAAACGTTCTGGCTATAATTTGTCAACTCTGTGTTCCTGGAAAAAGGTGCAGAAGGGACATTGCAGAAATGACATGGATTCCTATTTTTGGAAAGCCCCAGAATGTTTTCTTGGGACCCAGAATATATCATATCCTCGGTAGCAAGTGATTCTCTAGGATTTCAAGGAGTTTCGTTTTCTGAAAGCAAATTGTAAGGCAGAACAAGCCATCAGATGACAGAGAAGAACAGAGATGCAGTGAATCAACATGAACATTTATTATATACTTAAAATACAACGAATAGGCTTTTTACAGCAAATGTGACCATTGCAGGTAGACACCCAAGCACATACGAAGTATGAATGGCCTGCTTACACACTTTGGGGATCTCTGCACCAATCATGGCTGCCAGAAATATGGGGGGATATTTTAAAATGACTTTAGAATAGGGCTTGTTTTCATAGGAGCACATTGGTTGAGTCCATGGAAAGACACTGCAGATTTGCACTAATTTTCATGATTGAATTTAACATCATTTTGATGTTTGAATTTTTAAAGCAGATGAGCACCTCTGATGCCCAAGGGCCACACGCGGTCCCCCACATTTCTTTCAGATTGTAATTTTGAATGTGATGGGACATTATTAAATGCATGGGAATATGTTTATGTTTTAAAAATAAAGTCGAAGTACATTTAGATTCAGTATAAGTATCAAGTTTTGATCTGATCCTGCCAACTTTCTGGAGTGTGGCCCTGAGGGTGCCACTCAAAAGCCAAGCACAGCCCCCCATCTGAAAAGGATTGCGCACCCCTCATTTAAAGGTTAAAAGGCTTTAAACTGAGATTAGAAACAAAGGTCTGGTGTGACCCTTGCTCCCAAGCCGAAGTGTGCAAGCCTGCTTCGAGAAACAAACAGAAAAATGCAAATAGCGTGCATATTGTGTAGCAGTGGGGATATGCTGACCGTACCTTGAGGCTCAACATTTAGTTCTTTTGGAATCAGTGCAGTCCTTGACAGATGGGTTATTGCAGCTAAAGAAACAGAATCAAGCTCTGACAGAGAGGAATGCTGGCAAGAAATGAGGTTTTAATCCCTGGGCTTGTCACGTGAGCAGATTTAAGCTTAATACTCTTGCCCTATGACAGGCTGCGTAAGTCACTGTTTTGTTGCTGTCTAACAAAGCATCTGTTTTTGGACACACACACATCAGAATTTGCTCGCCTTACTTATGGGTATTGTGTTCCTCTTGGATGAGATTTGATTTTTCTTTTGCCTCTATGGACAATCCACCGGTTCACACCCTTTGTGGTTTCAGTTTCGCACATCAATTAAGGTATTGTTTTCAAAGTAATATAAAAATGCTACTTACATCCAGAATCTGATAGGCCTGGACAGCCATTCCCCTGCCATTTATTCACTCAGATAATCATCCACTTGTATAAATGACATTGCTTTTTAACCTTCCATACAATTGCCTAAATATACACAACATATCCTAATGTCCAAATTGCTCTGGCTGTACGAGGTTTCCTGGTCAGAAAGCAATCCAGTAGATAAAATAAAATAAAGTAAGCAACTTCACAAAGCAGTTCTAAATTCTATAAGGCTTCCATTCACATCAGTGGGCAGGGGACTGCAGACTAAGGCACCTCTTCCTGGGATTGTGCAGGGCAGAGTGACCTTGGGAAGAAATGGCCGGGAGTTGCACACAGCTGCTACTAGTGTGACCTCATGCACTCCCAAGTACCTTTTTGCCTTTGAATCTGAAGCGTTGCCCTCGCAACTGTTGATGATTCCCTGAGGGTGACCATTCAAAGGGGAAGGGGAGATATGGGCAAGAGAACATCCTGTTTCCTGAAGCCCATCCTTGGAACATTGCATGTCACTACAATTGGCCAAGAAGGCCAAGAAGAAAGTCAAAAGAGAAATTCAAAAATATATTAAAGGAGCAAACATGAGCTTCCTGAGTTGCATATAGGTTTTGCAGGAGGACAATGAGATGTTCTAGGATTCCCATTTTCCCAAGGACATCCCATTGCTTGACATGGTTGACATAATCAAAAACCTTTCTATTGAATATTGACTTCTTTTTGGTATTCTTTGGCTTTCTCAGTTATGCAGCCTGCATCAACATGTCTCTTGTCCCTAAGCCTTTTCTAAAGGCAGCTTGAACATCTGCCATTTCCATGTACAGCTCTAATCTGCACTGGAAGGTTTTAAGTATTATTTTGCTAGCATGTGAAATCAATTATATTGTACAATAGTTTGCACGCTCTATTAAATCTCCTTCCTTTGATATTGGTATGTAGACTGACCTCTTCCAATCTGTTGTTCTCCACATTAGTTTGGATAGGACCTTTATAGATTCTGCTGCTGCTGCTTGCCATATTTCTGCAGATATTTCATCAGCTCCTGCTAACTTGTTAATTACAGGAGTGCCAATCTAACTTCATCTTCTAGTACTAGAGACTTTTGGAAAAAAGATCTTCTAAAGTATTTCATATATTGATATTTCTACTGTACAGAATTTCAGTATACTGCTTCAATCTTGTTAGATCTTCTTTCAATCAGTTACTACCTGTCCATTGGCATCTTTAGCATACTAATCCAAGGTTGGAACCCCCTGAATTCAGCGATCTGAATTTTGAAAGGCTTTCCTTTTTCTCCCATGTCTGTTTCCATCTTGAGTGTATTTATAGATGTTGTTGTAACACTGCTTCTTGTCTCTTCTAACAACTCTCTTAAATTCCTTACTGAGAACTTTGTCTTTCTTGACTTTGGCTTTTCTTCTCTTCTTGGCAATTTCCAGTTTCTGTTCTGACATCCAGCTGCTTTCTTCTGTTTCTTGGTCTTTGGTGGTTGTCATGACCCCGTTGCAAGGCACAAAGAGCCTCACAACGTGGATCATGATCATTAGGGAAAAGAGGAAGGAGATAATTAAAACAGTGCTTAAACCAAGCACCCAAAGCACCCACACCCATGGACTCATTATACAGCTGAAAAGAAGGGCTTCAGATAAGCAGCGATAAGCCGCACCTGGTACCCTGGAGGACACACCGGAACCAAGAGGACAAGGAAAGACACCAGGAAAACGCCCACACAGCCATCAAGGAGCCCATCAGGAGGGATTGGGGACAATGAAGGGTGGAGGAGCACGGGACCCCGCAAGAGGGTATAAACAGGGCGCCTCACCACCGCACCCCCGTTCCCGTTTTTAGTCCTGTCAGCCACCATTCCAATAAACCGGAAATCCTTAATACCTATTAAGTGAGTCCGTGACTTATTGCGAAGCGAGACTGACCCTGACAAAAAACGGGAACCCACAAAATTTTTTTACCTAGCACCTATCCAACTAGCTTGTGAGGGGCCCTGCTAGGTATGAACAACCACTCGGCACCCGGCAGCGAAGCTCCCCTCCCCTCGGGCGGGATGTGGCTGAGGTCCGGGCGGCACAACGCCCAGGTAAGTATGGGATCCAGCTCGGGGGAAGAGGAGTGGGAGGGAACCACCCCGGCGCCCCGGGGCCCGCGGGCCACCGGGGGTGAGATGAGGGGATCCTCTCCAGGTTTGCCCGGCACCCCAGAGGAGACGCGAGCCGAACCGACACCCAGGGCGGACAGAGTCGAGGGATCGCCCGGCACCACGGAGGGACCGAGGGAAGGTCCTTCCTCCATAACAACCAGAGGCGAGGGCGAGCAGAGTGGCGAGCACACCAGCGGGAGCCTGCAGATGGCGGCAAGGCTGGATGCGCTGGAGGAGGGGATGCAGGCGATACGGCTGCTGCTCCAACAGCTGACGGCGGCGCAGGAACCCCACGGCGGCATCATGGAGGCACACCCGGACGAGAGACGGCAGGACGACCTCACGGGAGGCGGCGGCTACGGCGGAGCCCGGTCCAAGGAGCCCACCCAATGACTGGAGGCGCACCTGGGCGAGAGGCGGAGCGGCGACCCAGCGGGCGGCGGTGGCTATGATGGAGCCCGGTCCAAGGAGCTCACCCGACGACTGGAGGCGTACCCGGACGAGAGACGGAGCGGCGACCCAGCGGACGGCGGAGGCTACGGAGGAGCCCGGTTCCGAGAGGCCACCAGAGGGACAACATCCCACCCTCCCACCCTGCTGATGAGACGACCTACTGGCGAAGGGACCAGCAAGAGACAACGACACCGCCAGATGCCTGTAGCTGATCCGACCCGCACCAGCCCCCACGCAGCACGCTGCAAGGCCCAGATGTGACCTGGAGCCAGGCCAGAATGGCAGCCAAGGACTTTGGCATAAAGTTTGACGGGGACCCCTCGAAACTCTCCTTTTTCCTAACAAATGCGAGGTACTACCTCGAAGAATGGGGTCCCTGTTTCAGGACTGAACGGGGCAAAGTCAATGCCCTTGCCATAAAATTAAAAGGACGGGCCGTGGATTGGTACATCCAATTGTGCCAATCAGGCGCCCGGGCGCTGCAGGACATCACAGAATTCCTTCGAGTGCTGGAACTGCACTTCAGGGACCCCCTGGAGCAAGAAAGAGCTAAAAGGATGCTGAAAACACACAGGCAAGGGCAGCGCTCCGTGGCAGGGTATGCCATGGAGTTCCAAGCCCGAGCCGGCAAGGTGGAAGCCTGGTCTCAATCGACCCTGATTGAGAAATTCAAAGAAGGTCTTAACTTGAACATGCTCCGGTGGGCGCTCTGTCGCAACAACCCCAACTCCCTGACCGAGTGGATCCGGCTGGCAGGGGAAGCAAAGGACGCCCACGACACATTCCGCCAAGCCCAGAGGGAAGCACAGCAGGCGGAGACAGCGAGACCATCACGGACAGCTGCAAGGCCAGGGAAGGCGAGATCCCAACCGTGGAAGGAGGAATGGGACCGGCGCTTTGCAAAAGGGCAGTGCTTCACGTGCAGCAAGGATGACCATAAGGCGGCAGCATGCCCCAAACCGACACCCAGAGAGAGCACGAGGAGGGCACCAGCCGCACCAACCCCAGCGCCAAGAAAGCAACCAGCAGCGAAGGGGGAGTATCGAGCCAGACATTTCCCCTACAGCTCAGAGGAGGAGGGAAGCAATCCCGACGAGCTGACGGGAAACGACAGCCACCTGGCCTAAGGGGCGCTGAAGGACAGGTGGAGAAGAGCAACAGGCGCAACGACAAAGGGGTGAGTGAGGAATGCCCCACCCTCTATGTCCGTGTCACCCTCACCCATGGGGAAAAGACTGAAAAGGTCTGGGCACTGATTGACTCTGGCTGCTCTAAAAGCCTAATGCACCCAGACCTGGTAGCCGCGCTTAACCTCCGCTGCTATCCACTTCAGCACCATTTGGTGTTCACTCAGCTTGACCGATCAGCAGTGGGAGGAGGCCCGGTCACCCAATACACCGGAGAAACCGCGCTAAGGCTCAGCAGCCACGAGGAAAAATTGGCTTTCATCGTGGCACCGGTGGGGCAACCCCTACTCATACTAGGGATCCCATGGCTCGTGCAGCAAAACCCAGTTATCAACTGGAAAACCAGAGAGATTAAGTTTGCTGACGGGCGTTATCAAGCACCCACAGGGAACAGGGTCCCCCAAGCGGCCATGGGGAGGGCAACGACGACTTTAGAGCACAGAGAGGCGGCGCTGCCAGAGGGACTGCCAATCAAATACGCGGACTTCGCAGACGTCTTCGGCGAGAAAGAGGCGGACAAACTCCCCCCCCACAGGAAAACGGACTGTACCATTGAACTGGTCCCGGGGGTACCCCTACCCAAACCCAAAATATATGCCATGACCCAGAGGGAGCTGGCAGCATTGAGGGACTTTGTGGACAAAAACTTGGCAAGAGGTTTTATCGAGCCTGCAAACTCTCCAGTAGGAGCGCCAGTCCTCTTTCATGAGAAAAAGGACGGGTCACTGCGGCTCTGTACAGATTACCGCGGATTAAACGCAGCAAGCATTTCAAATAAATACCCCCTACCCTTAATAAAGGACATCTTGTCCCACCTGGCAAAGGGTAAGGTATTCTCTAAACTGGACATAAGGGAAGCCTATTACCGTATACGGATACGGGAGGGGGATGAGTGGAAAACTGCCTTCAACTGCCCATTGGGGTCGTTTCAGTACAAGGTGCTACCATTCGGACTGGCAGGTGCACCGGGGGTATTCATGCAATTAATCAATGAGGTCCTGCGTGACCACCTTTTTAAGGGGGTTTTGGTTTACCTCGACGATGTATTAATCTATACTGAAACAGAATGTGAGCATGAACGCTTTTTAAAAGAAGTGCTCAGGAAACTTCACAAGGCAGAGCTGTTTGCCAAACTCTCCAAGTGCGAGTTTCACAGGAAACAAATTGACTACCTAGGGTATAGGATTTCTGCAAAAGGAATAGAAATGGACCCAAGCAAGGTCCAAGCTATACTGGCATGGGAGCACCCACGCACGAGGAGACAACTTCAAAGTTTCCTCAAATTCACGAATTTTTACAGGGGGTTCATCCCGGGACTGGCGGAGATTGTATTACCCCTAACGGACCTGCTTAAGACTAAGGGCTTGGGGGACATGCGCAAATCAAGAAACCCGGGGGCGCTACTAAACTGGACAGCTGATTGTCAAACGGCATTCGAGAGACTAAAAAACCTCTTTACAGCTGAGCCAGTGCTACAACAGCCCGACCCCACCAAGCCTTTCGTAGTGCAAGTAGACGCCTCCGACTTTTCCATCGGAGCTCTCCTGCTCCAAAGGGACTCTGACAACCAGCTAAAGCCCTGCGCCTACCTTTCCCGCAAATTCTCCGAAACAGAGCGGAGATGGCATGTATGGGAAAAGGAGGCGTTCACAGTAAAAGCAGCTCTGGAAACGTGGAGGCACCTGCTGGAAGGGGCCACCTGCCCCTTCGAGGTCTGGACAGACCACAAGAACCTGGAGGCCCTCAGCACGCCTAAACGCCTCAGCCCGAAGCAGGTGCGCTGGGCACAGTTCTTCAGCCAGTTCAATTTCATGCTGAAATTCCTGGCGGATGCCCTCTCCCGACGGCCACAGATGACACGCAAACCTCAGACATCGTGGGGACGGTATGGATCGACAAACAGCTTGGTTGCCCAGCTGTCACGCGCAGCCAGACAAGGAATCAGCGCACGCCAGCACGAATGCCAGAAAATGAACGGAGCCGCCGTTCAATTTCCCCTAACTGGCAACAAAGACTCGCACAAGCACTACAAACAGATACATGGTTGCAAAACAGCCGACACCATGTATCTATCAAGGACAGCCTCGCCTGGAAAGAGAAAGTCTTGTACGTGCCAGAATCACTGCGGGGGGAAATTTTAAACAGATCACACAATGACAAAACTGCGGGACATTTTGGGTTCGTAAAAACCCTTCATCTAACGAGGAGGCAATTTTGGTGGCCGAACCTGAGAAAAGACATGAAAGACTACGTTGCCACCTGTCCCACATGTGCCATCTCCAAACGGAAAGGGGGGAAACCCCAAGGGCTGCTGCAGCCAGTAGCCAGCCCCTCCCGCCCATGGGAAGAAATCTCCATGGATTTTATTGTGGACCTCCCACCCAGTCAAAGGAAAACAGTAATCTGGGTGGTAAAAGACTATTTTTCAAAGCAGGCACACTTCATTCCGTGCGCAACCATCCCCTCCGTCCAACAACTAGCATGCCTGTTCCTGACACACATATACAGGATCCACGGCGCCCCCTGCAGGTTGGTGACCGATAGGGGCACACAGTTTACGTCAAAGTTTTGGAGGGAATTTTTAAAACTAATCGGGACTAAACAAGCACTGTCCACTGCGTGGCATCCACACACGGACGGATCTACAGAGATCCTAAACTCAACACTTGAACAGTTCCTGAGGGCATTCATAAATTACCAACAGGACAACTGGGTGGACCTATTACCTTTTGCAGAGGTAGCCTATAATAATGCAGTACACCAAAGCACTGGCCACACCCCATTTAAGGTGGTCTACGGAAGGGACTTTGTACCAATACCAGAACTACCTCAACCAGATGCCCCACCCTGCTCACCAGACGACTGGGCAGCACAGCTGGCGACAACCTGGCCAATCATCCAAACGGCCCTAGCAGACGCACAAACTACGTACAAAAAATATGCGGACAACCACAGGGCGGAGGCACTGAACTACAAAGTGGGAGATAGGGTCTACCTCTCCACTAAGTTCATAAAAACCTCGCAACCCTCGAAGAAGCTGGCACCTAAAATTCACCGGACCCTTTAAAATCACAGAGGTAATCAATCCAGTTACATTCAAACTGGTACTGCCTCACAACTTGTGACGGGCCCACCCAGTATTCCACTGCGCTCTACTGAAACCGACAAACACATCCAAATGGCATACGGAGGAACCCCCGCCCCCACCCACCATGATAGACAACCAACAACATTTTGAAGTACAAGAGATACTGGACTCAAGAAAACAAAGAGGCAAGCTGCAATACCTCGTCAAGTGGAAACATTTCCCACACCCAGAGTGGGTCCAGGCACAACATGTCAGGGCAAGACAACTAACCAGACGTTTCCATGAGGCATACCCAGAGAAACCAGCACCCTAAAAGACATCTTCGGGGGGCAGCATGTCATGACCCCGTTGCAAGGCACAAAGAGCCTCACAACGTGGATCATGATCATTAAGGAAAAGAGGAAGGAGATAATTAAAACAGTGCTTAAACCAAGCACCCAAAGCACCCACACCCATGGACTCATTATACAGCTGAAAAGAAGGACTTCAGATAAGCAGCGATAAGCCGCACCTGGTACCCTGGAGGACACACCGGAACCAAGAGGACAAGGAAAGACACCGGGAAAACGCCCACACAGCCATCAAGGAGCCCATCAAGAGGGATTGGGGACAATGAAGGGTGGAGGAGCACGGGACCCCGCAAGAGGGTATAAACAGGGCGCCTCACCACCACACCCCCGTTCCCGTTTTTAGTCCTGTCAGCCACCATTCCAATAAACCGGAAATCCTTAATACCTATTAAGTGAGTCCGTGACTTATTGTGAAGCGAGACTGACCCTGACAGTAGTTTCTTTTCATGTTCATCCTTAAGTACTTATTTAATTTCGTTCCTTAGTTCCTCTGGTTCCCTATCAATAGGTTCAGGACTTTAAAGTGATTTCTGATGTTCTCCTTGAAAATGGTGGGCCTATGCTCAAGATCAAAATGGTTGGCTTTGTTTTTCTGCTTGACTTGAGCTTGTACATGAGCAGTTTGTAATCTGTTCCACAATCATCCCCTGGTCCCTTCTTTGTTGTTATAATGGAGCTCTTCCACCACCTTGTACCAAGAACATAGTCAATTTGATTTCTGTATATTACATCTCATGGTGTCCATGTATATAGGCATTATTTTGGTTGTTTAGTGTTAGCAATGAAGAAATCATAGGATTGGCAAAAACCGGTAAGTTGTTCTCCTGCTTCCTTTCTGTTACCTAGGCTATCCAGTTCAACTATTTTTTTCTTCTTTACTATTTCCAAATTTGGCATTCCAATCTCTAACCAGAACGTTCTGTCAATTTTAGATAGAACCTGACCATAAAACATGTCAACCTCCTCTTCTTCTGCATCAGTGGTTGGAGCATAAACTTGGATAACTGTTACATTAAAGGGTTGTCTGCAAAGCCTAATTTATATTTTTCAGTCATTGACTGTACTGTTCTTGCTATACCCTTCCTCACTATGAAAGCAATTCTTCTTTGTTCTTCATGTCCTGAGTAGTAAATAGTGTAATTCATTTCAACTTGCTGATATCTAAGATGTTAATGTGTAGTGGATTCATTTCATCTTTCATTATGTTCATGCTTTTACGCTCCATATTCCAGCTGTAATTCTGTCTTTGCAGCTTCAGACTTCCTTTTCTTGCATGGCAACATCAGCAAGTAGATTTATTTGTTTGTTTTTCAAATTTCGTTGCCACCCATCTCCCTCAAAAGATGTGCTAAAGGCTTTAATCTAGTGCTCCAAAGGACCCTCAGCTCTTCCTCAGTACCATGTTGAGTACCATCCAACCTGAGGGGTCCATCATCTGACAGTGACATGAGTCACATTATTTTCTACCCATGGGGTTTTCTTGGTAAAATACAGGAGTGATTTACCATTGCCTTCTCCCACACAGTATGAAATGATGCTTTGCCATTGTACTAAAATGATCATCTGCCTCCAGCATCTTTGTATATTACTGTTGCCCAGTATAGGGACCTGCTTGCTTTAGCTGGGCAGCTGGGATGAACGTCATGACTTGGGTGACCCTGTTGGGAGTATATACTCAGGGCATATATTACTCCCAATAGTTTTCATTCATCCCTTCCAGGAACTCACACACATACCCTACCATAGTGAGACAGCATAATAGAGCTTGGATGCTGTACCTCAAACTGAAACTCAGTAAATTGGATTTCTGCGGTGAATTTCAGTAATGCTGCTGATTCTCAGGAAGAAGGGAGCACATTCCAAGGAGGAGGACAAGATAAAAGGAGGCACAGTCCAGAAATGGAATGTGGGAAAACTAAGAGGTTCAGAATAGCTCCGCCCTGGAGCCTTCCCAGGTTATTTCCCCTTAGGTTAGGTAGAGTAGCTTTAGCCTGGCAAGATTCTGTCTGTATGGTGTATGCAAATAAAGAACTGAAGTTTGGCTGGGTTGATTCTCTGAACTTCTTGAGCTGGGCCTGACAATTTCATCCATACAATTTTGAAGGGCATAGGCCAGGAGTTCATATGGGAGCTGAGGTATGTGGGAGAATGGCATTGTTTGCAGGGCTTTGGACAAACACTCAGTTCCTCTAGGATTGTGAGAGACTGTGAGAAGCAGGCACAGGAGGAGTTCAGAGTTCAGTGTGTTTGGGAAGAGGCAGTCCAGCCAAATCCAGCTCTGGGAGCCTGTGGGAAGGAAACACTTCAAAGACACTCCATCTTAATTGGCCTGCTATAAGTCTGCCTGGGAATTTGACAGTTTTAAAGATTATGCTTCTACCCAAACTAGTATTAAAGATCCCTTTCTAAATCCATGTGGTTCTAGCTTCTTGGATTTGCCAGCTATGTGGGGCTTGACAAAAACATATTTTGGAAGCATATCTTTTATTTATTTGCACATTTTATATTGATTGTTTGCCTCAATTTCTAGCAGAATAGAATGTCTTCTTCAGATGGTGAATGCTAGGATGGCAAGTGATGAGTTGAATAGGACTGACCCCAAAGCAGGTTCAGCATTAGGCTTGAAACTTAGGGATCATTTCTGGGGAGAAAGCTCCACTGAATCCAGAGAAGCTGGCAAAACAAGCAAAGGTGTAGGCTGAACCACAACAGTTTCCTTAATAGTCTGTTCCATTCCACTCATTGGGTCTCCCTCTGAGTAAGTTGGCATGCATAGGACCAGAGTGGAATGATAGCCATCAGTAGAGCGTAGGCCTCTCTTTAAGATACTGTTGTCTTGTAGTGGAAAAATGTAGTTCAGAAAGATTTCCTGGGTAAATAGTACTGACTATAAACTGTCAGAGAATGCAGAATCCCAAGTGATTAGCCTTTAATTATGATGTCATAAATTATTTTCAGGTTGCTACTTTTGGAGGCAACTATTATTATGCGATGCTTGCAGAGCCGTCTCTGAATTTCACTCACAAGGGCAATTGCTTAATTACAGATCTTATGTCCAACTGCTGTGGGAAGGTTCTGAATCACTTGGGTGAGAACTTAATAGCTGGAGCAGAGCCTGGAAACTAAATAAAAGCACAATTTTGAATCACACCATTAGTCTAATCCATCCAGACTTTTTCCCTGAATCTACAAACTCACAAGGGAGTTATGAAAGCTCAAATCAGTTATGATTTATCCTCCTTTTTCTAACTACCCCTTCAAGCATCGGCTTGCCACTGTCCCCAGTCAGGAAACAGTCAAAGAAGCTAACAATCAGAGAAAGGGGTGCCTGGGGAAATGATTTGAAGAAAAAGGGATCAAGAAGGCAGAGTTTACTCTGGAGAAAAATGCACTCATCCCTTATCAAAAGGAGGATGCTATCTGGGAAGTAGGCCCCTTTCCAAGGCTAATCAGATGCTATTTCTTTAAGGCAACATATGCAGCTAAATCTTTCAAAGAACAATGCCATTTTCGGAACTGAGCTTTTCTACCATTCTCTGCTTGGATGATCCAGCAGCTGTGCTTTAGACTTTTTCATCTTGGAATGGATTTGGCAATCCATTGCTAGAATGTAATCATATGAGTAAAATTCAACCTATCTGCATTTGTAGCATTTTTTGGACAAGGGGTGGCAGCATTGTCAAGCTGCTCATCATGTAGCAGCATTTATCTCTAAATACAGGTCATTGATTCAGGAACAGTAAATATGATCTTCTTTGAGCCAGGCATTTTTGGCATGCATAGGATGCTTTGGGGTCTTCAACTCGCAGCACTTCAAATGTCTCTTGAGAGCATAATGATGTAGAAAGGCAAATAGGTGAGGTTCAGTTCAGGGGCTTCCATTTCTAACTGTGTTGGTGGTTTCTTTTGGATGGTATACCCAAAGAAAATTTTAAATGCTTATGGAAAAATTAAAATTCAGACCATTATCCTTCTCCTCATCTGCTCTGTAATCATCTATTAAGAAATAGATCTTTCTTGAACTAATAACTTACATTCTTACAAAAATAAATCGTATTTATTTGTTTATTTATTTATCAGACTTATATAGCCGCCCCTCTCACGAAAGTGACTCTGGGTGGTGTACAACAATTTACTTTATCTTTTTGTTACATATTTCCTCCAAAGGGTCATAGCACCAAACTGACCTTGGCTGGCCAAACAAGCTAAGCTTGGTTTACCCTGACTTGGTTAATACCGACTGTCAATGTTAAATACGTGTTAAGAAAACAGGTTCCAAACCTGATAGAGCTCAACTGCCTCCAGCTGGTAGATATATTTGAAAACAATATTCTTAATTCAGCCTCGTTCTCAGGGTGTGGATCCTTATTTCGCACAAAGGGGACTGTCCTGCACAGGGTATCAATAGAATCAGAGGAAGTGTACAGAAACATAGTCTTCAAAGTTTCCTCTTTAATGATGAAAAACCTCAATGAAAACAGAGTGTGCTGGAAAAGATGCCAGCTATCAGTGAAGGGAGGGGACAGGGAAGGGTGGAGTAACCTGAAGGAGGATTGGATCTCTCAACAGCAGGAAGCTGTAGTGCATTTGTTGCAAGACCCCATTTATAGCATCTTGGCTGGGTTTGAAAACCTAAATAGGATCAGACATGCTCTGACGGGAAACCTTCAGAAAAATCCCAGGACTGCTGGCTAAACAAGGAAGTTGAAAATCCCAGAACTAGGTAATAGCAAAATGCTTCTGCACTGTTGACAAGAATATAACATAGGCATACCTATGTAGTCACCAGGAGTCAAGTCTGATGAGGAAATCCTTACCTTTTTCACTCAAAGAAACTCATGGGAGCATGCATGGTTCTGGCTTTAGTATTAGCCTGATAACAGCCATGGCAGGTAGAAGAGGCTAAGAAATAGGCTTGAC
Organism: Candoia aspera; assembly: GCF_035149785.1. NCBI lineage: Eukaryota > Metazoa > Chordata > Lepidosauria > Squamata > Candoiidae > Candoia > Candoia aspera. Next base: position 161,082,682 of record NC_086153.1, on the reverse strand, counting down.
TCAAGGTCATAGAGTACGTTTTTTGGCTGGGTGGGGATTCGTACCTGACTCGTTGAATTGGGTTCTGATTACTAACTCCCTGAGGGATTGGTTTTGCCTGCTGTGGGGAGATTAACACTCCCAACCGTATCAAGCGTGGTTTTAACATGGGCCAGTTGGACCATCTTGTTCATTGGCAGCCATGTTACCCAACTGTTCTGGGGCCTCTTTACCTGGTCCATCATGGAACGGTTCGTCAGTCCGGTTGGCTTCTCTACGTAACAAAGCACTAACAGCAGATGCTCACTCACTACTGTGTATAAAAGAAAAAAAAAACCAGAGCAATGCTGACTGCTTCACTGACTTCATCTGGCACCCACAGGCTAAACCTTAAATGGTTACAGAGTACAGCTGGATAGGAAACAGAACATCTGATTAAATGTGCATAGCACTGAACACCAAATAAAGAAACAAGAAACTATGGCTTTCAGACACAATTGAAATAAATCAGGAAGAAACCTGGAAGCAGCTCTTCTGCAGCATCACTGAGGTCCTAACCCCTTCCGGGCAATAGTAAGCCAAACTCCCCACCTCCTGCCCACCCTTGAATATAATTGGTGAGAAAATAAACTTTCTCCATACTCTGCTGTTCCTTGTGATTATGCCAAGAGGTCAGGGGAGGAAGAGGGTTGTGCGGCTAAGGCTGACTAACGCTCATCCTCTGGTTCATGTGAGCCGTCCCTCCTCCCAAACTCTCTGCCAGTGATAGGCTGGACTCAGTGAACCAAATTCTGCTTGAAGGAACAGCAAAGTCCTGGCATATCAGGTGTGATTTTTGTGATGACTTTCACACTGCAAATTAAGCTGAAAAGACATGCACAAATCAGTCCTGATATTTTAGGGAGGCGTTCAGCAGAGCAAAATGCAAGAGAGTTTAAGGGCTGGTGCACACGGTGGGCTAGGACCCCAGCAAGAAGAAAGGGGTCTCAGTGGGAGCACATCAACTTGCCATTGTGGGGAACAGATTTAGCCTGGAGGCCATATCAGTCCCTGTCGCACCAGGTCAGTGCAGAAGTGGCCATGGTCTGGATCTGCACGTTTAAAAAACAAAACTAAACAATTCAGCAATTATTTGTAAGCAAAAAACAAGAGCTGTTAATGTCGGGTTGCATCAAATGATGCTTGAGGCTCCATTGGTTTTATTTATGTTTAATTATAACCATTTCTAACCTGCTTTTCTGGTTAGATTCCCAAAGTAAGGATCCTGTCTCTGATTTGGGCATTCAAATGAGAGTAAATCAATTTTATTTCACTTTCTACTTAGCAAGACTGATTTCAATTGTGAGATTTAAGTAGCTCTCTTGAGAGGGTTATTTTATTTTATTATTTTATTATTTTATTACATTTTGTTTATTTTTATTTACCTTTACAGCCACCCAGTCATACACGACTCTGGAGGACTAACAAGGGTTGAAAACAATATAACAATTAAAACAAAATCCCAACAGTCATTCCAGGAGGAAAACCATTCTTCTTTGCAGTACTTCCTGGATTGACCAAATGATGTTTGGGAGCATTTGGTCATGCCAGGAAGTGCTACAAAGGAGAATCACCCTTTTAAGTGAGCCTTGCTATGAAAAGCAGAAAAAAGCAACAGGCTCTGGGCCACTCAAATTTTCCAAAATGATAGGGTTTTGGATTTTTTTGCTCTTCAGGAAAGACAAACATGAGCTAGAGTTTGTTTTTAGAAAATATTCATCCTACCATGGATCTTATGGGGGTGAAAAAAAATCTACTTTAGCAAGATACATGCTGAATTACACTGAAAGTCTGTGAATCATTGAATTTTACTCTGTGAGTAAGGCAAGAAACCATGGAGCAAGGAACAACTTTTTCTATAGGTACATTGAATCGAAGAACTTCAATTTTAATCATTTGTCTTAAATTAGAAGAAGAATTAACTTTTTTCTTATATTGGAAAAGGATTCATATTAGGATCAATGTTGTTGGTCAGTGAAGAAAGCTGTATTAACAGCAATGTCTAATTCTTAGAATCCTTTTATTTTTTATTTAAAAAAATCTATTAAACTCCACATTTAACCATACATTCTATTGAATTTCTCCTGAAGCCTCTGGTATTTCTCTTCTATTTTATACTCTTGTTAGAGTCTATCAAACTGTTCTAAAACAGAACAGTGAGAATTGTTTATATTCAAGAGGTTAAAGTAGGAAAGGAAAAGAGTGTTTTTCTTTTGACCATGTTCAAAATACACTTTCCGTTGACCTTAACTGCAGTTTGGAACAAGGAGAGCTGGTGTTTCTTACGTAAATTCTTAAAAATATTTTCCTCTTGGCATATTCCTCTGGAATTTGTCTTTGAAACTAATGAGATACCAGTTTTGAAAAAGTTGCTGTCCTCTCTTGTTTTTAAAAGCCCATGTCCAGAGACTCTATCAAGTCTCAGGATTAAAGTGCTGCATATGGGCTGGCTGCCTATGCCGTCATCTGCTGGGAGGGGATGCCATGCATGTCATAACATAATTGTACAAATTATGTAAATGATGTAAATGATGCAAATTATATAATCTTGTTATTTTGCACAATGATGTCATGACACATGGGATGCCATTGTGACCTCTACTGGATGTCCTAAAGTTGCATTTTTCCTGTCAGTGCAGAAACTTAAACATCATGGTAAATTCCAGAGCCAAATTAAATTGCAGAATCAATCCAACAGCTGGATTTTGCAGGCAATCATATTGACAATAATGTTGATTGACTGATTTGAAATCTTTTAATCCCCTTTTTCTCTTAAAAAATGTGCTGCCATTACAATGACAAAGCACAGCCCTCTTCCTATAGACAGGTGAGAAAGCTGCAAGCAAAATTGTGAGCCAGTTTGGTCTAGTGATTAAGGCACCAGGCTAGAATCCAGGAGACAGTGAGTTCTAGTCCCGCCTTAGTCATGAAAGCTGGCTGAGTGACTTTGGGCCAGTCACTCTCTCTCAGTCCAATTCACGTCACAGGGTTGTTGTTGTGGGGAAAATAGGAGGAGGAAGGAATATTAGGTATGTTCGCCACCCTGAGTTATTTATAAAAAATAATAAAGGCAAGATAAAAATCTAAAAAAAAATTATACTGAAAGGAAGATGTACCTGAATTCACATGTTGCATTCAGCTAATTGATTTTAACCAGATTTGTTGGATTCATAACTCATGACTGGCAAAAGTGACACATTATGCTAAGTCATAAATTATAGTTTACAAACCACAGTGCCTGTGGTAACAAAGCATACAATATTTTGGCTTAGTGCAATGTGTAAATCCTGTAGCCACAGAGAAAAGATGTTAGCCCTTGAAAATTGTGCCAGGCTCTCCTGCCTATTCTTCTATTTGCAGTCTCTCTGAGGTCAAAATCTGAACGTTATCTCCTGGAAGAGAAAATCCAGTCACTGAGAAAATTCTCACAAGCTCTTATCCAGGAATTTATCAGTTACTTCATAAAGTCATATGATGAGTTAGATGAGTTGAAGCCAATAGACCAGCCTTCCCCAATTTGGAATGCTTCAGATATGTTGGATTTTGACTGCTGCAATCCTTAGGAAAGGCTGCAATAAGCATTGCTGAGGTGAGTAGACAGAAGGAACACCCCCTGGCTTTGGGTGTTTAGCTACATATTGTGGTGTGCCTATGAGAGATGTAAGCTCCCTTATCTGAACCAAGTTACCCACTTAAAACATTGTGACCTTCATCCCAATAGAGTTGTGTTGCTGCAAATATCAACATATGCAGTTTCAGTGCAGAGCATCTTATGGTGTAATTAGTGTTCCTCTACTGGGCTTAAACAATTATCTCACTATATTGCTTTTAGATCCTAAATCAGAAATCTACCCTCAGATGAACCTGGAGGGCAGGGCAAGGTAATAGAGCAAGAATGGGGACATTTCCATCGACTTGAATGGGAGGTGGTGGTGGTGTTTAATGCCATCTTTTGTCCAGTTAAAATTTACATTGGGCAAAACCACACTTTCTGCTTGGCCCATCACCAGTACAGGCCACTCACTACTTCCTGAGTGCAGAAAGAGATGTCACTGTCTTTCTCCCAACCTCAGCCCACTGAGAATGCACCCCACACCTGTGTTTTCCAGCTTTGATTCAAAACTGCTTTTTTTGCCATCTGAGCTGCCTTAAGCTCTGCGGAGCAGATGGTTTCCAGCATTTTGTTTAGTTCCAGTAGTCCTGATCAGTTGCCGTGCCTGGAATGCCCCCTCCCCTCCAACAGCTAGTTGCTGCCTTGGGCAGCATTTCATCCTGGGCTGCTGAGCTGTTTTGTACTTTGCTGATGGGCAGTTGCTATTTTTTTAAAAATAATCTTATGGTTGATCCAACAATGGCCTGTTAAGTCAATGAATTATCCTCAACCTGAAGCTCATGCTTCATTCAACCTTATATCTCCAGTGGGCATCCTTTCTGTTTCTGCCTAGGCTGGGGGAAGCATGCTCCCCTTGCTTTCCCACCCCTGCCCATAGTACTCCAAAGCTCCCTTCCCTTTCCTTAATTTTTTTTCACATCTTTAAGTTGCAGCATAAGAACATTGCTACTTTACTTCTGTGAAGCTGAACTATCAATTCTTCCTTTCTACAAAGTTTCCATGGAACTACTGAGGAACACAGGAACAAGAGAATGACCTGTTCCCTTTGGCTTTGATTATTGTAGCAGCAGAGCAATGATTGCACCATAACAGAAAGAAAAAAGAAAAAAGTGTTAGTGTTAGTGTCAAAGGAGATATGTGGGAAGGGGGGATGAAAGCATCCATAACTGCAATCATCTGAGAAAGCAAAGGCAAGATGCAGGTACTAGTGAAAAGCAATCAGTTCCTAAAAGGTCATTGGTCAACCAGTTCACACAGGAGCTAGCCAGCAAGATCCTTTGCATGGATGAGAAGGGCAAGATGCAGGAGAATGACCAGTCAGGTCTTGCTGTGGCTATAGTGACTGGAACTTCTGGAGTTGCCTTCAGAAATGGCTGGGGCAGAATGAGAAACAGCTTAGGCAGTGTCTAGACAACCCATTGTCTGAGATGCGCAGTCACACTTTGAGTGAATGTAAGTTAACCCACACTCAATTCAGCCCAGATATTTCCTTGCATAGGGACAGGTATTACCTAACTAGTTGTATAGATGAGGTCAGCCCAACTGAAATACAACACAAGTGCAAATTCACTATCCTGGTGTACCTCTTCATTCTGTCATGAAACCCAAATTAGTGATTCTGTAACATTGTTCAATATCAAACAATGGCATTGCTTTTTTTCAGAGAGGCACAGCCAGCTGGCCTGAATGCACCCCAAAAATGTGCTTGTCTCTTCAACATAAAAAAGGCTCCTGTCACTCATCAATTCTTTCTCTTTGAATGTTAGGTTGCTTTTAACTGAAGATGTTGCAATTGGTGTTTGATTTTCCCACATTAAGTATGATTGTGATTCTACATCTTAAGAAGCTGCATTTTTAAAATAGGTTCCTAAATCCCTTTTCTTTCCACATTCTTGTGGAAATGATGTTTTCTGCTATGGCATGCAGTTGGGAGAGCCCAGAACACTTACCAAGTCTGTGATACTTTTTTTTAAAAAAAGGTTATTTGTCATGAGTGGAGGTGCCCTACCCTGTATCTGCATTACTGACATAACCTGGGTAATATGTATGCATCACTGGAGCAAACTGCCTTAAGCAGAAACATTCAGATCATGCCTCAACTGCTCAGAGCTGTTTTCATGCAGTTCACAACATGTACCATTGTGTTTCAAAAGTAGGTAAGGATGAGGAGGAAATAGATATTATCAGGGCTTAAACAAAGCAGTTGCAATAGAAGTTCGTGTTGACTGGGACGTGTATTCCATTTGGATTACTAACCAACCAGAAAAAACAAAATCTTTTGTCCTGTTTCTTTGCTCTTGGGCAAGTTGCCAGAAAAGCAAAGATTATGGGGAAGAAGGAGGGAGCCACTGGGTCTGTTTATGGAAGGATATATGATGCATCCTACATCATAACTTAGCCTTTCTCACCCTTGTGCCATTCAGAGGTATTGGACTATACTTCCTGTGACCCAAGGCAGCGTAGCCATGGGTTTAGAAGTCCCACGCAGAACAGATTGCACACTCCCCAAACTTATGTTGAAGTCCAACAAAGAGGTGTGTAATTATTTCAAGCTGGTCTTCTCCTGAAGAACCAAGAACGGATAGAAATGGTCCTAGATATCCTGCTATACCTGGGGAAATCTGTGGACAGAAGCATCTTTTATCTGCTTTGGCTGGTTGGTCTGTGAGATGCTGTCTGGCGAAGGCAGATCTAGTGATTCAAACACTAATTACATTTAAACAAGACTCCTGCAGCATGCTATACACATGGCTGCCTCTTAAGAGTCCAACTGTACAAATGGGGCAGCCAGAAATAACAAAACTATTTACCCCAACTGCATGCCAGTTACACTGGTAGCTCTTGAGTACCCAGCTTGCTGGGGAAGGTGACTGGGGAAGGCTATGGCAAACCACCCTGCTCTACAGTCTGCCGAGAAAATGTCGCGAAACTGGCGTCCCCCCAAAGGGTCAGACATGACTCGGTGCTTGCACAGGGGACCTTTCACATTGTAACCCTTACAGCAGGCTTTAAGCTTTCTCAGGAGGAAGACTACACTTGCCTTTGATTCCCAGGGATGCCCCCCTCAAGTGGATTGTGTGGGGGAAAAACTAAATTTCACTTCATTTCAAATTAAATTCCATCATTACATTAATTAGTTCATAAGTTAATTCTCCATCCATTCAATAATTTCTTGTTCAAACATATTAAAAATTAGTAGATTAGAGTTTGGCTTTTGGAGTCAGACCCAGGCTTTGGGAAAGTCTATTCACACCTATTTTAAACCTCCCAAGGCTTAGAGAGAGATGATTTCATGGACCACTAACACGTATAAAAACCTGCCTAAGCTTTGATGTTGTCCTAAAAAAATGGCTAGCCAAGTGGGTGGTCTTTCTTGGAGATGATATCCTTGCAGCATAGACCCTCTCCTGGAAACATTTAAACTTCCCATTCTCCCTCTCTCTCTTTTTTTTAATCTGTGCAATCATGTCCGCTTCTCGGAGATTGCTGGACAAGCCCCTGCAGTTTTCTTGGCAAGGTTTTTCAGGGGTGGTTTGCCATTGCCTCCTTCCCAGGGCTGAGAGAGAGTGGCTGGCCCAAGGTCCCCCAGCTGGCTTCGTGCCCAAGGCGGGACTAGAACTCAGTTTCCCAGGTTCTAGCTTGATGCCTCAACCACCACACCAAACTGGCTCTCCTTTTTTTAGACATGTTAAAACTGTTTGTTATAAATGATTTATACTGATTCTTTGTTGCTTTTTATTTCCTGTTTGTTTGTTTGTTTTAATGCTGCTGTGTTTTGCAGGTACTTTATTGTTTTTATTATTTATTATTTTATTTGCAGGTATTTTATTGTTTTTATAAGTGTTTTATTGTTTTTATTATATATAGACATACCAACATACACCATAATATTCCCTTTCAGGGTACACAATATTATGCAAAGTGTAGAAAAAGAGTAAGAAATAGTACGACAACAACATTAAAGGCCTGAGACAAGAACAGGTAGTATAAACCTAATTTACCCCAAGATCATTTACTATAATTCTTTCTCCGTATCCTCCTATTGTGGCAAACCACAACTGCTTCCAGGACATATTCAATCCACATTCGCTCAGCACCCAGACTTTTTTATCCTGTATCTTCTTGTTTCAACTCACGCACGTCTTGAATAGCCCATTCCTGCTATATTCAATCTACTTTTGTATTTCTCCTGACATATCCAACTCTCACCTCCATATAACAAAGTGGGCATTAATTTTTATATATATACTCTTCTTTGCATCATACAATCTCCCACACATTTACTGCAAATCATTCTGATTGTCAGCTAACAGCACAGCATTCATCTGCATACAGAAGTACACATACAATCACCTCCCCAATCAACACACCTCTAATATCGCCACAGATATTATTACACATTGATCCATAAATACATTAATGCTTTTGTTTTTAACCATGTTTTATGGATTGTTGTGAGCCTCCTAGAGATAGGTGGCCATATAAGTCCTGCAAACAAACAAATGAGGGGACATCACATTGTCTTACTCAGTGCTTAACGTTTACCAATTTGCTAAGCATTTTATTTACAGTATTTTCATGCATTCTTTCCTTCCAAGAAACGCAGCTCTTATCACATTCAGCAGTCAAGGATCAGTTCCATATTCATGCAAAGTATTTAAGTCTATCCACTATATAATATACTTTCTCTGAATCAACAAGCATACTATAAACTTTCTTTCTCATATTCGTACATATCTCAGTTACCTACTATGCAACTAAACCTTGGTCGGCATGGGCCATGTGTAACGCAGAGCCACCCTGCTCTTCCCAAATCTTGCTCGTTACCGTTCTTTAAATCCTTTCAAACAGAATAATGCTCGACATTTTCCCAGGCACACTATACAAATAAATTCCCCTGTAAGTTTTGCATTCATTCTTGCTACGTTCCCATTTCTATAGGGGAAAACAATGGCAGTCTTCCAACCCTCAGGCACAGATGCGGCCTTCACACAAATGTCAGCAAATCACACAGCCAATCCATAAGCAAACTACACTTCTCCAGTTACTTGTGCAGCATTATTATTCTTAAACATTTTCACAGTTTTTATAATTTTCTTTCCCTTGTTTTTTTTCTCTCACACTAACATTTATAGCATTTGTATCCATTCCATTCCTCAACGTATCACTCTCATTCCCATACAAATCTCTAAAACATGATTTCCATCATTCTCCGACTTCAGTTTTTCCCCAAATAATTTCATCCATTTTATTTTAAATTCCGTTCACTCTGCTGGAGGCTCCTTATTCAGCCCTCTCCACCCATTTTCAAAACAGTGTTTTATTTCTGCACGTTCTCTGCCTCTTTCAGTCTGAATGGCTCCTTGCTTTCTTTGACATTCTTTACAATTATTATTTTCTCTACATGCACATTTTACAGCAGTTTACTCACCCCCCGAGTGATCATTCCCTTACTAGCATTTTTCCAATTCGCATCCTCTTCCGCTTCGTTCATTCCATCAAGCACCCTTTTTCATATTTCCCGTTTAACGCCAACTGTTCTGTGGCGTTTCAAAAGAGTTTTTTCGCTCTGTTCCCAGAAACTTCCACATCCCTTTTCCCCATCTCCACATTCGCTTTCCATTTATTCTGCTTAGCTAATATTTTTCACCCAGCACGCATACTTCCTCTTTTTGTGGTTCTTCTACTTGGTTGAACTGGATGACCTCCTAGGTACTTTCTCACTCTGTGATCCTGTGATTCTACTTTTTCCCTCCAATTCTTTCAGTTCTTTCCTTTTCTTCCATACCCATTTTTCCAAAGATCCATTCCTGACAGTACCAAATAATGGTTTGTTTACATCCAGAATCTCTCATCACTCTTGTATCTTTCTGTAATTCCTTCAGCCTTTCATAATAAACTAATTTCAGTTCATTCCTTTGCCATTTGTATGCATGAACAGACTTCAAACCAATATTCAAAACAAACAGATGCTCCTGTAAACACCAGACACAATTCTCATTCATTCTTGTGTGTCTGAATGGCCCAGCTATTTTTCTGTATTGGCTTACCTAGTTCCCACCCATCTGTTCATGCCATCTAGCAGAATAACTTTTTTTCTAAATCACAGTCATTCAGAATGTTGCACAATTTCCCCCAAAAGTCATCCCTGCTTTTGTTCTTTACCACTATACCCTGGAGCATAACTTGCAACTATTGTCAACCTATTAGTTCTTACTTTCATATACATCCATATCAATCAAGGTAACAAACATTCTTTAGCCCTTGCATTCATAAGTAAAATTCCACCTTCATGCATGTGTTCATCAGTCTGCTCCACAAGATCAGGCCATCCTAATTCTGATTATGTTCTTCCCCTTTCTCTTACTTTCAGAAATACACAGCATATCTATCCATCTTTCATCAATCAATCAATCAATCAATCATCTATCTTCCATCATCATCAATAGATGGGCTTGATCTCCACTCCATCATGGTCTTGGTCAACCAAGCCTTTCACATCATGCTTTTTAATAAGATAAAGAATAATGTAGGTAACTAGCTTTTGTGGTACCCATATCACATGCAGCATTCTCTGCTCACTGTAAGGACAAATACTGGTCAGCTTGGGCTCGTAACCTACAAGTACAATCAAAGTCCAGTTTTATGCTAAGCATGCTCACACTATTTTATGCAAACTAGGATCTCTTACCCAGAGATTGCTTTGCAAGCCAATCTACCACATCTGCCAATTAAGTGACACATGCAGTGTGCATTCAGGATAGATTAGCTCTTTTTCTTGTAAGCCACTTAATTTTAAAACTAGGGTATAAATAATTGGATCATTGCATTTAGGAAGTTGTGAGGCCATACAGGAACAGGTGACATTCCTACTGATTGATTCAAGGTGTACCTTCTTCTTAAGAAGACTTCCTACCCTTCATGCATTTTTGTGTGTTAAACTATGCCCTAGATTCAAACTAGGGATCTCCAGTAGGCAAAACAGTTTTTGCAAGAAAGGTTTAGAAGAAAAAAATTATGTTGAAAACAGTGAGTAGCTCGTCCAGAAAATGCTGCCAGCCTTCTATTAACCAACAATAGTATCAGTAATGAAAAACAGCTGCAGCAAAATGGCACCACAGCCATATGGTAAAATTAAAAAGCGGTCTCCATACCTGCTAGGTTGATTTTTTTAAAATGCATATATGTAATTATAAAGAGTCAACCAAGTTTCTTCAGTCAGTTATCTTGTTGCCTGCTGTTGGCTCCTGACTCAAGTACAGTCTCTATACAAAGAAGTCCTTAATTGCATAATTCCCCTGATAATTGTAATTCATTGTGTTCCTAATTAGTTTTCAGAGACCAGTTATCCATGTCTTTCTTTGGATTATTGCAGCAGCATAAGTTTCCCACCTGAATGTTTAGTTCTGACTACAACATCTCCTTTGAATACAAGCCGGAAATACAAGCTTAAATTATCTCTATTTTTTATCTGGCATGAAACTCAAGGCAATATTCATGAGGTTCCTCAGTGGATTGTTTCCTAGGTTCTGGACAGACCAGGCTTAATTTCTTTCAGTAGGGTCACTCCATCCTATGCTTTTAGACCCTGGGTGTGTTCAAACATTGCACTAAATGAGAATATGGTTGGGTTGGGTTGGTTTAGTTTAATGTATTGTGTGACACCAGCTCAGCAAAGGATGGTTTATGGCATTATAACTCCTTCAGTAGAAAAAAATTAAATAAGAGGAAACATTTGTGCAAAATGTTTTGAAAGTTTTACACACCACTAGTAGGAAGTTGGCATGTTACTAAGCAAAGCCCAAGCCTCTAGCATCATACTTACTTTCAGCAATGACAATGGATATCACAAAAGTCCACTAGGGTGCTAGAGAACATCCCAGGAACTAGCTCACTGTCTTGAAAATGTACTTTGTGACTGGCCAGGCCCAACATGGCAGACTTTTTCTGAATAGGCAAGTGTCACATGGAAGTCATTTTATAAAAGTGCTGTCAAAATTCTAAAAGTGCCCTCCACACAAAAAGATTGCTATCCCTGCTTTATCATTTAGTGCATTGTGAAGCCCGCCAATGATTTTTAGTCAATAAGCCATGTGTAAACAAACCATGCTTAGCATGGGGTGAACCAGGTCAGTGCCCTAACAAGTACTGGTTACTAATTATACTTTAAATGTATTTTCCACAGTTTACAAAGACCTAATAGGCTAGTTCTATATAGTTATAGCTAACAACATAATCCTAGACATGATTTACTCTGAAGTAAATCTTGTTGAATTCAGTGGGGCAGACTTGTTCGAATTTTTCACTTATTAAGTCCCGTATTGATTTACTTTGGGTGATGATTATCAATGACTACCAAATTAAATTATTCTTCCAGCAAATTTCACAGAACCCCTTTATAATTCTCTCCTTCTCTTGCCCCTTTCCTTTCTTTTCCTTTCCTTCCCCCTCCCTCTTTTCCTTTTTTCCATGGCTCTGTTTTCAATCTTGGCTTATCACTATCATATTTCATGCCTGATGCTTCTGGAGGGAAAATTCAATATTGAAGAACACAGTAATCCTGGGCTTTCCTTCATTTCTGTCCTTTATGTCCTAGGGCTGTCCCATCTCAATGGCCAGTTTCGATTGTGTTGCATTTGGCAATTGCTAGTTGCTACCAGCCTGTCTAATCCTTTTTGTGGCTCCTTATCACTTATTCTTGTCATTTGCTCCCCCCACCCCCACCTCCACTGCTGCCTTTAATTTTGTCCGTTTTGCCTTCACAAGTTACTAGGGTGAATTTGGCCTCCTTTAAGAGGCTTGCTGCTTTCCTTCACGCTCTTTCATTCAGGTTTCTGGTCAGAAACACAAAGACATGACCAGAGGTTAGCATCACATCTTGACAGTTAGCATTGCATTTTTCTCATCAACAAGAGAGAAAATCACCATTTTCCAATAAAAGGCTATGCCCCTTGAAGATTGCCATTATTGATAAGGCAGAATAGAAAATGAACCTCTAAATTGGTCATACTAAATGAATCACTATCTTCTGAAACTTTTCTTCCATAATGCTAATCTCATCCCCCACCCTCCGTGTTAATCTCCTGACTTAAACTGACTTGAATCTCATAAGAACAGTGTAGAACAAAATGAATAAATTCCCCAGGGGGGAAAGAACTAACCACAACATTATCTATTTAAGATAATAGAAGAACTGAAAGAGCATTGTTGGCATCCTTGCATGAAATGTAGTAATGTTTGAAATATAGCACTCTAAGAAAGCTGAAATATTGTCATAACAAGAAATGCAAATATATCATAGGCATGCTGATTGCATAAAATCAGTGAATTCTCATTATGTGAATGTGCCTTGAAAAAATTGCTAATTCTAAATGGGTGCTAGCTTTGCTTTACTGAATTTGTAAAGTAACCTAAAACCATGCTTAAAAGGTAGAATTTGACTTCACAGATTTGACCTTGGGCCCAATTTACAGTAATGATGGGGCAATATCTTGTGGTGTCATCTGGATTACTTTGAGTTTGTGGAGTCTAGAAAAGTATATAGAGTTCTCTGGGGCTGCGTTCATTCTCTCTGGGCAACCGGGGTGTGTGGATTCAGGAGGTGATAATGCCCTCTTTGGTGGAGGAGGTACGCTATATGACTTGAACATGATGGCGTTGTGCATACTCCTTTTTTAATAGTTAATTTTGTTAAGAATTACAATTACAAAAATAAAAACTAATACAAACTGAAAAAAGAAAAGAATAAAAAAAATAGTATAGAAAAGAAAAGAAAAAATAAGAACATAGTAAAGAAAAAGAACTATATAAAGAAATTACTTCCCCTTCATCACAAGTATAAACAATTTTAGTAAATTATCACCTTCTCTTAAAATACAACAAATGGTCTCTTCTTCCCATATTCCATCTCTTATCTATAAACAAATCCTTAAAGACTCACCATTTCAGTCCTGATCAGCAAAAGTCCATTAAGTGTTACCAGAGATAACAATGTATCTATTTTAACCTTAATCAAATAAACCAACTTTACATTCCTTCCTTTTATTTTTAAGAATCTTAATCTTTGTTCCCTTCAAATAATGTCCTAGAACTTGATTTCTTTTCATTTTTTGTCTCTTCTCACAAAATTCTTCCAAGTTTTGACAAGCCTCTTTTGTAAATCCAATATAGGAAAATTATCTAGGTCACTCTCTTGGTTTATTATTTGTATATCCCTTTTAATCATTAAGACATCAGCTGCTTTCTTTGTACGTCCGTGTAGCATCCTTTTCCATATAATTCTTGCAGTTGTCATTTTTAAATCCACTTTCACATCAGTCTCAATCTTGTCAGGTAAAACTTGTTCCTCTTTCATAACATCTTTTAAACACAATCTCTCTATAGAGGCAGACACTCTTAAAATTAACTTCTGGGTCCATTGTTCAAAAATATCCTTCATCATGTCCAATATTAAAATATTTTGTTTCATTCTGTATTAGTAAGCCAAATTTAAGTATTATTCTCCTTTAATTGTAACCTTTAGTTCCTTCTGGTTCCCTCTAGTGTCCAACCTTCAAAGTCTCATCCTATCATTTCTTTTTTAAGAGAATTTGAAACAAAAGCATTTCCACAGGAAGGACTCTTGTAATTAATTCCAAAATCTTATTTCAAATCCATCTGGACCCTCAGTCTGTTTGTAGCATCTCTTGATCATCTTAGATAACTTCTGCCCAGTCTCTGATTTTCCCTTTTGGGGGAAGATTTTGGAGGTGGTAGGGCTTATAATTCGGAGGATTCTTGATTATCTGCCCCTTAGTCAGGATTCAGACCTGAATATGAGACTGATACTGGTAGATGACCTTTGCTGGGATCTGTATGGAGAGAAGGGATCCTTCATGATTTTATTTGACCTTTCAGCAGTGTTTGATTCAAACAATCCTGTTGATTCCAACAATGAGGGTTGGAAGTCAGGGCATCATTTTATGGTGGTTCTGTTCCATTCTGAATTGGTGGTTCCAGTTGGTGGTAATTATGAGTGAGTTATCAAGCCTGTAGTTGCTCCAGTATGGGGTAAAACAAGGCTCAGCATTCTCACCAGTGTTATTCAACATCTACATTGGTTTGGGGTGAGGTGTCATCAATATTCTAATGATATTCAATTATATATTGCCATCACAGGCCAAACTGGAGGTGCAGTGCATGCTCAAAGGTTCTGAACAGTTCTTTTCAATCAACAGGAAATATCAACCAAACTTTATGGAGGAGAATATGAGACACAACTGGTAGAAGAATTTGAGAACTTGAATTATTACTTCAAATTTTGAGACTTCTCTTTCTGTTCTCAGCATAAGAAATTATCAAAGTTCTTGTGATGCCACAAAATCAGAATAGGGGTGAACAAGAGATCTGAAACAGAAGCATCAGTGCAAACAATGCATTCACTTTGAGCAGTTAGAGCAGTCAGATCATTTGTAAAGCTCATGTGCCAGCTTCAAATTTTTCCCCAGTTGTTTCTGCATGTACATGCATGCACAGCTACTTCACTTTGCTGGTTGTCCCAGCAGAAGTGTGGTCTATGTTCATGTGCAATGAGAATTGGAGACAAAAACTGGAGCAACATGAGCCTTACAAAGGATGTTACAGTTCATCCATTCACTTTTACTTTCAGATCACTGAGACACATTCACCTTCCACCTTCTTTAGGTTCTACCTAGTCCAGAGACTAGATAAGTGCAGCCACGGCTTGGTGCACACATAGCCTTGATCAGTAGGGGAGGAATTAATTAGAAGATACACTCACACACTTCCATCAGAGATACAGTTCAGGACCTTAGGCAGTAATGAAATGCTCAAGGGAGCACA
This sequence comes from Candoia aspera, assembly GCF_035149785.1. Taxonomy (NCBI): domain Eukaryota; kingdom Metazoa; phylum Chordata; class Lepidosauria; order Squamata; family Candoiidae; genus Candoia; species Candoia aspera. The sequence continues at coordinate 161,067,210 of NC_086153.1, read as the reverse complement.
CAGTCTCTCTTAACCTACAGTAGCTTTATGACAATTCCTTAAGCATTACACATACACAGAGAGAGATGCAGGCACATACTCATTTGCTCTGTTACAGAACTGGCCAGGTGATGCATGAGGTTGTGGAAGACAGGAATGCTTGGCATAAGTTGATGGCAGTGTGCCCAAATAAAGGTTTTCTCACAGAAACCTGCACAGCTCTGCCTTTTATCCTTTGCCAGCATTTCATCATGTCACCTCAGCTGTCCTTCTGTTGGCAATTAGGTTACCGAGTCAAACATGACTTGCTGCATGGTGGTTAACATTTTTATCTCTGGTTGCTGTCATCCAGTTCTTGTCTGATTTCAAAGTTAACATTCTTATCTCAGCTAGTGTGCTTGCTTGGCCACATATTTCCATAGGGTCAAATTTGGGGCATTCTACTCCATCTGCTTCTCCCAACATTTTAGTTCTTGTAACAAGGTAGGATGTGAATACTTTAACTTTTTAAATAGAGTTATTTTGTTCATTTTGCAAAACACCTCCTTCAAATGCTTTGCACTCCGTTAGAAAATAGTTGAGCTGCTAACAGTGTTATTCTCTGTATATAGATTGTAATACTACGTATATGAATAGGTCTTGGCTTCACTTTATATAATTATGTAACTTGCTTAAGACTAGTCCAGCACTCAATTTCTTTTAAATTATACAGAGGTGAAGAAGACTTTCCCCCATTCTGGAATAGCAAAAAACACTGGGAAATATTTGGCTGTAATTTTCCGAGCATCTTTCAGTGAGAAATGCTAGCTTGTTTTTAAAAGGTTAAAACAAGATTAAAAAGAGTGTTTTAAAAATGTTTACTGTTTGCAAAATAGTCCCATAGTACCTTTAAATACATACAGTAATTAAAAATAAACCAATTTTGTTTGATAGAAACCCTTAATCACATTCCAGGTGTCCATAAAGTACTGTGAAATCTGAATGCTGATTCAAACAAAGTATCTTTTTCTCCACTGAAAAACATCTGGATATGAATACATGTTGAAAGATAACAGATGAAGGCCATATCAATATGGATTCCATAAAATAGATAACACAAGCAGGAATGGGTGGAAGACTAATCTGTTCAAGAATCATACTGCCAAAACATGGGCAAACATACAACCAATGACATTTTCCCCTAACACTTCCTACTGCATCAGAATCACTGTAAATATTTTGTCGGTAACACTCCTCTTAGCTTGTACTATCCAGAACAAGATGAATTTCTAAATCAAGTTCTCTAAAACACATAGTTACGGCAACAAGCAGAGGAGCTTCAATGAGTGGTTGCTCTGGATCTGGTCAAGTTCTCACTGCAGACCCCCAAACACCACTGCTTGAACGAAATTCTTCCACTTGTGGTCCTATAGTCCCTAGAGCTTCCAGTCTCCTCGTCTGCCGGGCTAAGTCATCAGAGGGAAGAGGAGCATCTAGCCGGTCAAATTCATGAAGATGGAAACGAGTTGCCAGTTGGTTCACCATTCTTTTGAGGGCAAGGAAGGCAGTAATAACTTGGAAGACAAGAAACACTACAAAAATAATGTTTACTGCTCGTTCCAAAGGTTGAATCTTTAACCCTTCATTTAAAAGTAGGAAAAGAATTAAGGGCACTTGCAAAAGGAGACTCAGGAGCCAAAACCCAGCTAGTTCAGGAACCTATAAAGAGGGGGGGGGGGGAAGGAATCAGTACATTATATCATCCTATCAACATGACAATTCATACAGAGCACAGAAAATCTATTGCTCTGGCTTTCTACACCAGTGTCCAAGATATAAAGATAGAAATTCAAGAGTCTCAATTATTTCAGTGGACAGTTTTTCAGTGCTATAGTACAAGAATCAGATTTCGTGTTTTTTCCTCTGCAGAAAAAGCTTTTTCCATTCTTGTTGTTATGACTTGAAGACAATTCTGTCAGTGAAATGAAGCATCGTTCCTAGACTTTTCAGGCAGACATCTCAGCCAGCCATCATTCTCTATATAGTTTCAATGACAGGGGAAGAAAACACAAACAGGATGGAAGGCGGATAGGGGAAGAGTCAGAAGAGATACAAGTTGCTTGTTTGTCTCATTTCAAGAGCAAGTATTGCATCTTAGCTACCCTCAAGAGCTGCAGATGGAAAATGCTATCAATCACTTTCTTTAAGGTCTTGCTCCCTGTCAGGGGCTTTGATTTGAAATAGCAGGCTCTGGACAAGTAGCATCTTGGGAGCTAGGAGGAAGCAGAATTTAGCAAAAGCCAGGACAAAGAGACTTAGAGGGGAGAAAGATAATAAATAGCTATACACTAATTTTACATATGAAGGCCACAGCTGAATACAAACTGTTAAGACCTTGGATCAACACATTGAATTACCTTCTATGTAACCTGTAAAACCTAGCATGATTCTTTTCATTTACCAGGAAAATACATTCTGCACATGGGCAGATTAAGACCATATTTAATTAAACTTTATGCTGGACAACACAATTTTAGACGGCTATTGAAATTACAGGCAGAATGCTGGACTAATGGAACACAGTGCATTTTTACAAATGTGGAGTCCTTGGTGCTCTCAGAGCCTTGTTGTTTTCTTGCAGACATTTCACTGCCAGACTAGGCAACATCTTCAGTGCAAAGAGGGAGTGGGCCTTGCTCTCAGTTTATATACTGTGGCTTGCCCTGCTTATGTTGGTGGGGGTGTTGTTCTCTCCTTAGGAGTTTTTTGATTGGGCTGTTTGCTGCTTGGCTGACTGACTGAGTTCCTTGATTAGGGTGTATTGTGCTGTTGGATTGTTGATCTGGTGTTAATCCTAGTGCTGATTTTTGCATATTTGGGTGTTGGTTGCTGGCAAGGGAGTGTACTGGTCTTTTGGCTTTTCTATTGTCTCTTTTGAATGGCATGTAAATGTTGTTTACCTCTATGAGTCTGCTGCTTGGTCTGAGTGCCAGGCTTCCAGGAATTCTCTGGCGTTTTTGGATTAGGATGCTCACAGTTTCCCAGTTGAAACTATGGTTGAGTCTGTCCATGTGTTGTGAGATTAAGAAGTCCTCATCGTGTCTTCTGACTGCTAGTGGGTGTTTGTGGATGCGCTCTGCTAGTCTTCTGCCTGTCTGTCCTACGTAGTGGCTGCTACAGTCTTTGCACTGTATGTTGTAAATAACTCCTGTTTTTTCTTCTTGGGCTATTGGGTCTTTTGGGTTGCTTAATATGTTTTGAAGAGTTTTAGTTGGTTTATGTGCTACAGTGATGCCATGCAGTTTTAGCAGTCTGTTGGTAGTTTCTGAGATGTTTCTGATGTATCGTAGTGTTATCCTTTTCATAGTTTCTATTGGTTGGGTTGTAGTAGGTTGGGTGGTGAGGCACTTTTTGATAAGTTGAGTGGGTATCCATTTTGTTGGAAGATGCTGTACAGATTGCAGAAATGTCTGCAAGAAAACAACAAGGCTCAGAGAGCACCAAGGACTCCACAGTTCAACCCTGAGCTACAAATATTCACTTCGATGTTTACAAATGTTTAATAAGAACCAAGTCACACTGAGTTCAGTGCAGCCCCCATCTAAATCTGTGTTACACAGCAAAGCAACACAACCACAAGTCCAGCATTGTATATAGTCCCCTGAAAGACTTTCAAAGTTGTTAATAAATTGTGATTTTTAATGTGACTGAAAAAGAAAAAATATTAAATAGAGGAAAACTTTATCAACTAAATTTAATTTTAATTAATGTTATATGTAAATGAAATCAAATTCCATGACTCTCAGCATGCCCTCAAACACCAAGTGTTGTCTTTGCTCCCAAAAATGCTGCTGATGTTTGTTTTACAGATACACACACACCCACACAGGCTAGAAACCAGGAGATCGTGAGTTCTAGCCTTGCCTCAGACAAAGCTAGCTGGGTGACTTTGGGCCAGTCACTTTCTCTCAGCCCTAGGAAGGAGGCAAGGGCAAACCACTTCCAAAAAACCTTGCCAAGAAAACTACACGGACTTGAACAGGCAGTCTCCAAGAATTGGACACGATTGAATGGTGTGTGTATATATGTATGTATCTATGTATGTATGTGTATACACACACACACACACACACGTACACATACATACATACATGAAAAGGTGAAAGGTCCCCTGTGCAAGCACCGAGTCATGTCTGACCCTTTGGGGGGATGCCGCTTTTGTGATGTTTTCTTGGCAGACTATAGCAGGGTGGTTTGCCATTGTCTTCCCTGGTCATCACCTTCCCCAGCAAGCTGGGTACTCATTTCACCAACCTCGGGAGGATGGAAGGCTGAGTCGACCTGAGCCGGCTACCTGAGAATCCAGCTTCCGGTGGGATTGAACTTGGGTCGTGGAGTTTTGGTTGCAATACTGCTGCCTACCACTCTGCGCCACACAAGGCTCTACATACATACATACACTCTCTAAATAATTTTCATTTTAGTTCCATGTTAATTTTTAAACATTTCACTTTTAAACATTACAAATACTGTTTCAGTATATTATTAACTCTTAATGTATTTCAAGAATTCAGAGGACTTTGTTCTTATTTAAGTAAGCCGCACCACAGCTGTGAAATTAGGAACAATAGTAAACGCGTATATTGAAAGAGCCAACAGAACTTGTCAAGCTTTGAGTCTGTTACTACAGAAAAAGTATGAAATAGATACAGGAAATATACAATTTTTCTTTATGTTTGATATTTCTGTTCTCAAGGAAATCAGCATGATTTGAATGTTTAAAAAAGGATCAAGAAGAGATGGAAAAAATTATATGCAAGTTAGCTTAAATCCATTATGTCTCCCTATCATAGAATTCATATTCTTGGAAGTCAGATGGTACATAAATTTAATATATAAATAAATATTTTATAGGTATCAACAAGAATGATGCGGTGGCGCTGCGGGTTAAACCGCTGAGCTGCTGAGCTTGCCGATCGGAAGGTCGGCGGTTCGAATCCACGTGACGGGGTGAGCTCCCGTTGCTAGTCCCAGCTCCTGCCAACCTAGCAGTTCGAAAACATGCCAATGTGAGTAGATTAATAGGTACCACTTCGGCAGGCAGGTAATGGCATTCCGTATAGTCATGCCAGCCACATGACTACAGAAGTGTCTGCGGACAAACGCCGGCTCTTCGGCTTTGAAATGGAGATGAGCACCGCTCCCTAGAGTCGGACACGACTGGACTTAATGTCAAGGGAAACCTTTACCTTTACCTTTACCTATCAACAAGAATATAGAGAGGAATGTTCAAATATCCTCTGACGAAGTCCCTCATTAAATTAATTCACTATGAGGTAAGAGGACCACAGCTCCCACAGACCGGTAACTGGCTAAAGAAAAGGAAACAGTAAAGGTAAATGGATCATTTTTGAACTGGTGACAGAGTCAGAATGAATGCTGAGATTGATTTTTTAAAAGTTGTTTACATATGGTGTGGAATTAGAGTAGTTTGCATCACTTGTTGAGATGGGCAGCTATAGAAAATAAATAAATAAATATTAAGCATTTGCCGCTTATAGTAAACTTTTAGGATAATTTAAAAAAAGGGAATTTCTCCAAACTGTGGGAATGGGTCTTTAAATAGCAAATGTGGTGTAAGCAGTTGAAGGTGATGCACACTGGCTCAAAAAATCGAATGGCTCATACATCTAATGGGATCTGAGCTGGCAGTGACTGATCAGGAAAGGGATAGATAGTTCAGTGACAAGGACAATACAATGTGTGGATACTGTTTAAAAAAAAGGCAAATTCAGCCCTATCTTAAGGGCTTTCAAACTCTCTAAAAGACTTTACAGTGGGTTGGTACCTCAGACAGTGGTCATCTACTGTACCTCTGACTCTGTCTCTTCACTTAGATGACAGAGTGGAGCTGGCAGACCTCCCTTGCCTAATGGACCCACAGACAAGTCTGTTTGGGCCACTTAAGATGGTCAACTAATTACATTTAAATTAATTTACATTAAATTAACATGCAGAATAATTTGGGACTGCTAAAAGGAGTTACTTCTTTGCATAATGCATAGTCAAACTGTAGAAGTTTCTCCTTGGGCAAATTCATAGAGGATTGATCTACCGATGGCTATGCATACCTTAAACCTGAACCATCAGCAAGCAACAGAGGAAGAAAGCTGTTACCTTTCTGCTTGAGCGATGATATGGAAGGGTAATGATGGTGTGTGATGATGTCATCATGTGACATCACAGTTTGCTAGAAACTGCTGCCTTCCTGTCCACATTTGTGAGCTTCCCGAACACACAAACACTGCAAATCAAGCCCAGCCTGATGTTCATATGAGCACATAATTTTCTTGACAACAGAAATGGTTTGCCATTGCCTTCTTCCAGGAAGTTTTTCCAACTTCCTAGCTAGCCTACAGCTTTTTAATAGCTTGGTGGTCTCTCATCTAAGTTAATCAGGAATGGTGTGCTTACTTTCTTTTTCAGATCAACCAAGGTCAGCTAAGTGCTACTACACCTGGCTGAATTAAAAACAAATTAGATTCAAAGTTGGTCCTGAATTCGAACTATAAATTTTCCAATGTTTTGTCTGTTTCAAAGCACTGTATCCATTTGCTTAGAAAGGTGATTAAGTATGTGAAGCAAACTTACCTTCTCCTGCAAATTTCCCATGTATCCAAGGTACAGACGTATAACCTCAATTAAAGATGTTAATATAATGCTTGTCACAAGGATGAATTTGTAGTAATCTGGTAAGACTGAATACTAGAATTGAGAGGAGAATGGAAAATAAATATTCCGCTTGTACAAATTAATTTTATGTGTGAAGTTGTCTTTTGGTAAACCAAATCTCATTGAGAAGACAAACTTATTTTCTGCAAACTTACCTACTTCTCAATCCATCTGCATCAAATGTATCACTCAGACTATTCTCCGTGGAAATCATTTTGCATAATTACAGGGGTGTGGTAAAAGGCAATAACCGATCTCTCTTGCAGAAGGTGTCAGAAAACAAGAATCACAAAACTCAAAATGGTGGTGCATCTATTGTCTTCAGATCTTACCTTCAGCTGCAACATGGCAATACTGCTTGCCCACCAGAAAGGGAAGAACCAGAGGTTGAAATACAGGGACATCTGTAACGGCAAACTGGAGACTATTTCATTATCTGAAGAGACAAAGAGAGGAAAGCAGCCATGAGGAACCTGAGCGGTACTGCATATTCTGCTGTCAGGGACAGCTACTCTCTAGACCTCAGTGACCTCAACACACGTCTACAGGCTCGCACTGGAACAGTGGCTTCTAAGGAACTGCCATTCTGTATGTCACACCGACATGTTTTTGAAACTAACTGCGTTGGCCTGTGGAGCTGAAAGGGAGAATGGTCTGCATTTGCCCTCTGGTTGTACGATGTGCCCCAAATGGTAACAATTTTCCGTAAGATGTAGCTTTTCTAGACTAAATACTGTCATTATCCTTAGTTCTCATCCGGGGCTGCAGCACAGAGGTTATCGTCTGCTTTGCACGCTGAGGGTACCACGACTCCAGCTGGTCCCTCTGGCAATAGTGTCGTGTTAAGAGACAAAATGATGGCTGAAAGCGAAGAGGAACTGAGGAGCCTTATGATCAAGGTGAAAGAAGAAAGTGCAAAAGCTGGCTTTCAGCTAAACCTCAAAAAAACCAAGATTATGGCAACCAGCTTGATTGATAACTGGCAAATAGAGGGAGAAAATGTAGAAGCAGTGAAAGATTTTGTATTTCTAGGTGCGAAGATTACTGCAGATGCTGACTGCAGTCAGGAAATCAGAAGACGTTTAATCCTTGGGAGAAGAGCAATGACAAACCTCGATAAAATACTTAAGAGCAGAGACATCACACTGACAACAAAGGTCCGCATAGTTAAAGCAATGGTGTTCCCCGTAGTAACACATGGCTGTGAGAGCTGGACCATAAGGAAGGCTGAGAGAAGGAAGATAGATGCTTTGGAACTGTGGTGTTGGAGGAAAATTCTGAGAGTGCCTTGGACTGCAAGAAGATCAAACCAGTCCATCCTCCAGGAAATAAAGCCAGACTGCTCACTTGAGGGAATGGTATTAAAGGCAAAACTGAAATACTTTGGCCACATAATGAGAAGACAGGACACCCTGGAGAAGATGCTGATGCTAGGGAGAGTGGAAGGCAAAGGAAGAGGGGCCGACCAAGGGCAACGTGGATGGATGATATTCTAGAGGTGACGGACTCGTCCCTGGGGGAGCTGGGGGTGTTGACGACCGACAGGAAGCTCTGGCGTGGGCTGGCCCACGAAGTCACGAAGAGTCGGAAGCGACTAAACGAATAAACAACAAGAGAAAAAAAGGAACGTTTGAATATTTTGTATACTTTAAAGGATTGGGTTTGAAGGGTGGGGTGGTTTGGAACAAGGAGTAGCCTTCCGAGTTCTCCAGAGCCCAAACGCTCCAAGATGCATCGCCATCCTTGAAACCCCGATCACCGTCTCGCGATCCCTCCACGTTCTGCCAGGAAGTCTGGCAGCAGCTCCGCAGCAGCCACCGCGTGGATGGCGACGGTGCTGACGCCGCCATCTTTGTAGCTGGCACAACGCCGACGCCACTCCCTCACCCGGAATGTGGTTGGCGTCGCCTCTGTTCTCAGGTCCCGTGCGGTTGTTGTCCGTAAAAACAGTTCGGCTGAAAGAATTCAGCCGCCTTCTCACCGGCTCCGGCAAAGACATGGGGCGATGCGATCGGCCGCCCGAGAGCCGTTGCTAGGGCAATGGGGTGTGGCTGAAATTCTTGACGCAGCGTAAGCACAAGCCCTGTCGCCCGGGGGAATTGCCGCGCGTTCACAACTTCCGGTTCCGATGCTTTGACCAACACCGGGCAAGAGGGAGGGTCCACACTTGGCGTTCCATTCGGGGCTGCCTTGCTTTTTACAGAGGAAGGAAGGAGGATGGTGCCTAGTGTGTTTTCTGGGTGAGGCGTCTCCCTCCCTGGTTTTGCTTGCAAAAAAAAACTGGGAGCGGGAACGGAAAGAAGAAATAGAAGGCTGGCAGGCATTCCTTTGGTTCGCTTCATTTGCAAAGAAGCGCTATGAAGTGTCTGGGCTGCCCTGACGACGCTGCGGACTGACAGCGCTCAGCAACCATTTCGTTCTGTTAAAGATTAAAGAGAAGTTGCAATTCTCCTTAGTGCAGGCAAAGAGAAAAGTGGCCCATAAACAGGACATTGGAAGCAAAATTCCTAACAGCACCGTTTGCAGTTAAGAGTTGGCTAAGTAAAGTCCACTGAACCTCACTACCAAGGGACTGCATAAAAGAATTGCAGCCAAAGTCGCATTTGACGCCTGAGTTTCAGCAGGGCGGTTTGTTTCTTAAACAGTTTGCATTGGCTCAAGCCTCTTAAGGCAAATAGCGAATTCTCTCGGAATTGTTCAGCAATAATTTTAACACCAGAGAACTGCTGTGAGCGTCCTGCCGAGGTAGGAACACAGCCTTCCGTCATTCCAGTACTAAACGAACAAATCTCCTTTGAGTGGAGCTTGACTCCTGGTGACTTCATGGATGCGTCCTTGTATTTGTCTTGGCAATGGAATAGAAATGATTTGCCATTGCCGCCTTCTGGGATGTTTAACTAGGTACAAAATGCTGCAAAAACACAGCTCTGAATGATAATCTCTCAGTGGTATATCAGATAGAGACAGTAGTTTGCTCCATTTGGACCTAAGGGATAAATGGGATGAATTTTCCTAGCACGGGGGCAGCTCCTGCGCATGCAGTTCCGCCCAGTGATCTGGTATATTGCCAGTTAGTGCACCTGTAAGAAAGGAATAGAAGCAGCACTCTTTCTGAGTTGTAGGCATTCATGACATGTTGTTAACCCACATTCTATGGCTGTAACATGTAATACCTAGGAGCTAGATAAAAGGTGGTGTTCTAAAGGAGTTGTTATTTAAGGATTCTAAAATACTGTTATAAAAAGAGCCAAAAGGCCACTGCATGGAAAACTCACATTCTAGAGCAGTGTCTCTCAACCTTGGCAACTTGAAGATGTGTGGACTTCAACTTCCAGAGTTCTCCAGACAGCCACACAACTTACGGTTGCCAAGGCTGAAAAACACTGTCCTAGAGTACAGAAGCATTTTCCCACTCATTTTGCTCAGCAGCAAGTCTAGATAGGTCTGCCCCTTTATACTGGAAATAATATGTAGCCATCATAATTAGTAGCCCTTGGTAGCTTTATACTTCATGATTATGAATATGATTTCTTTGGCTTTGCTAATGTCCTTGCACTTCTCCCAGCTAACTAAATAAACACACATGAAAACAAAAATAAGCATCAATAATGCTTAAAATCACATCTGGCAAACTAAAGCCGGCTTTGCAAGGCAAGGGCATTGCAGAACACCTACCCCTGCAATAGATGGTGCAAATGCTATCCAGTATAGGCAGGGAGTGTTTCAAGTTTGTTTGGTCTCTTTATTACATGCATGTGCAGTGTGCAAACTGAATATTTATTTGACTTTATTTTTTTGCAAGCTGCATTCTTCAGGTTCCTATTCAGCTATTTGGTGTGCATATAACATGCCATGGAGAAAATAAAAAAATTAAATGCACCTTTCAATATTTATATAGATCAGGATCATAAGCTTCCAATTTTTATGATAGACTAATCGTAAATTTTTCTATTTTATTCTTTATTTTAGAAGTTTACAAAATATAAACAGAATACCAAAATACCACAGTAGCAAAATTAAACTAAGTAATCCAAGAAATAAGAGTAAAAAATTAAAAATTAAAGGGAGAAAAAGGACTCCCCCCCCCAAAAAAAAACCCTAGCAAAATATACCATATTAAATACAAAAGGGATTAGAATTAGGGTTGAAACTAAAGATCTAACAAATATGTTAAGCCTATAAATAGTCACTGGTTTACAAAAAAATCCATATAATACTGTATTAGAATTGGGTAAAAAGGAAAAATTGCCTAATGATACCACTATATTACAGCATTATAAAATATAAAATCAATGCTAAAAAATACTGTTTCATTCTTTGATCAGTAGAAAAGATTGCCTTTTCCAAAACAGATGAATTGCCCATTTCCAAAAGCCAGTCCTTAAGTCTGGAATGATAGCACTTTTCCAATATTTCAATATAATTCATTTTGCTACCCCTCATGCATAGTACAATCATAATATCCCATAACAGTCAGGTTCCAGAGTTTTGGTATAAAATTCAGCATCACATTACTTCTCTTTAATGTTGAGTGATTTCCCCATAAATCTACTTATGTACATTAAAATACTATTCCAAAATGATACCAAAAATTCAGAGGACCAAATCATATGGGTCAATAATCCCTCAAGTTTTCTCTAACAGAGAAAAATGTGGTATCATCCTTTCAAGTACATTCTTTGGGGAGTCCAATATACTCTAAATATAATTTTTTTGATGAATTAGCTTTACTCTAAACTTAATTGTAAGTTTCTATTATCAATAGTTCATTGTTGAATATTATGGTTACGGGCAAATAAAATGCAAATCTCCATAACTTTGCACTTTTGGCTTTAAGATGGGGAGGTACTATAAATGCTTAGTCTGTTGAATTGCTATTATTTTTCTCATGTATACATTCTGCGAATAAAACAAACATCTATTCTTGGTTTTTATAACACAAGAATATTGATTTTTTTAAAAAAAATCTGCATTTGTTCAGCTATATTAGTAGGCACTGGCTGTGCTCCCAGATTTATGTCCTATGGGTATTTGGCAGCAGCAGAGAGCCATAAATGTTAGATCCACTGTAACTTAACCAAATCATATACAAATCTTTTGGCAGTTCTTATGTTTGCCATTCTAGAAATACAAGCATCCACTTAAGTGTAGCCAAGTAAACAATGGTTTAATGTTTCACCAGAATCTACCACAAGATAACTTAATTTTTTGTTCAGAAGAGAACTAGCATTACCATTGGGCAGCTGATAATTCTGTTCACAGTGGTTTTATGATTCTAAGAGAGATTGAGAACCAGTGGCTGGAGCTGCAACTGGAAAGGAAGACTATGATGAAGCAGGTTCTGGATTTAATTCATTAAAGCATGTAGCTTGTGTGAGTAAGTTATACAGGTAGTTTCCGTTTAGTGACCACATTTGGGACCGGCAACTCAGAGGTTAAGCAAAGTGGTTGCTAAGTGAAACCATGACTGTGCTTATGATCTTACTTCAGCTTTCCTTTGCTTTATAGATCTGCAAAGGCCGTAAATGTAAGGATTGGTCGTAAAGTTACTTTTTCATCACCATCTTAACTGCAAACAGTCGCTAAATGAGGCAGTTACTAAAAGTGGACTACCTATAGTACATTCTTGCATCAGATAGACAGTTATAATATTACACATCTCAAAGTTAATAGTTTATAAAATCAGTGTCTTTTTTTTCACTCTAAGAAAGTAGGAGCTTCTGAACCAATGCAAAAATATAACAATCCTTAGTGCCAATATAACATTTTGTTAAAGAGGACGTTGCTTAGAACTTTTTCAGAATTGTGTGGCATATAAATTGTTGTAATAAAAACAATTTTATTACAAACTTTTATTACAAAAACTGAATGAATGTGAGTACTAAAATCATACATCTTTAGATTTCTACTTCTTACAAGGAAAAAATCACTGCATTTGAATCTGCTTAATAGTGGCTCTCTGTACCTATTAAATTTTCTCCTTCTGTTCAGATATTCAGGATAGATGACTCATGGACTTTTGATCATACTGTTCTTTAGTTACCAAAGCAAAAAAATTATAGCAAGTGACAATTATCATAGTTTGTGTATTTTTTAAAAGTTGGTCAATCAGCTTGCCATCCTACTGCCAGAGCAACATTAAGGTCATTTTGTTGGCTCACAGGATTTCATGATAGCATAATCGTCAAAGCACTCCATCACTATTAAGCATTAGGAGGGAAATGGGGTTCATGCCAACAGCGTATTTTGAAGACCACTTTGTTAGACAATCAGGCTTATGTCACTCACATTTTAACAGCCTCTGCATATTTTGTCTGGCTCAGAAAAGATAATATGTCTTACTAGAACTATCTGAAGGAATTCTTCTGCATGTACTCTGATTTTGTGCACATAATACACAAGGATTATACAATATATACTACTCACCATGATGTTATTAACTGTCTTGCTCTTCGTTAGTTCAGTGTTATTGAGTGCTGGTACAAAAATATTAATATTAATTTAAATACTTCAATGTCACAGTTTTAAGGATATACTCCCAGTTTAGATGTCAGTCTAAGTCTTTGATTATATTGCTGTGATTTAAAAAGAAAAGCATTTTTTAAACAGAATACTGCAAGCATCTTGTGAGAGAGAGCCATTTATGGAAGCTGGAAACATTCATCTACAAAACAGAGTCATATCAATGAGAAGCTCTGTTTTTAATTATTCTAATTCCAACTTGTCTCTGTAAGAAAGATACATAAGCCATTTCAGCTGGATTTTCAAAACAGATCTTTCAGTATTCCAGATGTTTCTGTATTGTGAATTATGTAGAATGGTGTTTCTCAACCTCAGCAACTTTATCATAGTTTGTGTATTTTTTAAAACATGGTCAGTCAGCTTGCCATCCTACTGCAAGAGCAACATTAAGATCATTTTGTTGGCTCACAGGATTTCATGATAGCATAATCTTCAAAGCACTCCATTACTATTAAGCATTAGGAAGGAGATGGGGTTCATGCCAACAGCGTATTTTGAAGACCACTTTGTTAGACAATCATGCATGAATTCTGGAGTTGAAGTCCACACACCTCAAAGTTGCTGAAGTTGAGAAACACTGATGTAGAATACTGCTTAGAAGCTAAATTTTAGTTACTGCATTCAACTCATTACCAGAAGATTTTCTAGCAACAAACATAGACTTTAAAAACCTTTGTTTATTTTATTAATTTGATACAGCACTGACTTCCAAAGTCTCTCAGCAAAAAAATTAATTTTGAGATGTTCAGAACAGTTAAAACAGCAATTAGAACAAAAAGTAAAGTAGAATTAATAATTGAAATCAACGGTTAAAAACAGTTTAAAAACAAGTATTTTTAAGTTTAAAAAGAAAAGTGAATATGGACATTAGAGTCCTGAACTCTGCCTGAAGTGCCTTTCAAAGAGCCAGGGATGCAACAGAGAAGACTCTCCGTCCTGAAAGGCTGCCAGAAAAACTTGAATCAACCTTCTCTGATGATCTCAAAAAGTGCGACAATTCATAGGGAAGAGGGCATTTTCTCAAACAGTCTGGACCTAAGCCATATAATGCTTTAAAGGTAATGACCAGCACTTTGTACTTTGCCCAAAAATGAACTGGCAGCCAGTGCAGTGCTTTAAGCACAGGCATTATACGGTCTTCTTGTATTCTTCCTGAGACCAAACTGGCTGCCAATTTTTGTGCCTTCTGGAGTTTCCAGACTAGACACAAAAGCAATCCCACATGGAGAGTAATATTACCATCAAACCTGGAGTTTACCAGCATATGCACCAACGTAAGATCATTATGTTCCAGAAAGAGATGCTGAAGCTGATAAAGGTGTTCCCAGCCATTTCCTCATTCTGGGAAACCAGAGACATATCTGGGTCCAGAAATACCTTCAGTCTGCATACTTGCTTCTGGAAAGGTACAATCCCATTTACAACAGGCAGAGTTACCACCTCTCTGGAATTGTGGCCCCTCATAATAAGCACCTTTGTCTTGTCTGATTAGTTTTTATTATCTGTCATCCAGTCCATTTTTGACTGCAAGCAGGCATTTGCAGAGATACACCATTTCCTTAAGAGATGGGTGTCATCAGCTATTTATACCAGCCAGCTCCAAATCTTCCACAGTGGTTTCATGACGATATTGAAGAACATTGAGGACAGGATGGAGCCCTGAGGGACACCATATAATAACTCCTGTACTGAGCAGTTTTTTCCAAGCAACATCACCTGAAATCTACCTGAGAGATAGGAAGAGAACCACTGGAAAGCAGTGGCTCCTGTTTCTAATCTCTCAAGTGATGCAGCAAGATACCATGGTTAATAGTATCAAAAGCTGCTGAGGGGTCAAGAAGAACCAATAAAATCACACTGTCAATTTCTAGATAAATATCATCCATCAGACCAACCAAGGCAGCCTCAATCTGCACCTGTCCTGAAGACAGTTTGAAATGGGGGATTAAGATAAACTGCTTCCTCCAGAACTGTTTGCGGTTGAGAAGCCACTATTGTCAGCACCACTAGATAGACCAGATCAGGAAATCAGTTCCTCACTGTTCTCTTTATTATCTTGCATCAATTATAGACTGGCGTATAGATTTATCTTTCCAGTGCTGCTACTGTCTATCAGTCTTTCGGCCATAGTAAGTGTTAGGAAAGATAAATATATCTGGCCCCATTCACTCAATGGATTGAAGACCTGATTACACTTGCCACCTATGAGCTGATTGTCTATAGACATAGACTTTGTATGGGTACGTAGAATGAAATATAGAACTCATTTATACAAAATACAATAGGTTAAAAAAGAATGGTAGTTATGCAAATGTATTAGAAATTAATATATATGTACTTGAATAATATTTACATTAGATAAATAAAGAATTGTAACTGTTAATTATTGTAACAATATATCATACTTTGTTTCTTTTTTCTGTTGTATTTTTTCACTTACTTTTAAGCACTTTTTATATATTTTTTTTCCTTCTTTGAGAATGTATGTATTTGCATTATAATTATCTTTGTGTTTTGTTTCTTTTTCTTTTATTATTTTAAAAGCAATAAAAAATAAATAATTATAGACTGGTCTATTATTACTCATCTTTGAGGACTTGAGAGCAAGCTTCTTAAGAAGATAGCTGATAATTGCTTCCTTTAAAGGAGGCATCTTGCCCTCCCTCAGATAGGCATTTGTGAATTAAGGCTTCTCAACTTCCTATCTAGAAGTTGCAAGATATGTTGGCAGAGATCCAGAAGACAAGGGTTAGGATATACCACTCCAAGTAACTAGTTCGCATTCTTAGGTATCACAAATTGAAATTAGTGCAGAGGAGTTACTATAGACTCCCATAGTTGGCTCTGTATCCAGGGTGGCATCCAGTCTGGTTTGAATATTAAAAATGTTTATCCATTAAAAAAAACATTGAAAGCTTTACAATAAACTGTGGAGTCCTTGGTACTCTCTGAGCCTTGTTGTTTTCTTGCAGAAGTTTCATTGCCAGACTAAGCTCAGAGAGCACCAAGGACTCCACAGTTCATCCCTGAGCTACAAATATTCTATCTGAT
Source organism: Candoia aspera (assembly GCF_035149785.1). Lineage (NCBI taxonomy): Eukaryota > Metazoa > Chordata > Lepidosauria > Squamata > Candoiidae > Candoia > Candoia aspera. The sequence continues at coordinate 161,050,947 of NC_086153.1, read as the reverse complement.
TGGTTTACAATAAACTTCTAAATGGTCTGTAATAAAACTCTGGGAGGAAGAGGTGGGGATACAGTGAGCCCTCCATCCAAAACAATTCAGATAGTGAGCTTGAAGATGCAATATATAAAGGGAAAAATGCTTTGTCGTTTGTATGACTTCAGAGAAAGCCTTCAAATGGGCTTTATGCTGTCCCTTATTAGATTTGAATCAGGTCTTCCTCCTCTTGCAGTCTAATAGTGTCAGCCCCCCAAGGTAGACCCAACTAAGAAACCAAAGTCATGCTAATACTACTTTTATGATAAGGTTACAGTAACAGCAAGTCTGAATGTGCTTCCCCCCTCCCTCCTTTGTCTTCGTGAGAACAAGGGAGAGTCTTGTCTAGGACACTTGCTCGGATTACAGTTCTACTCCAGACTTAGATTTCTTTTATCTGACCATTGTCTTGGTAGCGGCTCTTCCTCCTGTTCCTCAAGGTTATTCCTTCTTCCCATTACAAGTCGTCTATCTTGCTGCTTCAGCTCCCACAGTTCATCTATATACTACCAGACCACCTTAGAAGAGGGTCAGAGAGGGTGCTTAGGAAAAATTGTGTGGATCACCCTAGCAAGCTTTTTCTTGCAGGTATCAACCAAGACATTAAGACTGGTAGAATGACTGGTAGAACCAACTCTAAACACTTCCAAATCCTTTTGGAATCCAAATGCATCCAATTATTTTCCAGGCAGACCATCCTAATAAGTACACCTTCAGAGTAAGGTGCAGCCACAAATCCATCCTTAACAAGATAGTCATCCATCCCCAGTAATGGGGAAACACAAGGTATCCCAATGCATAGAATAATTCCCTGATCCCAGCAAAGTACCAAATTGAGCATGTGACCAACATCATGTGTTGATTCTGTAACCAGTTGGAAAGGCCCATTGGTTATCATGGTTGCTACGAACTCCTGAGCTGCTCAAATAAAACAGCCCCAAGGTGGAAATTTAAATCCCCTACCACTTTTGCCAGAAAATCCAGAACTGCAAATGATTAAAAACTGCAGAATAGAACAGTATTGACTGATTCTTAATGCAAAATTAGATGCAGTGCTAAATGTGCCCGTGCAAAGCACACTAGGTCGTCTAAAATTTGAGAGCAGTTTTGAGAAGGGTGACTTTTATAGTATCACTGTGCCAGTGATGGGACTCAAATCCTCAGAATTTTAACTGAATATGGCTGGGTTAAATTTAACCTGTCCCCATGGTCCTGAAGACAGTTATTCAGCCATCCATGACCTCAGCTTGTTAATCTTTTTAAAAACCTAATGTAATTTCTTTCTGTACATTCAGTAAATAGTGAATGAGTGGCAGATAATGTACAAAAATAATACTTCATTTATTTTAAGATAGGATTATAAAATATCAGTTCAAAATTCATTTGCTAGTTGTCTAAAAATCACAGTTCATAATTTTTACTCTTTTGGGGTTTTGGCCTGGATTAAGCCAGTAAACTGCAGGTACCTCCATTCTATTGGATGGACTGACTGCAATCCCCCTTCCCTGATATCTTCTGTTCCCAGTGAACATTACTTCGGTCATAAGATGCAACTGCGATTTTTATTATTGGGGAAAAGTTCTCAAAATGCAGATTTACTAACATCATGCATGTTCTGTGTGGCCCTGTGAGACCACATTATTTGTACTTTCCCCTCAATGTCAATCCCAAAGAGGGTGAAACAGAATCGTATCTTGGCCATTAATTTATCCAACCTTGATATTAACTTCATGGTAACTGCTATATCAAAAAAGAAACACCATCCCCTTATGTTGGCTAAAAGATGAATTTTTGTCCTATATGTGGAAGACGTTGCCATTTTTTCTGACCTCAAGTTGGCATGAAGCAATTCCTTTGGGCTCTTAAATCATAGTATAAAGAGGGCAGCCTTATCATCAACAGTGAAAAACTTACAATATTTTCAAAAGGTCCTGTCTTTTACTATCATTCATACAAAATTGATAGCACCACAATCCAACAAATTAGATAGTCTTGGGCTCTATTTCCACACCTCAGTATCTGGGTCCAGATAGCTAAGATCTGTTCCCCTCCATGCCTATTGTGTGATGAAACCACACTATGTTTTACTACCCACACTGGGAATGAGTACATTCTGGCAGAGTCTAGGTTCTGAACTATCTGATTTATGGAGTACTAATCAATGGTTATTGTAGAAGACATGCAGTCAAAATTCTCAAGGGTCCAATTTTGCATTCCCAGATGTGAATCTAATTCTAAGTCCCTACTAAGACCAGAGTAAAACCAGGGACAAGTTTTGTTTTTCTAGAGGTACAAATGTGACTCTGTCACTTGAGGTATCGGCTCAGGTTCTTTTAAAAAGCCCCATGGCAGAATAACTTCACCTCCTCATGGCTAACCAAAATACATTCTGGCTTAAGACTCTTGGGCTTCTCCACCAAAGCTGGTTTGTTGGCTATTTAGCAAGCTCTATCAAAGATAAAATACTAGATATTTGACCTCAAAAGTGATTTAAGTTTCATCCCAAAAATCTACAGCCCAGGAATGTTAAGGAGTCTGCTCTCAATAGCTAATAGGACATACTCTAATATCCTGTCTAATTTTCATCCTGTCAGTCATTCCATGACATACAGGCAGAGGTGAGGTTATGTCCTAACAACCAGGAAACACACTGAGACAATGAACTGGTCTCTAATATTTATTGCTAGTACTTAACAGGAATCCTAACAAACTGAAGAAGTGTGGGAAAAACCCAGACATATAACCCCCAAGGGTTAAGGCGGTCCCGATCTGTGTCTCTTTGAATGGCTGAACAATTCATCAGTGCTACGCATGTGCTTGACAGTCTGGATGGGAGCCCCCTGCTCGCCATCCTTACTCATGACAGGTTAAGTGATATCCAAAACCAATTGCTGTTCCATAGGCATATGACTAATAATGCAGCTCAGAATGCTTATAACTTTTATAACATGAATAGAAGGCATGGTTTTATAAGCACAGGAGAATTGGCAGATGTATTTGGCAATATCCAGGCAACCATGGTTTTGCTAAAAGAAAGGCTAAGCAGGGCTGGCCCTGGATGTTGTTGTTTATTAGTTCACTTGCTTCCAACTCTTCATGACTTCATGGACCAGCTCACGCCAGAGCTTCCTGTCGGTCATCACCACCCCCAGCTCCCCCAGGGACGAGTCCGCCACCTCTAGAATATCATCCATCCATCTTGCCCTTGGTCGGCCCCTCTTCCTTTTGCCTTCCACTCTCCCTAGCATCAGCATCTTCTCCAGGGTGTCCTGTCTTCTCACTATGTGGCCAAAGTATTTCAGTTTTGCCTTTAATATCATTCCCTCAAGTGAGCAGTCTGGCTTTATTTCCTGGAGGATGGACTGGTTTGATCTTCTTGCAGTCCAAGGCACTCTCAGAATTTTTCTCCAACACCACAGTTCAAAAGCATCGATCTTCCTTCTCTCAGCCTTCCTTATGGTCCAGTTCTCACAGCCATATGTTACTACGGGGAGCACCATTGCTTTAACTATGCGGACCTTTGTTGTCAGTGTGATGTCTCTGCTCTTAAGTATTTTATCGAGATTTGTCATTGCTCTTCTCCCAAGGATTAAGCGTCTTCTGATTTCCTGACTGCAGTCAGCATCTGCAGGAATCTTCGCACCTAGAAATACCAAGTCTTTCACTGCTTCTACGTTTTCTCCCTCTATTTGCCAGTTATCAATCAAGCTGGTTGCCATAATCTTGTTTTTTTTGAGGTTTAGCTGCAAGCCAGCTTTTGCACTTTCTTCTTTCACCTTCATCATAAGGCTCCTCAGTTCCTCTTCGCTTTCAGCCATCAAAGTGGTATCATCTGCATATCTGAGATTGTTAATGTTTCTTCCAGCAATTTTAACTCCAGCCTTGGATTCCTCAAGCCCAGCACGTTGCATGATGTGTTCTGCGTACAAGTTGAATAGGTAGGGTGAGAGTATACAACCCTGCTGTACTCCTTTCCCAATTTTAAACCAGTCCGTTGTTCCGTGGTCTGTTCTTACTGTTGCTACTTGGTCGTTATACAGATTCTTCAGGCAGAATACAAGATGACTTGGTATCCCCATACCACTAAGAACTTGCCACAATTTGTTATGGTCCACACAGTCAAAGGCTTTAGAATAGTCAATAAAACAGAAATAGATGTTTTTCTGAAACTCCCTGGCTTTTTCCATTATCCAGCGGATATTGGCAATTTGATCCCTAGTTCCTCTGCCTTTTCTAAACCCAGCTTGTACATCTGGCAATTCTCGTTCCATGAATTGCTGAAGTCTACCTTGCAGGATCTTGAGCATTACCTTACTGGCATGTGAAATGAGTGCCACTGTTTGATAGTTTGAACATTCTTTAGTGTTTCGCTTTTTTGATATGGGGATATAAGTTGATTTTTTCCAATCTGATGGCCATTCTTGTGTTTTCCAAAATTGCTGGCATATAGCATGCATTACCTTGACAGCATCATGCAAGATTTTGAACAGTTCAGCTGGGATGCCGTCGTCTCCTGCTGCCTTGTTATTAGCAATGCTTCTCAAGGCCCATTCAACCTCACTCTTCAGGATGTCTGGCTCTAGCTCACCGGCCACACCATCAAAGCTATCCCCAATATTGTTATCCTTCCTATATAGGTCTTCCGTATATTCTTGCCACCTTTTCTTGATCTCTTCTTCTTCTGTTAGGTCCTTGCCATCTTTCTTTTTTTTTGCCTGGAATTTACCTCCGATGTTTCTAATTTTCTGGAAGAGTCTCTTGTCCTTCCTATTCTATTGTCTTCTTCCACTTCCGCGCATTGCTTGTTTAAAAATAGATCCTTATCTCTTCTGGCTAACCTCTGGAATTTTGCATTTAATTGGGCATTTCTCACCCTATCACTGTTGCCTTTTGCTTTCCTTCTTTCTTGGGCTACTTCTAGTGTCTCAGCAGACAGCCATTTTGCCTTCTTGGTTTTCTCTTTCTTTGGGATGTATTTTGTTGCCGCCTCCTGAACAATGTTGCAAACTTCTGTCCAGAGTTCTTCCGGGACCCTATCTACTAAGTCCAGTCCCTTAAATCTATTCTTCACCTCCACTGCATATTCCTTAGGAATATTAGTGAGCTGATATCTAGCTGATCTGTGGGTCTTCCCTAATCTCTTTAGTCTGATCCTAAATTGTGCAAGAAGAAGTTCGTGATCTGAACTACAGTCAGCTCCAGGTCTTGTTTTTACCGACTGTATAGATGTCCGCCGCCTTTGGCTGCAAAGGATGTAGTAGATGTCCACAGTAGTAGATGTCCACAGTAGTAGATCTGGTGATCATTTGATGTGAAGTGGCCCATTCCAGTCCGTTTCAGTTCACTGATGCCCAAAATGTCTATCTTTAATCTTGACATCTCACCAATAACTACATCCAATTTGCCCTGGCTCATAGATCTTACATTCCAGTTTCCAATGGTGTGTTGATCTTTAGAACATCGGATTTGCCGTTCACCACCAGCACCGTCGGCCGCTAGCCGTCCTTTCGGCTTTGAGCTAGCTGTGTCATCACGTCTGGGGCTAGTTGAACTCATCCTCTGTTCCTCCCCAGTAGCATTTTGACCATCTTCCGACCTGGGAGTCTCATCTTCCAATGGTATACCGACATATCTCTGGTTGTACTGATCCATTTGGTTTTCATGGCAAGAATATTGGGGTGGGTTGCCATTACCTTCCCCAGGGATCGCATTTAGTCTGACCTCTCTGTCATGACCTTCCTGTCTTGGGTGGCCCTTCATGGTTTAGCTCATGGCATCATTGAGGTGCTTAAGCTCCAGCACCACAATAAGGTAACGATCCTTTGCTGAAGGATGGCCCTGGATAGTACTTGGAAAAGAAATCACCAGGAAACTTTAGAGCTGTGGGCTAGACTGGGAAGTTTAAAAAAAAAAAGAATTCTCAGTGACAGATTACTTCCTTGCTGCTATCAAAAAGTATATTTTAGGATCAAATATTTTCAGCAACTGATAATATTGCAGTTGCAGACTCCAGTTATTGCTGGGCATGTTTTCCTAACAGTAGCATAATAATTCACACACACAATTTTCCTGCAGGTAAAATTGATAAATGTTAAATGTGACACATTGCACTAAGCAGCCTATGGAAATTGCAACGCGCAAAAGAAGCCTCATATAATCACAGAAAATAGCGTAAGGAAAAGTGATTGCATAACGTATTCTGAAAACGAAGTAATTGATACACTGATGGGTATGTTGCCCATGTAAACTGATGCCTGTTTGTAGCAACCACAAGGTGACCATTTCTGGGAAGGGACTTCTTGGGGGGGGGGAATTAAAATTTATTTTTTCTAAATATAAATCAAGTTCCTTCATATAAATAAATGAAGCATTATTTCCAGCTTAGGAAAATTGGCTTTTTATTTCTGGAATAACTCTGGATGCCAGTTAAAGGAACTGGAAAGGAAAAAACAGTTAAAGAATCTTGCTTCATCCCTTATTAACAAATATAACACTATCCTAGTGAATCACTACATTGATCTTCCAAATTTGTCAGTTTGAAATTATTCTGATCTGGATAACATTCTCAAATGTGCCATTTAATTTTACCTTAAGCATGAAAGTAACATCTGCTCACTGAATTTTCTCCAAAATATTTTTTTCCATTTTGAAACAGATCTCTGCTACCTGCTGTCTTAGGACTTTCCGTATCACCATACTTTGTGCTCCCCGATATTGCAAAAGTAAGTTGAACATAATCTTCACTTCTGCCATTCTTAAAAAACTTAATTAAATCATTTCCTTATTTACTGCAGGTCCTAGAGTAACAAATACCCTCTCATCCCTATTCAAGCAAACAGCAAATGTAAACATGGCTTGCATCTACATTCTTTCTTCATGTTATGTAGAGCTTTCTCGTCATAGGCAAAAATTATCTGAGCAGTTCCTATGATGGGGACCTGAAGCTTTATTAGGTCTCTTTAGCTGATAGGGAGCTGATAGTTTGAACGGAAAGATTTGTTTAGGCCAGGAATTGGAAGGCAGAAAGGCAAGCATTCCTATGGATGGGAAATGAATTGTTCACAAGATCCACATTAAAAAGAATACACTAGTTTGATTGTTTCAAATACATTCTAGCTAGCTAGAAGCAAATAGCTCCAGCTTTTGAACAAAGCACATCTCTGGAATTGCTTTCAAATGGGCCTAGAGTCCTTGTGGGAAGTCAACAGTGTATTTGGACTTTTTCCAAGGTAAAAATGCAGGGCTATTTGCTGCTGATGGGTATCAGGGCCAGTTCATATGCATGTAAATTATTGGGTTTGCATTCTTATCTTCAGTGAATCTGAAATAATTTCAGATTTCCAGTTGGAACATACTTATTTTTAAAGGCCTTTTCTTACAATGAAATTGCAAAAAAGCAGCAATGTTGAATTGTCTGATTAAACACCAAAGTGTTTGTGAACCTTCATAAGAAAGTCTTGAGCAAAATCAAAATGATTTTTCCACTTCAGACTGGAAACTTTAAATGTTTCTTTGGGTGGAACACATGATTCCCACTTTGGGCATTAATTATTTCAGAAAGAGGAAACAGGAAGCATCATTCACACACTTTTGCAAGCTAGTAACTAATGAAACCGTCTGTAGGTCTGTAGAATATGTTATAACATATTAATGAGCCCTCTTGTTTTTGTTTCTTTCCCCCCAAATATACAATTGATGTAACATAACTAGACGTTTTTCTTTTTAAGATAACAGTCCTGTGCACACTTATTTAGGAGTAAATGCCATTAAATTCCATAGGCTTTGCTTGGCTTATAAATAGGATAGAGCCAGAACAGTCACTTAATATTTGCTTTACATTTTCAGCCTTCAAATAGAAAAGTATGCATTTATCTTATGGCTCTGAGAAATCTGCATTTGTAATATATTTAGACCCTAATGCCACTTCCATTATCAATAAAATATAAAGGATATTTAATGCTTTGTCTAGTTTGGCCTTCACTATTACATTATTCCATCGAATACATAGAATTTGAATCAAGGAATATGAGCCCCTGCTTTTATGTATTTCATTTAAAAAATAAACAATTCCAATAGGCAAATGTCTTTTTCAACCATAATTATGGAGCAAGTCAACGTATTTTCTACTTGGATATCCATATAAATATAAAGTAAAAAACACCCTTCATTTCAAACTTCCAGAACACTCTAACACACTTTGTTTTTTAACAGGAACATTGCTAGAGATCTCCATCTTGAACTATTCCTGCTGAAGTCTTTTACCAAATTCCTGTTACTTCTCCGTACTGACTTGCTCCAACCTTGGAAACAAGCTGTCTTATATTGTTTCTACAATTTCTACCACTGCCTCTGCTTACTCACAGGAAGCAATCAGCCAACCATGACATTTTGTAAGTTCTTCCTCTCTGAAGCAGTCTAAAGAAACAGTGTTCTGGGAGGCAAATAAGTAGTTGCGAAAATCAGTATAGATGCGTTTGTAGAGGCAAATTACTGAGTTGAGGAAAGCTGCTGAATTATAGAATGTCATATTACTAATCATAAATCTGATACTCTTTCTCACAAAGCAAGGAAGCCATTTTTTAGCCTATATTTTTAATAAAAGGAGGAATCTGAAAGCTTCAATTTATCCTGATGGAGGGAAAGATACTATAACTGAGAAGCTTAGCATCTCTCTCCACCAGGAAGATAAGATTATGCTGCCTAGAGATAATCACCATATTTTTCTAAGGGTAGCCTTATGTTGTTTCTAGTTTCACTGTGCAGGTGGGAAGTTCAGAGGCATATAATTTTCAGATATGCCTCCTGGATGGCTGCCCTGTATTAAGACCTCAGATTTTCCATCCCCTAGGCTTCTCTGAGAAGGGCAGAGAACTTAGTGTGAAGTGAGCGGGAAGATCATCTACCTCAAACCAATTCCTTAGAAGGTCAAAGGTAGAACAAGAGAAGCTTGATGTGGGAGATGTTTCCACTGCCCTGCCTTGTCATGAAAGGGAAGAGGCACCAAGTGATACTTTTTCCTGAGGCCTACTGCATAAATTTAGATACCATCATTTGTCAAATATTGTGAGAGCAGATAAAAAGAAACAGATTAAAAAAATGTCCTGGCCAACTAGACTAGACATGGAAGAGGTGCAATAAAGTGCTTTGTTTGCAGTTTGTTAAACTCAAAGGCAATAAGGAATAGGCTATTTCCCAAGTCAGTAAGGTGGCAGGCAAGGCTAAAACAGGCTGGACTGGAAGGCTAGAATCACCGAGTAGCAAGGCAAAACTTTGAGGCAAGGTTGAGCTCGGTAGCAAGGCAAGGCTCTGAGACAAGGCTGAGCTTGGTAACAAGGCAGGGCTCTGAGGCAAGACTGGACTCGGAAGCAAGGCAAGACTCTGAGGCAGGGCGGAGCTTGGTAGCAAGGCAAGGCTCTGAGGCAAGCAGCAGTGTGACAGCAGGGCAGGCAGCAGAGGCAGGAGTTGGCAGACAAGGTGAGGTGGCTGAGGCAGCGCCTTCTGAAAACAAGGCAGGGAGAAGAGAATGGTTGTCTTTGACAACTGGCTCTGGCTTCTGGCGCTCTTTATATCTTCAGCTTGCCCGCCTTTTTCGCACAGGAGCCAATCGCTTCTCTCACTGCTCAGCCCACCTTTCCAGCCTCCTTTCTTGCACACTGATAGGTGGCAGTGCATCTGCCTCCTGTCTGTCTTCAATCAGTGGCTCTGGATCTTGCTGCTCAAGCCTCTCTCTTGCTTTTTCTGCGATTGGCTGATCCTCAGACTCAGACTCCATCCTGACAAAAAACAGCATGAGCCCAGTGACATTTGAGTTGCCTTGTAGAAAGCTGCAGTAACAACTGACAGTAAGTACAGTGAATGAAAAAAAAGATGCCATTTGTTTGCTTGTTTAAACCATCTATAGACACTTTTTCCTCGCAGCTTCAAGTGGCTGTTAATCATCTTAGAACAAGCCTGTGCTAAGAATCTTCTAAAACAAAACAACAATTCAGCCCAAATAAATGGCATTTCAGAATAGCAGATGGGAACAATTAATCCAAATACTGATTGAAGAGGATATATTCCTCTTCAATCAGTAGTCCCTTTTGGGAGATGGGTGGTGATAAATTTTATATATATATTTCCTTCCTTCCTTCCTTCCTCCCTTCCTTCCTTGGAACCAAGAGGCAAAAGTAGTTGTAACTTCACTTGCAGCAAGCAACAAGCAGTATTCATTAACTTGGTATGAGTGGTGGAATGGACTCACGTGTAGTAAAAAAAATCTTTTGTTTCCTTACATTCCAAACCTTGTGCAGTTTGAAAGGCTGATTTAGGCTTTCCAACTAATTTGCGGAATTGAACCCAGAGTCAGCTTGATAAATGGGGGGCAGGATATGGACACACTTCCCTGTAGCCAAAAAGAGCTGAACAGCTGCATTTTATATCTGCTGAAGGTTCTGCATTGTCTTCAAGGATAGCTCTACCAAAGTACATTACAATAAGCAGCCAGAAATTAAAGAAGCATGGATCTACACTGCAAGGTCCAAAAGGAAAGCAAATCTTTCTACTAAACGAAGATTAAAAAAAAAAGCCATGGTGCTATACCTCCAACCTGTTTCTCGACAAACAGATTTGTATCCTATAATACTTCTAAATTATTTGCTTGATCAGATAACACCTATTTTATCTGCAACTGATCTGGATAGTTCTAACTAACATCACCTTCATCTCTGGACCCACCTTCACTTTTTCCTCTCCATCTACTGAACAACTAGTTCTTCCCTAGTTGCCTATTTTAATTAGTAAACAGTAGGGTGTCATCAGCATATTAATAACAGCCAACTCCTTATTTAGTTGCTTCATGACACATTAAGTAGCACCGGAATGTGTTTTCTGAATTAAAAAATCAAGCCTTGTAGTCTTCCACATAAGTCACCGTAGGAAGATATCATCCAGAGCAACCATTCTATAATAACAAAAAGATGCACACTCTCCGAGATAGCTGTCTCTGAGATGGAAGAAACACATTCACAGCACCCCAGAAGAACATTGTTGTTCATGTTTGAACAGTATTTGTGTTCATAATGGTTGCAGCTGACCCAAGTACTTCTTTGCTTCTACTAATATATTCTCTAATGGTTTTGGTCAGCTGTCTATCTTTGGGATGATGTTAAGACTCTCCTAAAAACTTCTTGGAATCCTTAAGACTTCAGTACTCCAAACTCCATTAACAATAGTGCAATGTTCTCTGTCCACTTTGGAAATGAATTATGTATTTATATTCAGAGTGGAGCTGTTCTGTTTGTTCTCACAAAATTCACTGTTATACAGCAATGTTGTTTCATACCACTTATGTCCTGAATTTTTCCATTTCATTTTATGATTGCATTTCAAATAGCACCTGGTTGTTCAAAGCAAACAAGAATAACTGTATCTTTTTCTACACCTAAAATCCAACTGGTATGCACTGAGAAGCTTGAGCACAACAAACTTGAGTAAACTATGCAGTTTATCTGCAATCTTTTTACCCTCTGAGGTGGCACCCTTTATAATCACAACACTAGTTAGTCTAAAGACAAGTGGTCACTCTTAAAATGAAACTAATTCGATTCTTTTCATATTTTGGACTCCCAAGAGAATGTTTAAAAGAGTTGGTAATCAGCATCCTTACATTGGAAGTATAAAGTAGGTTGAGGGGATAGATATGTGATAAGAGCTTGTCCCACTATTTTCCCATTTTGGTTTAATATCTATGTTTGTTTATATAGTGTTGCAAAGGTAATATGCTTTAAAGATGTGAATGTGCTCTTAAATTATATGCTGTATCAAAAATGTGGAACTATCACTATATGAAAGACTACAGATCTACAGAGCATGGGGGAGGCAGCAAAAATAATTACACTTCAATCTGGAAAGACAGTACAACTCCAAATTAAGCTGATATATGTTTACTTTCTGTTTATAAACTGGTTGTCTATCAGTGTAATGAAAAGACCGATCAATATTATTCCATATGGTCCAGGTTTAATTATGTATTTAAAAATTAGGCTGAATGATTTCTTATATAGAACCTGGTTTGTTTCTTTTTTCCCTTTGTGTTTTTTCAATTTTCTTTTCCTTCTTTCCTTTTTTTCCTAATAATTTGGCTTCCCCCCCACTCTCCATCTTCCAGTTTTTTACAAATATTTTGCTTGCTGCCTTCAGTTTAAAGTATATTACTTATATATTTAAATTATATTAAAGCAGCACACAGTTACACCTTGCCTAGTTTATCATAAATTAATGTGCAGAAAATGCTGAGAATAGCTGAGAAGCACACATTTCAACTCCCGATAGGCCTAGAAATGCCTCCCATCATGTACTTGCAACAGTATTACTCACAGTAGTGGCAGAGAGGTTGAAGGGTAAAAAAAGATTAACTTGAATGTTCTTCTGAATCCTTCATTAAAGCCAAAGATGAGCACTTGTAAAGTGGCCATGCATATGTACTGTGAAACAGATTAGGGATAGGGAATTGCAGTTGTTGTACCTGTTTGTTTATTCAGTGTATAGTCTTGACTCCTAATTAAAATGTATCCAAAAGACTTATTTAGTCTCTTATTGTGATCACAAACACAGCTTTAGATTAACCTAACACTAATTAGTTATTCATATTGTTTCCTATTATAAAAACTACCTTTCACTTAAAAAATCAGCTGAGAATAATATAATTGTCATCTACATATCCTGTTGTCATTCTCATCTTATGAAAGTCAGACATTTTCACCTGCCATATACAAATATACTTCATTGTATACTCTACAGCCAGTCAATAACTTTGGAGTCTCCAGATATTGATGAACTACAGTTCCCAGCATCCCTCACCACACCACTGGTAATGCTATTTGGGTTGGTGGAAGTTACGGTCCCATGACACTTAGAGAATATACTTCTATACTAAAAAAAAAAATTGTGCTGTTTTAACATTTATTCTTTAAGTAACTATTAGTAGAGAAACATGTCAGTGTGTTTTGTAAAACACAGTGATTTTTTTTTTTTTGTATTGACCCTTATGTAGAAAAATAATACTATCCCTGTACAAGAGGAAGCTATTAGCATGCATGGGGAAGTAAAAAACAGAGTCTGGGGGAAAATCCAGTTGAAGAAAATGCTGAAAAATTTGTCCAGTAATGACTGAGTTGTTCAGAAACCATAAAAAAGAAGTATCGGTTGCAAGATAAAGTAGAACACATGAGTTGGCTAGCTGGTTAGAACCCTTAAGCAGGGACCCTCTGCTCTGCAGATTTTGCATTTGGTTGCAGATCCTACATTTTCTATGACTCAATTTTCTTCCGTTTCCCTCTCCTCTTTCTTTTTAGAATCCTTTTTTAAACTGCTTATGATGCCATTGATTTGAATGTTCTGACTTGTAAACTGACCTAATTAACAGATTAATGGACTTGGAGAGGAATTTGTGAAGGGTCTGTTGTAAAAGAATCTTGAATGCTAAAGCACTATTTATTATGTCATCCACTAATAATTATAAAGATACTAATACTTTGAACAAGTATACAGTCATACAGAATATGGTATTGCTATCACAATTCTCCCTGCAGTAATTGCACATTCTACTCTTAAATGGGAAACTATGTCACTGCACTAAGTTGCAAAGGCAGCTATTGGGCAACTTAAGATAAGGCATTTATCTGCTTGCTGTCCCTAAGGAGTGCCCAACACATGTCAGCAAAGGGGAAGTAAAAACAGAAACATGGTTGTGTTTGCCAGCACTTATCCAGCAAAACATGGCGCGCATCAAATCTGTTAGCCAGTGCCAGCATTTTTCTGTCACTGGCTGTGTTGGAAGCAGCAGCAAAACATATTGTCAGTTAGTAGCTTCTGTACCCTGCACCATCAGACCGTTGTATCAAGATGCTGATTCACCAGATAACTGTCTGTGTGAAAGAGACAGAGGATCTATTATACTCTGCAACCAGCTGTAGCCCCCTTTCTTGCTGCTTTGACAAGAGAGATCTCCAGGTGATGAAAGATTGTGATTTGTTCTCTCATATGGTGCTATGATGCAAATAAATAAAGGATGGGGGCCTTGTAATGCTCCCTCAAGTAAGAGGTGTAGCCAGGGACCAGATTGTAATCAGTCTGCTGCAAAGCAGAGAAATTGTAGACTCAGCACTGTTGACTGAGACTTGCTTGAGGTCTGTTGAATTGGCTCCCAATTTCACTGCCAAGAATGAGTGAAGTAAGCATTGGTGAATACACACACACACACAGAAAGAGAGAGAAGGAATATGTTTTAAAGTGTTTTATCTGAGTTTTATTTAAATAGTTTGATGTTTCTGGATCTGTCTTCCTTTGTCAAGAGTTCTGCAGGGTCATTGTAAGAACTATGCTCAGCATCTGTTGGATAAAGTTGCTTGGATTGGCACAGAGTTGGATTCTGGTTATGCAGGTCCTATGGACTGAGGCATGATCTTGCTTAATTATCTGGGGGAGTTTGAGCCTGTTGGTCCTGAGGAAATAGACAGGGTCCTTGAAGCTGTGAGTTCTGCCAACTGTGTTTTAGATCCATGCCCCTCCTGTTTAGTTACATCCTTCCAGGAGATGACATGTCTTTGGATCCAAGTGGTGGTAAATGCCTTTTGGTGGGAGGGGACAGGGTCACCTGCCTTCAAAGAAGTGGTAGTTCACCCTGTCTTGAACACACCACTGCTGCATCCAGTGGTGTGGACAATTTTCATCTGACCTTCATCCTTCTTTTTTTAGGGACATTTGTAGATAAAGTAGTAGGTTTGTAGCTCCAAGGGGCCTTTGAGGAAATGGATTAACTGAACCCTTTTCAATCTAATTTTCAGCCAGGGTATAGCACCAAGAAGGCCTTGTTCACACAGGATAGTGCCTCCACCCTAGCCATCCTTGATCTGTTAGCAGCTTTCAGTACCATAGGTCATGGTATTCTTCTAGACCAGTGTTTCTCAACCTTGGCAACTTTAAGATATGTGGACTTCAACTCCCAGAATTCCTCAGCCAGCTTGCTGGCTGGCTGGCTGGGGAGTTCTGGTTGTTGAAGTCCACATATCTTAAAGTTGCCAAGGTTGAGAAACTCTGGTCTAGACCATGGGTTATTTTAGATTTCATTTTTGTTTAGCAAGAACAGAACTTGTGAAAAGATTACAAGATCCTCAGTGGCAACTGTTTTCCAGGAACATGGGTCAGACATAGGAGCCACACTAATTTCTCACCTCCAATTTTCATCCTCTTTCCTCCTACAAGGAGGTTAGTTTCTTTTATATCATGTGAGAACCACAATGAATGAAACTATAGGATAGAAGATTAAGAACAGACCAAAGGAAGCACTTCTTTGTATTCTGAGTATTTTTCTTTAATCCGTTCAATTGTGTCCGATTCTTGGAAACTGCCTGGACAAGTCCCTGCAGTTTTCTTGGCAAGGTTTTTCAGAAGTAGTTTGCCATTGCCTCTTTCCTAGGGCTGAGAGAAAGTGATTGGCCCAAGGTCACCCAGCTGGCTTCATGCCTAACGTGGGACTAGAACTCATCGTCTCCTGGATTCTAGCCTGATGTCTTAACCACTACATCAAACTGGCTCTCTCATTCTGAGTAGTTCAGCCCCCCACAAAAAAGTGCTACCTCAAGAGGCATAGATGACTGCCAACTCTAAATGGCTTTAAAAGAGCATTTGTCAGGGAATAAAAGTAGCAATGGTTAGCAGATAAGATGATTATATCTTATGACCTCCAGCACTGGAGGAAATAATAGGCCTCTCAACACCAGTTACTGAAGAACCTAAGTGGTGCATTTGATCGTACTGCTTCTGCGTGTCCCGTGGACACCTGGTTGGCACAGTGGGAAAAGAACGCTGGATTAAATAAAACTTTGATATGAACTTTCTTGTACTTCAGACCTGACTGTAATCAAATGTTGAAACTAATTATTGAATTAAACAGATCAAGGTGTTTACTAAAATGTCCAAACAATTTGGTGGCTCAGTGAACACACCAAGGTAGGGAGGTCTCTAATGGATTTAGCTAGTCATCTCCAGTAGCAGACTTAGTCTGGCAAAGTAGGGGAGGAAAAGCTACAACATTAGTTGTAGTTAGGGCTACCAATTCTGGGCTGCAAAAATTCAGACAATCATTAGAACACAGTCATGAAATAAGGAACTCTAACCCTTTGCTAGCTTCTCTTGGTCATTTGGACTCTTTGCAGTGTAAATATGGTTGCGCTGGTATAGTTCCACTGGGAAGTTTTTCCATTTTCCCAAGAAAATTTGTGCAGTGATTTAGCTTCATTTCAATTTCAGAGACCCTCACTGTGGGAATGAGTCCTATGGGAATTACTTGGGAAGAAAGGGTTGCATGGAAATTTCACCATTTTTAACATGTATCTGTGCAAGCCATTGAGTCAAAAGAACATTTTACCTGGATATAAAATGAAGAAAAAAAATGGATGAGATGTTCTGCTGCAATAAATCACAGAAGTCTGAGAATTAACATTGTCCAGAGATCAGCACACACTTTTGATTCCATTTAGGTCGCAATGCTTTTTTTTTTCCTTTTGGGGTAGGGTAGATTATTATCTTAAACTATATTATATGTGTTATAGATTGCAGAATGCACTCCAGAGCCAACAAGAAGATGACAGCTCAATGAACTGCTGCGTTTGCTGTTTTCTAAGTAATTCTTGCATTTGAGAGGCTGGTTGCTGAATGGAGGTTGTCCATGACACTGAAACGTTATAATAATCTTATCAGTGGTGTGAAGATCCCTTTTTGTATTAAACTGGAGTTGCTTATCAATCCCTACATCAAGAAAACGGTTTCTATGCCAACTAAATGGAACAACTTACTGCTTAGGCAAATGCTAAGAAGAGTTGTCCCAAACCTCAAGAGAGAAAAATAAACTTTAAGAAGTGATTCTCTTTAAATGAACTGGGAACCAAATTTTAGTGCACTTTTTGTATATTTGGTGCTTTTTTAATTAAAAAAAATATCCTCCCTTGTTTGCTTAGGTACTGATTCCCTCAGATTTAGTAAAGCCTGTATTTTCATATTCAGTTATTATGTCAAATCTTGTTAGGTGCACTCCAGTAGGGGAACTCCAATAACCTCATAATCTAAGAAGTGACTGAGGGCAATCTAGTCTTCTACTCATTCATCCATCCATCCATCCATCCATCCATCCATCCATCCATCCATCTATCTATCTATCTATCTATCTATCTATCTATCTATCTATCTATCTATCTATCTAATTTATCCCTGCCCATCTCCCCCCGTCGGAGGCCTCTGGGCGGTTTACAACAATTTATTATGTGACCAGCAACCTACAAAATAGCTGATAGCTATGTGTACGGTGCCAGTTTTTGCTTCCCAGAGACCCATCTCCATATACTCCATCTCTGCAGTTCAACCCATGGTAGTTACCTCTCACAGTGGGAGTATAAACAGGCAATGTCCATACTGAGATTACATCATCTGTGGGCCTTACTGACAATAAATTACATTAAATTAATGCATAGGATTGGGCTGCACCTTTCCAGAAAACAGGACACTATGCTCCAGTGATTCTTACGTATGGTAGGAAGATGTTTACTAGGCTTCAGCATTTAATAAGCTTGGGGTTTTTAAATATCTTCACGTGCAACTAAATATTCCAAGAGATTAGCAATAAACTCTATGGAATTAGAGATCAAGAAGTTCAGAGGAAAATGTCATCCCAAACAAACATCTTTTGTTTGTTCTTTTCTTCTAAAGCAGAAGCTTTTCTTTCGAGACACTGCCACATGTTTTTTGTTATCAACCAAGTAAAATATTATGATCTAAAATATCAAAAGATTTGGACAGTTTTAAAAATTAATTGGCAAAGCAGTACTCTGTGT
This sequence comes from Candoia aspera, assembly GCF_035149785.1. NCBI lineage: Eukaryota > Metazoa > Chordata > Lepidosauria > Squamata > Candoiidae > Candoia > Candoia aspera. The sequence continues at coordinate 161,033,056 of NC_086153.1, read as the reverse complement.
TTATTTTTCTTCAGATACAGTATATGCCACACAGTCTTGCTGCCTCTGCATGCATTTTGGGTCTTGTTGGCGAAACAAAAGCAGCTTTTTTGCAACCAGAGCCAGTCAATTTTTTTATTTTTTTTTTTAAGATTTGCCAGAGAGCTATAGAGATTGGTACCAATACAAAGAGGGTGGTCCAGCCCTGGATTATGTGAGGTGAAAACAAAAATTACTACAGAGGTAGAATCCTTCTTGCTGAAGAGTAAAGATCCTCTAATATTCCAGACTGCTTTTTGGCTGATATGGCTGACCCATGGAGTGCTTTTAATCCCAAAGAGACGCTGTTAATTTGCAGCTGTAACTAAACCCCTGGGGTTGACTGGCTGGGTCAATTGACCCCAATTTCCTATTTGGATGATGCATTAACCACCATCACCCCACAACTCAGTTCAGTGTAATGTACATTGGAGTAGAAAAATATGGTTATATGCCATGTTGCAAAGATAAAAACTAATTGTAACAATTTATCCCATTCTAATCAGCATGAGCAGAATGTTCAGAGGCAAGCATTTGGTGGAAATAAATATTTTCCCAACAACTTCCAAAGGCAAGCCTTTTGTACATAGACATATATTGTTTGCAGTAGGGAAACCTCCTCCACTTCATTTGAGGAAAGCAATGTAGGGCCACAGGGAAAGTTTTGCCTTGCATACACAGTTCCTTGGACCAACTCTTGGCCAAGGATGTTTGGCCACAATGGTCTCTGTGTAAGACAGCCAACTTTCATTAGCTAATGACAGGGCCAACCCTTTGCTACTGGCAGTCCTTGGATGCTTCTTTTTACTAGTACCAAATATATTTAGCAGCATGCCAAAATAATTGTCCCTAGGAAGCCAATTTAATGTACAGTGTAGGAAACTGTGGTGCTGAAGCAGCAGTTGATTGGAGCTGTGTCTGTAGTCCTCTGAAGTGACAATTCCGTAAAACAGCATAGAGTAAAATCCTGTGTCGTGTGTTTTTCAGCCACAGCTCCAACTATACCAGAATGAAGAACATGGCTTCAACTGATGCTCTAAGTGGGTAACAGTTTCATTAATATATGGACTAAAACTTCCAATACAACTGTTTTGAATTTTCTATTCTAAGAATGAAACACAAAATTTCTTCTTCAGGGGGACATACTAGGTTGTATCCTATGGTGCCAGTTCTTCCTCCTCCTGCTATTCCCTATGCACCTCTCAAATTTGTTCCAGAGAGCTAGGGACCCCAGGCTAGATTTGAGTATGTATTTGAGTGGACGTAAGCTCAAATAATATTGAATATAGCCCATTGTTAAACAAACACTAAACTCTGCCTGCCCCTAGAATTAGTACATGGACAGGCAGATGAAAAGTGTCTTGAAAGTCTGTTGAAGCTGATGTCATTCCAACACTGATCTGTTGATAAATAAGCCTTTCAGGACTGTGGCTTAAGTCTTTATACCAGAAACATCTGTGTATGAGCCTGCACATCAACAACAACTTCATCCAAACTGACACAGAATACAATCAAGCACTGAGTATATTAATTGTGTTCATTGACTAGCACAACAGTGAAACTGCTGTAAGCCTTTCAAACAGAAGGTTCTTCCAAATTACTAGAATTTATAAATCACTGCCTATAGATACTGTTTATTCAGTACAGAAATAAATCAAGATCCTTCTCAAAAGTAACTGAAAAACTCATTTCTATGATGTACACAAATTTTGCAAATAGAGTAGGTGTGCATTGTTCAGTTTGTGTGTGTGTGAAAGGATAATGGGCTTAAATCTTAAGTCCCTGTTCCCTAAATGCGCTATTCAGCTCTACTTATACTTTTGAGTGTCTCTGTTCCACGTAGAAATGTTCACAGCCTCAAGAGCAAGAGGCTTGTATTTTGTGTGTTTAAATAAAAATAGAAACTTTCCAAGACCTAAATTCTGCAGTGAATATCTCAAATGCTTGGAGGCATGATTGCAGAGATATATACAGAATAGACACAGCCTCCTTCTTTTCATTGAATTTTAATACTCATTTTTAAAATATTATCCATGAAGAACTATATTATCATTTCAGATTTTTTCCCCTTGAATTTAAAGTTCAGTTTTCATTAGATTCTCAAGACTAACAGACTGAAGGAAGAAACCCAGCATGTGCTCTGTGGTAGATAATTACACTTTCTGATAAACTTTAGAAAGACAAGAGGACATTATTTTTATTTTATTTAAAATAAAATAAAACAGGTAAAGGAATTCTTCAAAGCCATTGCATATGCTTTTGGTCTGAAGCAATCCCTGGCTGTTTGTTTGTTTGTGTGTGTGTGTGTATATATATATATATATATATATATATATGTATGTGTGTATGTTCTATTAGTATATATGAATGAGTACACATAACATAACTAATATATCATATACTAATAGAACATAATGATATATATAAACAGCAGGGGAACAAGACAAAATCTACAGCAGTGGACAGGTAACCTGCAGCCTACCAGAAGGTCTGATTATAACTCTTCTAATCCAATAAACCAGCCATCAGGTTTGCTCCTTCAGATATATGGGAGTTATAATTCAAGACTTCTGAACAGAATTACTTGGTCTATCCAAGTCTAGAATATCGTCTTTTATGCTAGAAGATGTTGTTAAAATTGACATCGAATTTGGCTTTTGTTATTGTTTCTGAAGTATCTGTCTGTTGTACTTATGTAAGAGTCAGAGGAGGAAGGATGTGATGAACCAAGAAAATTTGAATAATTCTGATTTGGGCAACAGCGCTGAAAGATGAATGCTCAGTTCAAGTGCTGGCTTTAGGTGTTTTGGTACCTGAAGGAAATGTCAAAATGGCACCCCCTTTCTCTCCACTGCTTCATTATTATGCACTGCGGCAGAGAGTGGAGGTAGAAAAACTGGTAGTACTTTCTAAGTGAGCTGCTGAGATCAACTGTCTGTTGTAGATAGATAGATAGATAGATAGATAGATAGATAGATAGATAGATAGGTAGGTAGGTAGGTAGGTAGGTAGGTAGGTAGGTAGACTGACTGACTGACTGACTGACTGACTGACTGTTACATAATTTGTGCTGATTACTTTACTGGACACTGTGCTTCAACTGAAAAAAATCATTTTAATTGATTTATAACAGTAATAACTAATCTTCCTGGCACTCAAGTATATATGTTCTCCCCATCCCTTGTTCAAATCTCTGTCCACTAGACCACACTACTGTGATAATTATTTATTTTTTCATGATGCTCACCTGCCAGTCTTATCAGGTAGTTAGATCATCAGTTTCAGAATGATTCTGCTGAACTTTGCAATTATAACCGTATTAGTTGTCTAATAAATATGTCAGAGTTACAATCTGTTTTCTTTTTATTCCTTGAGGGTAAACAATGTCTGTCTGCATAACTGTAAAATCAAATTGGATGCAACACAATGGATGTATTCAATTTTTTTCTCTCATAACCCTGTTAAAATAATGGAAGCCAAACTACTTATACTCTCATCTGATTAATTCTGATTAACTGACTTATTTTAAATGGGTTAATCAAGTGATTTATGGATAAGATTTATTAGTATACTGCAGTATATTTTGAGTCTCCAGAAGGAAATTGAGATTTTCATCTTCAGAGTACTTAACCTTAAACAAAAAGGTGTAAATTCTGGAGTATAATCATTGTTATTATTTTAATAGTATAATCAAGATAATGGTGCTGGTAGGATGATTTATCCCCTCTCTTTCCAATTGTAGGCCACAGCAAGAGGCCCTGCATAAAGATCTGATGAGAGAATTAGCCAGTGAAGTGCAGGCCAATGAATATTATGATATAGATACGTTACTTAGGCCTGCTTCACACACAAATGTCTGCTCTCAGCTTAGAACAAGTTGATTTCGCTGATGACCTTTGAATAAATAAAAATTGACAATTATAATAGTTATAAAAATAGCAAGAAAAAAAATAGCAAAAAGTGGCCAGAAAAAATAGCTGTGCTATAGTCACAGTGAAAGCAGAGGAATAGGTTTGTCAGGAATATCTTAGCTCCCATAAATTTCAGGAGGAGTTAGATAGAATTAGTCTTCTTCAAATGGGAGCCTCCTATGAGTGAACATAGAACAGACAGTTCTGGAGCTCTGTAGAGGAAGGGTTGGATAAAAATGTAATAAAAACACATTCTATCCTCATCACCTCATGTGTTGGCTGCTAACACTGGCATGGAACCAAAAGCATGTGCTTTGTTCACAGAATCAGCAAGGCTGCACATAACCTGCAATAGTCAGATGTGGTGAGCAAAGATGGAGAATTCAGGGATCTGGTTTCTTTCCTCCTTTACTCAAGCCAATTCACCTTTCAGGGGGACACAAAAGGAGTCTGTTCTACCAAACCTTTGCATGGTTTGGATACTCATTTAAATATCTGCTTGTTGGTAAAAATTCAAACGGTGTCAGCGATGATGGCTATGTTATCTCACTGATATAAAAGAGAATACATTTAGCATTCAGATAATGGATGAAAATGAAAACTTACTAAGTTATCCTCCTAAACCTAACCTTTCCTAAGTTGAGAATTGCATTCTTTAAAGCCAGATTCAATATTCTCCCATCTGCACTGCTCCAAGGCAGGTATAACAAAGTCCCCATAGCTGAGTGTATCTGCCCATGAGGTGAAGAAGAAGTAGAAACTATCTTACATGTACTGCTACACTGTAAATTTTATAGGGATATCAGGTCAATCTACATTTTGCCCTTAATAGATAAACTCCCTGGGTATCCAGATAATTTTTACATGAACCATCTACTTCAGGATCTAAAACCATACATTACGTGTACAGTTGCTAAATTCTGTGTTGCTGCAATGAAAATAAGACAAATCCAGATAAAGGAATAACTCCCTACTTTAAAAAGTACTTTTAAATTTGAAATATTTTAATTGATAAATTGTATGGGGATATATATTTTTACTTTTATTTTATAATTCCTAATGCTCTAGGCTCACCCCACTAAGGTAACAAATGTATTAATATAGTAATAGCAGAGTGAATGCTATATTATTATGTGATATATTTTGTTAGTTTGTTGTATATTATTGTATTTCTTTGTTTTACTTTGCTTTTCTCCTTTTAAATTTTGCTGGTCATTGACCGAATAAATATGATTTGATTTGATTTGATTTGATCCTCCTCACAAGTTTTCAAGCAGCCATTTTTTAAAATGTAAGCATCTCTATCACTCTTATTTTGCAGATATTCACGTCTCAGCCAACATCTCTGTGCAAATGTGAAATTTATGCACAATAGTCTTCCTTACTGACTCAGCAGAAATGGCAAAGAAATAGAAGGGATTGGATGGGAAAGGGAAAAAAATAAAATAAAAACATTGTCAAGAGTTTGGTGTTTTGCCCAAACAATGGTGAAGAGCAAAATTGATCATTAGAAATACATGAGACCTTACCAGTTAATTTGAATTGTTCTACATAGCAGGTATGGTATAGAGGGCAGTTCAACAGAACATGTGCAACTGACTCGCCCTCTACCTCTGAGCCTCAGTGATATTATTGAATTCCCCCCTCCAACACCTTTGAGAGTGAAGCATCAAATATATAAGGGGAGTCCATGGACCAGGGCCGCAACTAGGGGGGGCAAGTGGGGCATATGCCCCGGGTGCCTCACTGGGGGGGGGCACCAAAATGAGCACTGTGGGGGGGGGCAAAATGGGCGCGGAATCCACAGACCCTAGTTGTGACACAGACCCTAGTTGCGGCCTGCCATGAACAGACCAAAGACAACAAGAATTACTTGGAGAAGGCTGGAACTGACCATGGTTGATGCACCTACAAATTGCTGGAACAGTACAAACTGAGCTCAGAAATGAGGGAGGGTTTCTAAGAAAAATGACAATTTGAAATGCTCATACAGAATCAAGACCACCTACTAGGGTGTATATATAAACTGTTAGTCAGATATGACACAGAGACAGAACAAATTAAAATGGCATGACAAAATGGATACAAAACTTTAAAGAAACAATTACAACACAAGAATGGGAAGAATTATGGAACAAATCTATAAAATTTACTCCAAGTTATAACTTAAGAGAAAACTGGTATAAAATGTTTTATAGACAGTATACAGCTCTGTCAATAATTGCCAAGGTGGACAAATCATATAGTAAGAAATGCTGGAAATGCCATGAGACAGAAGGAACATTTTACCATATGTGGTGGTCATGTAAAAAATCTCAATAGTGCTGGAAAGAAATATATAGCACTATTCAGAGAATTTTAGAAATGAAATTTGAAATGAAACCACTTTTTTTTTTACTTGGCATAATTCCAAGAAATATCAACAAAAAAAAATCACAATTTACTAAGATACATGTTTATGGCGGCAAGGATAAATTTAGCACAACATTGGAAAAGAGAGATGTTACTGAAGATATCTCAGTAACATTCTCCAACTTAAACTTGGAGAATATGCAGTAATGGCAAAATTAACAGCATACATTCACAATAGAAGTCTAACCAAATTTAAGCAAGAATGGCTTCCATACATATTATACATTATGCAGCAAGACTAATATAGGCATTTAGAGTATGTTTTTTAAGGGAAAAAAGAACTGAATAAAGTATTGAAATCAGACACAGAAAAAAAATAGTTGTAGATCCTCCTCCTCCTCCTCCTCCTCCTCCTCCTCCTAACAAATAGTGGAGATTTTGGCACTTAGCTCAGAGAAATAAATTCTTACATTGTTACAATAATGTAACGTACTTAAATGTAATATAATGTTTATTTTGGTTAATTCAACAATTTACTGAGCACTAAGTGAGTGATGCTGTGACCTCCCTTTCTCGGTGCCTGGGGGCTGTGGGGGTCTGGATGGGGAACAACAGACTTCAGCTGAACCCTGGTAAGACAGAGTGGCTGTGGGTTGGGGACTTCTTAGCATCCAGGAATTTAACATCTTTGGATCTGGATGGGGTTGCACTGCCCCAGACAGATCCAGTGCAGAACCTGAGGGTTCTCCTGGACTCACGACTCCTGCTCGAAGAGCAGGTGGCAGTCGCAGCCAGGAGGGCCTTTGCACAGCTTCACGTGGTGCACCAGCTACGTCCCTTCCTGGATTGGGAGTCTCTCCGAACAGTCACTCATGCCCTGGTCATCTCCCATATAGACTACTGCAATGCACTCTACATAGGGCTACCCTTGAAGAGTATCCAGAAGCTACAGCTGGTACAGAATGCAGCTGCGTGAGCAGTCTTGGGAGCCCCAAGGAGGGCACATATAACACCATTGCTGCGTGAGCTGCACTGGGTGCCAGTTTGCTTCCAGGTCCAATTCAAGGTTTTGGTTATCATCTTTAAAGCCCTACATGGCATGGTCCAGGTTACCTGAGGAACTGCCTCATACCCATTACATCAACCCATCCCACCCAGTCAGGCAGAGAGGGCATGTTACGGACTCTGTCCATGAGGGATTGCCGATTAGCAGGGTCCAAGAGGAGGGCCTTCTCTGCCATGGCCCCCGCCCTTTGGAATAACTTACCCCCAGAGGTGAGGCTGGCCCCCACACTCCTGGCCTTTAGAAAGGGAGTTAAAACCTGGCTTTTCCACCTCGCTTGGGGCAAGAGGGAGGACAGTAGATCGTGGAGGTGGCTGGTGCCATGATGTGGCCCCCATAAATTCCATCATGACCATCTTGGATTTTGTATTTTATATTTCATATGGTATATTTTACCTTTTCTATTTTCTATTTATTATATTGTATAATGAATTTTTATTCTTTTATTTATTGTAAGCTGCCCAGAGTCATCACTGAATGAAATTGGGTGGTGGATAAATTTAATAAACAAACAAACAAACAAACTGTACAATCTTGGTAATTTCTTTGTCCATGTTACATTTTTGTACCAATTAATTTTTTTTTCTTTTCTCCTTTTGCTTCTTTATTTGCTCTTTTTTTCCTTTTAAAAATTATTAATAAATGCTTTTTAGAAAAAAGTGTAAGAGGGCACTGCTAAGAACTCTAGAGCTTCGATACACGTTTATTAATCTTTGTAGGTCAAATCAAGTCCTATCTGCTTAATCTCTGCTACAGCTTCATCTGTGCCCAGTATAAGTAAAGTGTGAGTTGAGAGTTCATGGTAAACCAAGTCAGAGGTTATGCACTTCTTTCAAGAGAAAATGTATCTATCAAGCAAGATAGGCTGCACCAGGGACTTCCTTCAAACAATTGATTCATCCATTGATTCATACATGGAGACTCACATGGGCTTCAATAGAAAAGCGATCAAGCTCTAGCCAAATGAATACATTTGCTACTGAGTGGGGAACATGGAGCATGGTTCTCATAAATTTAGACTGGACTGCTTCCAAAAGAGTTAAATCCTTGTAAGCACAAAAGTGTGCTCCATATAGGAGAGTTAATACTTCAGCTTTAAAAAATTGGATTGCTGCAGGGACATAGTTATTGCTCTTATAACTTGCAAATCTGATTATTGAATTGGTGGCCTTTTTTTCTCATGTTGTGAGTTTGCAAGCTTGGTGTTTCCAGGAGGTAGAAAACTGGAAACATATACCTAGATATTTAAAAGTTTTGACCTGATGTATTTGTGTGCCATGATTTTTCTAGTTACACATTATTCAATGTTGAGTATTTAATATGCAGTTTTTCATCATCACAGCATCTTGCTAGTACTCAAAGTCTTCACCAGAGCCATACTTGGCTTGCCAATAATATTATGGTGTCATCAACATATAAGAGGATGAAACTTATATGGGCCAGAGTTGGAGAGTGGAATTCACATTTTGCTAGTGCCAGAATGATGCTGTTGACACAAATCAGAGAAGCCAGGATATAGCCCTCTTAACCCCTTCTGAGTGGGAGTGGGATTTGTCAAATTGCCATTAATCTTGCATTTGACATGCACGAAGAATTCTCATGGAGCATCATTATCAACTGCAGGAGACAATGTTCAATAGATGAAGCTGCTACTATCCTTCATAATTTCTCACAGGGAATTGAATCAAAAGCTGTCCTCAGATCAGCAAAGGTGGCATAAAGATAACCTTACAGGGAGCTAGAATATTTCTGTGCTAAATGGTGTAGGGCAACAGGCCAGACAGCAGTTGAGTAGCCTAATATAAAACCAGCTTGTTCCTTCCTTGTTCCTTTGTTAACTTTTTTCTCAACTCATCCAGTCAAGAGCTTTTGAAATAGGTATTCAGCATACTTAGGAAGTTGACTGGATGACAGCCAGATTAGACTTACCACTTTTTTTTATAAATGAGTACTGTTGTGGAAGAGTTCCACTCTTTAGGTGTCTGTAAAGAGTTATCAGTGAGGATGAATAAGGGTGACATATGGAGACTCACTATTCTTAATTTTATGTAATTTTATTTATTTATTTATTTATTATTCACATTTCTATCACCGCCCATTTTAGCTGCTCTGATGGATTTATTCCTCCTCTTCAGTTGCTTTTCTATTATTCAGTTAGGCAATATGTCTAAGTAACTCCAAGAAGGACACTGCTTCGGGGTCAAACAGGTCAGGGGCCAAGTAGTGCTGAGGGTAGGAGAGCTGGTAATTTGCCAGCTGGTCTTTGACATAGCTGTCCAGGTAGATCAGGGTGATCTAGGTAACCAATACCTGGAAGAATCTGTGGCCCGTGGTAGAATGTTTATTAAAGATGGAGAAGTTTTAAGACATACAAATGCTGTTAGAAAAATAATGAGTAATATGTATTCTCTTGTGAGCAATGAATGTTTGTAGCAGATTATTATTTGCTAGAAAGCAAGTTTTCTAAGCAGTGTACAAAAATATAAAATACTAACTATCCAACAATAACTCTTGCAAGTCCAACCCAGACTACATGCTATATACATAACAGTACAATAAAATATAGCATGAATTGTGGGAATTAAAAACAGCCATCCATATACAAGGGACTAAACTAGCCAGATCTTAAAAGATCATATGTTGTGGGGAGGGACAAAATCTCAGCCTGGAGCCAGAAAGGAGCAATATTGCCAGGTGGCCTATAAGCAGGAAGCCACAACTGATAAGGTTCTTGTGCAAACGGAACAGACTGAATTGGCCATTCTGTTTTTATAAAATGCGAATGACCCTAAAGTTAATAATGCAGCCAACAGCTTTTATACACATTAACCCTTGAGCTACTGAGTATGTATTGACAGAAATATGCATAAAGTTTTCCTTACAGTTTTTATACATAAATATTGCTCCGCCTATTTTTAAAAGTCAGGACCAAAATACAAATTAGGGCCATTACATTTCCTAATTTACAGCACTACATAAATTACATACTGCACATTTTATGGCCTTGGAATTTGATAGCTTACACTACATATCTTACTTTTTCTGTGTCGGCTATGATAGAAAATACAGTCAGTTCACGATTAGAGCAGAAGTATAAGAACACGATGAAACCATTGCAGAACCCTTTCTCTAGCCTCGTGGGATTCCTTTTTAAATATACTTTAATGGACACAGCACTGGCCTAGATCTCATTTGTTCCAAATATGATAGTGCTTAAAATTAAAAATAGAAGATCTCAGATTTTCTCTAATCCTAGACTTTATGAGAAATGAGTCAGCCATTCTTTATTCTTCTGCTCTAGAGACTTTATTTTTGCAAGTACTGTCACTGCTGATTTTCAGCAGTATGGTCAATAATTAATTTGTTGGGATTTAGCACTTCTCAGACTATGACCGTTGCAACTACGTCGTCATCTTACTCTGGGAACAGAAGGATCAGTGGTGTTATGAACTCTTGCTGTTGTCCTCCCTACGCCAGTGCTTTCCAGATACATGGACAGGACAATGTCCAGATTTCCCAGCCTTCATGCTGACTGGTAAGTCTAGGAATTAAATTCCCTGCAGATCTGAGAAGCACCCATTGGAACATTTTTGTAATAGCCCTGCCAGGCACGTCAGCTGGTCCTCCCATGCTAAACTCTGTCCTTCTGAATATCTACCATGCTTGCTTGACTGTTTTAAAATCCTGCTGTAGCAATTAGACAAATTTTTTCAGCAATTTAAAAGATTTCTCTTTCCCCAATTACAAGCCTTGACCCTTCCTTTTCTGTGGTCAACAGCAGGTTTCTTACTTGCTTTGGTTCCCACTGACGTAGTGTCTTGACCAGCTGGATCATCACAGCTGATAACAAAAGGCCCCTCTCAATATAATTTCCTTTTCTGCACTTTGGAAAACATTACTTACCCTAAAAGGGAATTGCATGATGGGTATGTGTATCTCTCTTTACTGTTCAATGTATAGCCTTATTCTCCTAATGTTTCTGTTGGTGACTAACCCTACATAATCTATTTAAGAGTCAGCCCAACTTTTTACAAAGCATGGGGAAGAGTATACAGTAAAGGTCACATAGGTTTCTGAACACTTTGCAGTCAAATTTCTGAAAACCTGGGTAGTTTATTCAGAGCAAATCCATTCAATAGGACCCTTTCATCCAACCTTTGTCATATCTTTTACCAGCAGGAACAATAAGGCTCCTGTGAAATGAACGCAGTCATCGGATGTGAATTTTGGGAGAGCCCACAGAGTCCAAGAGATGTTGAAAACAAGGGTTTGGGTGGGTAAATACAGCGTACTTCTGAGCAATAATAGGGTACTTATGTGAACGGGTCATATATTTTACAACATTCAATGTGCGACCTTATGCAGTTGACAGCCAAATAAGGTCCCCCCATCATAGCTGAACAAAGTGTTTCAGTGACCAGGTTCTCACAACATCTTAAGTCATGGCTTGTTTAACCATAGTTTATTTAATAAAAGTCTTAATTACACTAAACTATAATTTAACGAACTGCACTATGTGGTTTAGTGTAATGTGTGAACCCAGCCTGAGTTTTCCTATTTCAGGATGAAAAGTATGCAAATCTTGATCTATCTAAGGGGGGGCACTGCTGAACACATATCTGGCTTATTGACGTTGGTATCTCTTTGCACATTATTCCATCTTTGCAAAAGATAACAGGAAAGTGCCTGGAAACTGTAGTGGGTTCAGAAATTTTTGTTTTATGGACAAATCCAAACTGCTGATTTCAGTTTGCATTTTATATGAGTTTGACCAATAATCTACTTCTTTTCTATTTTTGAATATGCTTAAACTGTCTTCAATAAAGTGGATAGTTTAATGTGATAGTTTATGTAAACCTATGTTCCTCATCTGTCAAATTATTTATTTTTTTTCCATCACAGATTTTAGTCACATTTGCAGCAGCTCAAAACAGAAGCTACTCTGGTGTAAAATCTGAAGACTGCTCTAACTTCTGTGATTCAAAGGAACTGACACACAAACTCAGTCTTCACCACACTTGTAAATAATATCTGCTGCAAATAGTAAACTGGTAAACACTTCTTGTAGACATTTTTTTTCAGTTGTGTTAAAATCTTTTGTATCTGGGGAAATGATAACTTTGTCTCCCTAAAGTTTGAGATTGTATTGTAAAAAATTTAATAGAATTTTATCAGTTTCTGTGCAGTGCCTCAGTATCTCCAAGCACTGTTCTTTCAGCCATGTTTGTTTTTCTTCTGCTGTAGTCCCTCTATTATTGGAGGCAGGAATCTTGGCTTGCATGGCCCACTATGCTAAACACTTACTTTCCAGGACTACTTTGGTGTTTATTTGACAGCTATATAGTAATGGGTTGGGACAACTTACAGCAGCAATCCTATTCATGTCTACTCAGGAATAATTCGTATTGACTTTGATGAGGTTAAATCCCAGTTTAGTATACAGTCTTGGGAGTTTCTGGTGGCCTCCCATCCATATATTAACCAGACCTGAACCTATTGAGCATTTCTGAAATCAGCTGAGGCAGGTAGGTGCTGCTGCTGCATGCTGTAAGAAACCAAAGATAAAAGGCAACCAATTTCAAGTGTCAAATAAGATTTAGGATCAGTGCAAAAAGTTATTCATTAGAATAAACAAGGGAAGATCCATGGGAACTGACTTCCCGATATATTCATCTACCAAGTGTAGGCAAACTTGAGTTTGTGGACACCTCCCTTCACATTTGCCAGACTTCTTGCTTCATCTAATTAGCACTTTTTCTTTGTAATTAGAAGCTAGCATGCTGCAAACCCAAGCCCCACCCTCTAAATCATTTTTATTCATGATTTAGCCTCCATATATAGGCACCATTCTTAGAAAATAAAAACGATGAATGGCTGTAGCCCACTACTTTGGCAAACTATATGCCCACCTGCCCCAAAGAAATGACAATGTGGTAGGGAGCTTTTGAGGAAACATGAAAAGGAGACGGGAGCATTCTCACCAGTTGGCTGCCTAGTAAAAGGTGTTTTGTGACTGGTGCTGACCAGCATTGTGAACAGGTGAGTCCTCTCCCCACCACCACCACTGCCCAGTTCTGATGTACTTTCCAAATTCTACCCCTCCCCCAAAAGATTACTTGCCTATCCTGACATAAAGTCTGAACAGGATCCAAACAAATGGTTGGCTGTCTGAAGCCTGATCATGTTGGTGAAAACACACCATGGGATAAGAAAAAATATGCCAGGAACTGTAAGCATTGACACAGAGCTGTTTATAAAAACATACCCTTGTATGTAATAACTCTGAAAATGCATCATATTTTCCAGGCTTTGGGTAAGTAAATCCAGAGCAAAATTAATTACAGTTAATGTTGTCACTGGATACTTGAACTTTTGGCAGTGGTCATGTGCATTCTTTTGTTCTTTCATTTGTTTATAAAATCCCAATAGTGCTTATGTCTTGCTCTTTAAACAGTATTAAAGAGCTTTATTACTTAAAACAGCACTAACAGTATTTTATTTTTCCTACCCCAAGATGCTGTTGAATTTGTCCAGTGCTTTGTTAATCTTAGGAATCTTTTCAACTTGCAGTGCATTTTGTTCTTTTCTCTCATTTCACTTATGTAACATTCTCTTGGAGCTGTCTTCATGTCTGAAATAATGGCAAAAATGAGTTAAGTAACACAGATTTAACATTTTCTTTCCTTATCTTTACATAGTTGTTTGTAATAAAAAAGGCCCTGTACATAGCATGCCCTTTTTCTACCTGTCCTGATGCTACAATGATTGAAATCACTGAATTCAGTGATCTGAATTGTGATTCATCCAATATGAAGGCTTTCTAACAATAAGCGAATTATTGACATATTAAAATACATCGTTATAGCCATTGGTATTCATCAGCTGGTGGAACACCATCCAGCGGAAGAATGAACCCAGTTAATCCATTGACTGGAAGAAGTCCAGAGGGGGGGAAGGAGAGATTCCACTGTATTAAGGAAAAAAATCACCTTGGTAATGTTGCATATGACTTATTATCAATTTTGACATAAATGTCATTTCTTTGAATTAGTTTAGTATGTGATTTGTTGCTGGATCTTCCTAGTATTCTGAGAAAGTAGTGCCAGGTGGTGAGATGTAAATTTTTAAGTAAATAAAGTACCTTTTGATAAGGAAAGTCAACAAAGATTGATGGTAGTGTTGTGCAGAATACGTCTCCATTTTGTTCCCATCAGACTCATTCAATCTGATTAGAGAGACATGGCTTCTGAAATTTCTTTCAAAAGAGAAAAAAATTGGCATGAAATCTTCATGGGTGTGGTGTGGTGTTCTGTACTTATTCTGTTACCAGGTGACCAAGGAATCTCCCCATATACTTATTTCTCCATTGGTTGGCAAGCCTTCTGGCTTCCCAGGCTTCAATTAAATCTCAAAGGAAAACATCTTGAAGAAATTCCTCCTACCAGGCCTTTTCAGACTGGACGTTTGAGCAGCTAAGGAGACTTCAGAAAGATGTGTAACAGAAAGCTACAACATCATTTCCAATGCAAAAGCATTACCAAGAAAAATTTGGAAGAAAATGTAAAGTACACAGAATAAAATAGGAAAACAAAGCCTCTTTCACAGGAGAAAAACACCTTTGAGAAATTGCAAAACAGATTTTGGCATAACATTAACTGACATACAGTTTGTAGGTTTGTTTATTCTTTCTTTGAGGCTTATATGTTACCTCAGTTGGCAACAGCTCAGAATGGGTTACGTTGCAACTTACATTTTTGGAGCTACTTTTATATAGTATTTAGCGTGATAAAAAAGCATTGGGGGGGATGTTGCCTTGGAGCAATAAATATTGTAGAGAGTTTTCATAATAATAGGTACAATGTTACAATGTATTATACAATCTCTAATACTATCAAAAATCTTTATTCATAACTGATATAACTCAACATTTAAGTCACGAATAATTAAATCTAAATCTGCCAAATCTAAATCCCATTATTTGAAGAACTAATTTATACCGACTATTTTGAAGTTTAAATGGATTTTACTACTTTACTGATGATGATTTAAAAACTATCTATATGAGATGAATCAGTAATAGATAGGTACAATTTTATAGAAATAAAAGGTATTTTAATTGAGTTATACTCATGATGTAACACAATGAAAAATATTCATGTCTCTCTACTGTCACGGAGTAGAAGGTGTGAACTTTGCCGCTTATGTAGATACCTTGCCTTCCTTATACATGCGCTGTATTTTAGAATAGTTTTGCCTGTGACACCTCGGCTATCACTGAAGCACCGCACTCCGCCCGCTATACACAACAATGTTCCATGTCAGAGTAATAGGCAGAACTGTTTGTCAGTTTATCAGTTGTATATTCCCATATGTTGGGGATGCCTTGAGCATTTGGCTCAATTGAACTTCCATCTGTCAGGTTGGGTCAGCACAGAACTGAGTTTACATCACCCATAAAAGCTATAATTTCAAGGCTCCACCTTTATTATTAGATTTTTGGAAGTGCCTGTAAAACTGGTGTCCAGAAAACAGCATCTGGTCTTTTGGAAATTTTATCTGAGTTTACAAAGTGTTATTTAACAAAAACATATTTATATTATAAACATAAATTGGTACATTCACTACATATGTTTCACCAACTCTGAAGAACAGCTGTATTTATTGTTCTTCCAACATTTATTGAGTAATAACAGTGCGTTAAATTGTTTAAACAAATGACTGAATAAAACTTAAGATGCTAGCTCAAATGCTCATAATTCACCTTAATTTTCAAATTGTAAGAACCTTTATGCCACAGTGATAAATGCATCAAAAAAGCTAGAATAACTATTGGGAAAGTAGTAGAACTGGCATTTGTCAGTTCTCATAATTAAATTAATATTCATTAATTTTTTATTATTATAAATGTTTGTTTTTGTTATGGAGCAGCATCACTTCCTCTCTAATAGTTGCTTTGCATTTTGCTGTGCAGCATTCTTGAAGTCTTCATTATATTAACACAATATTTTGTAGTATGGTGAAGTTAATTCTACTGAATTTTAGAATGAGTAATTCGGTTTCTTCTAACCAAACACCTATTTGGTGTCCTGAGCCAATCTTTGTTTTGTGGAAGTAATCAAATATTCTTTCTGCCTCAATAGATCTGTTAAAAGACCTATTTATGTTTATTGTATTTCTCCAGCAACTTGCTCATGAATCCTATGGAGGGTACAAATCATAGAGATTTCCCTTTTTTTCCTTTCAACAAATGAACTAAAGCAATGTTACTCCAGCTCTGTCCTACGTATTTCTACTAGAGCATAATTCCAGTGAATACACAGGGGCTTACTGCCATGAAACTGAGAATGTACTGTAATTTATTCTGAAAGTTTATATTGTACCTACTTACATAAAAGGAAACAACAAGTAAATCAGCAGTAACTTTCAGCCTCTTTCTTGTGTATCACTCTTAAAAATCCAGATTAATAATAGAGCTACCATATCTTTGCTGAAAAAGTCTGGATGGCCACTAGATAGTAGCAAAGAGCTAGAATTGATGTATCTCTAAAGTTACAGAAAAGAGGTCTTAACAGCTGAGCTGTGGTAGCCCTAATAATGAACAATATGATTTCACGAGAAGTAATCAAGGCTAAAATAAAAGTTTGCAGATTTGTTAAAACGTTTAACCAAATGCCCTTTTAAAGAATAGGTTTTTATTGGCCAGCCCCCAAAATTCCTTGCCTTGGACTGATGGAATGGAAGGAAAAACACTAGGTGGGGACCAAGGAACTTAACTCAGTGGTGTGGCTTCAGTGAACTGGTGGATCTCTCTTGGCAGAACATTTCAAGAAATTGGGTGCAGCCAAACAGAACGTTCTAAATCTTATGACCTCCATTTAGTATCATAAGGCTGGTGGATGTCAGGTAGCCTTCAAGTTATGACTGAACTATCGGGGAAGATGATATCTAGTACACAAGCCTTTTTTAAAGGTTAACAAACGTATCTTGAATTCAGTCCAGAAACAAGTAAGAAGCAACTCAGTTAAATAGCTCCAACACTAAAGTATCTACTCCATTTTCTACCAATTGCAATTTCTAGACATATTTTAAGAGCAACCCCTTTCTGAGCATATTATAGTCATGCGATCTGAATGTACATAGGACTCAAATGCATATGGCAAGATCTGTGTCAGGAATGATGGCAAGCCACTAGAAATTGTGAAAAAGTATTCTTTCCCAATAATATTACTTGAACATCTAGTAAACAGGCCTCAGCAAGTACGATCACCAAACCATGAATCTGATGTTTTAGGAGAGTGCAGTCTCTCCAAGACGTGTGGCACACCTAAACCTGAGACAGTTAGCACATTTATTCAAGAATAATTCCATTTTATCAGGATTAAAAGTTTGTTTAGCCCATTCAGACTCTAATGGGTACCAGACAGTGAGTAGAAGTACCTTTTACCACATTGTTGAGCTGAGATGAAAGATACAGTGGAGTATTATCCATGTAATGAGGATCCACAGCCAAATCTCCAGTGACTTGAGGTTGAGGTTGAACAGCACGGGGACAAGATGGAATTTATGGGAGCAGTGGTCCCATGTTACCATCTTCTGGGTCCTGTCAAAAATGAGCCAAAGGTATTCTGTACAACTATTCCCAACCCTTCAGTATGGCCTAGAAATGCTTCTGGGTTAGCAGTATCATACAGTGATGGGAGATTCAGGAGAATAAGTTTGCACTTGCCCTACCTCCCAACAAGACATCATCTTGTTGATGATGGGGTCCAGGCGATGGTAAATGCATCCTTGAGAGAGGGGGTATTTCCGACAACCTTCAAAGATTCGCTGGTGCACCCCCTCCTCAAGAAACCATTGCTGGATCCCAGCGTACTGGACAACTTTCACCCAGTCTCCCACCTCCCCTTTTTGGGGAAAGTGGTTAAGAAAGTGGTGTTGCAGCTCCAGAGGATCCTGGATGAAACAGATTATCTAGACCCCTTTCAGTCATGTTTCAGGCCCGGTTATGGGATGGAAATGGCATTGGTTGCACTTATGGATGATCTCTGGTGGGAGCGGGATGGAGGCAGTGCATCCATCCTTGCTCTCCTTGATCTCTCCACGGCCTTCAATACCATCGACCATGGTATCCTTTTGGGGTGGCTCAGGCAGATGGGGGTGGGCAGTGTAGTCTTGCACTGGTTCACCTCCTTCCTCCAGGGCCGGTCCCAATCGATGTTGATAGGGGAGGAGAGATCGGCCCCATGGCCCCTTCTTTGTGAGGTGCTGCAGGGATCAGTACTCTCCCCGCTCCTTTTTAACATCTACATGAAACCACTGGGCGAGATCATCCATCACCATGGGATGAGGTATCATCACTATGATGATGATACTCAATTGTGTATCTCCATCCCGGGTGAAGTAAGTGATGCTGTGACCACCCTTTCTGAGTGTCTGGGGACTGTGGGGGCCTGGATGGGGAACAACAGGCTTCAACTGAACCCTACTAAGACGGAGTGGCTGTGGATTAATGGCACCTCGTGTGCCAGGAACTTGTCATCTTTAGCACTGGATAGGGTTGCACTGCCCCAGACAGACCCAGTGCGTAACTTGGGGGTCCTCTTGGACACACGACTCCTGCTCGAAGAGCAGGTGGCAGTCGTGGCCAGGAGGGCCTTTGTACAACTTGGTGTTGTGCACCAGTTACGCCCTTTCCTGGACTGAGAGGCCCTCTGAACGGTCACTCAATGGTCATCTCCCATATAGACTACTGTAATGCGCTCTACATGGGGCTACCCTTGAAGAATATCTGGAAGCTACAGGTGGTCCAGAATGCGGCCGCACGGACAATCTTGGGTGTCCCAAGATTTGCACACATAACACCTTTGTTGTGTGAGCTGCACTGGGTCCCAGTTTGCTTCCGGGTCCAATTCAAGGTGTTGGTCATCACTTTTAAAGCCCTACATGGCATGGGACCAGGATATCTGAGGGACCGTCTCATCCCTATTACATTGACCCGCCCCATCTGGTCATGCAGGGAGGGCATGTTAACGGACTCCATCTATAAAAGAATTCCAACTAGCAGGGTCTCGGAAGCATGCCTTCTCTGCTGTAGCTCCCGCCCTCTGGAACATCCTTCCCCCAGAGGTGAGATAAGCCCCCTCGCTCCTGGACTTTCACAAAAGATTAAAGACCTGGTTTTGTCTGCAGGCTTGGAATGGGAGGCAGAATAATTACACCTGCAAATGGCTAGTGCCATAAAGTGATTCTGAGGGGTCTATTACACTCAAGGACTGATTAAGATCTTTTCGCCATGTAGATTTTATTATATTTGTATTTTTACTGTATTTTGTATTGTAATGATTTTGAATTTTAATCCTGTTTTATTGTAAGCCACCCAGAGTCCCCCTGTAGGGGAGAGATGGGCGGTGAATGAATGAATGAATGAATAAATCTGAGCAGAGTTTTCCCATTCTGTAGGCTAAACAATTCTCACTGAGATGAGTTTATGGGGTTAAGTACAAGTGCATTAAAGAAGCATGGTTGCTATTTAAGGAGGATTCCATGCTTTCTTCTAGCTGCTACATTTCTGTACACCTCCCATGGTGCAGGAAGGAAGAACAAGGAAGAAAAAGGAGTACATGATTCTCTTCCTTTTTAAGGCTAGGTTTTTGACTTATCAAACCTTTCTAAAGGCAAGATCACGTCAGAAAAAAGAAACAAAAACATACATGAAGAGTGTTAGAAATCTGATACTTTGGCTTAGACCTTCCCAAATTGTCTCCTCAAACGCTGGAAACTGTGAGAGTTGCAGTTTCAAAACATTCCAAAACTGCCAGGTTGAGAAAGTCAGCTTTTGGTGGGTGGGTTGTTTTTGTTTGTTTGTTTCTTTTTCTTTAACCAAAAAAGGAAGTCCTTTTTCTTGAAAGGCAGTCAAAACTGAGTTACCACTAATTAGAACAATTTACTGAAGGAAAGCATAATTCTTAAACTGATTTGTGCAACAGATTGCAATAGGAGATCATAATAGTGCTGAAAATAAAAGTCTGGTAAGACCACACAGGAAGGGCACTGAAATACAATATCCAAAATACTGGAAAACTCCAGGTTTGTTTTTTTCTGGGGAAAAAACAGAGTAACAAGGAAAGGGATTATTAAACAACTGAAACAAACAATTTGGAGGTCCAGCTGGTGGGCCTTAACATAAATTCTTATCATAAAGCCTGTTTGTTCTCCTTTTGAAGTGTTTATTAATGTACTAATAGCAAACTAATTACAATTTACTATCTAAGCACGGGAGGGAGGTAACAGCAGATCTGGGGAAGTCTCAAAGTTTGCAGAAGTATCCCACTCCACCACCATCACCACCCCAAAAAGGAGAAGTTTCACCAATTTCACAATCGGAGCTGAACAAAAATGTATCCAGAATGCTGGTTGCTGAGGTTTTGATTTGATTTTAACAAAACAAAATAGAACAAAACAAAACTTAAAAGGAGGATGGGATAGCTTATCCTATAAGACTATGGCTGGCTGGAATTCTACAGAGGACATTTTGTTGAAGGGCCCATTTGTACAGTTTAATTACGTTTAAAGGAAATATACATAACTGTGCACTTCTAATAACCCTGTACCTTTAGGAAGGTATGTTTAAACAGGGAAGAAATGGCTAAATCAGTCCTGCTGAGTTTTCTATAGTTATGTCCCGTCAGTGGAAGTGAAGCCAGATCATAGAAAATTCAGTACTGCTTAACTTACCTATTCCTTTATACATCCAGGGAAATACAAGAGATATATTAGTGATGACTAGTAAAACAGTACAGTAAAAATAAAACCATTCTACAGTTATACTGTAAGTCATACAGCACTGATGTAAACAATCTGGAGTTGTTTAATGAACACCACTACAGCAAAGAGACAATTATGGTATGGTTCAATAGGGAACGTTTGCCATGTGAGTGGTCTGGTCAAATCCCACCTCCCACTGATACCACTGCAATGACATGAGCTCCCTGCAGGCAGTTCTGCATTCATCAGAGCTGGCAGTAGGGGGGAAAGTTGATGTTTACACGTCTGCAGATGTCCACATGAAACGATGTTGGCAAAGGACAGGAGGGTTATTTCAATCATTTACATGTAGAGTATTCTGGGTAAAATAATGCTTGAATGCGACTTTCCAAGAGCTATGCTCAAATCCCCAGCCACGAAGCACCTTTGAGTGAATGGTTGTCACTCTGGATTATCCCTACACTAAAATCATTTTTGGGGGGGGGCATGTTCTGGATGCCCTTCTACTGCACCATCAGTGAAGTATGATAAGTGGTTACACAGGGATAGCCTCCCTAACTTTGGAAGGCTGTTCCCAGTGAACTATGCCTGATGCCATGCTATTGTTGTTTTGGCACCAAGCAATGACATTCTCCCAGATCTTTTAATCATCTGTCAAATCAGGAATGGGAGAGACCTTATTATTCATTGTCCTATTATTCATTGTCATTTAGCAATAGAACCCATAGGCTAGAGGCTAAGCCAGTTTGGCTACCATAATTTATTTGGGTGAGAGAACAATCAGGCAAGGAGATGGGCCCAAGACTCTTCTTCTTACCAGACCGGTTACTCCCCTAATATCACACTTTCCTCTACCTATAATTATCCTAAGTGAGCCCCTCCCAGGCATATAAGCTAAACAGCAGCACCAATTATAATATAGCCCTCTGTATTCCAACTCAAAGTGGTTTCCCCCAAAGTGACCCCAGTTTTGTGTTTTCCCCTTCAGCTCTACTAACTGTTCTAGGTCTTGGCTAAATATTCCATCTAACCCTTTAAAGACCCTAGGGCCAAGTAGAAAAAATGTCCAATGGGTGAAGCTCTTATTAGCCAGCCCTAGAAGTAATGCAGGCTGTTAATGATGGTAGGGTTGGAACAAGAGCAACTGGTGGTGGTGGTGGTGGTGAAGTTGCTACAGCAGAGAATTCTATAGAATTCCTTGGTGCGGTTCCTATTCTTGCTGTACAAAACAATGGGAATTTTAAACAAGCCCTTGTTCCCTTGCTTTTTTAACCACACAGCCACAAAAATAAGTCAGGTGCACAGGGGACCTTTTACCTTTCACCAGTTCATGCTGACTCTTAGCTGCCACCCAAACTTCAGAAAAAATAGTGTATTTGGGGAGGCAAAAAAGCTTTTAAAAACATAGGCAGCAACAACTTCTGTTGTTTGTTATAGGGAATTTAAAAAAAAAACACCTTTCCATTTCTAAAAAAAAGTTCCTTTGCTAATTTTTTGTAGCTTAGCTGGCAGGTAGCACTCATGGACTACCAACCCACATTCTAAGGAAGTTCAACAGGGTTTAATTTTTTGGGAGACTCAAGCCTAGTAAAAGGCAATTGTTTTGGGGTTCTTTTTGTTCTTGTATGCCTGCTTGTGTTTTGTAACTACAGAAACATTTTTAAATGCTATTAACTCTTGCATGAATAACATTAACATGATAACATAAAAATATATTGCCCCAGATTCTACAAATTAGTGAAACTTGCATTCAAAGGCACCCCAAAGCTCAACATCAACAGTGCAAATGAACATTGAATGAATGAATAAATCAGGTAAGAACTTGTTTCAAATAATGAACCCTAAACACAATATTTGGGAAAAAAGGAATATTTGAATGGTTTGACTACTTTTTAATCTTTAAATAATTGTTATTACACACTTCAGTTTCTAGTCTCCTCTGTCTTAAACATTGGGATGAATAGCAACAAAGAAAAATATGCATAATAAAATGTAAATATTTTGTTATGTATAATTCCTTGATGTTTGTTTGATCCTGACAGTTGAATACAAACCCAAAGAAATAGAAGTATTTAAGCTCCATGCTTTGACAGATCTTAAGGGCCAGAGGAATCCTACTTTACTGAGGCATTAGCTAAGATTATCTTAATTTATCCTGCTGTGGTCATTAGACAAAACTGGAATGCACTTTTATTGCTGTTGCTAGTTTTGTAGCTTCAGAATTGCTTGAAAATCAGCTGCTGCTACAACTACACTGGGCAATATCCAACGTTCCACATGCAGGCTTCTATGCAGTGGGACGTCTCAGTCCTAGCTCTCGGGAATTGATGGAGGCCATGCACAGTAGAGCAAAAGAGAAATCTGTTCCCAGGAAAATGACATTCTATCAGCAGAATACTGTAACTGATGACAATCTCTGATAATTACTAATAAATCTTAACAATAAGTGTACATTTGACAAATTCCCTCTTTTTTGGTACTACTATAACTGTTAGGATTGATCGTGTCTGAACTTGATATTGAATATATTGAATAAATAAAATATAATTAAGTAGCTTGATTCAGAATACAATACTAAGTCAAGTCACCCCTATGGATTTCACTTGTTGGCTAAAACTTTCCTATCTAGAGTAGATTTCAAGGTTCCTTGTAGATTTTATTTTGCATTTCCAGAAGCAAAAAGGGTTAGGGGGTCACAGTTTCAATTAAAATTGCAAATGCAAAGGAGTCAGTGAACCCGTTCTGAGGGAACCCGTTCTGCCAGTCCATTTGAAGAAACTATTACTTTGGTTGCAAAATACTACAAGTTCAATTCTGGCCATTTTCAGTAGGGTCAGTATAGGCAATTGCTAGATTACAATAGAGATACAGAGAACTTCCATCCAGTGGTTGTCTAGATTTTTATACCGAGATCTGCAGCTTGAAAGAACCCCAGTCAAACTATGTGGAGGAATGTGGAGAGAAGGCCAATGATGTGACTCAGCATGAAAATCAAAATGCCCAATAGCTACTTACTATTTCTTTTGTCAACTTCTGCCATTGCTTGGAAAATTGAAAGAAATCAGTTCAATTGTCAGTATTCCCAAACTGAAACTTAGTACATAAACTTCTGCTATGTGATAAATGTTATTTCTCAGCTGGTTCTGAACTGAAAGTGTACAGGATTGGTTTAGCCAGAGCAGCAAAGAGTATGTGGAATATTTGCTAACAGTAAAAGAAATTTGGGTGAGCAGAAGTGTCCAGTAGCTGCATATTTCTAAGAAAATATTCAAATACAGTATTATGGGGGTTTTCAAGCCTTAATTTTTCCAGAGTTATGAGACACTATGGGCATATAGTGAAGTTTGCCCAATCACTAAGCAATAATTTAAAAATAAAACCACCACAATGAAGTCATGGTTTAATTTTGTAACTAACTTTTTATCCACACCTAGATGAGAAACTATATGCTTTTACTGTACTGTCTTTAGCTGAGTGTAATATGAACCTAAAAGCAAAGAACGAAATGGAAAATATTAATAAATAATGATGTTTTCAAACACAAGTTGCTGAACAGTTACTGGATCCTTTGCATAGAAAGGAGGGATGTCTGTGTATGGAACACAAAAACATGGCTTAAGATATACATGCAGTAAAAGAAGAGTCTTACGTCTCTGCTATCCCAGATCTAAGGATCTTTGATAGAATTTTTCTCTTTCGGTGATTTAGGATTGCTGCCTAAACTAAGACTTGTCCTACTTGCTTTTTTGCAAGGATATATTTAGAAACAAAGAACAAATACTCTAACTCCTTGTCTGGTTATTTTTTGTAACTAATGCCATCCCACTTACCGTTTTAATAATACCACATATACATATTACAATTTCCTAGTGTTGGGCACCATTTTTTAATTTAGACCTTTTGTTTGTTCAATGGTGGTGCAGAGTTGCTTGGAGGAATACCAAGACTTGAAGAAGTACTGAAAAAAATATTCAAGGAGGGAATCTTAATGGGCCCAGTGAGGACCAAGCAGGCTCACTAGTTCCACAGTATAGCTATATGGGGGACAATTGGAACAGAAGAAGGGAAAACGGGACTAGTAGCTGATAGAATGGATGGCTTCAGAAGTCGGCATGGCTGGCTGGCACCTGAAGAGGACCAGTCTTGTTACAGATCTCCCCCTCTCATTTAGAGAAGAGGAAAGGTAATCTAGAAATCAATGCCTTTCTTTTAACTTATTTGCTCAAGGCATGAGAAAGATTACAGTTGCATTTATAATAAAATGATTTATTTTTATATGAAGACATATACTGCTAACCAGAGGTCCTCAGTTAAAGTCAGCTTACTTTATGTATTTTTTTTAAAAAAATGCATAGGGTCCCAAAACGTACCCCCATAACTCCGGGATGCGTTCTCCTACCCCAGTCTGTTAATCTCAGGCTGCAGTTATTCTGGATGTTTTGTCACTTAAACTAGAGTGAGGTACTCCGGTTTAAATAACCTCAACCTTACTCCCCGACCACAGATTTTTAAACATTTATAAAAGCTATTAGGATGTGTGTAGAGGGTGATCCACTAAGAGGATCCAAACCACGGCCACGTAGGTCAGCGTCGAAGCGTTAAGCCTTGCTGACATCGAGGACAAACGAGACTTCCTTCCGAATGATCGACCAGCCGCAGTTACTTATTTCTCCGATCCAAAACCTTGCAACTTTTCTCAAAACGGATGCCCTTCTTGCCCAATTATGACTCGGTTCGGTATAAACAACCCGCCTCTTCAGAATCCTGAAAGCCAATAGAAGAACATCTCTGAAGCAAGGCGAAAGAGCCCATCGTTTATTTTCCTCGCTTTTCATCCCACCCCTGCTGCAAGGAGGGCTTGGGTTCCCCCGCCCGCTCCGTTCCTGCCTGGTTGAATGATTGGCACACCCCACCGACCAATGGGCGCGCTTGCTTGGGGTGGACTCCAGTCCTTTGCCAATGGCGTGCTCTGCGCTGTAGGTTTGGGTGCGCCGCTGGGCGAAGTTGCTGTGAGGAGTGCACCTCTGTCTGCAGGAAGGTAGTGACTGTGGGACGCGAACTGGTGCTGGGTCCTGCGGACGATCAGTGGCGCTGCCACCGCCTTCTGGTTCGAGGCTCGAGAAGGGAGCCTTGGGCTTGGGCTGAGGCTCCCGGGTCTGCAGTGTTGTTCCCCGGCTAACTGGAATGGATCTGCAGCTGCTGCAGCTGTAATGGGCAGCGCTAGTATTGGATGGCGTGTGTGACAGCGGCAGAGCCAGCCTTACTAGGATTAAATGTGCGTGGAGCAGGAGGAAGGTAAGAGCGAGAAAAGGCGGCGGCGGCGGCACGTCTGAATGGCTGCTTGGTTATCTCACCTTGTTTGTCTCTGCCCGTAATGATTCTCAGATTTTTGGGGTATGTCTGGCGTAGCTCTCAACTCTCCCCTCCCCTCCTTCTCTGTCCCCACATCAAAAGGCTTTGGTGCTGTGAACCAGCCCAGAACGGTGCTGAGCGTGAGGGGCAGAGAATGATACAGACCATTGGAAGAAGAATGGGAAAGGTGTCTCTGTGTTGGTGAACTAGCCAGACAGGCGGAAACAATGACGGCGAAGTCTCTTACCAGAGCATGGGAATGGTCTGGCAACCAAGAGAAATCTTTGGAAGAAGAACTCTGCCCCCTCCAATGCATCTCCTTTCCACTTTCACTGGTGCCATTGCCCCCTTCTCTCCACCCATTGCCCACTCTTTCTTCAGGCCAGAAGGCACTGAAGAAATAGAAACTGTTCTTTTCTCCCCCCACCTCCCAACTCCTGTGTTCTTGGCTGGAAAAAAAGTATTGTGTTCTCTATGAGATGGAAAGGGTATTACTCTCCTAAGCAGCTGAAACTCAGCAAATGCCCTTACAGCTACCCTCTTGTACACACACCGAATCTAAGCACTTACTGCAAGAGCATCCCTGCCCTCTTATTTCTCCATTATGTACAGATTCCCCTAGGAAGAGGAGTTGGGGAGGAGACAACTGTTACACCTTTTTGTCATCAGCATGGAGACAAAGAACTTCTCACATCTCCCTCTGGGTGTTCTGCTGGCAGCGCCTTAACCCAGCACTGCTTTCCAAAGATGCTGGAGAGTGGTCCTGGCCGGCTCCTTTAAATGTCTATTTGTATGTGTGAGTGTGTGTGTGTGTGTGTGTGTGAGAGAGAGAGAGAGAGAATAATGCTGTTTTGGAGGATGAGGGTGCTGATAGAAAAACTGATTGGTTTATTTCCAGACTGACTCATGGCTTACATTCTTGAAATTGCTTCTGCATTTTTCCTTCTTTCGGGGTTTGGAAAGGGAGGGGGCATGATTGCAGTGTGAACGAACAGTGTAAGACATTGCCTGCAGAATCGCAATTCTGTTTTCTTTTCTAGTTTCACAGTCTGAAACTCCTTGGAACCTATGAAGAGGGATGACGACTTCATAAGGGAACTTTCCTACAGTTACTTTCTTTCCTTGTTCCGAATCATGATGCCCCCAGCCAATAATGTACCATTCACTTAAGATGGGATTTACCCTGGGAAAACCATGAATCCTGAGCATCTTTTCAGCCTCTTACTTGTCCATTATTTTTGTTAGACTTCTGGGTACATCGTTCAGCAGAAACAATTATACTGCCTTGCTCAGCTTGAGCCTTCCTACTCCTGTTGAGCCTTCAAGTGTGCTGATTCTTTTGCATCATGGCTTCAGTATGGAAAAGACTGCAGCGTGTTGGGAAACATGCATCCAAGTTCCAGTTTGTGGCCTCTTATCAGGAACTGATGGTTGAGTGCACCAAGAAATGGTAAGGAGTGTCTTCAGTTGAAATGAGCTGCTGGTGCCTGAACACCACTGTTGCCTCTTCTGCTGATGATTGTATCATCTCCTTTCCAGCGGGACAATAGGCAATTGGAGAATAATTATTCCTCTTTTGTTAGGATTGCTGCTAGAGAATCATTGTATCAAGTACCCATTAGCTTTGTGCATTTTGCTTGCAACGCTGTAGGTTTTCTTTGTTTTAATATGTTACCACAACAGGCTCTTGGCAGCCCCACAAACTTGATAGCTGGTATCTGCCAGAGGCTGAGAATTTATTACACTCTGTGTACTTCTGACTTTGGCCAAAACATATTTCTTGTGCCATTCCAGAGAGGAAGAGAAAAAGTCAAGACTTGGCCTTGAGAATTCTCTTACGTTATTTGCTTAGTCAGACAAGGATTCCAGCAGCCATCGCCCAATGAAATATAGTTTAAGTTGGCTAGCGTGTCCTGAGTAATCAGCTGCATGAACCTAGTCTCAGAGGCTTGGCTTCATTTTTGCCAAGTGGGCTTTCCAAAGTACTAGACATAGGTGTTCTGCTTTTCTTCACAGGGAAAAAAAAGGCAGAAGCCTATCTTGTAGCTGAATCAGCCTTTTAAAAAATTCAGTCTCTTGGACAAATGTTACATCTGTGTTTTCTACTCTTTTCTGCCTTGTCAGTTTAGGTGACAGATTTTTGACCCTTCTTCAGAATAGATCATGTGGGTAATGGGATGGGTTGATTTATTTTCAGATCCTTGCTGTACAGCTTACACATGTGCAGGATATTTAATTATTGTACTTCTGTGGCACTTCAAATTGTTCAACATACTTCTGCATGAATTATCATGCTATATTTATACCAACTCTGCAGTATTATTATTCCAGTATACCAGATTATTATTTTTATTAGATTTTTATCTCACTTTTTTTAATGGGGTGGTTTGGATCTAAAACTAATGGCTTACCTAACCTTCGCCCCATAGAATCCACTCATAGTGGTCCTGAATTTGAATTATTTGTAGCCTGGTCTGGCTTGGGGAGAATGCATAGCTGACTGTATGACATATAATCATGGAAAATTTTATTTTCTCAGATTAGGGTATGGGGTGAGTACAGAGCACTTTACTGTTACAGATGTTACAGATGTTTAAGGTACACGGGGTTGCTCATGAATCTCCTACATAATGCAGTTCATAAAAACTTCATCCAAGACTCCAGCTGACACTGATTCATCAGTGAGTTTACTTATCAAAGCTTTTGCACTTTAACAAGTTCCCAGGAATTCAACAGGTGAAATTTTAGTTTCTTTGTAGATATTAAACCATGGTAGAAATGTCAAACTTACTATGAGAATGACAGAGAACTTGCTTTTTGCCATATTCTGTGTACTTTTCTACAAAATTCCTCTCTTTTTCCAACTGAATAAGTAATCTTAGTATGAATTCTCAGAAGTGTTCTCAAACAGCCTGTTCCTGCTTTGTGAGAAAAGGAAGTTTCTTCTACTGTACCAAGCAAGGTGCTGGCCAGTTGTCTATAGAATCTGATTTCAGTGAAAATATTTCTCTTATTACTAAAACATTTGGGGCGGGGGGCATGCAGTTTGCTTTATTTTGGAGTTCAGTGCCAGTTGTTACCTCCTAAGTTTTTCCAGAGAGGGTTATAACTAAGGGCCAATTAAAGAGTTGGGAAATTGAATTGTGCATTGTAACATTTTTAGTACATTGGTTTAGAATCCACAACTGCTTACATTTCTCCGATGAACCCATGTGGATATTATACTAATTTTTTGTTACAAATGCAGTCCACTGATTCAACCCACATGCTTAAGTCTGTGCCATTATGGCTGCAGCAAATATTGTGTCTGAAGTTAATTATGAGTCTGACAGGCCCCATTGAAGTCCATTTTAGCATACACACACATTTCCTATATTGTTAAATTCTCATTATACCTGGTAGAACAGTACAAATTGTAACCTGTCTTGGTGTGACAAAGCTCATCCAGGAGCAGTTCAGCCAACTATGCGAGTGTCCTTTTTCAGCATATGCATTAAATATGAGTTGGATTTTCTGCTGCTTTAGTGGCCCCTATAGAAAATGCGCAGTCTGGTCCTACAAGGATATCTAAGCCCGTTGATATCAAGGGTTTTAGGTGTGCTTAGCTCTGTTTAGATTGGGCTGCTAACATAGACACTGCCTTGAATTTCTTCAGCTCTACAAAGGAGAAGAAGTCTTAAAACAAAATTTAAAAGTTTCATATGCATTAAAGTCAAAATGGTAACCACTTTCCCTCCACAAATGATGGTTCTCTGCTAAACTGTGGATGACCACATTTTGGCAACAAAATATCTTCTTTCCTTGTGATGTTTTGGTGTTTATTTTGGTGTATTGGTGCACAGCTTGGATTTCCTAACTTAACTACTGCCCTAATTGATGTTATAAAGGGAACAAACCTGGCTTAAGTTGCAAGAAAATGTGAGAGAGGAAACACTTTCCTTTAAGTGACACTTAGAGCAACAATTAGGAAGTAAGCCCTTGGTCAATATTGTAAATATATGTTTGATTACAAAAAAAAAATCTGGCTAACATGTTCTTATTTTAATGTGCTAGTGTTCTGACATTCCAACAATACAATGCTTTTTTGGAGGAATAATAGGCCTTTCATAAGTCAACATTGCCAACAATAAAGTCTTAAAGTACTCTTGGGAGAAAAATTGGATTCTGAGAAAAGCTTATTCAGAAGACAGTGATAGCTGGTGCAGATAGGGTAGTGGAAACAAATGGGGCATCACTCTCAGGAATGAAACTTGATACTAAATGTCCTGAAATTTGACATGCATGTATGAAAAAGGCAACTTCATTCCTGGGAGCGATGCTCCATTTGTTTTGAATTGCCCTTTTGAATATGGTTGCAAAAACTGAGAGATAATAGCAGTGATCATAGCCTATATGGTGTTGATAGGAAGCTGCCATTGCTCTGTTTTACTTCTTGCTTCTTTACAGTCTTTCCCCTCCAAGCAGATAAGCTCTTGGCAGGGCTTCACCTGCCTATCATAAGGGAGGAATTTTCTATCCTCCTTTTCCACTTCCATTTTAGAGTTTTCTAAAATGCTTACCTTCGATAGCTATTAAAAACAGCTGAAATAGTTAGTCCCAGGGTGAATGATGATCTTTATTTGCTTTTTTTAATGGGATGTCTAAAATTGTCAGCTGCAGGCAATTATACTAACATATAAATATATTTTATAACTGTCTGGAACAGTGTTTCTCAACCTTAGTAACTTTAAGATGTCTGAACTTCAACTCCCAGAATTCTCCAGCCAGCATGGCTGCCTGGGGAATTCTGGGAGTTGAAGTCCAGACATGTTAAAGTTGCCAAGGTTGAGAAACACTGGTCTGGAATATACTGGCTTTCCTTTTCCAACCCACTGAGGCTTAACCTTCAGCTCCTTAATGAAGCTTATGAAGAGTGCTGCCTCAGAGTTCTTGAGAGTCACTTTTAGGCTAGAAGTGGGTTATTTCCAACCCACTAGACCTCCCCATCTTCCATCCACCTACCTCAAGTAGTTGTACCTCCTCCTCACAGGCATACCATCCCAGCAAGGTGCTGGTAGCATGTCCTAGAGGCATCTCTTAATCCTAGCCTTTCCCAAAGAGGAAACATGAGAGGTAGCTGGAGATGAGCTAGTGTCAGATCTCACCCCAGATCTGCCAATACATCTTTCTTCTCCAGAAACTCAACCCCACATTCAGTAACTTTGCAGCAGGAGCTTCGCAGACTCAACATAAGTTGCTTTGATGCAGAAAAGAAAAAAGTCACATATATTAAGAGTTGCCAATAGCAAAACACAGGCATCACAGGATTATCTCTCAATATATACAGTATGTCGACCCCAGGGTTTAAATCCTAAGTATTTTCATCGTACCCTTTCAAATTAACTGACTTTTGGCCATCCTTTTTCTGGCCTTGAAAGTAGGAGACATTCTGTTTGTGGTTAAGTAACAATTCTGTGGGACTTGCAAACCCTTGGTTCTTGCCTTGCCTTCCTGCCTCCTACCTTTCCCTATGTATAGGGAAACAATCATAACAACCACTCTCATCAGCAAACCACATCCATAGTTCCCCAGTTACATCTACAATTGCAACCTTACCATTTTTCAGTATTAATACAACATTTATGACTTCTTTTTCATCGTTTTTTCTTGGTCACTGGCATTTGTAGCATTAATGTTGATTCCACTCTTTGATGTATTACTATCATTCCCTTACAAATCTCTAAAACTCTCTTTCTGACATTTTGTAATTTTCATCCTAAATAATTTTATTCACTTATGTTTAATCCCTTTCACTGTTTTTAAGGCTCAATATTTAGCCCTCTTCACCCACTTCCAAATTGGTTTATTTCCACCAAAATCACTCATTTGCTGTTAACCATTCTTGCTCTTTTTGATTACCTTTTTTACAGCTATATTTTCTCTCCATTCACATTATACAAGATCTCTCTTATATGCATCTTTTTTCCTATCCATGGCCACTTTCACTTCATCATTCCACCAAGAATCCTTTTTCTTACTTCCTATTAGCGTGACTCCACATGCTTCTTTGGCACTTTGAAACAGAATATTTTTACTCTGTTCCAACCAGCTTCTACATCCTTCTTATAACTCATTTCTGTTTATTTTGTGGGGATATTAATCTTGACTCATTCATTTGTGTTCTTGCTATTTTCACTATAGTTTCTTTCAGTTCTTTCTTTTTTCCATGTCCATTTTTTTCTGAAGGTGCAGCTTATCTTCTAGCAGAAGAGGACAGCTGCCAACTCTCACTATTTATGACTGTTCTCCTCCCACCAAAATTTCAATCTAGCTTCAAACAATACACATAAATTGAAATGAAGTCCTAATTTTTAAAATTCTATTGAAATCTATGAATAGATCCTTTTATATATTTCTTTGCATGATTGGCCCTCTCATTAGGCAAAGTAAGAAACCTCAAGTTACAGATGCTTGGGGGCAGGTGGGGACAAATGAAGTGTTAAGAAACCATAGCTGCAGATACCATGAAGTTTTTCTGAATCCCTTAAGATAGCTGTTGCCTTCTGATCATGTTGAGGATGTTCCATGATCAATGTTGGAATCTACCGCCTTGGCGTAAGGACTAATGAGAAGCAGTGTTGCTTGCCTCAAGCTGCAGAATATCATAGGCTGATTATGTTCCTGTGCTACAATTTGTAATATTCATTTGAACTAAACTTCTTGCATAAAACATTCAAATTCATTGATAAGGTGCATTTTTACTGATCATGAGTCAATTTTTCAGTTCAATTGTTTCAGATATGTTTGTGGGAAGAATACCAAACTCATGACCATGTCTTCCTTTTTTTTTTCTCCTTTCCTCCAAACCTTCCCTTCTACTTCCTTGCCAGTTCTGATGACTCAGTAATAAAAAGTTTATTGTGCATAAATTGCATATTTGTGCAAAGATGTAGATGTATTGAATAGGAGTAGAATGTCTGCAAAATAACAGTGATACCAGTGTTTAATGAAAACTGTAGTTGCTGCCAGAAGGCCTTTTTTAAAACTTTATTAATTTTCAAAGTATAATTACAATACAAAATATAGACTACAGAAAAGATAGAAAAAAGAGAGGCTATAAAGGTGCAGAAACAGATAGAACATATAGAAAGAACGTGACTTCCAAGCTGACAGAAGACTTTTGAGAAGCATATCTTAACAAGTTTTCAGTAGCCTGTCCCAGCTTCAGTGCTCTCCAGATATATGGACTGACTTGGAATCCTGAGAGTTTTATTGTGCATATCTGGAGAACACCCAGGGTGGGATAGTCTGGTTTAGTTAATCATTTGTGGGAATCAGATGGTAGTGGTGGTCATGGTGGCAGCCCTGAGAACTGCAGGAAACATGATTGGTGAAATGATGATATTACCAAAAATGGAGCAAAAGCCCCCAAAACAAACCGCTTTGGGGGGAGAGTTGAGGGGTTAACCTGCCAAATAAGTACATTAGACCTCTGTTTTGTACACTAAAAGTCTCCAAATATGAAAACAAAAAATCAAAAGCAGCTGATATTTTTAGAGCAAAAGTAATGGAGGTTGTTTCCCCCATCATGCACCCCAAAATAGCCAGTCTTGCCGCTGCAGTTGAGCAGTGCCATCTGGAAATTTCCTGGAGATGAAAATACTGGACTAGGAGTTGCATGCAGCCTATCACATGCATACATGAGATATGTTAATACATAGGATCAGTAAGCACTGGGAATAAAGAAGGCAGGAGGTGACTGAGTAGATCTGCTGTGTAATTCTGATTTGTGCAAGTTGAGTTAATGATAGTAAGTTGTTGCCCATCTTTTGATGCTTGTTGGCTATGTTTAGGGAATGATATGTTTGCCGGTCTGTATCTTACGCCTCTGTATGGAGACTGGATGAGAAATGGATTTGCCACGTCTGTCTGAAGTTGCCTGGAAAACGGCACTCTGGAGTCTGCTAGGAATTGTGTCTACAAACTGTAAACTCTGCTTTAAGGACATAAACTGAGCAACCAAGTGCTGGGGAAAGATGATTTGCATGCAGAAATATTAGCGTACCTTGAGTACCTTCACAGGCTAATACACTGCCTGTACTGATTCCAGTAATAGGATCTTGTGAATGTCTGCTTCTTGCAGAAGCTCTGAATTTTTTGCATCAGGGACTTCTTGGCTCTTAGATTTCAAGGACATAAAACTTGAGCTTTTAGAGAGATTGCTTTTGTTTTCAGAAAATCTCTTCAGATTGTATGGTTGAGCACTTAATGTACTCAGGCTCATCAGATGATTCTACTATATTTCACCCACTTGGAAGAAGACAATGCATCCACTAAGACATTCCTGGAAACAGAGAAATTCCTTACTAAGTGGGTGTCACTTCCCTAATTCCCTCCATTTTTCAAATATATTGGCAAGCACATATCTGCCTCCATTGGAATGTATTTTCTGCTTTAACTTGGCATAAATTGTAAGATTTCTCCTGTATAGGGATGTTCCTTTCAGAGTGTCGTATTTCTATATAATTTGTACTTGATTGAAGGTGCTGTTATTACCTGAAAGCTTTTGTCTTCAATTTCCTTTCCTTTGAGAAGTGGAATAGTTGATAACGATTTCTCATAGGCTCCCTGATTAAAGACAGTAGATGATACATTTTATCCCATACCTGTAGTTAAGGTAAGCTTGTTACTTGACAGGATAGAAATAATCAGTGAATGCCTTTCTGCCTAACCACAGGTTCCCAAGACTGTTAACAATAGAGCCTAAAATAAGGCAAGGTTAAGTAGTCATCTGGATTGTCTCAGTATCTCATACCCTGCAATTATAAACTATAAATTGTGAAGTTACAGTCCTAAGGATACTTACTAATAAGCTAATCAAAATATCTTGTAGTCTTTTCTCTATCATATCCGATCTCCTGTTGCCTCAAAATTAATTTCTAATACCACCAGAGACTATTCTCCAATCATCTTTCTAATTTGGTGTCAAAATCATTTCTGTTTGACAGTTGTCACAGATACCCCATCCTCTCTCCACCAACCCATCTCCTACAAGCTAAAATTATTCTCTTTGACACAGCAAGTCCTTCAATTTGATCTTGTATTGAATTCCTTAAGTTATCTTGGTTGGTTAAAGATTGCAGTCTTTATGTATGATTTGAGTTAAGTGAATTGGCTCATAGGCATTTTAGGACTGAGAGACCCATCTTACTGCCCAGTTTGGTCTAGTGGTTAAGGTGCTGGGCTAGAAACCAGGAGTCTGTGAGTTCTAGTCCCTCCTTAGGCATGAAAGCCGGCTGGCTGACCTTGGGCCAGTCACTCTCTCTCAGCCTGACTCATCTCACAGGGTTGCTGTTGTGGGGAAAACAGGAGGAGGAAAGAGTATTAGGTATGTTCCCTGCCTTGAGTTATTTATAAAAATAATAAAGGCAGGATAAAAATAAAATAAATAAAATAAATAAATCAGTCTAGAATGAAATAGATTGGCTTGAGACCTATGATAAAGGAACGTAAGGATATTCACAGAGAAATGTTTCCCATATCTTCCGTTATGCTGAAGCTTTCTGTGCTCCTGAAGTCTCAGGAGTGTTGTTGCTCTGTCCTCCAAACAGTATAAGATAAGATGCAACAGACTGGTGAGGGGAGAAAGAATGACTTAAAATCAAATGGCGGTTTTCACAGTTTGAGTGGTGGCGGCCTTGTGATCCTCTCAAGAGGCTTTTAAGAAGGAGAGGTGTCTGCAGAGAAAAGGAGGGACTGGAAGCTAGCCTTCCATAAACTAATCTTAAGATGTAAGCCTTTGTGGTGTGCAGTAGATAACTATTTCCAGAAGATCGGTTTCTGCCCACCCACTGTCCAACAATATCACTAGTGAAGTTCTATATCTGCAGCTTTAGAAAAGTGAAAAGCACGTAAAGACGAAACATTGGAGGAAGTGCTTTTGCTTATGATACTTTGCTGATAGGATCAGTATTGTATTGTATTACTTTTTATTATTTGCTTGTTTTAATCTTTATTTTTCCATGTTTGAAAACCAGCAATTGGCTTACTCTTTTGAGCAATTGCAGAATAACTTGGTAATGCAGCTTGCAGTCACTTCCCACATTTGATTTGCAGTAAGGAATGAAGGCGGCGGGGGGGGGGGAGTCAGACATCTAGCTGTTGTCTTGGGAAGCCAGTCCATTTTTGTGCAAGTATACTCATGTATCTTAAAAGTCTTTGCTATGTACATTGAAACCAGTTATTGGGAAATGGAGCTAATGTTCCATAAATAATAAATAATTAGGTTTCTGCTTTTGGCTTGCGTTGAAGGCCAAGTCAAGCTGAGCTGGACTGAGGAGCTATTTCTCGATTTCTCCCTATCAGACAAGAACACGCTTCTTACCTCTTTCTGAGGAGCCATCATTACGGGTTCTGCTTTTCATTGAATCCAGCTTTGTTTTATGCCTGTAACTCATCTCCTATAGAAGCTGATGAAAGGTGGGGTGGAGGAATGAGTGAAAAGGAAACACCCCTGAGAAGTGTATTGGGTACAATAAGTTATTCTCTAGAGTCTTTCTGGGCAGCATTTGTGCTTTCAGTAAAGTAATGCTTAATCATAATGCATTTCTTTGTTTGTAGTCATTTTCCTGTCACCACTTCTCCCTCATGATCCAGCACAACTCAGTATACAGTTATGCAGTTAGATCAGGAGAACATAATGGGACTTAAAGCACACATAAACTGTAGACTTTATCTCAGCCAAGGGTTCCATATTTTCTTGTTCTGTGGTACATTGGCTAAGAGCAGATTTAGCAGTTGAACTAATAAGCTTAATTAACATAATGGTTAATAATAAGATCAGCTCCTCTACTAGGCATTAAACACAATTAACACAATTCTGAAACAGTCCACTCTGAATATAGAGTATATTTAATATAGTGCTACTTCCCCCTTTTTTTTTTAAAGTCTATTCTAGGTATAGACCTGAAATTCTGCCCATTCATTCGTTCCTATGTATCAGTTAACCCAGCTCTTAGGCTCCTTTAAAAGGTCTTGATACATTTTGCAGTGATTGCTTAGCTGACAAACCACAACTTATTGACATTGAAGACTTTGTGTGTCCTTGATCATGCAAGGCCAGTCAATTACCTATGAAAGAAACCTCAATTTGTGGATTTAAAGTATATGCTTGAGGGTTATTTAATGACTCTCTGAAAATAAATGGCTGTTCTGTAGGGATGGTTGCCATATAAGAAGTTAGCAGTGATGGGGAGTGAGTTTTCTGCCTATCACAACTGCATTTGTAAGTGTTCCCATTTTATTTTGCATTGTAGTGGTTCTCAAACCAAATATATTGAATTGGTAGTCCTGGAACAATGTGTGTAGAAGACTGGATATATATGTTTAAAGTTGAGGAAAAGCAGTCCCCCCCCATCCCGAAATTTAGCTTTTCAATCACTCAAATTAATTTTTGACTATTGTCTGGAATTGGAGCTAGTTTCTGGAATGGCACTTACTTTTTGATCCAGTTTGTTAACTCTGTGTCCATCTTGGGCAGTTTTTAGTATGTTGTATGGAAAGGTTCTTTAATGGCTTTATTCTGCTTGCTTGACAGAGCAATTTGTGGAAGAAAACTGGGGTGGGGGAGTGGTTAAGGCTTAAATCTGTCTCACTTGCTGTGATCCTGGATCAGGATGCCTGTGTAACTGGAAAAAATCCAGATAGTGGCGAATTTTAATTTGGCCCTCACTTACCTAGTTCTGGTTTAAGCACCAAAGGCAACCTCGGGTCTCCCAAATATCTCTGCCATGAAAAAAGAGAAGTATCAATATGCTGGAGCAGGGTTTCTCAACCAGGGTTCTGTGGCACCCTAGGGTTCCATGAGATGTCACTAGGGGTTCCCTGGGATATCACAATTTATTTAAAAAATTATTTCAAATTCGGGCAACTTCACATTAAAGAGGTAAGTTTCATTCTTTATTTTTAGTTTAAGAACACTGTTAATGCATACATACAGCCTACACATGAAACACATATAATAATTTTGTAACTTATGGCCTATATCTGAACCTGAATATGCAGGGGTTTCCTGAGGCCTGAAAAATATTTCAAGGGTTCCTCCAGGGTCAAAAAGTTGGGAAAGGCTGTGCTGGAGGATCACTAAGATATGCAGAAGGACAAAAATAATTAGGAAGAAAAATACAAGGGAAACTTTCCAAAAACACAATTATGATTGAGCATGCTTAGTGGCAATGGAATGCTGACTGTTGGCGGGTTGGAATGGAAAATTGGAATGAGTGGAATGGAATATCTTGGAACAGAGCATGGCTGACAGGCTGGAAAAATTAACCCTTCTTTTCAGTTCCCACTGACTTCCTTACAGTGACCGACAGTGTTCGATCAGTGTTCTACTCTCTGCTTCCATTCATTTATCTGTCTGTCTAGCTGCACACAGATACAGACATGCCTATTTTTCTTGGAATTTGTCTGGGCCTGGAAAGCAGAATCAAGCTTGGGAAAATGCTCCAAGTTCAAAATATTTGAGAAACTGTGTTCTGCAGTTCACAGCGAGGGAGTAGACAACAAGGCACAGGAAGTAAGAGATAGCCAGGTTTAATAATAAAGATGGGAACAAGCTGATAGGTGTACTTCTCTAAAGTGTACAAAATTGGTAGGCTTCACAATATTGATTTATAAAAAGAATTTGTCAGAGAGGGGATTTTAGGAGGAATGGTACTTCAGAGGATCAAAAGATTTGCACTGTAATCTGTTACATATGTACACAGGAGCAAATCCCATTGACTTCAGTAGGACTTATTTCTGGTTAAGTGGGTATAGAAATTTGTAGCCCTAATAATTCTCTACTCTTGCTTCCTAATAGTTTGTAGTTTGGGCATTATTTGTATTAAGTGGTGATTGTGGATGCCAGAAAAGGATGTATTTCCCAATATTCAGTTGTACAATTACACTGTTGTTCTTGAATAGAGTAAAGTAAACAGATTTATTTCAGTTTTTAAAATTCTATAGTTGCTGGGTAGGAGTTCATTAATAGAAAGACATTTGTATGCGTTAAAGCTGTTAATGTAAACTACTAAGGAATGTATTTCCTTATTAAAATTTAAAAATCTAGGAAATATAAATACCATTTCTGAAAAGTTGCTGCTCTGCTGTTGTTGTAAGTTTTCTTTATATAGAGATAGTTTTTCAAGCAAGGTTGAAACCAGTTTTTTTTTCAGCATATGCCTGGATTTTTTCAAATGTTGTGTTTTAATAAACCCTGAAAGACCTGATAATATTTGGCTATTCTATAGCAATTGCAAGCTAACTCTTTTAAATTTATCCTTATATTTCTAAGTGTTCTAGAGTTAACTTTGGATATTTTAGAAATACGGCTCTTGTGGATTTAACAGCAATTTGCTGTT
Source organism: Candoia aspera (assembly GCF_035149785.1). Taxonomy (NCBI): domain Eukaryota; kingdom Metazoa; phylum Chordata; class Lepidosauria; order Squamata; family Candoiidae; genus Candoia; species Candoia aspera. Next base: position 160,993,214 of record NC_086153.1, on the reverse strand, counting down.
CCAGAGCAAGCAATTTCTGTACTTTTTGTACCAATTATGATATAAATATAATTGTAAACAGTATTTTAAAAAATGCATTGTAGATTTTACTTACTGCTGGTTAAAAGGCTTTTAGCATTAGATGTGGCTGAGTGAGTGCCACGCTCTGCAGTCAAGAACCTGCTAGACTCTTGTTCTTGGTCATGATAATAATATTAAACTTTATACAAGCAAGTACAGGTAGAGAACCTGTTGCTCTCCAGGTGTTGGCAACAGACAATTCCCAGGTGCTCAGTCAATAGTGACTAATAGTAAGGGATACTATATTTCAGCAACATCTGGAGGACCACAAGCTGTCACATCATGCTGAGCCAGCTTTTTTGCTAAAGCAGGCAGTTTCTGGACAAAAATATGTTTGTACTGCTGAGTGTGGGTGGAGGCCTGGGTGGAATCTGCAGATGAGGGCTGTGGCTCATGCTACTTGGCTTTCCACAATGGATGCACAACCTCCAGCCCATTCACCTTGCTGCGCAGCTGGACTTTTAAAAGGCAGTTTCGATCTGCATAGCAGCGATGGTAATCCCTGCCATCGAGCTGTGCACTTTCCTGTGCCTGAGCTCCCATTATGTGCTGCTTAGTCACATACCGTGGCCCTTAGCGGCATATGCGGCATGGCAGAAAACCCTCAGGTCGCTAAATTGCTGCTGGAACCGTTTGTCACTAACGCAGGAGTTCGTACTTAAGCAAGAGGCATCATAAACTCCAGCCCAACTTTTGCAGTGGGGGTCATAGGAAGCAGGCACAATGGATATTTTCTGCCACTGCTGCCTTTGCATGGCTTGTTGGAAGAAGAGTCCCCATATCCTTGAATTAACTTCCTTCATCACCGAAGTGGTATTCAGATATTGTAAAATGAATAAATAAATCTAGCACTGGTGAGCGCTCTCTGTCCCAGTTCTGTACTGACAAGAGCTACATTTCATGGGACTTTCTTGAGGTGAAAAGTAACAGAGCAAGGCTTTCCTCCCTCCCAACAGAGGCAGGCACAAGCCCTTTTTGCTTTCAGAACAAGGACTGGGCACATCCAAAAGCTCAGATGGGGAGGGAGGAGTGGACCTTTGCCATCCTGGTCCAACCCTTTGGACTCTTCCAGCTTTGCCAAGACAGCAGCAGAATCCCTCCAAACCTGATGACAAAGAGGCGACTTTGCAGCCTGGACAGAACAGTCAAACAGGCGGGGAAGAAAAAAATGAAGAACTGCAAATTCAGTTCCACGGCCTCTCCGGCCACATGGCATTAACATCCCTTGCTTTGTCTCCCCTGCCTGGTTTGGAACAGCCTGGCTTCCGCTAAAGATCCAGCATTCCCTTTCAAATCCTCTGGGGAAGTGGGTTGGCTTTTATGTGACTTTCCCTCTTCCTGGAGAACCTCCTCTCCACACCTCCGTTCAAACCACCAAGTGGAGTGGCTAAGAGGCTCCGCTAGCAGTTACTGACCTTGTGCCAGTGCCTCTGGGGCACTGAGTGCTCTGTTGGGCCCGCTCCTGTTTGCCTGCTCTGTCCCCTTCTCCACTCCTTCCACTCACCACTAACTGGAGTTGCGATTGTTTGGGACGGATCTTTTAATTTTTTTCAGAGGGTGAGATACCCTATTACTTTTCAGATGGCTGCGTCATTAGCACTTGTTTTTTAAAACAGTCAACATGGCACAACTGCTCTGTTTACTTGTAGCATTGTGAGAGGGGGTGCGGGGGCACATGCAAGCCTGAACCCTCACCGCAGCTTACTTATGTCAGGTTAAACTGTAATTTAGCAGGGTATCCATATGTGGGGCTGCCGTAGAGCGTGATTAAAAGGGGGGGTAGCATATGGCTTAGCTCCTCAGTGACGAGTTAATGTGCAAAGATTAGCGCACTCACAAGTACAGCTCTCTGGGATGCAGTGCTCTTGGTTAATGACTGCGTAGTTCATTACATTGCAGAGTCAAGGTACAGTGTGTCTTTTGTATGTACGAAGGTAAACACTGCCTAGAACAAATTTTAGGTGGAAGTGGAAAAGATTTTTTTGTGTTTCCCTTAAGCTAGCATAATAATTTTTTAACCCTCAGTTCTTCTAGCCAACCTTGATTGATCTCCAAAAGACTAAGCGGGGTTGGACCTGGTTAGTACTTGGATGGAAGACCATCAGGAGATCCCAGAAAAAAGTAAAGTACATTGGGAAAAGTTTAAAAAAATCTAAAAAGAAAGCAGTGGCAATACACTTCTCCAAAAAACCCTATATGGACAGCCCATGTGGACGTCAAGAGTTGAACTTAAGTCAAGGGACTTTATCTTTTTGTTAGAAAACTATCTTCTGCTTTGTTGGAGTTCTCTGAGCTTGATTTTTGGGTTGCAGACTTTTATTACCTTAGTTGGTAACATCACCCCTGCAGGAGTTTCAGAGAAGAGAGTTTAGATTAGCAGGGGATAGTCATCCTTCTGTCTTGCCTGCTTTGCACATGCTTGGATGGGATGGTCCAGTGGGCAGATGTCATTGCAATGATTGATGCCTTGTTGTTAGTGGATGATTGTTTTTTGGCTGACAGTGATGTTTCTGTCTTACCTGTGTGTTGGTGGTTGATTCCCATGTGGTCGGTGGCATTGGTAACTATGTGATGTGGTGGGTTGTTCAGAGGGTGTTGTTTTTTTCCTGTGATTGTTGCAGTGTAGTTGACTCTTGGTTATCTGGTCAATAAGGGGATGGCTCTAGTTTGTCTAGGTGTTGGTTAATGGCTGTGCAATGGAGGGAGTGTTGTCATGTGATGCTGATGCACAAATGTAGGGCCTTTGATTGTGTCTTTTGATAGGTCTATAAATAGAGTTTATAATGGTTTGTGACTTGGAATTATGTGTGAATTAGGCCACTATTTCTTTCAGAAACTGTGGTTAAAATAAACCATTCCTTAGTAGGTTGTGTGAACTCACCCAGTAGATTCCATTGAATGAACAGTAGTCTTAGTTCTTCTTCCAGCCAACTGGGGATACTGTTCAACTGTCTTGTAGGAGGACAATCATTTATCTTGTATATAATATATATAATATATTGTATATATATAAAATAAATATATATATTATATATAATATAAATATAATTATTTATATAAATAACTTCTGGCATTATTTGTAATAACACTGATGTACATGATAAAATTTATCAGTAAACAAGGGTATTCACAGGGAGGGAGTCAAAAAAGCCAAGATGGTGGCCCCAATCATGTGACTGAAGCGCTACTCATTTTTGTGTCCTTCACAATGCCTTAAAAAGGGGTGAGACTTCAATCGTGTGGTTATAGCTGCCGTCTTGACTTTTTTGACTTCTTCTCTGTGGATATCCCTGCCAGCAAGCCTTCAAAAGTATGTTAAAGAATGAGGATCTGGGTGATGAGAGAATCTACATCTCCTTTGTTGGGCATAATGAAAAGTGTGGTGTTGGTGAATAATTTAATTTGTGGTACTCATGCTTGTCTCAAATCTGAAGTAAAGTAAATAAAGGGATTAACAGTACATCTGTGTATTTGTCCATAGTGTGTTTCCAGGACCCATGAGTCAGCGCCTTGGGGGAAGTGATGCAGAATCATGCTTTAAGTTGTTCATGCTCATCCAATTAAGCGGAGGGTCACACAGCTACCCATCTTCCACCAAGTAGCTTGCTTATCTCTGTTAAGTTGCTTATCTAAATGACTGTAAGAGATTCCTTCCATTTATTCCTGTAATTAAGATATTGAAGAAAAATGCATTTGTTTCATACCTCTCATGCTGTTCCCTGCTTTTTTGTGTCTATCACCTAGCATGATGATATTGTGGGAGATTCCGGTTAGTCCATGGTAGCCAAAAATAAAGAGGAGCCTTGTAGCACCTATTCAGGCAAACAAACGTTATTAAAAGGCCTACGCTTACGTGAACTCACATCACCAAATGCTGAAGTGAGCTGTGGCTCATGAAAGCTTAAGCTTTTAATTATCATTTGTTAGTCTGAAAAGGTGCTACCAAAGTCCTTCTGATTTCTGGCATGATGAAGAATTCTTGAGAACTTGACAGCTTTGAGCATTTTGATTGGTCCTAATAAAGATTTGGAATTATCCAGTTGTAGGTCAGTATCTGGGATATTGCTACCAGTATAAGGGTGTGTATATGTACCCAGCTGTGGGAAAAAAGGTCAAACAGTTGATTTGAATGAAAACGTATTTAGTCAATAGTTACTTAGCATTCATGTCAAATTGTGATAAATGGGTATGCCATATAGAATTATTCCCCACCCCCACCCCAAGTCCTGAGCAACAGAGGAATTTAACCAGGATCTTCAGTGTTGGTATCATGAGAGATTCAGCTAAAGGCTTGTCACCTCTCTACAAATGATTGCCTGGCATTTAATGGTACAGAATCCTAGAAGGAGGTCTTTACCTTAACGTTTGACTGGTATTTCTAGAATTTCAAAGAATCATTTCCCTAATTCACTTTTTCCCCTTGCCCCTCCTGCTGAGTTCAGAATCATGCTAAGCCACTTTTTAACCACAATTTGATTAAACCATAAGTGGCTGGATGTGTACACTGTATTAAGCTGAAGTTCAGTAAACCATGTTATGGCACAGTGTGCTGGGTAGAGCCTTCCCCAGTGTTTAGAAGAGAAGGGAATGCAAGGCAGGGTGTGGGGCAATGACCATGAGTGCAGGACTGTTTTTTCAGCACATGATGACAATGACAGCGGCTGTCTTCTAACTCTGGGAGAGGAGGATAAACTTTGTTGTACTGGTTTTGGTGTGCAGAATGGACTGCTAACCTCTGGCAAGAAAAAATAAATAAAGTCTTGTCTACTGGGCAAGTTAAGTGAGCCTGGCAAATCCCACACCTCTTTTCTGTCCCACTTTTAAGGTAGGGGCAGGAGAGAATGCAACATCTCTCGGCATTTGGGTGGAATTCACATTGTTTCCCAAGGAACAACTTCAAGTGTCCTGTGATGCAACAGTGAATTCAGCCAGAGAAAGTGACATGCTCCTTTCACTAGAGAGTTTCGGTGTGTGGTTGGGATTGTCCAGAACATTGTTGGAAGATGTGCATCTCCATTTCTCATTTATGTGGTATCCATTCAATTTTGCATGGGAGCAACATACTTTTTGCAGCCTGCTGAGACATTGGGGCTCTTGCTATATTTTGTAGAGGCCTGTGTCCTGGAGGTATGGACATACAGTTTGGGTTGATCCAAAGCTTTGGCTGGAGCATCCACATTCAAGCATCTTATTAATACATTAGCTATTATTGGCATATGCTGAAGTGTCTTACAGTCAGTGAGAGCATTATAGCTCATAGTTACGGTATGCCAACTTGCGGAGAACCCACTGCTGGAAGTTTGGATGCATGGTTTTGTATGGCCCAAGTCCAATCACCAAATGCATATCTTCAGTTCCTTTTTCATTTGAATTAATGGAGTATTCTTGGCATAGGAGCAATATCCTTGTTTCCTAGGGAAGCATTGGGGCCAAGTACTGCACTGTTTAATGAGGCTATTCTTTGTCAGATTCAAATTATGTAAAAGTCTATTTTTGTGGGCAAAACATCAGTTGCTCCTTTATACACTGTTGTGAATGTATTTTGCATGGCAAACTGCACTCAGATGCACAATCCTATCTCTGTAATACCTCCTTGTGATATTGCTCTGGCTCCTCCCTCTGCATCTGGATATCAAGACATTTTTTCTTCGTTAGACAGAGGGAGAAGCTTCTGATTAATGCTGGGAATGTGTGCTAGGGTTTTGATTTCAAATGTCTGTGACATGATAAGTCTCATTTTCTTTCTTACTGTGTAGAAGGTATGGAACTAAGTGTTTAGTTTTAGCCTTAAATCATATTTCAGGCCATGTTCATGAAAATGTAATTTATTTTTCTTTTAGAATGTTCTTGTGGTCTGTGATATTTTGAACTCTCTTCTTTGGAGGTTTTGGGGAGAGGGCTTCTTGTTTCAAGCATACCAGCATCACTTTGTGGTCTGTTTACAATACTGCATTTTCTTTCGGATTTTTTCCCCTTCTTTCTTAAGCAATTTGCAAGCTGTTGTATTACTATGATCTGGGCAGTTCTGAAATTATCTTCTTTCATACTGAATGTCTGCATTCTAATGCTTAGAGCCAAAAAGGATACAATATTTTATTTGTTTGTTTGTTTGTTTATTTATTTAAAGTTTGGTCTTACTTATTTTCTGTGCGATTGAATTATTTCCCAAGTAGGGGAAGCACTATCAATATTATAACAAGTTTTGCATGTTAATTTTTTAGTCACCTGAAAAGCAGCACAGGGTGTGAGAGCCCAGTTTCTTTTATACCCTGGGGTTAGGGGTTGGATACCAGTTGAGGCACTTATCCCTGAGGGATAAGTGGTGGCACCAAGAGTTACCAAGATGCTGCTCCAAATCAGGAGACAAGACCAGGATATGAAGATCCAGAGGACTTCTGGGAGCGGAGCCCAGCCTTCCATCTTGCAGGTCTCAACCTCATTACATACATATTTGGCTGTTATTGACAAGCTGCTAACTGGCTTCTCAGCAGGTATCTGGCTAGCTTTGTCAGAACTTGAAAGCTAAGCAGTGTTGGGTATTTGGATGAGAGACCGCCATGAAATTCCAGGACTGTATGCTAGGTTAGGAAGTTGAAAAACATTGCAAAGAAGGCAGTATTGTGTAGTATTGTATTGTTGCAAGACAATGGCATGGCTGTGATCATGGTTGGCCAGGACACAAACTCAACTCAAAGGCATCTTTAACTTTTTAATTATTGGCTTGTTGGAGGAAAGAATACCTTGCCAATTCATGGAGAACGCTGTCAGAGGTATTGTAAACACAAACTCATTTTGGGTCCTGTATTCCCTCACTTTCCTGTTATTTCCCCTTGTGCCATAACATGACTTGTCTATATCCATTGTACGTGAACGTAACGCTACATGATTGCCGCAGCTCTACCAACTATTTTCCATGTCTTGGGATTAAGGATATTGTATTTATGCTTAATATTATATTTATATTTATATTTATTTATGGTATTTTAATGCTATTATCTTTGTTGTAAACTTCCCAGAGTCTCCCTTTTGGGGGGAGATGGGTGGTGGCTAAATTTAATAAATAAATAAATAGGTAAAAATTGCCTTCAGCAAATTCTGGGGAGTAAAAGTATTTGTCAGCATAAAAGACAGAATAATCCATTTAGCTAGTGTTGTAGCTGTGGATCTTTTGAAGGAAATATCTGCCTGTTTCTGAGGTAGCCATGAAAAAGATGCTGACAAGCAAAGACTGCTTGCTTGGACTAGTATTCAGTCTATAGTGAAATCTTTGGGGGAACATCCACCATAGAACTGTAGGATACAGGCAGAACCCAATGTGTTTGAATGTGATATTTTTATTGCAAGTGAATTAAAGGTTCAGAAGTATTAATGTTTTTTAAAAAATCACCAAGCTACAATTAATTATCCCACAATTAACAGATGCATCACATCTCCATGTCTGCCTTGGCTTGGCTATGACTTACTTGTATTGGGAGTAACACCTACACTGACTGGTATTTCATTCCAAACACAAAATCTTGTTTTCTATTCTGAGACTGGAAGAACTACTGAGAAGAAGAAGGCCCTCCTCAGAATACCTTCTGGATGTTTTGTATTGGGGAAAATTCACATATAGGCTCAGGTAATTCCGAAGTACAGCACCATCTAATTCTAAATGCACAAGACTCTGTATCTTTTGACAACAAATTGGCCTCTATGGAAATGATTTGTAGCTGCCTCATTGGAGCTACCTCAGGTAGGATGATGCCCATGCATGAACATTTTCTCAGTCCTTTACAGCTTTGCCAAAAGCATGGGACCCCATTCGTCAGGCAAGCTGCTCTTTATCCTGTTGGTGACAAAATTTATATACACATCTGCTTTCATAATAGGACCTACAGTGGTGGAGCAGGGCTTCATTGGAAAACTGTGATGGGAAAGTGCCTGGATTCAGGATCCCACAGCTATTCCACTGAGAAGCTTAAAGGAGAGATTTGAACATCTTTGTCTTCACATTTTGTTTGATCCTCACTTATTAAGAAGGATTATAATTATCATACAAACACAGAATAATGAGCTAGATATCATTCTATGCCATCTCATAGAAGAAATGTGGGGATGTGTTTTGGAATCGACAAAAGTGCATGGGTGCCAGGCACATCCTTGGTTCCTGTTTTATTTCCCTAAGGATTGGCTTTTGTCGGCAAAGAAGTGCCAGCATTGACAGGTTCTTGTGATATCAACGGGCCCTTCTTGACTCCAAACCAGAGAACATTTTGTTGTGTTCACAGTCCTTTTTCCTATTTGGTTTGCAATAAAGCTAGCCTGATACCTGGATATGGGGAAAACATCGGTTTTACACTGAGCTAACTATAGCAGGTTTTCATATATTCTTCCTTATGCTAATGTGTTCTCTGAATGAAATGGTAGTGAACATGTGTTTTTCTCTTTCTTGACTGGGCTACTTCTAGCTATTTTTTTTTCCTGGAATTTAAAACAAAGAGCTGGATTTCTTTGATTTCAGCTTATGTCACCCACTAGATCATTTTTCAGAACAGTATGAGCTATTTCTTTTATGTTGTGCAGTGCAGGAAGTCATCAAGTGTGGAAGGCAAGGTGAAAAAAGAATGATACAGACTAATGTGCAGGTTGTGGCTTCGTATGTGTCCTGTGATGCTGTATACGCTGTCAGAGTAAAATGATTTTCAGAAGTGAGAATAAAATACACACTTCGTGCCACAGGTTTAAATCCAGAAACTATCTTTCTAACGCGTTGTATCTTTTATGTTTGAGCCTTTCTTGTTCTACAGTTTGAGAATGTTTTTTGTATGGAGTGTGTAGTATGTATCTTACTACAACGTGGATTTTGCATTTACATTTAAAACTGATTTAAACTTGGTGTCCAACATTTTCATTTGATACACTGTAGCTTCCTTTTGTTTTACAATCGAGGTAGTTGAGGATTTGTTTGGTTTAATCTGACCTGAAGCATCTGCCACTGTTGAGCGCATTTGAATGCTGCTTGGCAAGAGCCAAGAAGTGAAATGAAAAGGTCTTTGTCCTAATTGCAGTTCATTACTATCAGTCAACTGGTTTTAGCCCAGCAAATATGATGAGTTTAGGATGGCCTGCACTAGTCCAATCTATTAATTTGGAAGAGCTTGACTTCATCTTTTTAAATGAAACAAATTACAATCAGGAGCTGTGTCTCACCAGATAGGCAGCCATATAAATCTTTTAAATGAAGAAATAAATACAATGATAACTGTCATGAGTACTGATGGCGAGCAGGAGGGGGCCCCTATCCAGGGGGGAAAACGCATGTGTAGTACTGAGGAATTAAGCAGCCATTCAAAGAGACACAGATCAGACCCGCCTTGACTTTGGGGTTTATATGTCTGGGTTTTCCCACGCTTCTTCAGTTTGTTAGGATTCTGTCTTATGTAGCAGCAATAAACACTAGAGACCTACTCCTCGTCTCAGCGTGATTCCTGACTGTTAGGACATCAACAGTGGAATAGAATGAGGCATAAAAATCAGTATAAAATTACAGCTGTGAAATGTGTTCTTAACACGGAAGAAGAAACACTAAACAAGTTACCAGTAAAACCAGTGATTAAACAAGTAAAGCAGTAGCGGGCTTACTTGTGCATTAAAAGCCTGGGAGAATAAAACAGGCTTCACCTGGCTCCTTCAGCACGTTGAAAACAGGCTTCAATCAAACAGTTGGGGCAAAAGGCCATATCTCTCTCCTCCTGACTGCAGGGACTTCTGCAGAAAGGTCTCTGAAGATTATTTTACAGCTTGTAAGGTGGTTAGTACTTTCAGATGCATTTCTGGAATGGCAGATTCATTTTATTGCAGGCATGAACAGAGCTAAGGTTTGAGTTGCTGAATTTTCTGCTACAATTTCAGGTTAAAGTACCATTGTGTCTAAAAAGAACAAATCTTTTTTGCTATGTAATTTGGAATTTGTCAACTCAGGAGGATCACAAGTTATCTGTTTTGGGCTATAAAAATTAGACTCTAATAGTAAAGTTCTCTCTGAATAATCTGAGTTGTACTAGAGAATACATTAAATCTTACTGAACTTGAATAACCTTACAATTCTGGTTTGGGGGTAGTGGGAGAAATCTTATATATAGTTACTGCCTCTAAAGAAACTTTAGAATAATTCAGCTTTCACTCACAGGATTTGGTAGAGTTGATGAAAGAATTCAAATAGGGATTCACTATAAGCAACTCTAGTGCTTTAGCCCATGAGTGGAATCATTGTGGACAGCCTAGCTCACCTTGATTCTACTTGACCCTTGCCATAATTTGTTGAATTGCAAATGTGGTTTGCAGTCACAGCGGCTGGGTTCATACACTGCCAAGTCACAAGCAAGCAAGGGACATTAAGTTTAGAGTGATGTATAAACCCAGTCAATTTTGGCTTATTTGTGTGGAGTATAACTATTAGAGATTTGTCAAAATAACACAATTCTTTCTCTAATTAAAACATACTTCTAATTTTCTAGGGTGTGCTGCACAAATGCATCTGCAGGGCAAGGTGGGGGCACATGATGAAAGCACTGCTGCACATGTAATGTAATGTAAACTCTGCCACTTTTGTACATGTGTTGTGACATTACATACATGTACAAAAGGGGCCCAATTTGCCTTGTTGCAGCATGATGCTGCTTTCATCACTTTGATGAAAGCATCATATCCTGCAGATGCCTCTGACTCAAATGCTATAAGTAGAAAATTAGGTTGCACCAAATATGAAAAAAGAAGATAAAATGTGATCCTAGTCAGCTTCTGCAGCGTGAGGGCCTCCATCTCGGAAAGGAATATTTATAGTGGATAGATGGAGTACTGATTATTTCAACAGGTTGTAGGGTTAGAATAGACTGGGTGTGTGAGTTACACACCATCTCTTTTGAAAAGAACAATAAATTGATTTCTTAAATATTTGAATTGCTCACCCAGCTCAATAATTCTGAGAAACCTGCAGGTTGTTGAAAATGACAGGGTCTTACCAGAAAAATACCATGAATCAGCCAAATCTATTATGAGAGTTGTTATATATAAGGTCCTGAAATTTTTACTTGATTCACAGATAGCACTAATCTGGCCATGTGTGAATCAGGAAGAATGGGTTTTGTAGACACAGATTCCTCATTTGATGACTCAACACTTTAGTTGATGACTACTTAGACAAATGCTCACTGTCTTGGCCTGTTCCTAAACTTGGGATTAGTTGTTCTTTCAGTGTCAGTCATGTATTATTTTTGACACAGTCCATCCATTTTGCCTGTTGTTTTCCCTTTCTTCTACGTCTATCAATCTTGCCAGGCACAGTCACTTTTTCTAATCCAGTGTTTCTTAAAGTTTGGTCCTAGGACCCCTGGGGGTCCTCCAAGATGCTCTCAGGGGTCCATGAAATCAAAATTATTTGCCAGCCTATGTTGAAAAATAATACAATATTAAAATCCCATCAAACAATGGTGAGAAACAGTAGCAGCAGCAAATGCATCAATTTTAATTTTTAATGCTGTACATTCGATAAATATAACCCTTACAAACAAAAGCTCTTTTGGGACCCTCCATGATTTTAAAAGTGGAAAGGGATCCTGAGAGAAAAACGTTTAAGAAGCAATGTTTTGATCTATTATTCCCTTCCATCTCATGCCCAAAGTATGTGAATGTCTACTTGCTGTTCTTGCTTCAAGGGAGCAATCAGTTTTTATTTGGTCTGGGATTGATTGGTTCTTCTTGTCCATAGCATTCTGAGTAAGCATATTCTAATCAACAATTTGAAGGCATCTACCTTCTTTCTTCTGCTCTTTCCAGATGTCCAGCTTTCACAGCCATATGTGCCACTGGAAAGGCTATAGCTTTAACTCTTCTGATCTGTGTTGTCACAGAAATATCTTTATCCTTCGTGATCTTGTCTGAGTGTGTCATGGCCTTCCTTCATGGGACTAATCGCCTCTTTACTCAGTCAGCCAATTATGTTGATAAACAAGGATTAGGTTCAGAAGTGTCACAGTTGATTCTGAGTTTATTGGGCAGATAAATAAATGTACTTTAAAATCTTGCTGCCACCACCTCAAAATGCTAGCCTTCATATAAGAATTCTAGTTCTCTACTCTTTCCTTTTTTTCTAATAGTATATTATCTTAGGCTATCTCTCAAAGGAGCAGTTAGTTATGACAATTAAAACTTTTTATCTAATAACATACTGTGTGAACAGATAGCGTACAATTAAAATTGTTTCTCTTTAAAGAGGTACAATCAATAAAACTCTGCTTGATTACAGAATTATTATTTATTTTGTTACAAGGTCCACAGATGTTCCTTTTCTTTTTTCTTTTTCATTTTACATATATTGTTGATCTTTGTTTTCCTCTTTTTTTATTCTAGTCAACTATCAACTGTAACTCTTTTCTTATCCTCACCACTAACTTCTCTTAGTTTTCTGGAGGCCTTTTTTATCAGGCAATAACCAGTTAACACTTTAGGTGCATTATATCCAAACAATAAGCTGTTGTTTCATAACCTCAGTGATGAAATTATTAGAAATTATTTTATGTTGTCCAAGGGAGGGACTTAGGTGGAGCCTGTTTTGATGAATTTCCCTCTAATATTTAGTAAATCTATGCAAACATTGGAACGGTCGAGCATATGGCGGAAGACCGAACAGGATTTCGTTCTGTTATACATAGGGTCGCCATGAGTCATAAACGACTTGACAGCAGCTAACAACAACAACAACATGAAACAGAAGTTCCCTTTTTCATATTTCAGTTTGCAGTTCTGCAGTTTTCTTGGCAAGGTTTTTTGGAAGTGGTTTGCCATTGCCTTCTTCCTAGGGCTGAGAGAAAGTGACTGGCCCAAGGTCACCCAGCTGGCTTTGTGCCTCAGATAGGACTAGAACTCACAGTCTCCTGGTTTCTAGCCTGATGCCTTAACCACTACACCAAACTGGCTCAATATAAATTAGATGGATGGTGTCAGGGTAGCCTTACTCCCAATAAGACACGGACTCACTTAGAGGGTCTAAGGATTTCCAGTTTATTGAAAGCAGAATGCATACGGAGAAAAAAGACGGGAATGCAGGCGTGGTAGCGGGGTACCCCATTTATACCCTGGTGGCGGACCTTGTCCTCCTCCACCCCCCATTGTCCCACAAGCCGGGTCCGGATGGGCGATCTGAATTGGTATGGGTCTGACGATGGGCGATTCGGGTAATCTCCGATGGTTTCCTTTGTCCTTTTGCCTTCGTCCGGTGCAGGTGCGTCCCCCGGGGTAATGTGTGGGAGTTCCCCCAATCTGTTAATGGTTTCTAGGTCCGGGCCGAGGTGTGCTTCTATTGTCCTGGTGATTGTTTTAGGAGTTTGTGTGCTTAAGGGATGATGTGTGTGTTTAAAGGATAATGGTTATCCCTTCCTCTTTCCTGATGGGCATGTTCCCCGTTGTGATGCACTTATGCTTTGCAACGGGGAACATGACGGATGGATGGATGGATGGGTTCAGAAAAATTAATAATAAACATAATTTATCTTCTATCCCACACATAAAAGGGGGAAGTATAAAGATATTGCTATCATTTTACAGGATAGGTCCTACTAGAAGTGAGGATAGACTGAAAGATCCCCCCTGGATTTGTCCTGACAATAAAGTTGGAGAAAGGTGAAACGAAGTGAAAACAAGGGAAAATTAGGGCTTCTCTCATGTGAAGTCTCACACATATATTTATGTAATTGAAGTATGTGTGTGTAGTGTTATAAAAGCTGTGTGCCAGTGAGCAATCTTTCCCTGCACTTATTTCACTGTGTCTGGTTAAACTTGTGATGTCAACCCACAATCATGCATGCAAAGAGAGTAATCGCCTTCAAATGCTGCCTGGATTCAACATCAGGCTAAACCTATTCGTTTGCTTTTGGCTAAGTGTGTTGGACAAACTTAGCCATTGTGGTTTATATGACAAACTGCGCGACGTCTTCCTTCTCCAGTTCTGCTGTGGAAGGTTGGGGGATCCTCTGCAGCAGCTACTAGAATGGGCCAGGTGAGCAAAAAAAAAAGAAAAAAAGAGGAAAATGCCCCATGGAAGGAGTGGAAGGACAATCATATAAAATTGAAGGCCAATTTCTGTATATTCTGATAAGGTCATTTGACTAATTGTATCAAAATTGTTAATACATACTACCTTCTAGTTTTTGTTTATGTAATTAGGCTGTTGTCTGAAAACCTAAATTATTTACAGGATCTGGTTGTTTTTAATATTTGTTCATCAAATTTCAATACATCAGATTCAAGGAGTAAATAAAGATATTGTGTGTGTTTGTGTGCTATAATCTCTGTGCGAGGCAGAATGTTTCAGTGCTTAGAACAATAGTAACTATTTCTGCCTCCTGCCCCCAAACCCTGATCACAAATATAAACTGAGAAAGAAGGTAAGAGCGTTGCAACCATTTCTGAAGAGATAAGAAAAGAAATCCAAACCTTTTCCTGTGTATGTGTGTTTGTACACAATGACATTTTAAGGGCCTTCCGCCTGTTTTCAAATGCTGTGCTATGGCCAGAACAGGGTAGATATTTCAAGAATTGCTCTATCAGACAAGACAAGACTGACCCACTGATTAAAAGCAAATCCCCTGCAGTTGGTCATAAAAGGTTTTTGTTTTTTTTAAAAATGCAGAAATTCTTAGGAAGTCTGCAAGTGATGCAGAAATAGTCATGTGTCTTGTAAGGATATTTAGCAAGCAAGCGATTTTTTTTCAAGATACACATATTTTGTCTGGATGCTAAGAATCTCCCTCCTCATATTTCAGGCTGATATGTTTCTCCCTGGAGTTCAGAATTTTGTGCATGAATACAACACTGAGATATTTGTTTCCCCTTGTCTCTACAAGCTATAACCAGGAGGCATTTTTCTGCTATTGTTATCACACTGATTGAGAAATATATATGGTGACCCTTCCTTCCTTCCTTCCTTCCTTCCTCCCTCCCTCCCTCCCTCCCTCTCTTTCTTTCTTTTCTTTCTTTCTTTCTTTCTTTCTTTCCTGCCTCTGGGTAAAATATCCTTATTCCTGGCAAATTATATATGTGGTGAGTGGATGTCTTCACAAAGGTAGGGCTTCTCATGCAGTCTTCTCATGAGGTCTCAAGCATTTGGACAGTCATATGGTTGGATAAATGGATGAGTGTTTTATCCATGAGATTACACAGCATATTTATCCTAGACAGCAAAGCAAGATCTTCTGGAGGGAGACAAGAATAATACAGCATTTAAAGTCAGTGAGATTAGGAATAAAATGGTTTTTCTGTGGATTAAATAATTAGTGGATTTCACTGAAATAAAATTGCTCTAAATCTAGCACTGGATAGTAGCTACTTTGGCTAGTCTTTGTGTTGGTCTCAAGAACCTGCATGCAGGTCAGAATAAATTGATCTGCCATAGATTTTTCAATCTAATTGTCAAAAAACAATTGTCAGTGATGGTGGCTGGGAATTTTGCGTGTTGGGGAAGGATGATTTAAAATAATTATCTCTCAAACTTATGTTCTCATGGAGTAGCTTGTATCACTTGGGTAAACCAGAAAAGTATAGTAGCTGATTGTGCCAGACAGGAGCTAAGTATATAAGATTTGTTCAAATTTGCATTCAGCTGTCAGTCTTACTGCAAGGCCTTAGAGTAGTCAGTGGCCAGCTGCACATAACACTAAGCTGAAACAAACAAGCCATATGATGTGGCTTAGTGTGAACTGTGAACACAACCACTGTGGCTTATTCAACAAACTATGGTTAGCACATGTGAACCCAGTAATCTTCTTGAGCCTAAGCTGCCTTACAGGGATATTGAACAAAGTCTGGTTGTTTACAGGTGTTAAACCTAGATTAAGCTTACTGTGGATATTAGGACATGAAGTTTTCCACGGGATTTCTTTGCTTCCAGTGTTTTGATGCTGTTATGATTATTCTCTGTGCACTGGACAGTGGAGCTGACAGAGCTAGTTAACATATATGTGGTTGTTGACCTCTCCTCTCTTGATGGTTCAAAAGATGATGTGTTTTAATTGTTAGAACTTCCTGCTGTGATTGGCTTACCAAGAGAAGAAAGTATGGCAGCTGAAGAGGCTTTGAAGAGCATGGGATAAGAAGTGATGTAGCAGATGCAAGAGTGCAGGGAATGGTTGTGAAATATTGGAGAACAAAGTTCTGCATTTTAGAGGAATTGTCCTGTGCTCTTGAAAATGAATTGTCCTAGTGGAGGATATGGCACTGTCACCATGGCTAAAATTGTTTCTGCAGCCATTAAGAGCAAATATATATTATAGAAGATTATGCTTTGAAGAGCCTGACTGATTGTAAATAATTATAGGCTGGCATGGCAAATATTGGATTTCTTCTGTTCAGTTCTTTAATAAGGAATTCCATCTGTTCACAATAATTTGGTCTAAAGCACTGTAATTGGCAATTTGTGCCATAGTTTAAAGATACAGTGATAGCTTGGAGGAGCAGCTCTACAACCACTACACCAAGCTGGGTCCTTATTTGTTTAGCTCATGGCTATACTGCATGCTTCCAGCATAGCCAGCCCACAGACCTGAATGACAATTTTAGTAATTAGCAGTTAGAATCAAAGATAAAAAATAACTGCATCATGAAATGAAGTCAAATCATTTTTAAAAAAAAATTGGGAGGGGTGAGACAATAGAATTGGAATGTAGGATCCTAGAAGGCCAGAATCTTACCTTCTAATCGGGACTAAAGAATTCCCAGAATGGATCCAGGAACTCCTCCTTACAAGGAAATGATTTGAAATAGCAAAACTGCCTCCATCCAGTAGGGAACACAGCTGATGCACCACCCTAAAATAGTTAACAGTTTTTTTAAAAATCATAACTTCTACTTCAGCATCGAGTTTTAGGGTTTGTCTAAGGATGCCAAACTTTTTTTTTTAAGGAGTATGGTCCCATCTCAAATAGCAGTCAAGGCTACCATATGCTATCACAATGCTGTTAGTGCTCTGCAGCATGTTGCTAATAACCATCAGCAAAGGACTGATTTGTCACATTCTGTCATGAGCACCGTTGAGCTGAATGCCTCAGCACAACGGCACACATGACAATACCTAGGAAGCAGAGGAAGGGATTTAAAGATAAGCAAAGCACGCACAACAACAGACACAGACCCCGAGGAGAAGGGAACGACCCCAGCCGGAAGAACCAGCCATTAGAACACAAAGGGGGAAGAAAGAATGACAAAGACAGGGCGGATCACGAGGCACGCCTGAAGCTGTCAGCAGGAACGCAACGGATATCGCCCAGCTGACAGCAATCACCGGCCGGAGGAAGAAACCGATCATGAGCGAAGCCCGGGGCACCAGCAGGGGCCCCGCGACCCCTCACCTACCGGCAATGAAGCATACAGGACTTGGGGGGATGACACAACCCAAGGTGGGGGGGGCGCTGACCGGCGCGGGCTATTTAAACCCCGCACCGGCGCGCTCCCTTCACTCTCAGCTTTTTCTAGCTATGCACTATGCTGAAATAAACCTGAACCTGCTCTTCCCTGAATCAGTGTCTGTGTTTTACTCAGTAGTAGGCAGCGCATGACACATTCTCTGGCTCATCATTGCAGCAGGTGATGTGTTGGTAGTGGAGATAGCTTCTTTCCTCCCCCCTCCCCCCTTCATTATTTTCTCTTCCTGTTCCCAGTTAGGAATACCATCTACTTAGGTAGTAGAGGAGAGAGAGCATCATCTCTGGAAAGTAGAGCAATAAATAATTATCTAATAAATGCTATATGATATTGTACCGAGCTTGTTTGTTGCCCTTCATTCACCACATTACCAGTTCAAGGCAGTCATTTAAGCTTTTACTCATCTAAAGAACTTTAGGAGATTCAGTTGCATCTCTCCCACTGTCTCTTATAGTTCTCTTAGTGGGCTTGTGACCTTCTCTGCCTCCTCCATGAACTTTATCTATTCAGTGTTTTATCCATTAGTTATTAACAGGAGCAGAATCATGCGAAACAAGTCAGAATTGAGGAGGAATGTCCTTCCAGTCCCTCTCTATTTTAGCTCCTAGGATATTCATTACAGTATTTATGTATTGATCACTGCATACAGTTGTCCAAATTTCTTTGCATAAAATCAGATTGGTTTTCAAAATACAGTAGTACTGTAATTGTAGAGTGTTTTCTTAGACTTCTATACTAGTTATTGTGATGTTCCCATCAGGAGCCCAGAAAGGCTTTGAAGAAGGCTCAGAGCAATAAAGTCTGGGCTACTAAATTCAGATGAAATCCTCCGCACCCTTTTTATGCCTTCCAACCTGTGGCTCTACAGTTAGCTAACCACATGAGATGCAGGAGTCTCAGGCTTCAGAAAGGGTCAGGGACTCCTTAAGTCCAGAGACTGCAGCAAGCAGTGGTTGAGCTAAGGAGTCATCTGGTTCTTCAGCTTTCTTAGACAGTTGAACACATTCTGGTAAATGCTGGAACAACAGCTCTTATATTGAGAGTGAACCCAGCCTAAACTGTGCTGTCCAGGGTACTGAAAAGGTTCAAACTTGCCTCTTCTGCTCATTATGATAATATATCCTTATAGGCTTCTTTAAGGTTCAGTTCAAACACAAGACAAATAACTCTGAAAGGCGGAGCTCTGATAACCTCATCTGCGCTGTAACATTTTGTCTAGCATTGTTCTAATGGAAGGCATTGTTGGGTTTTATGTCAAAAATTGCTTTATTCTAGATCTAATCCCACAGAAAATCAGTTGTGCAGCTTTTTCTTGCTACATTTTTGGCATATTTGATAGCAACTTGCTTTAATTCAACATAATGTGCAAACTGCATTTTTATTGGATTTGCTTTTAAGAATGAAGCACTGCCTACTAAGTGCTCCATTCTTAAAAGTAAATCCAATAAGTGGCAATGCCAGTGTAGGAGGCCACTGGCTGCTGATGTCTGAGTTCATTTAAATTAAACAAGATCAAGCCAGAGATTTGCCTATAGAACACAAAACATGACCTTGGCAAAGAGAGTTTGTGATAAAGACAAGAGTTCTGCTGTCTGTGTTATCTCATTTGTGCTTGTGTATTTTGTTATATAAACAGAGCATTTAAAGGTCAAATCATTTATAAGGTCTTTCTAATGTTGCACTTAGAAAGTCCTGGGTAAGAGGCAGCAAAACAAAAATCAAGTTCTGACAGTTTTTTTTTTAAACATACAAGTTTTTGGAAAGCATAGCTGTTACTTGAATCAATACATATTCCTTCTTCATATCAAATAGTTTGTATCTTTTTCCTCCCATCAAGGTTTTATGAAAGTGAACAAGACAGAGCTTTTGGACAGGTTGATTTAGTATGCATTGTGGTTCATTGTTAAATGAGTAGGAAGATTTCTGAAGTCCAGTAATCACTCCCTTTAATAGTAAACTCAGGTGGTGAATGCCAAGAGACTTGGAACCGACAGTGGCTACTAAGAAATAAAAGGGGAAATGTTGGGAATGGCAATCACCCTGTTTTGTTTTGTTTTTTTAACAAACCCCTACCCTGAAGGGAAAAAAAATAAGGCAAATCCCGCATATATCAAAGACCACTTAGAATGGGGTGAGTATAGTGTAGCTACCAGAATTTGAGGGCCTGTTGAGGTCGAAACAAAACAGGATGGGGATGAAATGGAGATTAATGGAAGAGGACTTATTTTTCTGGCTGTAATCTTGAATAGGAACACGTCACATTGCAATGTTTTGTTTTACAGCTCTGCTGGTTCAAAATAAAACTTAGATCTATTCTTGGACTTTCACTCTTCCGTTCTGTCAGCAAACTGGCAATTTTGGCAACTGGATCAGAGTGTTTGGCCAATTCAGTGGTCAAGGCCAAAATAGAGTTTGTATCAAAATATCATTGTTCAGAATATCTTGGGACAAGAACACAGCAAAACAGATTACCTAGAATATGTGAGCTGCAGGTGACTCCTTCTTACGGAACAAATATGGTGCTGTTCACTTGAACTTCTCTAGTCCTAATTTGGGTTCTGCAATATCTGGTTATTTGGGATCTTGCTTACTGTTCAGTCCTTTATCTCTCTGTCTGAGGAATTTAACGTACAGTACCAAGCGTTTTAACAGATGGAGACAATTGATGTAGTCGGCATTAAAAAAAAAATTGGAAAGGAGTAGAAAAAGATTGAGCCTAGGCAACTCAAACTCTTTAACCTATATAAATTATGCAAAGTGAACAGATCTGTATGGGTGTTCTTATTTTGCATAATTTATATCAGTTTTGCTAATTACATTGAATAACAGGGAGCAGTACAGAAGACTGAAGGGACAGTTAAAAGCGAGCATAGCACAAAACAATGAAAATGGTTATAAATATTTCCCAGGCTTTGGGCTAGTCTGGTTGGAGCCCCTTTTTGGGTGCATGATATGTTTGTTGTCGACCAGATTTGCCATTTTGTTTATTGTTATGTATATGTATATATTTTTGTTTGCATTTTGCTGTTTGGCTTTTTTATCCCGTGAGCCACCCAGAGTCGACTGGAGCTGGGCAGCATTTTAGTTGAATAAATTACCAATAAAGTAAACATCAAGACATGTTTATAATCATATAGCTAAAAGTAAAAAAGTTCCCAGTTTGTCATACAATTGAGTTTTTGGTAAGGATTGTAATTATAAAAAAATGGCAACTCTTCTCTGAATACCCAGAAACCTGTCAACTAAGTTTGAGTGCTGTTCCCTGAGCTGACATGAAAATGGGTTGGGAGAGGTGTTTTTAAGTCAACGTGTCAAGCACATGGAAGAATATTTCTATTTCTTCTTGCAAACAGGAACAGAGACTCCTCTGTGAAGGACTGCTGCTAAGTCTACCTTCTAGCTTTGAGGATGACAAAGCATTATAACAGGCAAGAATAAATGTTCTTCTATAAGATGGGTGGATAATTTTCCTCCCAGGCCTCAAAAGCAGGCCTGCTCTGTAGATAGGAGAAACTTTATCAAGATCATCTTGGATATCAACAGGGTGAGACAGGGGGCTCATACTCCTCTGGAAATCAGTGGATGTTAGTCTTCCTTGAGGACACAGAGTTGTCCAGCAGGATCGTAGAGGCTCAAGTGTTCCCAAATAATCTCCTTTTAAGCCGGTATTTCAAGCGGCAAGGCCATGTGCGATCCACTACGGGAACTAGGCCGAGTTCTAGTTTCAGCAAGGCATTTCATACACAGAGGGGAACTTGCAGCAGAGCTCTCAAAATTTTACATTGCACTGCCTTGATTTCCCAAGGCTGCAGTGAGAAGTAGGTAGTTACACTATTCAGTACTATAAAGCCAAAGCAGGTACCTTTCCCAAAAGTTTTGTTGCTCATTACCACTCCTGGAGAATTAATGGCTGTAGCATCAAGTAAATCATCTGAATGTGCATTTCCAACCATTAGTGACTGGAACCATCAACAATGGGGAGGTCATAGCTAGGCTCCCCAAATTTTCAAGCACAATTTTGCATTTTGCTAATTATAATGGCAATAATCACTTCCCTGCTGTTTTCAGAGCTAAGATCATCTTCCACTTGTTTTATGGTGCACAGATCTTTCATTCCAGAGTTGTGTGAACAATCCTGAAAAGCCCTTTCCCCTTGTAATTACTCAGAAGATGAAGTCCATTGCTTATCTTATAGAATACCCTTCCTGGTTTGTGAAATCAGTCAGGACTGAGCATGATGCTTGGACCCTGGTGGGATTTTTGTAACATTTTTGTATGTACTCAAGCTGTCATGAAATAAACAGTTGGTACACTTTTAAGCTAATGTCTGCTTAGGTAAAAAAAAAAACACCATTCAGGGCAATGTGAAACTAATTGACAATATTGTAGAATTTCTTAGAACGCTTACCAGGTTGATCTGCATATAAAACACAAAGCCCTAACTGCAAGTAACAAACACATGCATGAAGTATACCAGTGACTGAGTAGCTGAGCAAAATCTAAAGCCAAGCTAACATCTAGCACTTCACTACTTTGTAGAAATAAATTCCTTTTGTGTGCCCTAGACAGACTGGATTTAGGAACAGAGAAAAGATGAGAAGTTGCTAAGCATGCATGCAGTTTCTAAAGCAGTCCATGTTATTTTTCCGTTTTAAAAACTGGCATATTCCTAACTTTGTATCTTCTTGGTCTAAAAGAAACAGGAAATCATGCTAATCTAAGCACTTCCTCACTTATTAGGTCAAACTCAGCAGCAAAGAAGTAACATAAGGAAAAATGTATAGGCAAAATGCTAGTGTACTTCTTGGTTTACTAAACTCAAACATACAGTAATTGTCTAAATGCAGTTACTGTTTCTGACTCGCTGCATTGGTTTGTATGAATGAAACAACTAGCAGTTACAACTTCTAGTAAAATAAGATGGGGTGTTATTTTTTTAAAAAAACCTGGTACAGCCTAAAGTATTGATCAGAATTTAGCAATATTAAATTTTCAGAGGACTTTAAAGGGCACTTAAAAAAAAATCTAAGCTTACACCCACTCCTCATTTAGTGACTGTGTTCTGTTCCAACGACTTGATCATTAAACAAAATGGTTGCTAAGTGAACACATGACAGAGAGAGAGATGCTGTGAAGATTGCCGGTTGCTGCCGTCTCACTCAGATAAAGTTCTCTTGTATGGCTATGCCAGCATTACTCTCACTCTGCTGTTCATTGTTGTCAGGCATGCAAAATTTGGTTGTAAATGGTTGCATTTGTCAGAAAATGGATGTTTTATTACTGTTAATTACCATTGTGTTTGCGAATGGTCACTGAGTTAGTTTCTAAATGAGGAGTGGCTCTAGTCAAAAAAATGTTTCTCTGTGAAAATTCAGCATAGGATGCTAACCAACCCTCCCCAAAACCAGCAGTGAACTAGTGACATAGTATAAAGTCTTAGCTTTGAAGAGTTCTGACTTGGTTCTTTGCAGAATTATTTTTATCCTCCAATAGGTGCATCTGCTTACTGTTGTGCTAACGTCGCTGCCTCACTTGTTAATTATACTTTTCTGTTCTTGCTTCACAGGGGTAATTTAGCAGAGTGTAGTAATTAATTCAACCAAAATCAAACACAGTAAAAAATGAATTAGATGCCAAAGTACACATGCAGACTTTATTTCTTTTCTGTATCATTTGTGTTATCAGACAGGGGGAAAAGGTCAGGACTAGCACTAGTAATAAAATGTAAATTAGTCTGAATTAAAAGTTTTATTGTGTTTTTAAACTAGGTCCAATTTTACAAAAATGTAGTTAGGTGTGGGTGTTGGAGGTTAATGATTCTGTTGTTTGCTTCAGGCTTATACTATATTTTGCTATACTGTACTTCTCACCACAACGTAGCTATATTACAGCAAAAAAAAATTGCTCTCTTTGTCTGATTTATAAAAGATCAGGATATCCTCTACAATACTGTCTGTCAAGAGTCAATAAGGGGAAAACAAATGCTCTTTCAGCTCAGTAAAGTTGTCCATTGCTGGTCACTTGGGCCATGGATGAATCTGATGCTGGTGCTGATTCTTGCTTATTACAGATTACTTATTCTCGAATCTCCTACTTTTTTCCAAGATGAAAATAATATATTTAACCAGATCACAACTGATTATGATGATTGTGTGCCATCAAGTTGCAGCCACGTAGATTTTCTCCATGACGATCTGTCCTTAACCTGTTCTTTCAATGGTGCGCTCGTTGCCACTGTAACTGAGTCCATCCACCTTTCTGCTGGTCATCCTCTTCTTCTCTTTCCTTCCACCTTTCTCCAGGGAGTTAGGTCTTCACACAATATGTCCAAAAGATCACAATAATCCATCATTAAATAGCATGCTATTGATTACTCCAATGCAGATTTTTCCAGGAAAGGATGACTTCCTTCCAACTTGTGTTGCCCCATCATGGATCTGATGGCAGTCAAACACCCACATTTGTTGACAGCTGTATCCTTTGCAGGATTCTTTTAATTCTTATTTAGGAACCAGACATCTGAAAGGAATACCCTTTTATGTACTCAGTATCCTTTGGGGGATTTTCTCCAGATTTTCTCCTCCATTTAAAGGAACAGATGTGTAGCTTGGTGGTCCTCCTTGACTCTAATTTGTCAGAGCAGGAATGAGTGGCCTTACTGGCACCAGCTGCAACCTTTCCTGGGCCTGCCTTAGCCTAACTCTAATCTGATGTATGCCATAATACATAATACACAATTTTTAAGTTTTTATTTTTATTCATGTTTCGGTGTTTTAAGATTGCGGTATTGTTTTTAATTGTTGCTGTGCTTGTACGCAACCCAGAGTCATGTTTTGTGAGATGGGCGGCTATATAAATTTGCTAAATAAATAAAACTTTCCCATTGGATTATTGCAACACACCCTACATGAGGCTGTCCTTGAAGGCAGTCCAGACACTCTGACTGGTGCTGAACACAGTGACCCAGCTGTATTTGGGGCAGCCAAATGAGACCACATAAAACCAGTCCTGCAAGTACTGCCCTCATTGTCTGTGAGCTGCAGGGCCCAATTAAAAGTTAATCCTATAAATCCAAAACATTTTAGGACCCAAATTCTTAAAAGATCACTGTTAAATGCATCAGCTGGGGGCTGGGGGCGGGGGGGGGGCTGCTCATGGTCCCACTGATGGGTTTGGCTCACAATATACTGTAGGGGCCAAGAATAAAGTTTTCTCAGGGACAGTGCCCCAGTTACTAGCCTTCATGGTATCTTATTTCAGAAAAAAATAGGTAGGGCCATTCACCCAGACACTTATTTGATAACTTTTCCAGGACCAAATTGCCTATTACTTATTTTGGTTTTCTCTTTTTAATGAGCTTTATTGTTAGTGTACAGATTTCTTATTTCAAACACTGTGTGTGTGTGTGTGTGGGGGGGTTACAACGGTTTTATTTAAGGCATGTCTTCCTTTCTCTTTTAAATTGCTTTGGCCTCCTATGGAAAGAAGAGCCATGCAAAAATGGAACAGAATAAATATGATAAGGCAAGAGATAGCCAGAAAGCGAGAACTTTCTCAGGGTAACATTTTCTGTTGTTTCTTCCCTAGGGAGAATGTCATGGCTTCATCTGTATCAACCTTTCAGCACCCACCTGAAGTTTTAAATGTGCTTTTTATAACTTAGTTGATATGTTTTCAGTTTTAGCTGCTCTTTTATTTTGTTTCTATCTTTAGCTGTATTTTTTTGTATTTATCTTCCATTAAGTTTCGCCCCTCTTGCTTTGAAAAAGTACCCCTCCCCTCACCACAGAACTATTATACTGGTTCTGTCTGGTGACATCATCTAGTTATTGCCGAGCCTTTAGAGGAAGAACCAAAAAGATTATATCTAGTTTGTGCTGATTCTGTTGGCAGATTGCTAGGAAAGCCTTTGGCCCAGGAGAGATCAGAAAAGTCACACACCAGGCATTTCTATAAAAATAATTTTATTTACAGAAAGCAAAACATATTTAAAAGTTTCTGCATTCTTACAGGCTCTCAGTGAGAGCTGCTTAACTCTCTACATGCCTACACAGAAGGGAAAACTGAAACTAAAACAAGTCCAGGCAAGTTCTTTCCCCCCAGGTGCAAAAATTAACATCCGAAAAGGGGACAATTAAATTCAACCTCTTCACCCGGCCAAAATGATTAGTTACCATAGTAACCTTAATCTGTAGTAGAAAACAATATATTAACAGATTCCATGCTTTCTTTTGTTTGCTTGTTCGAAGCGGGGTCCCAATGCCCTCACTAGGGCCAACACTCCAAAAACTTTTGCTGCCCAGCGCAGGGGTGCCAGTTCTTCATTTGTATACCAGAGGCTGCCTTGGAATTAACT
The DNA here is from genome assembly GCF_035149785.1 of Candoia aspera. NCBI lineage: Eukaryota > Metazoa > Chordata > Lepidosauria > Squamata > Candoiidae > Candoia > Candoia aspera. The sequence goes on along the minus strand of NC_086153.1, from coordinate 160,967,344 downwards.
ACTTTCATGGCAGAGTTTGTAGGTGGCTGATTACCAAAGCTTTCACGGCTGAGGAAATTAATGTTTTTATCAGTTAGAATATCGTATTCGTGTGTTTATTCAGCTTGCAGCAGCTCATACTTTAACCCAGCCTGCTGGAACAAATTTCTTCTAGTTTGCAAATAAGTTCCTGAAACATGACTTTCATAAAATTCCTGCTTTTATTTTTGAAAGAACTTTGTGTTGGGTTCACGGCCAGCAGATTTTATTGTTTGAAAGAGTGGTAGAATTTGAATTCCAACAAAAGCTGTCCTGTGTTAAATGACCAAACTGAAATTCTTAATTGCTGGCTCTTTCTGAGGATTTGAATTTCATTGTTAGTATTGATCTGTGACTGGACTTTAGCTTCTGAAGTAAAATAGCAATCTGCAATCTATTCTTTTGGCCCATGAAATTAATCCACCTCATCCAAATGTTGCAGAACTGAAATTAAGAAGCATGATTATTCTTTCCCCCAAGGAATTCTTTAGAAAAGTAAAAACATTTGTACAATTATGCATTTTTCTAATTTTAATTCTAATTCCAATTTGGAACTATGGTAATTATTTTCATGCTGTATTTGTGGAAGAACCCAAGAATGTTGTGATTTTTTGTGAAGAGATTCTTTTAGTGATGAAAAGTTTATGTTGCTAGTCCCTTTATTTTGAATTTCTACCAAGAGCATAGAAGGAAGACAAAATTCAAGTATGGTTTATCTTCCCTCACCAACTAGGTGGGTGGACCTCTTGCTGTCTTTCAAAGCATCAGGCTTATTCCAAGATTAGAATCACCACAGAATACTAGGGGAATAGGAGATTTAAACAGAACTTGGCTTTCCACTCTTGTTCTCAGTGATAAATATTGACCCCACATCTGTTCAAGAGTGAAAAGGTGCTCTAAAAAAAAAAAGAATTTGTTTTAGTATTTTGTATGCTGCCAGGGGCAGTTTTTAATCAACCATCAACTTCAGCAATTTTGTTGGCTTAAAATAATGTTTGGCTTCTCTCTGATCTTAAGCTGATTCCACTAACCTGTTCTCTTCATTCTCTCTGTAATTTGCATATGCTTCCTTGCTTGCTACATCCACCTTTCTCCTCTTTTCTTCAAATATTTATAATTTTCCATGTCAAAATCAGTTAAAATTATAAAGTATTGGGTAAACAGAATTCATTGATTAAAGTTTGGCACTATGAATGGAATTCCTATTTAATCATTATGCCATCAGCTTAATTCTCTAAGGCCCATGACTAATAGGAAAAATCCTATTGAGTGCCTGTGTTATAGTTAGATGAGTGTTTAATTTTTTTCTTATATTTTGTATTATTCCTTATAGGTTACAGTCTGATCAGCATATATTTGTGCCAGTTCTTTGTAACTAGCTTGCTTTCACTGTGATTCCTAATGCTCTTTCTGCAAGGACTAATTAGTGAAGGATCTGTTGGTTGCAGAATGCAATGCTTGGAATTCCAGAGATTCCAACTTAAGTCCCTAACATGTCTAAGGAAGTGTTTGGGAGAAGGAAGAATGGATCTGAAACCCCATAAAACTGCTGCCAATCAACACAGACATTAACGGAGCTAGATGAACCAATAATTCGATTTGCCATAGAGCATTTTCTCTTCCCATTGCATTATATTTCTTGTTGCTAAAATCAGAATTCTTCAGAATCCTAGTTTATCTTTCATAAGCAAGCATACTGATCGCATACTGATGCTTGGTTGTTCCTGATTGGCTCTATGTGCCGGCAAGAGCAGTTAAACTTCCTAAGAACTTACCAAGGTAGAAAAGTGTAATATTGCATCTAACCCTGACTTGACGCTTCTCTAAGGAACCTGGAAGCAAATGTCAGACCATGCCTTCAGCTTTGGTTTGAATTATAACATAGATGTCCTAATTTGGACATAAGCTAAGCTTTTTTTTGCCAAGATAATCTCCTGATCAGTTTATTACTGCTGCTTCTTACAGGAGTCAAAGTGGGAGAGAATAGGCACCATGCACCTGTGTTCAGTTATTTTAGCATTGTTTGTTACTAAAGGAGACATTATTTTAAAAACCAAACTATTTTGCAAGTTTGCTAGCTGTACATTCACAGATCAGCTAGTCTTGCATCAGTACCTGAAACTATTATAGGAAGAGAAGGTAAGTAGACAACATCTCACGTTTTTCCCCAGATTGCTTCACTCAAAGCTGTATTTTCCAAAGAACAAGCTAGTATAATTCATATTGTCTGCTTTATTGAATATGTGTGTGTGTTATATACATTAAGGCACTCAGAAATAATTTAAATTTGCTTTACCTACTATGTTGTTGTTTATTCGTTTAGTCACTTCCGACTCTTCGTGACTTCATGGACCAGCCCACGCCAGAGCCTCCTGTCGGTCGTCAACACCCCCAGCTCCCCCAGGGACAAGTCCGTCACCTCTAGAATATCATCCATCCATCTTGCCCTTGGTCGGCCCCTCTTCCTTTTGCCTTCCACTCTCCCTAGCATCAGCACCTTCTCCAGGCTGTCCTGTCTTCTCATTATGTGGCCAAAGTATTTCAGTTTTGCCTTTAAAATCATCCCCTCAAGTGAGCAGTCTGGCTTTATTTCCTGGAGGATGGACTGGTTTGATCTTCTTGCAGTCCAAGGCACTCTCAGAATTTTCCTCCAACACCACAGTTCCAAAGCATCGATCTTCCTTCTCTCAGCCTTCCTTATGGTCCAGCTCTCGCAGCCATATGTTACTACGGGAACACCACTGCTTTAACTATGCGGACCTTTGTTGTCAGTGTGATGTCTCTGCTCTTAACTATTTTATCGAGATTTGTCATTGCTCTTCTCCCAAGGATTAAGCGTCTTCTGATTTCCTGACTGCAGTCAGCATCTATAGTAATCTTCACACCTAGAAATACAAAGTCTTTCACTGCCTCTACATTTTCTCCCTCTATTTGCCAGTTATCAATCAAGCTGGTTGCCATAATCTTGGTTTTTTTGAGGTTTAGCTGCAAGCCAGCTTTTGCACTTTCTTCTTTCACCTTCATCATAAGGCTCCTCAGTTCCTCTTCACTTTCAGCCATCAAAGTGGTATCATCTGCATATCTGAGATTGTTAATGTTTCTTCCAGCGATTTTAACTCCAGCCTTGGATTCCTCAAGCCGAGCTTGTCGCATGATGTGTTCTGCATACAAGTTGAATAGGTAGGGTGAGAGTATACAGCCTTGCCGTACTCCTTTCCCAATCTTAAACCAGTCCGTTGTTCCGTGGTCTGTCCTTACTGTTGCTACTTGGTCGTTATACAGATTCTTCAGGAGGCAGACAAGTTGACTTGGTATCCCCATACCACTAAGAACTTGCCACAATTTGTTATGGTCCACACAGTCAAAGGCTTTAGAATAGTCAATAAAACAGAAATAGATGTTTTTCTGAAACTCCCTGGCTTTTTCCATTATCCAGCGGATATTGGCAATTTGGTCTCTAGTTCCTCTGCCTTTTCTAAACCCAGCTTGTACATCTGGCAATTCTCGCTCCATGAACTGCTGAAGTCTACCTTGCAGGATCTTGAGCATTACCTTACTGGCATGTGAAATGAGTGCCACTGTTCGATAGTTTGAACATTCGTTAGTGTTCCCCTTTTTTGGTATGGGGATATAAGTTGATTTTTTCCGATCTGATGGCCATTCTTGTGTTTTCCAAATTTGCTGGCATATAGCATGCATTACCTTGACAGCATCATCTTGCAAGATTTTGAACAGTTCAGCTGGGATGCCGTCGTCTCCTGCTGCCTTGTTATTAGCAATGCTTCTTAAGGCCCACTCAACCTCACTCTTCAGGATGTCTGGCTCTAGCTCACTGACCACACCGTCAAAGCTATCCCCGATATTGTTATCCTTCCTATACAGGTCTTCTGTATATTCTTGCCACCTTTTCTTGATCTCTTCTTCTTCTGTTAGGTCCTTGCCATCTTTGTTTTTGATCATACCCATTTTTGCCTGGAATTTACCTCCAATGTTTCTAATTTTCTGGAAGAGGTCTCTTGTCCTTCCTATTCTATTGTCTTCTTCCACTTCCGTGCATTGCTTGTTTAAAAATAATTCCTTATCTCTTCTGGCTAACCTCTGGAATTTTGCATTTATTTGGGCATATCTCCCCCTATCACTGTTGCCTTTTGCTTTCCTTCTTTCTTGGGCTACTTCTAGTGTCTCAGCAGACAGCCATTTTGCCTTCTTGGTTTTCTCTTTCTTTGGGATGTATTTTGTTGCCGCCTCCTGAACAATGCTGCGAGCTTCTGTCCAGAGTTCTTCCAGGACCCTATCTACTAAGTCCAGTCCCTTAAATCTATTCTTCACCTCCACTGCATATTCCTTAGGAATATTAGTGAGCTCATATCTAGCTGATCTGTGGGTCTTCCCTAATCTCTTCAGTCTGATCCTAAATTGTGCAAGAAGAAGTTCGTGATCAGAACTACAGTCAGCTCCAGGTCTTGTTTTTACCGACTGTATAGATGTCCGCCACTTTGGCTGCAAAGGATGTAGTCAATCTGATTTCGGTGTTGTCCATCTGGGGAAGTCCATGTATAAAGCCGTCTCTTAGGTTGTTGGAAGAGAGTGTTTGTTATGCAGAGTGAGTTGTCTTGGCAAAATTCTATCAGCCTATGTCCTGCTTCGTTTTGTTCTCCCAGGCCATACTTACCTGTAATTCCAGGTGTCATTTGACTGCTCACCTTAGCATTCCAGTCTCCTGTGATGAAAATAACGTCTCTTTTAGGCGTGTTGTCCAGTAGGTGCTGCAGATCCTCATAGAACTGCTCTACTTCAGCTTCTTCAGCATTTGTGGTTGGGGCGTATATTTGGATCACTGTGATGTTAGATGGCTTGCCCTGAATTCGAATTGAGATCATTCTATCGTTTTTTGGATTGTATCCGAGCACTGCTTTAGCCACTTTACTATTAATTATGAAGGTTACTCCATTTCTTCTGTGGTCCTCTTGTCCACAGTAGTAGATCTGGTGGTCATTTGATGTGAAGTGGCCCATTCCAGTCCATTTCAGTTCACTGACGCCCAAAATGTCTATCTTTAATCTTGACATCTCACAATCACCACATCCAATTTGCCCTGGCTCATAGATCTTACATTCCAGGTTCCAATGGTGTGTTGATCCTTAGAACATCGGATTCGCCGTTCAGCAGCAGCACCGTTGGCCACTAGCCGTCCTTTCGGCTTTGAGCTAGCTGCATCATCACGTCTGGGGCTAGTTGAACTCATCCTCTGTTCCTCCCCAGTAGCATTTTGACCACCTTCCGACCTGGGGGTCTCATCTTCCGATGGTATACCGACATATCTCTGGTTGTACTGATCCATTTAGTTTTCACGGCAAGAATACTGGGGTGGGTTGCCATTACCTTCCCCAGGGATCGCATTTTGTCTGACCTCTCTGTCATGACCTTCCCGTCTTGGGTGGCCCTTCATGGTTTAGCTCATGGCATCATTGAGGTGCTCAAGCTCCAGCACCACGACAAGGTAACGATCCTTTGCTGAAGTTACCTACTATACATTTGTGTAATACATAGAATTATTTTTCAAAACAGGATTTTCATTCTTCTGGATTTGAAAAACTTCTGGTGAGTGGTACCATATACCCCCATCCAAAAAAAAAAAAAGTTCATATTGGTGATAGCTGATGAATTGTAAGCTTTTTCTACAGTATACAGGAATGGGCAGAGAAAGTGTAATTTTCAAGGTTATAGTTTATAAACCAACAGAGAAACAATTCATAGTGAGTATGTTTCTTTTTCCCCACAGGCAACCAGATAAATTGGTAGTGGTTTGGACAAGAAGAAGCCGAAGGAAATCTTCTAAGGTTAGTTTTGTTTCTGTTAATTAGGAGATAAAACTTGAAGTATGTCACATGATAATTATCATGATTCAAGACCAGGATGAGAGATTTAAAATTTTTAAAGGAATTTTCCCTAATACATTACTGTTATTGCTTTTAATCCTTGCTGCTATGACTGATTTTGCATCTCTGCATGTATTTCAATAGGCACAATACCAACATCAGTATCTATCGTTGTAGAAATTAATGTTATACAGATCTCTGTATTGTGTAAAAGAAAAAAAAATCAGTGGTTCTTCAATATCACTTGAATGCTATTCAAATGGCATTCAATTGTAATTAAACATTCTAATTCATTAATTTATCCATCTATTATACTATTGTTTTTAATTTCTTCCATTTCTAAGTCCCAGGTCTTACTATCAATAATAGTACTACCTATGAAAATATTAATAAGCACAGTACAGTTCAAAGAACAGCTTTGTTCTGCAGCTTTCTGATTTTTCTTTCCCGTCCTTTTCCTTTTCATCTCCCTCCCCCTGCTTTATCTGGATAAAAGGGCTGAAGGTCATAGTTTGACAATTCCACTACAGCGCATTATTTGTGGAACATTAGGTCTGGTTAGAGAAAGTTTCCTGGCATGAATAAATAGCAAATCATTCATAGTTACTATTTGAATCAGTCCTGTGAGAGAACACATTACATTTATCAGATCACCTATACTGAGGAGAAAATGCCCTAACTTGATTTTGATTATTTACATAATTATATTGCCCTTTGCTCATGTAGGTGCAGTTGAGAGGTCAAAGCTTGTTGGGGGATGGGACCAAGTATGCTACCAGGCTCTCTATAGCTCCCATATATTCCAGGTCCCATTTTTTAAGCTCTAGACCTCCACTGTATTGTGTAGAGAAATCTGAATAGAGATTCTGCTGGCACATGGCCAGAAGTTAAGGTGTTGGACTGAGCCAGTCACTTTCCCTCAGCCCAACCAATCTCTCAGGGTTGTTGCTGTGGGGGAAGATTGGAGATGAAGGAGTGCTGTGCATGTAGCCTTGAGCACCTGGAGGAAAGGGGGGATAGAAATCTAGCAAATAAATAAATAAATTCTGCCAGGGACTGAAGGAATCAGGGCTGGCTCTGACAAGGGATAAGTCGAGTCAGAATGTGTCACCTTGTCTCTCTTTGCGCAATTGTGCTCTCATGCATTCTCATAAGAAGAGGGCCCATATATTTTTAGTATCTTAACTCTAATTGGTAATTAAAGTGCTTGTTTAATATTAATTTATGAGAAATGGAGGGAGTTATAGGCACAAAATAGGCTTCAGCATGCATATTATTAATAAGAATGCCAGGCATAAATCTAAGATGTGTATCATAATATGCAAGTTACATTGATAGGAAAAGCCTTTCAGTGTTCATTATTTTCCACCCCAATGTTGTATATGCCCACTTCTGCTCATATGATGGGATTTTGCTTTCCTGTGCTTGAAGGACTTACAAGGAAAGTGAATCTGTTCTGTTGGACATCATGGTGTATAATCCTTTCTTAGTTCAGCCACATAATACAAATAGCACTCTGAGGCTCCCAGCTTTCCTGGGTTTTCAGATAGCAGGTAAAGTTGGTCTTGTTAAAAAAAATTCACCATTCCTAAGTAGTTGATATATCCTTCAAGAGTTAAAATAGCTTTGAAGAGCATGTTAGTTAACTTATTTATTTAACTTATTTACAATATAAATTATCAAAATAGAAATTTGTTAAATAAATATTAGTTAACTTGATTTGAATAGGGGCATTCAGAGAACATTTCTCAAATACTGAGAATTGTAGAACTAAGTTACTACTTTCCAGTTAAGTTCATGAATTATAGCAGAACAATTTTTAGAAACCTTGTATATTTTTATGTGATTAGAAAAGTCTGTCTCCAGGTCTATAGATCCATGAACTTTCCTAAGGCCTTAGTCATCCTGCCAGTAATGCAAGCCTTTATGCAATGTAATTAGTTTTATCTAAATGCATTCTTGGAAGCAAGTCAAATGCAGGATCCGGTTGTATTGAGAAGATATTTGTGTTCCAGGATTTACTTAAATATATAGTTTGGCATAAATATTTTATTATTTGTTATGTTATTGTTATTTAGATGTATATCCTACCTTTTGTACAGGACCCCAAAGCAGTGTACATAATAGTCCTTCCTCTTCCCCTGCCCCCCACCAGCAATAACCCTGTGAGCTAGCTTGGGCTGAGAGAGAGAGAATGATTAGCCCAAGTAAGAATGGAATGGAATGATGGGAGAGAGACCATATCTCAGTCTGGGTATCTGATGGAGTTGGAGCAAATTTGTGCTGGAGCAAATTTAACACAATTATGTCAATAGATAAGAAAAGTAGAAACTTGGAATGTATATTTATAACTTCTGACAAATCATCTATGTTTTATTTGGTTCTCCCCCTTTCCCATTACAGTAGAAGTTAATTACAGAGGCTTCTTCTAGTTGCCTAGCAGCCAAATGACAGTAGTGGATGAAAACAGAAAATCTTCCATTTCCACCTCAATCTTATGTGTCCTGGAGTTCATGATTGGAGGATTCCCTTTAGCTTTTCCTCATTGTACATATAGGGAGAGTTCCTCCGGAGATTGATGGGATTATATTTGTAGTGAAAGGATGAGTTACGGTTTATACATTCTTCTGACTTTTGGAGTATGACTTTAGTCCTTGACCAATATGTGGGTTCCTCTTTACCAAAACCAATTATAATGTGTTAGCAATTGGTTCAAGTCAGATAAGATCAAACCATGTTAAATCCATATGTGTGCCTAAATGTTAACCAAATGTGGTAAACATGAGAGGCTTTCTGCACTTCTTCTATGGGGTAAAAGAGGGTAAATATTTGTGGCAGGTTTTGTTTATTTCACTGCTATTCTACATTTGGAATCTTAATCCTATACATTCATTTATATTGCTTTCTGAAAAGCTCTCTCTATAAATCTTTCTGCTCGGTCTCTGCGCTGAAAATATGTGCCCAAAGTCAGAAAATGCATTATCCATGATATGGATGATGATATGATTGTACACAGTATATTAGTAATTAGTAGCAACAGTCATGTAATATCATAATTAGGTATTCCTATATTGTAGACAACAGAGCAAAAATAAAATTAAAATTCTGAAATTTGCAGATGATACAACTGTTATTGGTCTTATTCGGAATGGGGATGAGTCAGCATATAGACGGGAGGTACAACAACTGGCCCTGTGGTGTAGTTATAACAACTTGAAACTGAATAGACTCAAAACTGTAGAGATGGTTGTGGATTTTAGAAAGTATCCTTCTAACTCCTCTCTTCTTACTATATTCGATAGCCCGGCATTAGTAGTAGAGTCCTTTAAGTTTTTGGGCTCCATAATTTCTCAAGACCTGAAATGGACGCTTAACATCAGAACTATCATCAAGAAGGCACAACAAAGGATATTCTTCCTGCGTCAACTTAGGAAGTTTAATCTATCTCAGGAGCTTTTGGTACAGTTTTACAGAGGAATTATTGAGTCTGTTATCTGTTCTTCTATAACTGTCTGGTTGGGTTCCGCAACCAAGCAGGACAAATACAGACTTCAACGGATAGTTAAGTCTGTAGAAGGAATTATTGCAATCTGCCTGCCTTCTACAGAAGACCTGTATATTGCAAGGGTCAAAAGAAGGGCGGAGAAGTTATCTGCAGACCCTTCGCATCCTGGACACAAACTGTTTCAAGTTCTACCATCAGGATGGCGCTACAGAGTACCGTATGTCAAAACATCTAGACATCCAAACAGTTTTTTTCCTGGTGCCATTGCTCTGTTGAACTCCTAATTAATATAGCATGATATAATGATTGACAATGTATGGTAAGACATGACTGCTAAGATGTGACCGGTAATGCTCTGTTAAATGTGAACATATGTTAGACAACAGATGCAGTATACTGTCCCTTAATTCTCCCTTTAAATATGAGTGTGTGTTAGTTAATAGCTGTAGTATTATTTTCCTTCAATTTTTCTTTCTTTCTTGATTGTGTAGTTTGAGTAAATAACATTATTACTTTACTGTTGTTTATTTTTGATGTTATGTGAATATATTGAGAGCTCTTCCACCCAAGTCAAATTCCTTGTATGTCTAATCATACTTGGCCAATAAAGTATTCCATTCTATTCTATAAAATCATTTACTTGCAGTCATTTCCTTACATGCTCCAACTTAAAAATTGCAAAGCAAAAGAACGTGTTCTGTGCTTCTATATCTTGGTTATTGTATGGACAAAACTGTAAAGACAAAGCAACCCAGATTTTTAACTGGATGTATCTTAATACATTCTTAGTCGGAGTTCCAGCCAGTTGCCCGGTTTGATTAAATCAAGATAAAAACTAATCTAGAACTGGCCTCAGGCTGAGAAAATAATGCCTTCTTTCCTTCTCCAATTCTGAAATTCACCCCCTCCCTTAAGAAAAAAGCCTGAGTAGCACTACCAAAGATTCTGTTCCAAACTTTCCAGACCTCTGCTGTATTTTTCCTTAAAGGCCTGCAAGATGAATTTTGCAGGTTCTGCTTGTTCCAGCTAAGGTCACCAAGATCCATGTATTCTGAATCTAAGGTGTTTTGAGCTGGGCACTTTTGGCTACTGGGAGAGAGGATGACAAATTCCAAAAGAACATCTTCCTTTCTTGCCCTGATTGATACTAGATGTTTCCGCATCTAGCTTTAGTTGTATGCATACTTCTTTCATTCATCTTTGCCCCTAGATGACACATTTTGCTCTCTGCATTTATCCCAGCTGTTATGTCTTCCTGGATCAAGACTTTCCTCTTCCCCTCTCTCCCAATTCTCTCTTCAGGCTCATAGTTGGCAACCAGGAATAAAGAATCCCTACCGTGGTGTAGTAGTGTGGCCTGTTCCCGAAAACATTGAAATCACTGTGACACTTTTTAAGGTAAGTGTGGTGTTTTGTTTAAATTTGAATTGCCCAAATTTATGCATAGATGAATGATGAACAAGAACTCTGATAGGTATGTATATATTGTCATGAGCACTGATGGTGAGCAGGAGGGGGCCTCTATCCAGGGGGGAAAGCGCATGCGTAGTACTGAGGAATTAAGCAGCCATTCAAAGAGACACAGATCAGACCCGCCTTGACTTTTGGGGTTTATCTGTCTCGGTTTTTCCCACGCTTCTTCAGTTTGTTAGGATACTGTTTTAAGTAGCAGTAATAAACACTAGAGACCTACTCCTTGTCTCAGCGTGATTCCTGACTGTTAGGACATGTATAATCTGATGCTATTTTCTAGCACTTATTCGTTAAGAACACAATCCTAACTCACCATATTTTTTGAAAGACTCTCCAATCACAGGAATTTACAACCTTTGGGGGTGAATGGCTACGCCTGGGTTTTGAGCGATGTTCTGAGGGCAGCACTAGAGAAAGTACGCAGGATTTGGGTTTTGATTGCTGTTCAGAATCCTTGATTTGATTTTAATTGTTTGAAATGATTTAATTAATTAAATATGGCTAATATAACTATGTTCCGAGTATGCAATGGTTTTTCTTTTCAGTCACATTAGAAATGATAACATGGTCGGGATCTTTGGAAAGCCTTTGAGAGCCACACCCAAGGCTCCCAGGAAGGACTTAGGTCTTCATTCGGGTCCTCTTGATAAAAAAAAAAAATCAAATCAATGTTGAGGTATAGCCTTGACTCTACTGGCTTCAAAAGAAAACAAGTCCTCGGACTGTAATCCTATATGTACTTATCTTTGAGCATGACCTGCTGAACTCAGTGGTGCTTAACCTTGAAGTGATATGTACTAATTTGTCCTGCGCATTCATTATTTCATGAGAAACAATAATCCTACACATAATTACTTAAAAGTACCTCCTGCAGAGCTCAGTAGGAATTAGTTTCCTATTAATAATCATGGATGTACTGAATAGCTTTGGTTAATATCAAAAGTTATTTAATAATGCCTCTTGGTTCTCAAGAAACAACACAGTGTACAAGCCAATAATCTAAAAAACAAGGGCTTTATTCAGCATCACCCTAAGCAAGCTTTTCTCAACCACTGTTTGTTGAACAAGAAGCCAGCATCAGTTTTGCATGCAGGCATGGCTTATCCGGCCAGTTCCTGTTCCTCTTTCCTCTGTATTAAGACAATAAATCAGGGCTTTTCAATGTGTTTCATTTCCCTTAAATATTGTTTTAAACAGTTTTTAGCTTAGTCATTGTCACTGTCAGTGGCTCGTAATAAACCAAAGCAAAGAAACCACATTAGGGTTAGAGCTGTGAACTCAGTAAATAAGCTGTCAAAGAATTGCAGGATCACGTTTAGAGAATATACCACAAAAATTGGTCTGCTATTTAAAAAAACATGGTTTTTGACCTTCTTTTAAAAAACAAACCCATCAAGGTCTTATTTGAGCAGGGTTGTTTCTGTGAAGAGTTATTTGGATTCAGAGTAATAAATCTAAATACTACGAATACTACTCATGCAATTGGCAAAGACATATTGTTGGTCTGCAGTACCTGTCAATTTACTTTACTACAAATAAGATTCAACATCCTGACAGTAAAACCTGGTACCCAAGTCCATAGGGATAGTGTTAGTAGAGGCAGGAATGGGAACAAGAGAAGTTGAAGGAGTGTGTATGTGTTGTTTTCAGTTTGGAGTAAGTATAAATACCTCTGATAAGAGGTTGTTATACATCAGTAATGCTATGCAAATTGGAAACTGTTTTGGTCCTGCTTCCATCTCTTTGAACCTGTAGTCATACAGCAAGAGTTAGCAACCTGCAGAATGTGGGCTGCGTGCAATCCTTGAAGTCCATTTTCGTGGCTTCAGAGGCCCTTGGAAATGGATGCTGAAATTCAACAAACTGCTGATAAATGGATGTGCAATTTCCTGCTGGTTTCTGACCGTTATCAGCCCAGAAAAGGTGCTAAGCCCTAAAGGAAGCTTAACACAGCCACACAACTAATAGCAAAACGTCATCCTCCCCAATTCTCCCAATCTTGCCAAACCACTGGAAATCCTGTGCTCCTCCACTTGCTGATGGCGTTATGCCTTTGCCTCACTGTAGCCTTGGCTAGCGAAACCATTAAAATATGTGGCCCTAAGCCACCAAAACATTGCTTGCTCCTGTATATAGGAAACCAGTGTATACATTGAGAGAGAATATGCTGAACATTTAAATTATTTATGCAATTATATATTATATTTATGTTTACAGGTAGTCCTCATTTAGCAACTGCCTCATACAGTGCCCATTCGCAGTTACAACGGGGATGAAAAAGTAACTTTGCAACCAGTTCTCGTATTTATGGGCTTTGCAGATCTGTAAAGCAAAGGAAAGCTGAAGTAAAATCATAAAATGTTTCACTTAGCAACAGCTTCGCTTAACGACTCAGTTGCCGGTCCCAATTGTGGTCGCTAAATGAGGACTACCTGTATTCTTATTAAGTACATTTCCATACTAGCCATTAGCTGAAGTGGTCTAGGTGGCTGACAAAATAGAAACTCAGAAGCATCATCAAACAGAGCATAAAAACTTTTCAGAAATTTTTAGTTGCCAAACCCAACTAAACTAAGACTTATAAGGGTATCCCCGAGTGATTTCCACTTTTAGAATGGAAGGGATACACAGCCTGAAAGAATAAGAAAGAACTCTGTCTGGCATCAGAAAGATTTTGGTGTAGGCACCCTGTAAGCCCCACTGGGAATGGCATTCTACAGCCAGGGCAGCTCTACTTTGTTCTGAGTAGCTACACATCTTATTTCTTTTAGAAGACGGCCTTTGAAAATTATTTTAGGAACCAGCCAGCTATATATGAAAAGGAATGATATTCTGACATTCCAGAAGTTGGTACAAGCCATCAAATGGTACTGGTGTAATATGATGAGGATATCTTCCTGCCTGATTTTGGAAGGTCTCTGAAAGCCAACCTTGGTGTAAGACAGCAGGCTAGTACTGCAGTAAGTTAATAGAGTAAGAAAGTATTTCTGTATCACCCAATAGCCAATCCTCTGGGTAGTTCACCAAATAAGACTTAACACCTTAAAAGAGAAGGGTCTGATAAAAAGATCATCCCATGTTAAAACAGTGGGAGAATAACACTTAAGTGAAACCAGCAACAGCACACTTTTAAAAGTGCAGTCCTGTCAAGATTTGGGCATGTGGTTAATGATTGCTAAAAGAACATTTGTCTCTATTAACTTTTATGCTGACCTAATTCTTGCTCCCTTCTGAAGCTCCTAGAGGCTTATCCACTAGTGGGAATTCTCACTGGGAACTGGATTCATAGCAATTGTCCATGCTCTGAGATCGGCAGCCCCATCTAATTTAAAGGGCACCACACTGGAGAAGGTTGAGGGTCAGCTGTGTCAAGTGAGGAAGAGAGATGTCCCAAAGGGAAGGAAGAAAGATGTTTGCACTGCCATTTTGTATCAGAGCATGAATGCATCTCTCCCAACAGAACCTGTTTGCACTGATTAAAAGCTGAAGATCAGAGCTGTGCTTCTGGTTTTTATCCGCACTGGTAGAATCTGATGACAGAATGCATTGCTCATACGGTCTGTATAGGAGTCAGAGATAAAGGCCTGATTTTGTTTGCAAAGCAGCACTCTAAAATAGTAGTGTAGGTAAAGAACAGGCACCAAGCTAGACAAGCCGTGTGTTCTGGAAGTGATACAACTGCATTATCTCTGAGCTGTTGAAATGGCATTGCTGATAGGATTAAAGGTTATGTCTGGGCATCTGTGACTAATGAGAACGTTAAGTATAGCCTCTTAGCAGTGGGCAGTGGATACTTGAACACTTGTTACTTAAAAGCATAGATAATCAGTCACTGGGCAGAGTATCTGCCTGAAACAGAAACATCAGGGGAAGTTGTGTATATTCTTCTGTATGAGATGCCTCTACATGGATATGGTGGTCTGCCTTCTCTGGCCTTTTTCCTCTCCAAATGATGTCTCTGCCTTTGTGTTTACGTATGATGGAGCCTCAGTGGCCTCTAAAATTTCACCAAAGAAAATAGGGAGATGCCTGTGATTGTGCAATGGGCAAAGTAAACACCTCAAGCTTGGATTAATTCCAATTAAGAAGTTTTCATTGTATGAGGAATAGGCTGAAGGTTGTTTTTTTTAAAGAAATGATAAAACAGGAGCCTTGTAGCCCCTTGATGATCTCACAAGTGGATTATGACAAAAATCTTTATGAATATAATCCATTTCAGTGTTATCCTGAGTTGGTGATGTGATGTGGTAGTAGGGAATTAACTCAGAGAAAAGATGTACAGTTACTCTCCAGCCATGGGTGTGTGTTATATATATCTTTTACCCAACTGGCACCACTACAAATTGCAAAAATATGACTGAAACATACCAGTTGGCTATAAGATATGCAGCCAGAAAGAAGTCTAAATAACGATGTAAAGGAACCCAGGGTTTGTATTACACAATACAAACATCTGAAAGGAAAATGCTCTTAAAGGAAAAGTAAATAGAAAGTAATTACACAAAAGAAAATTCCTTGCTACTCTTTCTTGTTATCTTAAAGACGAGCAGGACCAGGACACCCACCCACCCACCCACAAAGATTTAAGAGCTACTGGTTAAAATTGTTGAATAACCACTGCTCACTTTACCTGTAAAATAATATTTATAAAATTAATATATTTTCTGTTTTCTGAGATATATTGTCCTGACTCCCAGGAAACACTCTGAGACAGGGAACTGTTCTCTAATGTTTTATTGCTAATACATAACAGTAATCCTAACAAACTGAACAAGCGTGGGAAAAACCCAGCCATATAAACCCCGCAGGTTAAGGCGGTCCCAATCTGTGCCTCTTGGAATGGCTCACCAATTCCTCAGTGCTACGCATGCGCTTAACAGTCTGGAAGGGAGCCCCCTGCTCGCCATCCTTACTCATGACATATATCCTACTGATGGATAGACAGAAAGACAAGCCCAAGCCCCTTTATATAATTTCTTTCCACATAGGCACATAATCCCTGTAAGCTAATTTGCAGAGGATTCTTCAAAGGTCTCTGTTCTTTATAGTAGCAATGTCTGCAGTCATTTGCAGCTCCTGCCCAAAACTCTGTTTTCATTAGCTTCTGTTCTTATTATACAGAATATAATTTTCAGCTAATTCAGAAGCTTGTTTCTTCCTTATTTCATTAGAATAACTTACCTAAATTAATATCCATGCATTAAATTATGGATAAACCAAAAGTAGTCCTAGAGTTATAGTGTTTATACATGGTTTTACTTCTGCACATTAAAAACCAATCACGATGACACTACTAATTTCAAAGAATAACAATATCTCAAGGTATATAAAGAATGAAATAAATCTGCTGTTTGCTAAAGCATAAGCTTCAAAGACACAAGATTATAATAATCATTAGATTATATGTAGTTTGGAGTAGATACCATCTAGCAAAACATCAGTACCTAGGAATTTAAGTCTTCAGTGACCTAGGTATTAAAATGCAATTTGTAAAAGGATTAAAAAGTTACAGTGCCAAAGAGACTCATACACATCACCAGTAGATGTAGATCCCTCTCTTAGAAAGGTATCTGAAACAAAATTACAATAACAAATAAAGCCAACACAAAAATCGTTTGGTTTACAAGTTTTGCAGTTCTCCAAAGCATGTATAACCACAAACAAGAAAAAAAAAAGTAAACTAAACGTCTTGAATAAAAATTCAGTTAGGAAGTGTGATTTTTTTCAGGCATAGTGGGAAGTGAGGAAGCCTTGGTAATCTGATGAATCTACATTGGGCTCCTGGAGAAGGGATACATGTGTAAATATTTTTAAAAAATATGTAAATGAAAATACGTATTGAGATAATTAAATGGGATGATTCCATTAGAGTATAGGAAGAAAGGGACTTTTAAGGTAATAATAGGTTTGGCTGGGATTTTAGCTTAAACATCCCCAATGTCCAGATTCTAAAACCTTCAGAGACCTGACCCTTGGGGAGGGGAGGAATACCTTTCTTTGTCCTTTTTGTTTGTGGAGATGGAGCTAAGATCAACTTGTTGCTTTCCTTGGTCATTCTTAGGTTTTAAAATCCAAACCAAACCTGCTCATAACATGTGTGGCTGTTAGCATCTGTCTTTGATTTTGGACTAGGAAACTTCACTTTTCCTTGAACTGCCAGTTAGCAAGGTGTCTAGATCAAGAATCAGTAATTCTTGAGCTTAATATCATAAATGAAATACCTCATTCTTAAACGTTTGATATGTCACACGGTATTTGCTTGGTTCAGTATCAAACATCATTTTGAGGTATAAATACAATTCCGATCTACATATGACAAGAGACTCCATGGTGGGAGGATGATTATGTTCTATACGCACTGCATTCCTTCATGCTACCATATAGCTCCTTAAAAAGATGTCAGATTCACATATTTACCATGGAAAGACCCTCTGGTAAGGATTACAGCCATCATCTGTGACAATGAATGCAATTCTGGGCCACTCTTTTTCACTCTTCACTCTTCACTCCAATCTATTTCAGGGTTAAAAATAAACATGGTAAAAAGTCTGTTAAAATAATCATAACAAGAAAAATAAATACGTTCTGGATTTGTTTTAATGTTGTTACTGAGTTGTACTTTAGTCACCCTGATGAGTGACCAATGACAGGAGGCGTGTGAACCATCTCAACTTCCTGGAGTATTCTTCAGCTTTCATTAGCCTTTTAACAAAGACCAGGACCTGTCCCTACCTTGATGAAAAGTTTCAGAAGTTGGCACCAAAGCAAGTGTCCATGCATGCATGCGTGTGTGTGTGTGTGTGTGTGGTTAATCTATCACTCATGTTGATTTTGAACCTCAGCTTTGTCTTTTTATATGCTGATTTATACCATGGCTATTCTTCAGTAATGCTGACATGTAACCTACAGATTTCTAAATAAGTGGGACAAAAGTAAAAATAAATATAACCTCTCCAAAGAAAGGGTCTTTAGAAGTGCCAGAATAACAAATAAAATAATAATAAAAAGCTGCAATCTTTACATCTATGTTCCATTTTCCATGTTTGAAAATCAATAAATTTTGAAAGTTTTGCATATAGTTTACTTTTTAGAAAATGATTGCAGCGAAAGACCAAAAGAAAAGCAATACTACAATATAAGTCTGTAAGATAAGGTGAGAAATTAACATACTAGGAGGACACAAAGTAGTGACAAACATTAAACACTGGTGATCCTCTACATGAGGCATAAATAGCCGGAGCACCTAAACTTGAGTGTAATTCAAATCCAGTGCCTTCTAAAGGCAATCATAATTGAACAGAATTTGAAATTTTCATAGAAATCTAGTAGACTGAGCTGCTAGTAAAAAGCACAGCACCTACATTTCAGTCCAGTATATGATGCTACTAAACCTCCCTCCAACATTTACTCAGTGGTAAAGCAGTTTGCTTTGCCAAATGCACACCTGTGCAGAGCAGAGAGGATGAAAAGAGAATTAGGTATAGTGAAGTCTGCTAAAGAGGCCTTCCTGATCATGGATTGAGACTTTAGATCTGTAGATCCAAACCCAGGATTCATCTGTTTATCCTCTATCAAGGGTTTCTTGGGTTCAAAAAGGAATTTAACATCTTATTTCTGCCTTTCAGGATCCCCATGCAGAGGAATTTGAAGACAAAGAGTGGACATTTGTTATAGAAAATGTAAGTGAGAAAAAGGTGTTTTGCTTTTGATTTTAGCTTGACTTTGGAGCTACTGTATAGTCACCTGTAGTCACCCAACAGGATAGGAAACTCCTTTCTTCCCCCTTGTGCAGGGAGGGAAGAAAAAGGGATCAGCCTGTTTGTACCTCCTTGTGCTTCTAACACAAATAGGGTTCCTTTCTAAACTGATTTGTTTACATTTAAGTGAATTGCTTTATTAGTAGATTGGCTTTACATAGATGCTGAACCACTACAAAGCTTTTTTGGTAACATTTAGAGTTAAAACATAATATGTAACTGCGTAAGACAACAATTTCGGTGTATTTTTATTGAAACTTATGCCTTGCAATGAGATCAATATATGCAGTTGCGGTTAAAGCAAAACAATCACTACAAAGTGCAGAAACAACCCCTCCTCCCCCAACAGTATCTTTGGAAGTTTGAGAAAAGTTGGGAAATCCTTCTCAAGGTTGACAGTGCCACACAGTGGCCAGAGAAGAAATAATGGTTTAGGAAAAATGGTTTAGAACAGAGTTTTTCAAACTTGGCAACTTTAAGATGTGTGGACTTCAACTCCCAGAATTCCCCAACCAGCATGCTGGGTACATTGAAGTCCACACATCTTAAAAGTTACCAAGTTTGAAAAAGCACTGGTTTAGAAGAATAGTTTAGGAAAAACATCCTTGCTGGTTTGTATATGGTTATCTTTTAAACTGTCCATACAGAGCTAAATTGTGAACTCTGAACAGTCCATGATATCCCTACCTGCATTCATTTCTGCATCATTGTATTTCCTGTTCCTTTATCGGGTTTTCTTCTGCTTGTTTGAATTTCAAGTTGAAGGGATAAGTTTATTTTAAAATTTAAAATCAGTCATTTTGGAAGTGTTCAGTTAGGCAGTTGTAAATGTGTTTTGGAAACCATGCTGAAAAATGCCTCCTTTGCTAATAGTTGTGATATCTGTCCTTTGTTGTCAAGAGTTCATTGGTAAAGTGAGCAGTAGTAATGCCAACTTTTTTTTCTTTTTTCCTTCTGAGTATATTTATACATTCTGATCTTGAGGCTTACAGCAGATACAAAATAAGCACCTATGATTTGTACTGCCCTCATTTTAATATACAATTATTTAGCACTGTGAATGACTGTTGTAAATTTTGTCAGATCTCTTGTATATTTTTGTCACAAAACTGTCTAAGGGTGAATCATCTACTCCTCTATGATCAGGTCTTTTATAGTATATAATCAATCGTCATGCTTCATCCATCATTGATCATCATTAAATCTTTCTATTTGATTTGTTTCTCATCTTAGTTATATGATATAGTACAGGAATATATTTTTAACAATGGTTGCTTCATCAGGATCCCTATCTGGAGTGGGACCATAGTAGAAAGGGGAGGGGGATAAACAACAATAACAACAGAACTGTTTACCTACCCAACCTCTGTCTTTTTCCTGATGAAAATTACCCCATGAAAACTGTTAAGATCTGGTTCCAGTTTTCAGCAAAAATATAACACAAAGCAAGGTTTACCTCCCCTGTCCTCCCAAAAAGCTAGTTTTGGCCCCAATTCTGATTGGGGACCTTCACTACAATTCCGATTAAAAAAAAAAAAGTTAACCCCAATCACTAGATTAAAAAATGCAGTTAGTATTCTGTCTAGTTTGATCAAATAACCTGATGGAGACACTTATTAGCTGTATCATGCATAGTAATATAACACAACTAATGATTTTGTATTCAGTTTGAAGGACTTAACTTTTTCCTACACATTGAATTTGCTGTTTTGACTTTCTATTTTTCTGTGCACTCTTGGTAGTTGTTGGTTAGCATATTTTTTCTTTGGCAATTTTATTCAATAACTTTGCAAGCCTTTCATTAACTCAGTAGCTCTGATCAACTGCCTGAAACATGGACAACTTAAGAAAGCTTCTTCAGAGCCTCACTCTGGGCCCCTTTTTGATTTTAAAGATATTTTCTATGACTTTCACCAAGCCATTATGCAAGATATTTGGGATATTGTAGAAAATATCAGTGCTGAAATGTGTCAACTGGCTGAAGACACTCTGTGGGTGGCTGAAGACATTCTGCGGCAGGGGGTGGGCCTTTGAAGAAAAGGAGGATTTTTTTCCTGACAGGGAAAATGATCTCTTTGAAGAAATGCCAGCCGATGAACCTACTTTGGTGAAGAAAGAGTTAAACTTTAAATTGCAAGACACCATCCAAGATGTTTTCCTGAATGATTGTTATGAGAACAAGGCTATGATGAGTGGGAGGTTGTCTACTGGCAAATTTGTTTTTTGTTTAAGGGGAGCAGTTGGATTGCTTAATTTTAATTTTATTATGAAAAATGCCTTAGGTGTAAGATGGAGACAAGTATTTATTGATTAGTCAAATTGACCTTATCAATATGATGGAGACAAGTAAATGCTTTAGTATATTTTGATGTAGGATAAGAAATCAAGAATACATATTTGGATTGATATTAAGGCTTGTAGGACTCTATTGTACTTTAAGGATTTAAAGTTTGCTTTTTTTTTTTAGATTGATAAGGTATAAGAATACGTGTTTGGAGAAATTAAGAACATGTATTTGATTTTTTTTTTCAAGGATTTAAAGTTTGCTTGATCTTATAAGGTATAAGAATAAGTGTTTGGTTTTAGGTTTAATCAGTGGGAAAATATGTGGAACAAAGGTTTGAAATTTATGCTTGAATTATAATCTAAAAGAAAATTTTTATAAAATGATGTATCATTGGTATCTAACCCCTGATAAGTTGTTAAAAATGTATAATGGTGTAGCAAATGTCTGTTGGAAATGTTTACAGGGGGAAGGAACTGTTTATCATCTTTGGTGGACATGTGAGAAGGCTAAAAAGTTTTGGGTCCAAATATGTAATATTGTACAAAAGATTCTCAAAGTGAGCATACAAAAAACAAATGTTTCTCTTGGGTTTGATGGAGATGGAGTTAGAGAAGCAGCATGGAAATTTACTTTTACATATGATCACAGCTGCAAGACTTCTGTATGCACAATGATGGATAGATGGATGGATGTAGCCAATGATGGAAGTAGCCACAGATACCTACAGTGGAGGATTGGGTTACTAAACTAATGGATTTGGCCCAAATGGCGAAGCTAACAGCTTTAATAAGAGAGAATACTGTCTCCGGATTCATCGCCACTTGGCAATCACTTTTAGACTACCTGCGTGTGATGGGGGAAAAAATGAAGCTTTAATTGTGGGTTTTAGTGACTAAATGGCTTGCTTTGAAAGGAACAATATTAATATGGTCTAACTGTGGGTGGGAGATTACGTCTCAAATTGTATTTGTGCCTGCATGGGAGAAGTTGGGAACCATCTTTAGTTTTTTCACTCTTATAGTCTCTTCTTTGTTCATTGGCTATCTTTTCTTGCTTTCCTGTATTTTTTATATTGTATGGTAGCTGTATATGTTGAAATTGAATAATGTTCTTAATAAAAAAAAATTAAAAAGGAGTGTATGCCAAGAGTGTATATTTCCAGCAGTGTTACTCAGGGCATAAAGGTCACCCCAACTGCCCAGCTAAAGCAAGCCGACACCTATATTGGGAAACAGGAAGATGCTGGTGGCGGAAGATCACTTTAGTGACAACAGCAAAGACATCATTTTATACTAAGTGGGAGAAGGCAATGATAACCACTCTTGTACTGTACCAAGAAAATCACATGGGTGGACAAGATAAAATGATTAGTGATATAGTGCCATATGATTGGCCCCTAAGGTTGGATGGCACTCACCATACCACTGAGGAAGAGCTGAGAATATTTTGAAGTACTAATGGTGTACCTGAAGTTGCAAAAACAGAATTACAGTGGAAATATGGAACAATAGAAGCTTGAACATGGGAAAGCTCAACCCTGTGAAAGAAGTAATGAAATGACTACAAATTTAACATGTTGTACATCAGTGAATTGAAGTGACCTGGAATTGGACACTTTCAAAAGATTACACTGTTTACTACTCAGGAAATGAAAAAGAAAAAAGAAAAGGTATTATTTTTATAGGAAGACTGTAATAAAGATGGCACCTGGATACAGTGTGACCAAATGATACCAGTTAGACTTTGCAGACAAACTTTAATATGACATTTAAACTTTATGCTCCAACCCTGTTGTGGAAGAAGAGGAAGTTCATGATCTTAACGGTCAAGTTTAATCTGAAATTGACAGAACATGCAAACAGGATGTGCTGTTTGTGTTTGGAGATTGAAATGCCAATGTTGAAAATAGTAAAGAAAAAAATGGAGTTGGACCGTGTGGCCGAGGAAACCGAAATAAAGCAGGAGAACAGCTTAGTAGTTTCTGCCAATCCATTGATCTGCTGCTTGGTAATACAGTCTTCAAACAACATCTTTATACATAGACATCACCATATGGAACACTCAGAAGTCTTCTTGACCATATTATTGGTACATGGAGCTGAAAGGCTGACTGTAGAATGGATCATGAAGTGCTGATGTAAAACTTCCAAGTCAAGCTAAAGTGGAAGAATGAAGACAACTAGATTCCACAATATGATCATGAATATGACCCACCATTTTCAAGGAGAACATCAAGAATAGCTTTTGAAGTTCTGAACCTCATTGACAGAGATCCAGAATAGCCTTATATGGAAAGAGAAATACCAGATGTACAATCTGGCTTTTAAAAAAGCCAAGGAGTAAGAGACATTATTGCTGATGCAGGCTGAGAAAGCCAAAGAATACAAAAATAATATGTCTTTCATTGAGTATAGAAAGGCCTTTGATTATGTCCACCATGTCAAGCTGTGGAATGACCTTAGAAAAATGTAGCCCCAGAACATCTCATTGTACTTGTGTAAAACCTATACACAGCTCAGGAAGCCACTGTCTGGATAGAACATGGCAAAACCGACTGGCTCCAGGTTGGCAAAGGAGTAAGCAAGGCTGTATACTTTCTTCTTACAGGTAGTCCTCAGTTAACAATTTGTTTAGTGACCATTCAAAGTTACAACAGCACTGAATGAGGAGACTTACAGCCGGTCCTCGAAGTTGCAGCTGTCACAGCGTTCCCGTGGTTGTGTGATCACAATTCAGGCACTTGGCAACAGGCTCACAATTACGATGGTTGTAGCATCCTGTGGTCATGTGATTGCCATTTGTGACCTTCACTGCTGGTTTCTGAGAAGCAAAGTCAATGGGAAGCTGGCAAAGGTCACAAATGACAATCATGTGACATTGCACCTAACAACCGCATGGGATTCGGCTAACAACCGCAACTGGAACTGCCAGAACTGCCATCATAAGTTGGCACAGTCACATGACATCATGCTTTACTGTCTCAATTACAGCTGTTAATCAAGGACTACCTGTATCAACATATATGTTGAACGTATATTGAGGGAGACTGGATCGGAAGGAAATGAACATGGTTTTAAAACTGGAGGAAGAAATATCAATAACTTGCGCTATGTTGATGATGCTATTCAGATAGCTGAAAATGCAAATTCTAGTAATGAAAGTGAAAAAATGGGACTATGATTTAAACATAAAGGACAAAGCTAATGACAACAGATACAGGAATCAGCCGTAGAACTGACAAAGAAGGTATTGACGTGGTAGATAGCTTCTCCCTTTTAGGATCAACTATGAATAGTAAGAGGGGGTGTGGTGGCTCAGCAATTAAGACGCCAGGCTTGTCGACTGGAAGGTTGCAAGTTTGGCAGTTCGAGACTCGAGAGCCGCATGATGGAGTGAGCTCCCACACCCGCCCCAGCTGTTGCCAACCTAGCAATTCGAAAGCATGCAAATGAGAGTAGATAAATAGGTACCGCTTGAGTGGGAAGATAACAGCATTCCATGACTGTCAAGCTGGCCACATGACCGTGGAATTGTCTTCAGACAACACTGGCTCTTTGGCCATGAAACGGAAATGAGCACCCCCCCTAGTGTCGGACACGACTAAACGGGAACCTTTACCTTGCCTTTATGAACAGTAAGAGAGCCAGTTTGGTGTAATGGTTAAGGCACCAGGCTAGAAACCAGGAGATGGACCTTGGGCCAGTCCCTCTCTCTCAGCCCTCTGCCCTAGGAAGCAGGCTAAGGGCAAAACACTTCCAAAAATCTTGCCAAAAAAACTGCAGGGAACTCTAACATTGACTCAAAGGCCCAAAAGGAAATCAACAGTAAAGGACCCAGAAGTCAAGAAATATGCCACAGCTTGGAAGTGTCGCAATGAAGGCTTTCAAAAGGATATTCGGATGCTGTAATGTGTCTATACCAGGAAGATCAGAATCATGCAGCAGTGATTTGTTCTGTGACACTCTAGGGAAATGAAAGTTGGACTTTTAAGACGCAGGATAGAAAGAGTATTGATGCTTTTGAACTTTGGTGTTGGTAAGACTCTTGAGAAATACCATGATAATAACCAAGAAAGCAAAAATGAAGTATAGAAGAAATCAATCTTCACTTGAGCCACAAATTACTAGACTCAAATTATCATACTTTGGGCACATTATGCAAAGCTCTCCTGAGAAGTCTGTATAATGCTGGGAAAGTTGGAAAGAAGAGGATGACCAGCAGCGAGATGGATGGAGTCAATTACAGTAGCAATGGGTGCATCATTGGAAGTCTCAAAGGGCCAGATGGGGGACCTATCATCCTGGCGAATCTGTGTCTGTGTGACTGCTAAGAATTGACACTGACTTGATGGCATATAATCAGTCAAAATATTTGTATCCAATAATAAACCCAGATAGATAACCATGACTCTAAAATGGTCCTTCTAGATCAAAGATAGGGAATCCAGTCATCCTCAGTCCCTTTACACTACAGTGTATCCTGAGGAGATGGTGATTGAAATCCAAAACATTTGGAAAGCACCAGATTCTATACTCAAATTTCATAATAGTATGAACATTTAAATATATGAATAATAGTATGAATAATAATTCCTACTATTATTCATATATTTGGGATTGCAAACAAAAAAAGCTTTAAAAATGCTGATTTATATACTTAGATCCCAAAGTAGTATAGGTCCTCAGTTACTGTATATATGAGTTCCTAGTTGCTCACTGAATATAAACAAACTGGTTATACAGCAAGGATATTTGAAATAATGACCAACGTCATGTAGATATATACTGCTCTGTAATGGCAAGGATTTTATAACAAATGCTTTCTCTTTGTATCATATGCCTTTATTTAAAGAAGGATCCATGCAATTTATTTATACTTAAAAATACAAGCTATTTAGGTTTTTGTACTTATCTACTCCCCACATGACATGAACTTTTCTTTAAGCTTAAATACAATGTTTTCTCCCCTCCCCAAAATTAACTTTCTGTATTTAATACATTTAGAGTAGAGAACTTGTAGTTCAGACCTGCCTTCCTAACTAATTCCCCTGTCATATTCTGCTATATGTGATTATGTGAACTGTGACTGGTTGCCTGTGTAAATTACCCTAAATTGCCTGTTCTAGACATAGCTTAGAATTAAATGTTGCTTCGTCAGCCATCACATCCTTGTTCTGATTTGAATTTAATGGAAAATCAGAAAAGTGTATATAGTTTTTTTAATACAGCATTTGCTTACTGTACATTAAATGTTTAGCATTTTGTTCTAATTCAGAAATCTTAGAGCTTAGGTATTTAGAGCAAATCTTGTATCTTTTCTGGATCGGTAGATTTGGAGTTTTGGGATTTTTTAGGAGGGGAGTGTCAGAAAGTATTCCTTTGTATGTTGCAATGACTGGATTTGATCCTTCACATACAATTTTTCTTTCTTCCTAAATTTGATGGGTGGGCAGAAAATGCAAAGAATGCCAACCTGGAGACATCTATCTATTGTCCCCAAATTTGGAGAAATTGATTGCTGGGCTGAGCAGATGTTGTGTAAGGTTTCCTAGACAATGTTAGTTACTATTTTATTTTAGTTACCACCCTATTTTAGTTACTACCAACCAGATGAAATCAAAGTTTATTTTATCCTGATCCTACCCACTACTTTTTAGAGTACCGTAGTAATTCAGCCATTGGCTCAGAAAAAATTGTACCCTCCTTCTTTAAATAAATTAACATTTTCAGAAGATAAGGTGGGTGCAAAATTTGGGTGGAGATGTGCTTCCGCAGACTTTACAGCTTTAGCTGTCACATAACTAAAATAATTCTGCCAAGCTGACAAACTGAATACGTACATGGGATTTTTTTTAGTGGTTTAATTGTGCATGTGTACATAAGAAGCTTAAGTTTAAAATTAAGATAACTGCAAATGTATTCTACTGGGTGATAACTATACCACAATATTCTAAAATGTCTTTGAAAGATGGCGGATGTAATCTCAGAACCACTGATTGACTGTAACCTCTGACTGTAATCTGCACTTGCCAAGGTACAAGAAAGAAAGATGGTATCTGATTGAGCAGTAGTTGCGTCAGCCTTCCCAGGTAGACCAGACAGGAAACACAACCAGATGAGCTAATTCTACTTTAATGTAAGGCTACATTAACAGAACCTTGCAAGTCTCCCGCCATACTCTTTTACCACCTGATAAGTTAGGGAGGTTCCCTTCTGAGTTTCTTCCTCTGCCCTTTATGCAGCTGCAGGCTATGTCCTCTCTTATCTGATTGTTCCCTAGGCAGCATCTCTTCCCCCCACCTCCCCAGGTCATCTCCACATAACATTACAAGTTGTGAAAAGCATCTGGCTGTCCTTCTAGGCCACAGATTAAGCATGAGCCAGCAGTGTGCCACAATCGTGGGCTGCATCCACAGAGGTATTTATTTATTTCTTATTCACATTTCTATCACCGCCCATCTCCCCCCAAAAGGGGGACTCTGGGCGGTTTACAATAAAATTCATCTTAAAACCTCAACATCATAAAATCACCAAGTCAACACCTACAATACTAAAATAATAAATAAATGTAAATATGGAATCCAAGTGGGAAATTTCCATTCGGTAGGGAGAACTCTACATCACCAGCCACCCCCAGGAAGAGCTATTGCCCTTCCCATCCCAGGCAAGGCGGCAGAACCAGGTCTTCAAACCCTTCTGGAAGGTTGGGAGCGAAGGGGCCTGCCTCACCTCAGGGGGCAGAATGTTCCACAGGGTGGGCACCACTGCAGAGAAAGCCTGCCTCCTGGACCCCGCCAGATGAAATTCTTTTACAGACAGGGTCTGCAACATGCCCTCTCTGCATGATCGAGTGGATCGATGTTATGGGGATGAGATGGTCCCTCAGGTAACCTGGCCCCATGCCATGTAGGGCTTTGAAGGTGATAACCAACACCTTGAATTGGACCCGGAAGCAAACTGGAACCCAGTGCAGCTCACGCAGTAAAGGTGTTACGTGTGCTGATCTTGGAGCACTCATCATTGTTTGCGCGGCCGCATTTTGGACCAACTGAAGCTTCCGGATACTCTTCAAGGGTAGCCCCATGTAGAGCGCATTGCAATAGTCTATATGTGAGATGACCAGGGCATGAGTGACTGTCCGGAGGGCATCTCGATCCAGGAAAGGGCGTAACTGGTGCACAACCTGAAGTTGTGCAAAGGCCCTCCTGGCCATGACTGCCACCTGCTCTTTGAGCAGGAGTCATGAGTCCAGGAAGACCCCCAAGTTACGCACCGGTTCTGAATGGGGCAGTGCAACCCCATCCAGAACTAAAGATGACAACTTCCCGGATACCAAGGAGCCATCAACCCACAGCCACTCCATCTTACCAGGGTTCAGCTGAAGCCTGTTGTTCCCCATCCAGACCCCCACAGCCCCCAGGCACTGAGAAAGGGCAGTCACTGCATCACTTACTTCACCCGGGATGGAGATATATATTTGAGTATCATCAGCATACTGATGGTACCTCATCCTGTGGTGACGGATGATCTCACCGAGCGGTTTCATGCAGATGTTAAATAGGAGAGGGGAGAGAACCGAACCCTGCAGCACCCCGCACAGCAGGGGTTGAGGGTTGGATCTCTCATCTCCTATCACCACCGACTTGGATCGGCCCTGGAGGAAGGAGGTGAACCACGCCGCCCACCCTCAACTCCCTGAGCCATCCCAGAAGGATACCATGGTCGATGGTATCAAAAGCCACTGAGAGGTCAAGGAGAGCAAGGATGGATGTACTCCCTCTATCCCACTCCCGCCAGAGATCATCCATAAGCGCAACCAATGCAGTCTCTGTCCCATATCCCGGCCTGAAACCTGACTGAAAGGGGTCTAGATAATCCGTTTCATCCAGAATCCTCTGAAGTTGTAATGCCACCACTTTCTCAACCACCTTCCCCAAAAAGGGGAGGTGGGAGACTGGATGAAAATTGTCCAGAACAGAAGGGTCCAGCGATGGCTTTTTGAGGAGGGGGTATACCAGTGCCACTTTAAAGGCAACCGGAACCACTCCCTCCCTCAAAGATTCATTAACCATCGCATGGACCCAACCACATGTCACCTCCCACGCTGCTTTCACAAGCCAGGAAGGGCATGGGTCTAGATGACACATGGTGGCATTTACAGTTCGGAGGATCCTGTCCACTTCCTCAGGCCCAACAGGATCAAACTGTTCCCAGATAACAGGATAAGTACATTCCCTCAGCATCTCCCCAGACTCTGCTCAATGCTTAGAGTCCAACTTGGACTGAATCTGAGCGATTTTATCCTGCATATGCTCAGCAAACTCCTCCCCACGGCCCTGTAGGTAGGAGACAGAGCCCCCACTACCTAATAATGATCGCATAATTTTAAACAGGGCCGTCGGGTGGCATTCTGCCGATGCAGTAAGAGCGGAGAAATATTGGTGTTTCGCCACTCTTACCACCGCAAGGTAGGCCTTAATAGTGGCTCTAGCTTGTGTTTGGTCAGATTCAGTCTTTGTCTTCTTCCAGCGGCACTCTAGGCGTCTCTTAACCCTCTTCAAAACCTGCAGTTCCTCCGTGAACCAGGGGGAGTGCCAGGTTTGAGTGGGCAAGAGAGACCACACAGGCGCGATCCTGTCCAAGGCCCCGGCCACTTCCCTATTCCAGGTTGTGGCCAGGACCGCCGCTGGACTGTGCAGCAGATCCCCAGGTATAACCCCCAGCTCCTTCTGAAACCCTACCGCGTCCATCAGTCACTGGGGGTGGACCAACCGAATGGGTCCTGCCTCCCTGCAGAGGGGGGGAGCACAAGAGAAAATCGGGGCCACCAGGGCGTGGTCTGACCATGATAATGGGGACAGAACTACCTCTGCCCTCAGATCACATTGCCACTGCTCCGACAAGAAAACCAAGTCTGGAGTGAGGCCACTGTCTCAAGTTGGGTCCCGAATAATCTGAGACAGGCCCATGGCTGCCATGGTAGCCATGAACTCTTGAGCCACATCCAAGGCACGCCCCAGGGAAGTCAGGTTGAAGTTCCCCAGGACCATAAGCCTGGGGAACTCCACCGCCAGCCCCAAGACGGCCTCAAGCAGTTCAGGCAGGGAGGTTGCCATGCAGCAGGGAGGCTGGTACAGCAGTAACATCCCAACTGTTCTCAGGAACCCAACTTGAAAAACAGGGTCTCACAACCGGCCACATGTGGAGCAGTGCCCCTGAAGGCTACTAGAGATTCTCGGATGACAACTGCCACCCCACCTCCCCTGCCCCGGTGTCGCGGCTGGTGCCACACCTGAAACCCGGCCAGGCACATTTCTGAAAGGGCTACCCCCCCTTCCTGACCCAGCCAGGTCTCTGTGATACATGCCAGGTCTGCCCCCTCCTCTGTGATCAAGTCACTTATAAGGGCTTTGTTGTTGACTGACCTGGCGTTCAAAAGCAGTAGCCAGAGACTGGGGCCCTCAGGGGTCTGCTAACCAGGACCTGGGTATGAACCTGGAGGGCCGGAACACCCTACCGGTAACAAACACCGGGACCGTCTTCCCCGGAGATGGCCTGCCCTCCAGTTCCCGTCATAACACCCCAGGCTCGTCACCACCTCAATAGTGAAACCCGCCCTATAATCCCCAGAGTTGCCAGGCCCAGTTGTCTGCACTCCCGAACCACCAGCCACCCTGGGATAGCGCAAGGGTCCCCTCCCCCATGCATACATCCTCCCACCCTCAATCAACCTCAGGTGGAGGCAGGCCCTCCAGTGCACCAGCTCCTCTCGGTGCTGTTATGGCCTACCCCCCCATCCACTCACTCACTGGGTCCACCCCGCCACCTCTCTCACTGGTCACGGGGGGCACCCCACCCATTCCTACCCACCTCCTGTCTCTCACTCAGAGGTGGGTACTCTTACACATCCCATCCAATCTTGGGCTCCCTCCGCATCTCTCACCCTTGGAGGTAAGCCCACACTCACTCTGAGGAGCCCACAAAACCACTCTGCTGCCTCTAACAAAATGGGCATACTCCCTTCCCCCTACCACCGGGGCCTGCTTCATCCACAACCCCTGGGTCCCCTGTGCTATGCAAAACCCCCAAGAAGTCACCAGGCCTTCCATATACTGTTCACCACTTCCCCGGGCCCCAGAACACAGAGCCTGAGAACCCCCAACAATCCCTAGTCCACCAATGTCTATGAGGGTTCCACCAGAGTTCACAAGTTCCACCACTGTCCCAAGGGGGCCATGGTCTTCTGTTCCACCCCCAAGGCCTCCCGCATTCTGCCACCTTGTGAAGGCTGTCCAGATCTGCCAGGGTCTCTCAGGTCTGCCAGGGTCTACCAGAGTCCGCCAGGGTCTGCCCAGGACCACTGAAGATCTCCCATGGTCTACCAGGGTCCACCGCTGTCCCAAGGCAGCCGCGTCCACCGTTTTCTATGAAGGGAATCTGCCCCAGGGCCCACTGCGTTCTCCCAGAATCTTGCAAGTACCGTCACGTTCTATCAGGCATCTGCCAGGGCCTCTGAGGTCCAACCAGGTATCGAGGGTCCACCTGGGTCTGCGGAGGTCTTCCCGAATCCATGGGAGATTCCCTCCTCCACGGAGGCTCTACGGAGTCTGCAGCCGCCCCAAAGTTCTGCCACGTTCCTCCGCTCTGCCGCGCTCTGCTGCTCCACCTGGGAGGGGGGCTCCCGCTGTCTCTAATGCCGGCCGCAAGTGTCAGAGGCCAGAGAACCCAAAATTTTAGCGGGGTCTATCTGTCCCCCCAAGCCCCTTACGAAGGAGCTTGGGGAGACAGCTTACAAAGGAAGGGGCTGGGAACAAGGCCCATGGTGTTCTCAGAGACCCGAATCCTCCTCCCGCCCCAGGAGCCGCGATCAGGTATACTGTTGAGATCAAGGGAACTGATAGTTTTGTGTTACACTGCCCAATCTGCATCTAGAATACTGTGTCCAGTTTGGTCAATCAACATACAAGGTTGCCAAAGAACTGGAGAGTACAGAGAAGAGCAACAAGGATGGTGCAAAAACCTATGAAAAATGGTTAAAAAAGGAACTGTATATGTTTAGCCTAAGGAAGAGAAGGCTAAGAGGAGACATGATAGCAGTCTTCCAGTATTTGAAGGGCTACTACAGGGAAGGGAGTGGGGGTTTATTCTCCATAGTGCCTGAGGGTAGGACAAGAACTAGTGGGTGGAAGCTTTGCAGAGAGAAATCCAAACTCGAAATAAGGAGGGGTTTCCTGACCATGAGAGCTACTAAGCAGTGGAACAGCTGGCTTTCCGAGGTCGCGGGTGCTCCATCACCGGAGCGTTACAAAGAGATATTGGAGAAACATTTGCCTAGGATGGTCTGCGGATTCCATTCCTGGGCAGGAGGTTGGACTAGAAGACCTCCTGGCTCCCTTCCAGCCTTAATATCCTATGAAAGCAGGATGCTGAAATGTCCTTCATTTTATAAACTCTTCCCCCCCCCCCACAGCGTAACATTTGCATTGGAATGAATTTGATGACACATAATTTCTGCCATTATTCTTGATCCTCAGTGATAAAATACAACCTGCCTTCCAAATTGCCAGACCCCATTTGTTTAGGTATTTTTCCAGTCTTGCTTCCTGCTAGTCGCCTTCCAATCTCTTGCTTCCCATCAAGGAGAATGTGTTGAGCGAGAGAGCTGACTAGAGTTGATATCAATGATAGTTTTTGCCAGCTGGAAGGAGGAAACTGCTAAATGGAGACAGAGTCCTGGAAGCAAACCTCTAATACCACATTAGGCATGTTTAAAACCAGCAGTGTATTTCAGCAATTCTTAGCATATGTTTATTCATAGAAAATCAGCAGTAAAATATACTTGCCAGAACATGTCAGAGGCTTGAATCTCCATGAGGTCTTTTTCTCTTTCCAACATCAAATATCAAAACAGAGTCCTGGTAATTGTTTTACAGTGGGGTTCTAATCATCCTCCAGATGTAAGCTGAGCTGTCTAATGCTCCTTTTAATAAAAAAGTATGTTCTTAAAAAAAAAAGGTGGTTCAATTTGCCATATTCTTTTGCATGTGTATATGATGTCTCCTTTTGATAGTGAGCACATTTTTGTATTTATAATGCTGCTTGCTGGGATGGCATTATGTTAGACAAATCTCATTTCATTGTGGGCGCCTGGGGGGACAATGGCCAGACATGGTTGCAACCACATACTGTCTGATTCTCAGCAAAGGGGAGAGTACAGAACCCTGTAAAAAAGGAAGAAAACAAAATGCCAATACATAGTCATTAAAGGGGAGGGGGAGAGGATTTGACAGATGGTGGCTCCCTTATGAGAGGGTTTAAGATTTCATTTAAGATACGGCCTCCAAGGTAGTGTTTTGCATAACGTTTGGATCAAAAGTGTTACAAACTGCACTAAAATATTTATGGGGAAGTAAAGCTGATCCAAGAAAAATGCTTGCTTTTGATGCTAATTTCCTACTGTATATATAATCATAGACTAAGAGCTGGTCTGCATCTTTGGAGCTGGTGTTGATCAGCATCATCGCACATGCATTGAGTAGTTGAAGTCTTTTCCACAGTTGAGTTTGGTGTTTTTAAGGCTTGTCATTTATCATGATTATTACTTAGTTTGGATGTGGTTGTATAACTCTGTTGGTTGCCGCCCATGATATCATGTGAGAAAGAGGGTTCATGTATGTCCCCTGGGTCTTTGACAAGCGAATGCATTTTTAAAAGTAATTTTTGACATTTTAAAACCTTTTTAGAAGTTTTTCCCTTATCGTGAGAATTATTTTGTCTGTCCCTTCACAGTTTGGAGAGAAATTGAAACTCCACTGCATCTGTCATTTAACAATAATGTTTACCTTGTTTACCTCTATTTCTCATTTAAAACAAAGGCATGCCTTTTTGACTTATTTTGACATACTGATAAAATGATGGCTTATTCCTGGGCTCATGGCTTCTTCTCTCCCCTAGATCAGAATCAGATCAGAATCTTTTGCTTCTGTTTTTAGTCTACCACGTATCTAAATACTAAACTGGTTATTCTTAGTTGTGATTTAACTGAGCCAGCTTCATAGATCATTATTTGATGTTGTCTTATGACCAGCTTCATGAAGCACATCGGTCCAGACATTGGTCCATTAATCTGGCCCAGATATAACTCTAAATCATGGTTAGTTAAGAATAGTGATTGGCTGAAGTAATCAGTCCACTCTTCGAAGGCATTCTCCAAAGACCATATTTATCTTTGCAGGGCAGGGGCAAAACTAGCAAAGTGCTGGCACTCTTAGAAGGAGGGAGACTGATCTCTATGGGAGGCTTTTTTAAAAGCCCAAAATAGGAAAAAGCTAGATTGTTCTACATGATGTCATGGTATCATTCCTAAGAGTATTTGTAGGGATGGGGGGAAGGGGATGGATGGAATCTTTTCCCTCCTACGGAACAATGCTGTATCTTAGTATGACATTATCGCTGGGGCATGCTGACCACATTTTCAGACAGAACTCTGACCAGGTAGTTGACCTCACATGAGTTCCAGAAAGTCCTGCTAAGAGGAAATACTTTTTGCCCAGTTCTAAAAAGCTACATTCTGACCTTGTCAGTTGCAATAGACATGATAAAAATATACTGAGGGGTTTGTGTGTGTCTAGCCCAATCTACTCTAAATGTACCTTCTGTCTCCAAAGCTAGAATATTCCTTGTGTATAACAGCAAGGCGGTGGTGGTGATATCACTCTGTTTTACACCATTTAACTTAATCTGTTCTCATATTTGGTGCTACCATTCATAGTTACATATATTAAATATATTACAGAATCTGCTTACATGTGTAGTTGGTGCATATGTATAAATTCTTGCTTCGGACATTCAGATAGCAGATTCCCTTCTTCCAGGTTCAGGAATGTGGGTTTGAGGACCTGCCAACAAATACTGTATTCATATAGCTTCACCATCCTCATTATATCCCAAGGTTAATAATTTTCTTGAGGAACCTATTTGTTTTGCCAATTCCAAAACAGTTTCCAGATCATTCATCAAATTTTCCATTGAAATGGTGGTTGGGGGACATGTTCTTCTTGTTTTCTTCTATCTATCCTTTTGAGTCAAAACTCTTGGATTGAGTTCCTACCAGGGCTTTCATCTTAATGGTTCTTTGCATTCTAATGTAGTATCAGAGATTCCATTTTGTTTTTCACAGAATATTGAGAATGTTTTAGGGAGCTACTTTGTTCCAGGGCACATACTTCTAAATATTGAACAACATTATAATCTTGATTCCAAGCCATTATTTTACAAAATGCATTTCAATATAAATTCTTCACCTTGGTGATATATTGACTTTTTAAACTCCTTTTTCTTGTTTGGTATTTTCTAATCTGATTTTCTTCAATCACCATTTTTTGGAAGAGGGTAAAAATATAGTTAATTTGAAAATTCTTTTACATTGAGACTGCTGATAATCATCCAATGCTTCTCACGTAATACCTTTGATTCCCAAACTGATGGAAATGGCCTCTGGCATTGGGCTTTTGATCCATAGATTTTGAACAAGTATTGCTGGACTGCATATACAAGAGGTCAAATGCAAAACTCACATAAGAAATATTGTGGTGACACATTTTCATACTTTCACCTCTTTTACTCAGTGTTTTACATTTTATTACAGGAAGTCATGTATAATGTAATACTTTCACATCCCAAGAGCTGCAAGTATAATCCCAGTTGTTCATTGAATAAACCCAAATAATAAATCATTATGTTAAACAAAAGTTTTTGCACTGATTTTGTACCAGTATGGGTTTGCTTATTAGGTGCCTTTAATCACATTATTAAACCGGGCATTTCATAAATACTCATGAGTAATCTTTAGCATTGGTCATCTGAAATAAACCTTAACACTGAGCTGATAATTTTCTTGGGGGCGGAAATAAACTTTTGCAAAGAACTCGTACCACCAGTCATATAAATCACAAACCAAAGACAGCAAAACCTTGAAAGACAAAGACACAGATGATTCCCAATGTTATCCTAAAGGTCATTAATCACAGAAATCTTATCGTTGGAAGAGGCTGTTTAGGCCGTCAAGTCCAATCCCCTGCTTTTTCTTTGAAGTAGGAGGTAACTGTAAGCTCCTGTCCTGACAAGCAGGAACCACACCGAGACGAGGAATAGGTCTCTAGTTTTTTATTACTGCTACAGTAGACAGAAAATCCTACCAAACTGAAGAAGCATGAGAAAACCCATACAGATAAACCCCAAAAGTCAAGGCGGGTCTGTTCTGTGTCTCTTTGAATGGCTGCTTAACTCCTCAGTACTACGCATGCATTTTCCCCCCTGGATAGGGGCCCCCTCCTGCTCACCATCAGTGCTCATGACAGCTCCTTCCCTAATACTGCAAAGAAAACTGCTTTAACACAGTCATTGGCTGTCAAATTCAACTTCAGGGTATCTTTACTGTTTATTCCTTTTTTTTTAATAAGAATTTTATTAAGTTTAAACAAAGATAAAAGCTACAGAAAAGAAAAAAACTACAAAGAAAAAAACTAAAAAAGAAGTGTAGAAACACAAGAGAAAGTTTTCAAAATTACAAAAAGAGGTGACTTCCGTCTTTTAACAGCAAGGATATACAACAATTTTCCATAATCAATCCCTTACTCTATATTAAACCAAAATCACATTTTTTCTATAAATGATTCTCGTGGCACATTATAAAAGTCACTAAATGCAGTTGCTCCTTCCCCTTATATTAAAAGGATGGATGGATGGATGGATGGATGGATGGATGGATGGATATCCTAATCAACTCCCCCCATATAACATTTATTTAATTATTTCCTTCCTATACATGTCTATACATTCTTGTCTACTATAATAAAGATCAAACTAAATACTTGATAATACAACAATTTTAATAATCATACTAAACCCAAAACAAAAGATTTTTATTATACCTTAAAGATAAATGAAATCAGCCAAACTCTAAAAGCAATCCAGATAAATGTTCTTAAACCCTTATCCCACTTCAAAATAAATCAGAGCATTTACATATCCTCACAATAAGCACGGAGCTTTTTTCTTTAAAAAACTGAACAATCCAACTGCCCCCCTCAAAAACTCCAACTTCTCTTTAAGAGACCTCCCATACCTTCTTTTCCATGGTGCCCCTTCTTTTCCATGGTGTTCCATCAGAAAATAATTTCACTTATAGTTTGCAACTCAATCTTTCCCTTTAATTTCTTCAACTCATCTATCCATTCTTCATCTAGCATTTCAACAGAAGTCCCGATTTCACTCTTAGAAGAGACATTTCTGTTGCTGTTAAATCCTCAGTTTCATCCATGACATCCCCAACCAGATGACACATTTTAGACCTCATATTTTCCACAATGTCCTGAATGCCTTGCATTAAAACTTGACAGGAATCAGAAAGAATCTGTTTAAAATCTCAGTGAAAGTCGGCTTAAACTCCTCCATGTTTCAAGCAGTAGATTATGGCGCTCCCTAGGAGCTTAACTGGTGAAAAATCGAAGATATGAAAGAATTCTGGAATGTGTTTACACAAGTGAAAGTGACATAACAGACAGTTCCCCAGGGAAAGTAGAAGCAGAAAACTGGAAGTTCAAAACAGCCAATTCAACGTGTATGAAAATGTTAATATCTTCAAATTTAGTACAAAAATAGTAACAGGGAGACAATTATTTACTCTCAATCCTCCTTAATATTTGGATGGAAAACAAAGCCCAAAACTTAAAAAGATTTTTTTTAAAAAAATTGATCCCAAAAATAACAATAAGCACCAAGAGAACCCGCTTCTCCTTGCTGTAGAAAGCCTCTCTTAAGGTATGTGTACTTAAATATAAATCAGGTGATTTAGAAATGGGGTGGCCGGTCTTAGTGTCCCTTTAAGGCTACAGCGCGGCTTGGAAATGGTGATGTCCCAGCCTCCTGGCTGCCCTTATCAGTCAAGTGCGAACACTGTTTGCGATCTTCTGGCTGCAAGCAGCCATCCAGAGGATAGATGGGGTGATTCCAGGTGTTTTCCTTATCTGGAAAAACACTCCTGGGCTTCAGGAATAACCTGCTTGAGCCTAAAAAAACTGCTGCATTGTCAGTTCTGCCCACTGAGCCCGCAGGCACAGCTGTTCAGTCCACCATGTCCCCACCAGAAGTCTAGGGTGTCTTTACTGTTTATTCCATCAATTCCACTAAATACATTTTTGCAAAGCTGTTTAATACATGTTTTGTGATAGTAAAGCTTCTCTTACAAGTTTTTTGATTTTAGTATATACAAACCAAAGTAGAACTCTTTTATTAAACACTGTAAAATGGAAATAAAGCTCTCTCTGAGTATTTGTACACTTATGGCCAAAAGTTTACTTATTGCATTGTATAGAAGGGCAGAGGGGAACAATCTCGCACCATGCACAATACTAGGAAGTTCCTTGACTTCTGGAGCAGAAACTCATATTGCTTTTTGTCAATCCATCCTTTTTAATTTTCTTTGGTATTGCCCAAAGAAGCAGTTCTACCTGCTTCTTTGGTATCAAACTGTTTTTCTCCTAGCTTTTATTTATATTTCAGTTTCACATGACATTTTTGTTTATCTTTTTCTTTGCTATACTTTCCTGTCACTGGGCTCCCTTCAATTGTTTTCTTCAATGGATTTCTCCAAAGAAGCATTAAGATACAACAGAACATCAGTTCCAAGATCTCTTTAGGGATAGCCCTCTTAACTACTTCAACTTTACATTGTTCAATTATGTAGAGTGTAAATAGCAATCAAGCTAATCAGTGCCTGCAATTAAAAAAAATATCAAATTGGACATAATAATTTTACCAAATATAGCAGAAGCTGGAATTACCTAGACTGACATTGGGCTCAGAAGCTCAGCAGGGTCAGGATTAGTTCCCACTTGAATGGGAGGTTTCTATGGAATATCAGAGCATCAACCAGGAATATCAGAACTCAACTAGGAAGTCAGAAAAGCATGCCAGAAAAAGGATTGATAAAGTTGTTCTGTACTGGATATATCTGTGAAGAAAACAAACGGGATGTCTCTAGGAGGTCACCAGGAGTCAAGCTTGAGTTGAAGGGGACTTTTACCTGGATTGTGTTGGTGTTTGCATTAATTCTCAGAACAACTGTTGTCCCTGAAGCACAGCACAGTGGACTTTCACCTTCCTTTTGCCAAATTAGGTGTGCAGTGCTTCTTTTAGTGGGTGGGGATGGAATACGGATAATCTCTTAAAATGCAGAGCTATCTTTTGGGGAATTTGTCCTGGTCATAATGGGTTGAAAAAAATTTGAGCAAAGGGAATTTTATTCAGATTGCCCTGAATTTTGAATTTTCCTCCATTGTGTCACTTGATTTCTGCAGTTATGAGAAGCTGGTTTCTGAAATAAAACAAATTCATGACATGTTTCTCTTAGATTGAACCAGTAGTTGTTGTCAGAACAGGGATTTTGATCTCAAGATATTTTGCTTTAGGAGAGAAGCGTGCATGTTGCCTTGAGCCCCTAGAGAAAAAACATAGAAATGTAAGAAATACTAGCCTTGATACAAAACATTCATTATGTATTTGGAATAGCCTTTGCTTCCTGGTCATGGCTAAGTGATTTCAGGATACTAGAGGATGATAGATCCCATGGGTCATGGGTGCCCATCCCTGCTATAACTAAATTAATGTGTGTCATCCTGCCAGAATGATTATCATCATCATCATCATCATCATCATCATCATCATCTTCATCATCTTCATCATTGTCATCCCCTAGAGTTCATTTTGGATTGAGGCAGTAAATAAATCACATACATTAGATTCAAGATGAAGGGTTATGGAGAGTAAATGGCAGATTGCATGGTGAACGTTTGGAAGAAAATGCAATGATTGCACATGTACTTTGTTGGTTATAGTATTCTATATTGTTTGAAACAGTATGTCTTTATTGTTTCAAAGCAAGACACAAAACTGGAGAAGAACTGGTTTCAAGCTGTGAGTAGGAATTTAGGGTTCCACTTTGATGGCAAGATGTTGATGGAATGATTTCCGTGCAGCAATGCCCCAGGTTACAATGACAATCTCCTGCAAAGAGGGCTTTTCTGCAGAGTGAATGTCCTGTAGATTTCCTGAAAAACCTGCAATAGCTTACAGAGGTACACTAGATTAGCTGATTTTTCTTTGCCCAAGCTTTTCGACAGCAGAAAAGGTCTACAGGTTTTTAGAGCAAGCCATCCTGGTCTTGTCCCTTTGAAGGAGGAGAGTTGATTTCCCTTGTCTCATGACGTTCTTCTGATTGTCAAGGAGGCCATACTCATGCTGCAGCCCTCTGGTAAACAGGCTGACCCAATGAAGCCATCCAGTCTTACAGTTCTGTGAAGGTGTTCTGCAGAGGGAGAGAGGAAACCCCAACCTACTCCTTTATTTATTGGCAAGGAAGACTTATTCTTGATCCTTTTCAGTAATACTGTATTCCAGTTATTTTTCTGGAATAGGTGGTTAGATACCTGCCTTATTCATGCTAATTTATGCCGTCTCTTTTGTAGATATAATTTTACAGCAGTGGATCAGGAACAAGCTGTGAGCAAACTTATATTTCCTCTTGTGATCACATTCTGTCCACTTTCTGCCCCTTTGGCATATAGGTAGAATCACTCTGGATTTCAACATAGTAAGCCATGCTTTTCTTTGTTACAGTTTCTTGGAAAAAAATTAAAGTTGCCTGAGTTCACACAATATGCTAAGCCAAAACAACAGCAGCAAAAAAAAAAAGCCTTTACTACAGTTTCCAAACTAAATATCAAAATTTTGAAAGGTGTTAGAATTCCACCCCCCTGCACCCAGTGCCATAAACTATATTATTAGAGCAACCAATGATGAGGGGAAAAAATAGTGGACTGTAATATTATCTACAATAACCATTATATCTTGTTCTATAATAGCCTTCCCCCTGGTTTTAAAATACCCAAACATGACAGTTCTGACCATTTCACTAGCTTTACATAGTTCATAGTCAGTGATTTTCTACCAGTAATTATATAAAATGGGTATTATTGAACTAACTATGCTCTGTAGAACAGGGACGCGGTGGTGCTGCGGGTTAAACCGCTGAGCTGTCGATCGGAAGGTCGGCGGTTCGAAACCGCGCGGCGGGGTGAGCTCCCGTTGTTAATCCCAGCTCCTGCTCACCTAGCAGTTCGAAAACATGCAAATGTGAGTAGATCAATAGGCACCGCTTCGGCGGGAAGGTAACGGCGTTCCGAGTCGTCATGCTGGCCACATGACCCGGAAGTGTCTATGACAACGCCGGCTCTAAGGCTTAGAAACGGAGATGAGCACCGCCCCCTAGAGTCGGATTCGACTGGACTTTACGTCAAGGGAAACCTTTACCTTTACCTATGCTCTGTAGAAGAAGGCAAAGATAACATTAGCCAAGGAATGCAAGAGCCATTAGTGTATAAGAAGGACAGTA
This sequence comes from Candoia aspera, assembly GCF_035149785.1. Classification (NCBI taxonomy): domain Eukaryota; kingdom Metazoa; phylum Chordata; class Lepidosauria; order Squamata; family Candoiidae; genus Candoia; species Candoia aspera. The sequence goes on along the minus strand of NC_086153.1, from coordinate 160,925,974 downwards.
ATGACAACTCAGCTCCAGGAAAGGTGAGAATGTGAGAACAAGGGGTCAAAATAACCCCACTTTGATTCTGTATGATGTAAGAAGGGACGGAGAATAAGGCTTTCAAGATTCTGTTATTATTCCCTATAACAGTAGTTCTCCAGGAGTCTTGCAGTGTCTTTTTCCTGACTTGGCCTACCTTGAAAGGCTGGCATACACTGGCAAAGAGATGCCATTTCAATCTTGTGGAATTTCCTTTTCATCCAGAGATTTCCCTTTTGTTACCAATTCTACCCCACTTGCCAGAGTTTTTCGAAATCACTTGTTTATTTCATTATTTAATTCTAGATATAATGTAATCCTTTGAGCATCTGATAAGTATCAGAACTAAGATGAGTTTATAATCCTTTGATAGACAGGCAGACAGTCGGCTTACTGACTGTCCAAAGTGTTCCTCATTTTAGCAATATAATTGAGGGGGGAAAGAGAAAAGAAACTCGATCTCCCTAGGTGGCAAACTCTGGTCAGCCTTGTTTGGGCTCAGAAGCTAAGCAGAGTTGGGAATGTTTAGTATATGGATGGGAGACTTCCAGGGAGTAATAGAATGTTAGGGTAGGCTGGGAAATAAAAAATAAATGAGAAGAATCTATAGAAGAATAAGTCCACATCACTTCTGTACTGCTGCCAGACCATGTCCATGAAGTTGAATTCAGTTTGAAGGAGACTTTTTACCTTGATATTTATTATAATATGGTATCAATCCATCAATAGTCAAGACTGGGTTATTGTAAATCATCCAGAAATCTATTAGTAGTTCCCAATCTACTTTTTGCCCCTTGCTGCACAGGATAATATCCCAAGTTGTTCCTAATATCCCCATTCAGTTTTGCATCCCACTTCCAACTGAAAAAATGCGTAAGTGATACAGTATTGCCAACATTTGCACACAAGCATTTTTTTTTAATAAAGAGGTCTGAGTATGAAGTAAAGTGAATAGCAGAAAAGAAATGAGCTGACTTGTCCAGTATAATAATAGTTTTCTAATGTGGCCGTGACATCATATGTTTTCCTGTCAGTATTGGGAGTGATCCAGAGGTTAGCTTGAGGTAATATGAACGCTTTCACATCAACTGAAAAGAACAAAAGATAAAAGAAAGGAGAGGTTGTTTGGCCTCCTGGAATTTCCTGGAACTCCTGACTTCTGGAGGAAGTTAATGCGTCTTAACGAACCATCTTTCCAAACTTGAGGCTGCTTGATACACTATAACCACTTGATGGCACCCTTTGATTTAGGACATAACTCATTAGGAAGGAGGAAAAAAACAGTGTGGTGTAGCTATAGTAGTTGTAATGGAATAACATGTAAGAACTAAAGGTACCTGGTTAATGTAGAGATGAAATGAATGAAACAGCAAGGCTAAGCTTTCCTGACCCTTCATGAGAGAATAGATAAAAAAAAGAGGAAAGAATAAGATATTGTGCCAAAGGGAGATGATGAAATTCAAGATCCACACACATAATCTCTGGCTCAGCCTCTGAAATGTTAATCCCTGGGTAGAATTATTTTGAGCTGTGGATTGCAATTTATCATCAAAATGGCCCTGTGTTAAAAATACTTCTTGTATGGGTGATGTTCAGCTAATTTTAATATAAAATGGTTCACAGAGCACTATTTAACATTTAAGTAGCAGCTTGCTAAACTTAGGGTTGGTTTTTTTTTTCTTGCTTTTCCTGATGCTGATGCTGCCTTCTGACCAGAAGTTTTGGGGTTCTCAAAGATTTATCCTCAAAACTTCTAAGTACATTATCTTTTCTGTTCTGTTCAATCTCTATTTTTTTTTAAAGCATGCAGTATACATTACTTTGGGAAAATATTTTTACTTCAAGCTGAACAGTATTATCCTCATACCCATGGGCTAGTGGATATGATAGCAAATTGAGCTGGCCAGGGTGGAGGCCATAAACAGGAACAAAAGCTTTATAAAGTGTGTTCTTGTATCATAGCTGGGCTCTTTATAAATCATTGTGAGGCAATTTTCTTGCAGAAAATATAGATACAGAAAACTAGGCTAGATTTGACTTTTCTAGGCTGACTCTCATTCCTAGTAAGTGGCCTTAAGGCAGTTTATAATACAGCAAAATCACTAAAACAGAGTTAATAAATGCAATTTATATCAAAGCTTTAAAAAACCAGAGAGTACAGAAATAAAATCTTCCATCTCAGAATTTTAAAACTGTAATAGCTAAGCAGAATAAATGTTTTTATTGCATGCCCCAAAGTCATTAGGAACTAGTATTACCCGAATAATTCTTACAATTTGAGAATTTGTCCACATTTGTTATATGTAGCTCTGGTGCTGCTTACTGTCATATTATAACTGCATATCCAATCTTCAGAATATTTGAATGTTTTACAAACATTTAAAATGATATCAAATGCTTGCTATGCAAAATTCTGCATGCTCATACATACACATTTGAATTATGTCATGCATCTTAATAGACAAACTACATGTGACATGGCAGTTCTGTAATCTATCCATATTTCTATTTTTATTTAAAAGCAAGGAGTAAGCACCATTTTTTCAGTTACCACTTTTTCTCAAACTTACTCCTTGCCTTGCTTTGTGTGGGGCAGACAAGCAAGTACCTGTATAGTCTATGTAATATTTAGATTGGGCCTGAAGCCAATTAATTTCAGGTACGCAAGAAGAAGAGTGGATTGTGCTAAAATGTCTCTATCTGATTTATGTTGTAATACTATATGCATTGACATAAGTTTTTGTGGTTTCAGTGGGACTTACTTCTGAGTAAGTCTTCTGATAGTCGCAGCGTGATGAGATTTATTGGAGCAAATAGTTTAACTCTGCCATTTCTGTAAACTTTGTTTTCACTGTGACAACTAAAACTCAGTGGAACTCTAGACATTTGAGGGGATTTGTTGATGAAGAACAATACATGCCAGACAACTAAGCTTTTGCTTAACTGGGAAGGGGGTTTCCTATCAGCTTTTAATTCTGACAGGACTAATTAGCACCTAGCCCTTGTTTATCTGATCACCGCTAAATACTTGATAAATGCTGATGATTGGGGGAGGGGAAGGGCAAATAGGTCTACAGTTGCAAGACAGACTCTCCCAAATCTATGGATTCAGGATTTTTTCCCTTAAAAGAAAAGATGGTTATTTATAAACGCCTTTGATTCTTGAAAGAAGAATCATTTTCTTGTAGAAAATGTATTCCTGTTAATATAAATATCCTGCAGTAATGAATAATTATGTACAGAATTAATATCAGTGCTTCTTCAAATTGTAGCAAGGAATAGATAGAAGTATATTGTCCCTAATATGTGATTTTAAAATGTCAAATTCAGGTTTCTCTTTCACAGGATAGTTTTTTCTGTCTAGATGTTATGTTAATAGGTCAGCATCCATACTGAAATGGTTGAGAGTTCTGTTTTATAGATGGAGCAGCCAAAGGCAAGTTGTTATGTTAACGTTCTAAATAGGTCACCACTTTGATTTAATCCTATGCATTGTGGATTGAGTTTCTAGTGTCCACTAAAATCAGATAATAGAATTCCCAGTAATTTGAATGAATCTGGATTGAATTCATGGATGATTATACTGATGATTCATTTTCCATTCCTATTAGACCGGTCTTCTTCATGTGTTTTCAGAAGTAGAATAAAAGATGATGTCCTGAATTTTTAATCTCTGCATAGCAGATTCCAAAATGTTTAGAACTACATCAGCTAGACATATGACATAGACGTATGGCTAGACATACCCATTACTAGTTTCTGCTGATGTACCAAATATATCCTTTCCTGGACAGAGAGATCAGAGCTCAAGTACAGTGTTCATGAACTGGAAACCTCAGGTAAGACACTCTGTATGGATCTGCCCTTGCACTTGGCCTCAAAGTTGCAACTGATGTAGAATGTAGGGGCAAGTTGCTGAATAAGCAATCTGACCTCAAATACACTGTTGCTGAAGCCATGGCAGTGACTGCCAATTAGCCACTGAGCCAAATTTAAGATGTTAGTTTTGACAGACAAGGCTTTCAACAACTTGGGAGTAGGATACCTTGCATTACCATTGTAGAGTACATTGATCACTAAGGTTATCAAGGAAGTCCTCCTGCCTATTTTGAGAGCTGCAGAAAGCCTTTGTGACCAGCAGGATACAAAGGGGAGAGTGTCTGGCTAGTGGGCCCAACATTCTTCAGTGCTCTTCCCCCTGAATTTAAGGCATCTGCAAATACATCCTTTAGGCATCAGTAGACCTACTTCTGCACCCAGATTTTCCCTGTATGAATGTTAAAGAAATGCTTTTTATTCATATGTTTGCTTTCTTTTTTCCCCTCATGTTTTAAATAGAATTTTTTACTTTAGACAGTTATGTATTTTATATTACCAGCCTCAATATGACTTATAGTAATTGAAAGCAATATTTAAATTAAAAGTTTCCTTTGGGTCAAGCATGACTTCATGGACACATTGGTGTCTTCTTCTAACCAACAATTGATTGATTGATTCTGTGCCATCAAGTTGTTGTCAACTCTTAGCAACCACATAGATTTTCTCCATGATGATCTGTACCTAACCTGGTCTGTCAGGTCTTCTAAAGGTGCACCCATTGTCATTGTAATTGAGTCCATCCCCCTTACTGCTGGTCATCCCCTTCTCTTTCTTTCCACCTTTCCCAGCATTAGAGCCCTCTCCAGAGAGCTAGGTCCTCTCATAATGTATCTGAAGTAGGATAATTTGAGTCTGGTCATTTGTGCCTCAAGGGAGGACTCTGGGTTGATTTCTTCAATGATCCATTTGTTTTCTTGCCTGTCCACGGTATTCTCAGGAATCCTCTCCAATGCCAAAGTTCAAAAATGTCAATACTATTCTTATCCTGCTTCTACAAAATCCAACTTTTGCTCTCATAGAGTGTCACAGGGAATACCATTGCTTGCTTGATTCAGATCTTTCCTACCAATTATAAGGAAGTGATTTGCCATTCCCTTCAAGGACGTTGGTGAACTTCCCAGAGACTACAGCCCTGATATTCTCCTGAGGTCCCCTATTCAAGTAATAACCAAGTCTGATCTTGCTTAGCTTCTGAGTCCAGACAATGTCAACCTACTTATATTTATTTAATAGTGACAGTCATGATAATATCTTGATCAACAAAAGGAATCATTATTTTTAAACTGTGTAATATGTGACCTGGGTAGAAGAATAAAAGTCATGCATACTTTAGAGCCAGAGAGAAAACTTTAAAAATATTTCTCTGTATTTTTTATATAAGCTAGCTGGGCTATGTTGGGACGCGGTGGCGCTGCGGGTTAAACCGCTGAGCTGTCGATCGGAAGGTCGGCGGTTCGAAACCGCGCGGCGGGGTGAGCTCCCGTTGCTAGTCCCAGCTCCTGCTCACCTAGCAGTTCGAAAACATGCAAATGTGAGTAGATCAATAGGTACCGCTTCGGTGGGAAGGTAACGGCGTTCCGAGTCGTCATGCTGGCCACATGACCCAGAAGTGTCTATGACAACGCCGGCTCCAAGGCTTAGAAACGGAGATGAGCACCGCCCCCTAGAGTCGGATTCGACTGGACTTTACGTCAAGGGAAACCCTTACCTTTACTTTAGCTGGGCTATGGAGCAAGAATAGCATTTTTATTTTAGATTATCAGTCTTTGAAGTCAGAGGGAGAAATGTTCCCAGTTGCTAAGTCAGTAAAAAGAAATAAAATCATATAAAATAAGTTGATAAAATACGTTAATTGAATGTATTTTGCTCACTTCAAGGCATGCTTCAGATACTAATTAATAGATGCTTAAACATTTACACAACATTTGGTTAAAATAAAATGGGTAGAAAATCATATTTTCCCCATGATCAAACTTTTGATTCGAGTGGTGGGAAAACGTAATGACATTCTTCAACCTACTGCACTAAAAACAATAATCATGGACCTTATGATTCTATGCTCTAGAAATATGGGAAACAATTCAACTGTATTTTAAAGTTAATTGTAAAAAAAATGCCCCAATTTTATCAGTTAATTGCAGGTGTTTTTTCTGAAAATGGTTCCTTATTGGCTGCTGAGGAGGAGGCTGTTTACCTGCACAAACTCTGGCTTTGGAATTCCCCCTCCCAAAAGGTTTTCTTGGCACTAAATGTCACGTCTTTTTTGTGCACTGGTGTTTTATAGCTTCTATTTACAGTTTTAAAATCTATTGCTATGATTTTAGTAACTATTGAACTGAATTTTGTTCATTTGGAATGGTGTAGCCTACTTTGGGTCATTCTAAGGTGAACGGCAGCCCATCACAAACTCAGAATAAATAATAAATAGAATGGAATGCTGTGCGTTCTCCCACAGTTTCTCTGTTTACTGAGTGACTGTAAACACACTAATCCAGCAACCGTTCTTTGGCACGTATATGGGCCTTTTGGACTGGAGATTTGTTTATTATTGTGTATTCATTTGATTGACTTAGATGCCGAGACACCTTGCCTGTTTTTATTGTAAGTTGTCTTCCAGCGACACAAACCAGCCGCAATAAATTAGCTGTGTCTGATAAGGTTTCATAGCAAGGAGGTAAAAACTGTATAATTTTTTTCTGAACTAGGGTAGCTTGCCATCTTCTGAAACAGATTGTTGAGTTTGTGTATGTGTGTGTTTGATTTTATCAAAATTAGTCTAATTGCTGCATACGCCTGATTATATTTCAGTTAGAACTGGATCAACACTGGCTTACAATTCCAGTGCATTATTATTAGAGATCTGTGTGTCTAGTTTTGGGGTATGCCTATTGTGGTAACTAATTAAAATGCTGCAGATGGTGCTGCCTGAGCCAATTTAGGGACAAGAGCATGCATTTCCAGTTATGTGAGCTAGATAATGACAATTTCTTAACATGCTGGTTGCCTTGAAAACAGCTAAGTCTTAGGTAGCTAGAATCAATTTGGGACTTATTTTTACGAACTTGGAGGACTCAGAAACTTGAATCTTTTTCTTCAGGCATACTTCTACAGTTGATTTGCTATTAGTTTCATTGGTGACATGATGAACCAAGAAAAATAAATCCTCATTTATTAGTCTAAGACATGTATAAACTAGGGAGGAAGACAGAATATGTCAGTGTTTTCCCTGCTTTATCTTGAGAACAGCTTGAGGACTTAAGTGGAAGCCCAGCTATTGCTGCAGCACTGATTTTGGTTTTTTTAGTCATTGTGTTTTGTTACATACCGTGATTCTTCTGTTCCATCCTTTGAGAGCTGCTAGTGTATCCATCAACTACACTGTGATTGGTTAGTTATTGTATGGAAGGCACTTTAGACAGGAAATCGTAATTAAGGAAATGTTCTGCTCTATTTTTCATCTTTTCATTTTGGGTTTTAAAGTATACATTCTCTAGCAGGAAGCTACAAAGTTTGGTAGTCATTCATTCTGTTTTTGTAGAAGTAGCCATTCCAATATGAATGCTTTTAACTGCAGGTATCTTTGTACATATTGGAAACCTCAGTGCAGGCTAAGAACCGCCTAAATGTGGTTGTTAGCACATTCCTCTATATCCTTCAAAGATGTCTGTATATCAGATTGTACAGTATATCGAACAATCCATAGTGCACTCAGAGTAAATATACAATGTGGACCTTTAACTAACCAAAATTAAGCTAACCAAAATTAACAAATTCACTGTCAGCCTCCTTTGGAGTAAATATGAGTAATATAGCTTTATTGATTAGTCAATTGACCATATCAAAAAGTTGGGCATCAGCCACAATAAAATATAGTACCATAAGACAGATAAAATGCAGTAAGATAAGATAAAATATACCAAGGTGAGATAAAATATGATAAAATACAGTAGGGTAAAATAGAGGTAAGAGAGTAAGATAAAAGTGTAAGATATAATAAAATGAGTAATAAAATACAAAAACAATATGTGTTTAGGTGAATTCATCACCTTTACAAGCCACCCCAATGTGTTCTATAAACTGTTCTCAATTGGACAGCCCTAACTATAACCTTAACAGTTCTATGGACCACATATGTATTTGTGCCAGCCTCCCTTGGAGAAGACTGCAGTGCAACATCTTGCCCCTCACTTACTAGGTGAAGTTACTAGAAGTGTTGCCCCATCATTTACTGCCAGGCTGACCAGTGATGATGGGCACTGAATGGATAGCATACAGTTGGGTAGGGGTGCTGTATAATGTAACACCCTTAATGTGAGATGCAGTTTGCTATTTTTCCTGCATGCAGAAATCCATTGAATCTGCGTTCCTTGATGTCATCTTGTAACAGCACAGATCTCTATATGTAACATTTCTTTAACTTACAGATCTACTCACCAAAGTGTTTTAGATGCTCACAAAGTAATAATTAAAGCCTTTGTTATTTTCCTAGTAGAATATAATTTTATGAATAGGGTGTGAGGTTGTATTTGAGGAATTATGAACTAGGAGGTGAAAAGGTTGGCTTGGTAATTTGTGAAGTATTTCATAGCAATTCTTAATGCAAGTTTTTTTAAATTATTATTTTCTTTTAAGGAGAATAGCCTCAGGCAAGGGTAATAACTACATACTAGTTGCTCCAGTCTCTCATTCATTTCACAGGAAGTTTCTACAACTATCTTCGGCTTTGTTTTATACAAAGAAAAGCCATCTCTTTGTCTCACCACTCCATCTCAGCAGTAACCAGCCATTAGAAGCTGGGGCTAAAACTGGCATTCGACATTTCCTAGGATCATCTACAATTTCATGAAGATCGTATGTTGAATAATTTGCGCAAGTTCTAATCAGTTTGGCTTCTAAGTAATGAGCTTGCATAGCCCTGGAGGGTTTGGAGGATGATTGCATTCAGGTAATATCACAATTACAGTTTTGTTGGTCACAGTGTGTTCTTTTCCATCGTGTGAAGCACCAGTCTGTGTGGGCTCAGGGGCTCTGCAGCAGATGCAAGCATGACATCCTGACATGTTTGAGGGTTCTTTGGCAGTCAGGAAGGTTGGGAGTGTCTGGGCAAGTAATTGTTTTGTTTATTTTGGAGATACGAATAAAGGGAGGTGTCAGGAGGTAACTTTCTATAGTCTCCCTGAGGAGACATGTGTCATATTTGAACCATAGCTGTCCTCCACCCTCTCTCCCACCAGCTACTTTTATCTAGTACGAAGGTGAAACAGCATTTTACAAACGTGTGAGAGTGGAAGGAAGGAGGAAAGTGCCAGTGCCAAGAGCAGAAGCAAAGGATCCCTGATTCCCAGCTGGAAAAGGTTGGCTGGCTGGCTGTGGCAGGATGGACATGGTAATGCATAGCTGAGCTGATACATCACTTTCTTCGTAATGATGCCCAGCTGATCATGACCAAGCCTTGCTATGTAGTGCTATCCAGTAAAGAGAGTGGTCAGGGCAGAGCATGAAAGTGGGAGTCTCAGCCTGATTAGGGTCCCGCTCCCCTGTTGAGAGAGAACCTTTTGATTTGCCCTCGGTAGAGCTGCCAGGGCACCATACCTCTAGGGACCCCAGGATCATGCCACATTTGCTTCACTACTTAAACCCTTCCTGTGCTTTTTGAAGTTTGAGGAAGCATACAAACACAAATAGGTGTTAAAAATCTGAGGGGACAAATTTAACACCTTTTGATGTTGCTCAGCAAACTGTGGTGTTTAAAAGCCTGCATACACCTTTGCAAAAACAAGAAATAAAGTAAAAGAATGTTGCTTTACATTTGGAATCAATTTGTCCTCTCCAGTCCCAAAGGATTCTGGGCAGTATACAACATCAAACAGAAAGAAAACAAAAGAACATAATCAAAAACTAAATCAAAAACAATAACCATAGAAAATAAAGATAAAAATCCCAAATTACAATGTTTGAGTTGGGCACCACACCCTTAAGGGGCTCCATTATATGTGGATAGCAAAAACTCTGAGTGCAACTCCATTGACTACTTTTTATTATCTAAATTTGCAAAAGAATGAATGGCAATCCCCCTTAAATATTTACTTCACATGGTAGCTGCGTCTGTCTTAAATATTTGACCACAAGAAATAACTTTCTCTTTGTTACAGAAAACATGGCACTTTTGCCATCTAAATTTAGTGCCCCTTAATGGCAGGTATGGTCGTAAGTAACAAACTTAAAAATGTTTAAATAAATATATTTAGTACAATGGAATAAGACCAAAAAAGCAAGTGGCCTACAAAAATACTTTTAGACAAAATTGCTACTCTGCTTGGCTTATTGATGAAAAAATAAAAAGGCCTTAAATAAATCCATAAGCCTCCCCCTCCAAATCCCCTCCAATTTTAATTTAATTGTACCCTTTGTAACATTATTGTGTTTAGAATACTGTTCATAAAGAGGGGTAATAGATTCTTTATATTATATTACCTGGAAGCAATTTTTGTCATAGGTAACAAAACAGCTAGTTACTTGGCCTGCCTTCTGATGTTCCTATTAAAGCAAGTATACGCAGATGATACTGGGGTGGTTCAGGAAACATTCTCCCCACATATAAGCATTCAAAGGATGTGTAAGGGTTAGGGTGAATATATTCTATTCATATGCCCCAAATCCATTCCATAAAAATAACAAAGGTGGGATAGAAAATAAATAAATAAATTTGGAACACATTATATGGGGCACTATTTATATATCTTGCTTCGTGCGAGATGGGCGGTGACGAAATTTGAAATATAAAATAAATAAAATATACTTGTACATATTTCACATTCCAGTGACTGTTCAGATACGTGACTCAGTGTGGAAATCAACCTGTAGTCAGTATTGCCCATCATCTATTAGAAGATGAACATGTATTGACAGATCAGCTATGGACACTCATGCTGTAGCTGGGAGTGGGCTTGACCAGGGCTTTCAGCCCAACCTACTTTATGAGATGGTTGTCCTGGAGATAAAATGAAGCTGAATGATTTATATGAGATCACCAGAGCTTTCTTGATCCCGGTAGTTTAACAGTGGGAATTGAATTGCTGAGAGGGAAGAAACTCTGAGTGAGAAAACAGAAGTAGTTTTGTGTGAAAGGTTACAAAGTGCATTCTGGCACTGAAAATAAATTCTGATCCGTGACAGTAGGAGCACATTTTGAAGGCTGGGCCTGGGCAAGGAGAGCCTTTTGTGCTGGCCACATCACCAATCCTAGAAGCTTTGCAAATAAAATATAAACACATACAAAGACACTGTATCCATGTTCAGCATTTGCAACCTAGCTTATTGCAAATAATTAACAGAAACACAGTCAGCTTCTCCATCCTGAAGGGCAGCTCTCTATATTACTCCATACTCTTTAGCACAATTCTGCCCCGTGATCTAGTAAAAAGACAACAGATTCTGCCTAGGAATAGGTATACTTTGCACAAAATTCTTGGATGCTGGCGTATAAAGATTAATCCCATTCCAGGACAACAACATGTGTGATGCTAAATAATTCTTAGCTTCAGGACTAGACAAAGGGGATTGTAATTTTTTGACTTTGAGAAGTGGAACAAAGCTAAACATCAAGATACCGGTATGAAATCCATTAGTATTATGCTATACATGTGAACTATAGATTCTTTATGATGCTGCAGTAAATGTATACAAAACTGCATTAATGTTAACCATTGCCTATCTTCCATCCTTGAAGAATTTATGTTTTAATGGCATCTTAGTATAACACCTTTATGTTAGGAATATTTCAAAATGCTGAATGGGAAGAAGTATTATTTGGTCTTCTTTTAAAGCCAAAAAAACTAGTTTAATAAAATATTATTTTAATAATTCAAATCTTCCATCAATTACAATATAGCGAGGTGAATACATTAACTATCAACAGAATTTTACTTTTAGCCAGCATATGGCATGAAATACTTCCTTCCCATGAACTTTACGTAGAACACGTCTTAGCCAAAACAAATAAAAGAAGGAATGCTTTGTTAATCATCCATAACTAATTTGTGCACACTGTGGAAAGAAAATTCAATCAGTTTGGGATGGAACTTTTTAACTAGAAACTGCAAATTAAAATGAAATAAAGCTGGAGCAAATAAAATACTGTCTTTTTATGCTTCCAGAATTGTGTTCTACTATGGTGAAAAGTGCCAAAAATATTTGGAGATTATTATCTTATAGCATGGATTCAAGAATAATATTTTCCCCCAAATACTAAAGAATCCATGTTGGGGGATGTGTTCGATCTATCCCTTTTTGTGTTTAGAATATGATTGTGTTATGTTTGAAAGCACAATTGTGTTTGAAGGGAGGGTTTTTTAAATTATTATTTTCTCATATATTGCTACTGTATTGTGAGGAAGAAAATCATTACTGTACTTCTGATGGGAAAAAAAACTTACCAGCTCAAAAATAAATGTTTATTGGGAGAAGAGATTTGTTCCAATTTTAATCCAGGGATTCTTTTTCTGATATAAGTAGTTTTAGAAAGGTTTAGGGGGTACTGGCATATAGTATGTAACATGTTGCGTGTATGTGCTTTGGAATCTGATCTTTGCTAAGGTGATAAATAACTGTGTTTATAACAGACTGTCACTCTCTTCACTTAAATGTATAGGACATAACTATGAAGAAGTGTTACATGCAGAAACATGCATTTATCAAGCTTAATCCTCCGAAGATTCCACATTTTGTAGTTATTTATTCTTCCCGTGGTGATAACTGCATTATATATCCAAGTCAAATTTTATACTTGGTGTTAAGTGCACGCTGTGTATTGCACAAAGTTTCAAAAGCCATGGGTGGTGTCATTAACATGATATTGTGTAAGACCCAACTAGTTTAGATTTCTTTCACTCAGCAACTGTTTGCATAACTCCTCAGTTAGAGATGCTGCAATTCCAGAAACTTCTTGTGCTTTTACATATGGACATTTACTGCTGAATTCTTCATTGAATAGTCATATCGATATCAAACCATCAGCTTGGTTTTTCAGAACTCTTGTGATTGGTCACATGTATTCTTTGATATTGGGCAGGTACAGAACCGGGAAAGGCAAAACTTGAATAGTAGTTCCTGATTCTGTCTAATTCCAACACTGGAAGAAAGAATACAGCCACCACTGCTACCATGCTTAATACTCAATTATCTCTACAAAAGTCCCTTTTCCTTTTTTAGGATGCTTGATGATTATCTATGGATTTATTCTGTGTTTCAAGCAGTTGCCTGGAATCAGTCATAAAGAAATGGCTTATCCTCAGAGTGCTTCTTGTGGTGGTGATAGCAACAGTAGTATCATGTACATTTAGTAGTGTGCTTATGCCTAAGTGCAGTACAATAACAACAACACAAATCACAGTGCGATATAAACAAATGAGTTATACAACATTGTTACAACTATCAATTAGCTACAGCTTTACCTTCATTTAAGGAATATTATTCTTTCAACCTCCATTCCTTGGGGATCTTGGTTTTGGTTGAATAGCCTATCAAGAACCTGACAACAGGAGGCAGACTGAGATCTTGGGAAACTGCAGAATACAAACAAGTGCTGCCTTCTATGACCTTTCCATTTGCAAAATCCACGTCAACTCAAGTTTGACCAGCCTGACTATCCAGCTCTGGCATCTTTCCTACTCTTCAGACATTGAGGGGGAGGAGGAAGGGAAGCTGGTTTTGGAAGGAAAGGGAGTGGTACTGCTACAGCCAAGAAAAAAGGAAAACCTAAAACTCTGGGGAAAACTGGGTTGGAGAGAGTTGCTGAAGAGAACATAGCAGAGATGAAGTGCCACACATCACATGCTACCAGGCACCAGGAGAGATAGCCTTCTCCTGGTTCCACCAGATGAAGGGGAGAATGGAGGCTCCCAGGCTCTTTGGGGTCAGAGCAAGGCTGTATTTAGGGATAAACTGTAAATGCATATTTATACTTCTGAAATATAGAAGATGTAGGTGGAATGATTCAAATGTTTTGATAATATCTTGATCTGGCCTTGGGATTGTAACTAGCAACAAGTACAGAATTGCTCTTGACATCAAGAGGTGTTAAAGGAAGTTTACCCAAAAAAAACGTACAAGGCATACCAGCCAACATTTGTTTTCTCAGGAGTTCTGATATCTCCTATAAGCATTTGGACCAGTTGGCTGCCCCTTCTCACTTTTTCAGATCAAAACTGCCACCATCACTTTCCATACCATTTGACGCAGCCCCTCGCTTAGTCCTTGGGCAAGTAATGCCCCTTCTCTGCTAAAAGGAAAAGGCACCTGAGACTTGGCCTGCCATGAAGAGAGAGAAATCTGGTGTGGTACTCAAAGAGCTGGGTTGGGACCCTAAGTGGTAGCCTTGTCTGAATGGGTTGCAAAAAGTATGATTCACAGTTGTGTTTCTTAAAGTGTGGTCCTAGGGCACCTGGGGGTCCCCCAAGACTCTCCCAGGAGTCCGCAAAATCAAAATTATTTGCCAGCCTATGTCGAAAAAAAATCAGTATTAAAATCCCATCAAACAATTGTGAGAAGTGGTAGCAACAGTGAATGCGCTGATTCTAATTTTTAATATGGTGAATATCAATAAATATAACCCATACAAACAAAAACTCTTTTGGGGTCCTCCATAATTTTTAAAAGTGGGAAGGGGTCCTGAGAGAAAAAAGAATAAGAAACACTGAGATAGAGGAAGGGCACTTTGGCCAAAAGCATGGTATGGGTAGTACTCCTCCAAACATCAGTCTACCTCACCATCCTTTCAGAGGCATTGCCCAAATCATGCTTGGGTTCTTCTGTAGCTGGATTTGCTGGTGCTATCTGTCGTGTGGCTCTGACCAGAAGAAACTGATACAGGTAGTTTTTGGTTAATGACAGTAACTGGGACTGGGAACTCCATTGCTAAGCAATGTGGTTGTAAAGCATGATGTCACATGACCACACCAACTTACAATGGCAGTTCTGGCAGGTCCAGTTGTGGCCATTAGGCGAATCCCGCGTAGTCATTAGGTGGGATGTCACATGACCGCGACTTGTGACTTCCTGCTGGCTTTTCCATTGACTTTGGTTGTGGGATGCTGGCAGGGAAGGTTGCAAATGGCGATCATGTGACCACAGGATGCAGCGACTGTTGTAATTGCGAGCTGGTTGTCAAGCACCCAAATTGCAGTCACGTGACCACAGGGACACTGTGACGACTGCAACTTTGAGGACTGGCCATAAGGCTCCTCATCCAGCGCTGTCGTAACTTTGAATGGTCATTGAACAAATGGTCATTAAGCACAGACTAGCTGTCTTCACCTTTTAGTTGCTCTATGGTTTCATTTCAGCCCCTTTTATGCTTAGGGAGAGACTCACCTGTGCAATTACCTCAGGAAAGCTAGTTCAGGAAATAAAGCTGCAAGAGTGAGTCAGCCTTTGGAATTATTTCTTTGAGACTGAAGGCATGGGAAAATGAACAAGAGAGGAACTCCACTCTGGATCTGGATATCATGATAAGCCATACTTAAAATAAGACAGAGATCATAAGCCAACAACAAGGCATAGTTTCTAACTCTGTTTTCTGGTACAAAAGAAGCCAAATCAAATCTTTATTTGGGTCATTGACCAGCTTAGCATCACACAATCAACCCAGCAATTTGCTTAGAACAAAATAGTCAAAACCAGAAACACTAGGCTTGAATAAGAAGAGAAGCCATGATTTGTTGTCAAGAATGGTTTCAAATATAACAGATAAGAGTCTGAGAAATCATGGTCAGATTTACTGTTATATGTGAACCAGGCCAATATTTATTAACTTTATATTAAGATATACCTTAACTTACATTTCAGTACATTAACAATTCAGCTATTTTGGTAAAAATTAAATTTGTATATTGGGTAATTCTGCATGTTTCATCTATTAACAAGTCAACAACTAATAAAAAACATTTAAATTCAGGCCCCATAGACAAATGCACCTGTCCTATCTTGGAGCAAAGAACCACGCTGAGATGATTGGTTTGATCTCTAGTGTTTATTGTTCTACTAGACAGAAAATCCTGCTGAACTGAAAGGCAGTGGGAAAACCCTCACAGATAAAACCCAGAAATCTAAGGCAGGTCTGCTCTGAGTTTCTTCAATGGGAGATTCAAGCCTTCTAAACTACACAAGCGTTTCTCCCCCTGGATAGGGGCCCTCTCCTGTTCACCAGCAGTACTCATGACAGTGCCCCTCTTAAAGCCTTAGAGGTTTCTGCTCCAGAGTCCCTCTAAAAAGACTGGATTCACTGTGGTGTTTAATGTGACAGAAAAGGAAAAATATTAAAAACGTGGGCAGTAATATTAACTGAATTCAATTAATTTATTTTTTAATTTTATTTTATTTTCTCTTGATTGTGATTGCTCTCCTGTGGTGCTGCCTATTGTTGTGAGACCAACCCCTAGTCTGAACCTCTCTTTTAGTTGGCAGGAATTACACTATGAACAGTTCTGGTGGATCATTCTGCATCAAAATCTTGATGAATTTGCAGAGAGACATTGGATAATTGTTGTGAGGGATTACAATTCTTCCATGCTCTTGGTATAGCTATGTGTCAAAATACCTGGCTTCGTTAAAATACTGCATTTGTGTAGGTGCACATACTAATTGTAATAGCTTTCTCTTGTGTAACTTGCCAGAATGAAAAGTTCCAAATTATGAATAATGGTTAACTGGAATGTGCAAAATGCCCATGCCCCAACCTGCTTTGACGCGGGGAAGTTGAAGGAGGAAAGGAGGTAGGAGTTGGGGAAAGTCAGTGAAGACACATCCAGAGATCAGGAACAGTTTTCCACATAAGAAAAAGACTGTTGTCTGCCTGGTAGGTAGGTATATTGCTCTTCTTAAGTTCTTTACCAAGGGGAAGTTAGAGTAGAGGCCAGTTTGTGGATTCATAATAATTGCCCCATTCTCTGCATGTTGCTGTACTTTCTTGTTCTACACGCAGTGCAAAATACGCAGCATGTACATTAGAGATCTTGTGGACAGAGATTTCAGGATGCCAATTGCAAAACCTGAGCTTTTGCAGGATGCCATGTTGAAATGCAAGAACTGGGGTGCTGTTTTGCTGCTGCTGCTGCTGCTAGCTTTCCTTCATAGTCAATTAATGGATTGCCAAATGTGCGTGTTTGTGTGTGTTTTTCAGCTGTTGCTGGAAGGGCAGGTTCATAATGCAAGAGGTGTGTACTTATGCGCTTCAGGAAGAAACCTCTGTCAGGTGTCCGATCAGAGAGGTGGGTTGGTTTGCTGCTGCTGCTGCTGTGATCCTTGGCGGTGCTGAAGTGAATTCGGCTGATTATTACTGTTGGCTCTTACTGGGTTCAGGTCAGGTCCATCCTGCAAAAGTGTGCAGGGTGCTCATTTTGAAATCATGGATAGAGGCTTCTGAAGTCTGTAGCAAGAGGGAAATAGGGTAGCAGGGACAAAAGGGCAAAGAAGTAAAAAAGAGGAGTTATAAACATAATAAATAAAAATGGAAAACAGTAAAAAAGATCCCAAGCTTAAGATTTATTTGTTCGTTTATTTTCTGTCCTGCCTTTGGAAAATATTTTGGCAGGTTAGGTAAAAGGCAGAATTAACCATAGAGGACCATTTCACCCTCTAGGGCAAAAATGGAGGAAACAGCTTATTTGGAATGCCTGTTGTTTTTATTTATTCGTTTATTTTCTATCCCGCCTGTATTATTTTTATAAATAACTCAAGGCAGCAAACACACCTAATCCTCCTCCCTCCTCCTATTTTCCCCACAACAACCACCCTGTGAGGTGAGCTGGGCTGAGAGAGAGGGACTGGCCCAAGGTCACCCAGCCGGCTTTCAGGCCTCAGGGGGCACTAGAACTCACAGCCTCCTGGATTCTAGCCCAGTGCCTTAACCACTAGACCAAACTCCCTGTGAAACACCATAGGCAGTTCATGTGTTTGTTTTGCTGGCCCACAACAAGCTTGAAACAGAACACTTTGTGCACACTACTAATCAGCTAGTTTGCTATTCCTTCCAGACTTACTAAAAATAAAACAAAAATGGATTGCAATAAACAGTCATTTTCCTTCACGTTTGAAGCTATTTTCCATTTGTTTCTGGCATCATAGCCCTGTCCAGATGTTATGGACTACAGTTCTTGTAAAGATCCTGTTGGCCATGCTGGCTGGGACTGACAAGAGTTGTCCAGACAGAAGGAAGGTATCAGATTGCCTGCAGCACAGGGGAGCTGGGATCACACTAAAAGAGAAGGCTTTCTATTGAGAAGCTGCTCAGGAAGTTGAGGCAGGCAAAAGAATTTCTGTCACCGTACATCTGAACCGCCACCTTAAGCCCTCTTCCTGTAGCTTTGAGTTACTATTGCTGCAAAGAAGTTTATGCCATTTCTTTTTTTATAATTCAGTGCCACACATTTCTTAAACATTAATTTCTCCATTCCTATGCATCATCATTTTTAATAAATGTTCTGGATATCTTGAGCCATGCTTTTGCTTTTAAGCACCTTTTCTGCACAGATTGGACTGTTTGCATTTGGCCCCCCAAATCTTCCATCCAACTGTCTAAATGATGCTAACTGACATAGTTTCTAATTTACTCTCTCCGGTTGAAAGAGCTTCCTGTAGCTTGTCTATTTCAGCATTTAATTGCTCCATACTTCCACAAATTAGATTCTGTAGTGATCCATTTTGCTCTACTGGTGAAGCAAGGATCTCTTCAGCCTAGCCTAGGCAATGTGGAACTTGGGATGTAGCTTAAAAGACCAACCCCCTGAAACTTTGGGGTTTCTTTTGCTTGTACTAAGTGAAAAAGCAGACAAAACAATATTTCCATCGTGGCAATCAAATCAGCTACAAGTATTGCTTCATTGCCTCTCATGATCCTTTTTCTCTGGAGATGAAATAAGGAAGGTTCCAGAAACCTGACTGAAAAATTTAAACAGATGTGTTATTTAATTGAAATGCATTAAAAAACAGACCTTCCATGAACGTTCTAATATACTGAATATTTTCTCCCATTCAGACATTGTCATTATCATACGTTTTCTATAAATTTGAACAGGATTTGAATCAGCAAGAAATATTTGCCTCCTCTTCAAATCATTTTGAAGCCTAACTGGGGCTTGTATTTGTAATTAAACATCTGATTCTCTTAATATGGAAGAAAAGTTTGTGCCATATCCCGACAATAATATCCATCATTTTATTGTCCTTTTTCATGCATGGAACTCCAGACAGTGTACATGGGATATTTCATTTTACCTTTACAGCAACTCTGTATAGTAATGTTTTCTTTTGTGTCTGATCTTTCTTGTCCAGTCTTTCCAAATTACTGCCCTCCAGATATACTGGAACTACAATTCCCAGAATTCCTTGCCAGCAGTGCACCGGAAGGAATCCTCCTCCTTACACGTTCAGAGCATTTAACAAAATTGCCATTTTTGAGATTTGTTCTTTGGTTGAATTGACAATGTGCCTACTGAAAGGTCTCATTCATTTCAGTTTGATAATCTATGATTTATCAGATCGGGAATACGTTCTCACATGCTTTTCCTGCCTCTTCCTTCCCCCTTTGTGCGTATCCAGCTTTAGCAAAGATGTCCTAATATTTTAAATCATGGTTTCCTCTGATGTTCAGATCAGAGGTATAATTTAACCACTGCTTAATAACCAAGGCCAAGATATGAGCCTGGTTTGTATTCTGTTTTGGTGGGAATTATTGCTTGGATGCAGGTAGGAGAGAAGACAGGGAATAATCTATATCTGTGCAACTTGATCCGTGTCCTATCATCCATATTTTGTTGGAATGAGATTGTTATGAGTAAACCAGTCCGCTGTTCAGTATGTAATTTTTGTTCACATGATATATGCTTATCTAAAGTCATCTCTCTGATGCTTATTTATATGAGAGTAATAACAATCTGCACTAGCACAAACTTAAAATTTAATTTCCAAGCTGTGACATCCTCAGAATGATATTTGTTGTAATACTAAAGAATGTTGATTAGTACCTAAGGTGAACCATTATTATTTTTAAGAACATGTTTATATATTACCTGCCTGTGCTAGTAGGGAAACACTTTGCTGCCTGTCATACCCATGTAGATTAACACATTGCTACAGAGCTAAATTAAAAAAGAAAACACAGGCATTCTGCTTTTTCTCTGCAGAGATAATTGATTTTTTTTGGCTTTCATATTTTAAATGAAAAGTATTTTTTGTGTTCTGCACAAATGTCTGTCATATTTTTGTAAATGATAATCAGATGCGTTCTGTTCCCAGCACTGCCTCTCTAGAGGCAAAATTCTCACTAAAGCAGTCAACTTACTTTAGGGCTAGGCCATTTCAAGTTGATAGGAGCAGTATCATACGGTAACATTTTCCTTTATGCCAGATACTTATCTGCATACAGGTAGTCCTCGACTTAAAACCACAATTGGGACTGGAATTTCTAAATGCTAAGCAATTAGGTCGTAAAGCGAGATGTTACATAACCACATCACTTAGCGACCGCAATCCCAGCAATTCCCCTTGCTGTTGCTAAGTGAATTTTATTGGTTGTTAGCCAAGCACCCACCTAAATTCAAGCCATTCTGGGCTTGGTCCCTCCCGGTCCTAAGCCTCAATAAGGTAAGGGGCTGCTTCCAACTCCCCCCACCCGCCATTAACCCCCATCTTTGATCTTTTGGCCACCCTTCTGCCCTCCACTCCGCCGCCCTGGAGCTGACCTTGGCGTCTTCTTGCTCTCGCTGCTGACGAGTTGGGCCAGGCTGGGCTTCAGCTCTGGACACACACACACACAAAACAACAATTGTGTCAAAAAATATGCACCAAATTTTTCTCTTTCCTTGATAACATATCCTGAGATGTATAAATAGAAGTGTTCACAGAGTTAGAAGAGTCTTCATGTTTTCTTCTGATATCTGCAGCTCTTTGTTTTGATATCTGCTGACTTCAGATACAAGGTGATTCAAGAACCAGTCATTAAAATCAGTAACATAAACTATGCCATATATGAATGGAAATTGGTACGTAATGTCTTTCAGCTCTCTTTGATGAAGTGACTTGCTACAATGACTGGTGTTAATCTATGCAATCTGTCAGCATTTGCACCAACTAACACTGAGATCGTCCCCTCGCTGACAATTTGTCTTGGAGTTCATGTTTTACATTTGAAACCCGAGTGTTCTCCTGGAGCAAATGCCAGTCTCATGGTCGTACGTTTGTGATAATGTGAGGTCTTCATATTATCTATGCAGTTATTTAGCTTTTTCTTCAACATTCTATCTCCTCCATTGCAACACTCAAAGTTTGGCCCAAAGTTAACTTGATTGTTCCATCTCTTTTACAAAATTGCCAAAGCTGTCCCCACTGGATTTCAAACTTAATTTTGTGTAGTGTTAGTTGCAGATCCTCGTCCCACTCCAGATACACTAACACGAACGTTGCTGAGCATGCCACTTCAACATTGTTTCATCAAATGATATTTCCTGTGTCATTTTCGTATGTTTTCTTGCAACTTCCTTACTTTCAGTGTTCACAATATGCACTGATACAAGCTACTTAACTTCGTATTTTGCTTCATGAATATCTGACACTATTCGTTGCATTATACCATGCTTTTCACAAATACATCCAACAGGTACTCCTGATTTTAATTTTACAGCCAACCCTCATTCTTTAACTTCAGATTTACTCTTTTTTGCCCCTTTGTGAAACCATGGTTAATTATTTCCAAAATATCCCCACCCACCCCCAAACGTCTCCCAAACAGCAACACTCATTAAAAGGTTGGGATAGTGGCTAACAGTGTCATGTGCAGTATCCCTACAGGGAAGGAACACGATACTTATGCATGAGCAGAAGTAGCAAACGTTGTCTGGGCTGGTCCTCCAAACAGCAGACTTTATCCATTGTTTGGGGCAAAGTTGATTATTGTCTCAAATTTTGGGGGGTGGCGGATGGGGGAGAATCAGATCTGGCAGACTTTGTCCATGACATCTGAAGTCTGCTAAACTGAGGCTCATTGAACTGAGGGTTTATGTATATTGTTGCTGTGGTTATCATTTGCCTTGAATAAAATACACTAATTCAATCTGCACATTCAAATAGTCTTTCCTAAAAGTGCTTGAGATTTCTGCCTAGTAAAATAAGTCAGAATGTAATATGTCATCCCTGAAGAATATCTTGTTTAAAAAAACCAGCCTTATCTATCCGATTATGCACACTAATATTATACAGAATTATTAGTGCATGTAGATCCCTTTTGAGTGAATTTCAAAAATACACTGAACACTTGAGAAGGATTTAAGTCTCTCAAAAGAACTTCTTAAGGATATGCAAATATACCCAGCTAAATCAAGTTAAACAGATGCAACTCGCACAAACAATGTGCGTTTTCCTTTCCCTGGCTGTTGCTCCCTGTCAAAGAACAAGTTGAAGGTCGAAGGTTCTGCAGCTCTGTAAAAACAAAAGGGCGATCATGGAATTTAGTGTGCTCATATTCACTATAATGAACTGGTTTAGTCTTGTCTTATGAGAATAGCTCAGTATGACAGCTCTTAAGGCAACATACATGATAGATATGTCCTGAAACCAGTGAGTGAATACTGGTTTTTTAAAATTTGCATCTATTTTGCATGTAAATTTGAATCAGCATTCTATTAAACAACTAATATTTACCTCGTATTACACTTTGGTAGAATCATAGCCTAACTAATTACAAGTTGAAGATCCACCATCAAAATGTAACCAGATCTAGGTCTGATCAGGGGCAGGATGGGAAAACTTCATGGAAGACAAAGGCAGGACATCCATTAAATAAAGTGTAGACATATGTTTTATTTTGTAGCTATGATATTTCATGAGAGGTTGTTTTCCTTTAAGGAATCTCCTTCTGGACGCCGGAAAGCTCTCGCTACCAGCAATATCAACATGAAGCAATATGCAAGCCCCATGCCGACTCAGACAGATGTCAAGTTAAAGTTCAGGCCTTTGTCTAAGAAAGTTCTCTCAGCCACCCTGCAGTTCTCTTTGTCATGTATTTTCCTGAGAGAAGGGAAAGCCACGTAAGTTTTATTTTTATTTATTTTTATTTATTTATTTATTTTCTATCCCACCTTTATTATTTTTTATAAATAACTCAAGGCTGCGAACATACCTAATACTCTTTCCTCCTCCTATTTTCCTCATGACAACAACCCTTTGAGGTGGGTTGGGCTGACTGGCCCAAGGTCACTTTCATGCCTGAGGTGGGACTAGAACTCATGGCCTCCTGGGTTCTAGCCCGTTGCCTTAACCACTAGACCAAACTGTGTAACTATGTTATTCTGTTGCTCTCTTATATGCGCCAGAGACCCTTTCTTGAGCTTGCTTATTGTGGGAGTGGGCAACCTGAGGCCACCCCTCAGCTTTCTTGGACCATACCACTGAATTTCCCTTGCATGTTAGTTAAAAATCAACAGTATGGTTTCAAACAATTTGAAGTGGGAAACACATGAAAACCACTGGGTACGTCCTGAATAAACCTAATCAACATTTAAAAAATGACTCCCACAAGGCCCTTCTCCCTCCCCAAGCAGATAATCCCAGACCAGCCTGGCTGCCTACCTACCTGGATGAGCTAGCCGAGTCTGCTTTGCATTATCACCCCTGCTGCTACTCGTAGTCCTCCCATAAAAGTGCTGAATGTGGCCCACAGCCATCAAAGTGTTGCTCAGTCCCACAGATCCTATTCGGTGGTTGTTGATTGTCACTTTAGTTTTTGGTGGGGCAGTTGGTGGAGGGTGTGAGTTGTGGGAAGGAATTTCTGGTGCTGCATCACCTCAGGCATGGCTGTGGATGAACAGTTCTTTCAGTTTCACCGCAGAGTCATAATATGAGACAACAATATGAACCTAGAGCATTTGTAAAAATTAGGGAGATAGTGCTGATATCATATATAGTAAGAGGCAGCCCTCTATCACTGCTAATTATTTTTCATTATAATGTTAACTTGCTGCCCCAGCACAATGCCTTTTTGAGGTTCCTTTCATTAGTAAAAAATTACACCTTTTCTTTTCCCATAAGCCTTCATATTCTTCCCTTCAAGATGCAGCTGAATGTCAAGGTTAGAATTAGTCTGCTTTCTGAGAAGCGCTGAATCAAGATTCAGCAGACAGGGGAGCTGTCAAATGGGAAAATAGCCATTAGTTCGGATCTGTCAAGTTGCTATAAATGAAAGGCATCTTGAAGCAACAAATTAATTTGATGTTGGTAGGATGACGATGATGATCATGATGATATTAGTGGTAGTAGTAGTATTAATAGTTGTTGTTGTTGTGGTATGTACACACAATCTGCCAGATAGGTCTGACTGGATTTGGTACTTTGACTATTGGATCCTTTCCAAGGATCAAGGATAGCATACCATCATAAATTACCCACTATTCCAAGTAATGCAACTTTTTGTAATTGTTGAGTTGAAATTCAGTCCAAATGTCCAAATGCTTTTCCAGTTATTTTGGAATGGCACCAAGAACACCAACAGCTATTAGCACCGCTGTGGTTTTCTTTTTCCACATTTGCTCCATCCCTATCTGAGTCCTTATATTTCACTACTCTTTCTGGTTGTTTCTTATTGATCCTTCCAGCTACTGCAATGTCAATTATCCATACTTGTTTTTTTGTAACTACAAACAAGTAACTACTTCTGGCTTATTATGGGATGAATGTTGTTGTTGTTGTTGTTAGAGATGAAGATATGCAGAGTCTGGCAAGTCTGATGAGTATGAAGCAGGCAGATATTGGAAATTTAGATGACTTTGAGGAAGATAATGAAGATGATGAAGAAAATAGAGTAAACCAGGAAGAAAAGGCCGCAAAAATTACAGGTTTGTTTTTTTTCCCCAAACATGTAATAATTAAAATGTCTTTGCTTGTAAACTTAATTTGAAGGTTGTTATTCTTTTCTACCATTTTTCTTTTGAAAGTAATGTGGGATTGTACAATTTGCATTAGGAACAATCTAAATCATGGGTTAGTATCCATGTGTGAAGTAAGGGAGGATTCATTATCCTTTTGGTTAACTTCAAAAGAGCCATAAACACTACATTCAGATGGTCTTGAGTTCTGTCACGGTTTCTCTCTTTTTTCGGCTCCATGGCTAAAGCAAAGTTACCCAAGGTTTGAAGGCAAAAGGTTTCTATATATTTATTTTAGTGTGCACTAAAGTCTTGCAGGAGTGCTGAAGTATGGAGTAGTATGGGAGAGCTTACAGGTTTTCAGGCCATTGGCCTTCACAATCCCCCTAGCTTCTACAGTTTCCTAATGCAGGAAGAACTAAGTTATCTGGGCAGTAAATCTAAACATAAGCTGGTATTTAAAATTCTTAAACTGGATTGAAGAGCTATATTACCTTTCCATATCTAGAAAGCATAGGTGGATAACTTGGTTCTACCTAAGGAAGTAAGTCTTTTTTCCTCCAGAAGCAAACAGGTAGAAATGATGTTAATGCTAAGAAATAAAAAGGGTGCTAAGCAGCACAAGGCAGTTCTTTATATGAGAACAGGTTTGTGGTGTTGTGTATGTGTATCTGTGTGTGTGTGTGTGTGTGTGAGAGAGAGAGAGAGAGAGAGAGAGAACTCAGTCTAAGAAGGCACAGCAATATTTTCCAGCCCAAGGGCATATATTAATACAGAGCTAAATACAAGAAAGGATACTCATGGAAGAGAGGAAAAGAAACAAAATTTAAACCTGATGAAGCAATCACAATCCATGTCTCTTCCTGGAAATTTCCCAACAGCCTTCTTGGTTCAGCCTGCATCCATCAAATGTACTTCCTGGATAAAACACTCTGGATTGGATCTGGACCACATAATGGGGTAGTACCTTTTTTTAACAAGAAGTAGAGTATCCTCTAATTACTACTAAGCTCTACTATAGTTGAACCTGTAACACAGTAAAAGTATTTGTAATTGGAATAACATCAATGTTCTACTTCCTTAGTTGTTCCACCTATCAAGTATTAGATTGTGATCTCCTTGGAACAAGGATCTACTTCTAAAACATTATATACTCTAGTCTCGGGAATATATGCATGTCCACTGGTAGTAGGAAAGACTAAAAGAGAAGAGATACAGTAGATATTGAAAGATTTGACTATATCACTAGATTACTTCTGCCTGTCGTTAGGGTTTTAGCTAAATCAAGTTGAATGGAAAAGATGCTTATATCCCCAATAGTAACTGTTTTAGTAATATGGTGCATCATTTTCCATAAGTGTGTTTCTATAGTTTTGTCACAAACTCCCTGCTAAATGAGATGGTCTTGATTAAATTCCTTCTTTGTCCCATAAAGGATTTATGCAAATCTGTTGTGTCTCCTTGAGTTCATGTTCATTGCTCCATCTTGCAGTTTTCCATGCACGTCTTCCTTCATTCTTCACCGTGGCCTTTGTCAATCTCAGTCTGTCAATCTCTGTCTTTCAATGACTACCAAACACCCAACATATAGCTAAAGAAAACAAATTATTAACATTAAACAAATACATACAGATTTCCTTACTTTTCATCATTGTCATCTCTCTTGGTGGTAATTATATACAGTAGATGATATTCATGATAATGCAGCTTAGAGATTCAGTAGTTGAAGTCAGTATATGGCATAGTAACACTAGGTAAAAGTAAAGGTTTCCCTTGACATTAAGTCCAGTCGTGTCCGACTCTTGGGGGCGGTGCTCATCTCTGTTTCAAAGCCGAAGAGCCGGCGTTTGTCCGTAGACACTTCCATGGTCATGTGGCCATCATGACTAAACAGAACGCCGTTACCTGCCCGCTGAAGCGGTACCCATTAATGTACTCACATTGGCATGTTTTCGAACTGCTAGGTTGGCAGGAGCTGGGACTAGCAACGGGAGCTCACCCCGTCACACGGATTCGAACCGCCGACCTTCCGATCAGCAAGCTCAGCAGCTCAGCGGTTTAACCCGCAGCGCCACCGCGTCCCTATAGTAACACTACCCTCTGGGAAAAGAAGTCACCTCCACCTATCTTTTGTGAAAACCTGTAGCCTCTAAATCAAATTGATTGTTCCTCTTCCCTTTTTCTCCAGTCAGTTCCTTGACTCCCTGCACACTTGAACAACTTAGCATATAGATCAGATGGAGAGTGTCAAAACTGATACTGCACACCATCAAAATATCCAGTTTAGGTTGTAGTCTAACCCCATTGGATCTGTTGGCTGTAAGTTGTCCTATAAAGGTTAGGTGTGCAGGATTCATCAACTAAAACTCCTACAGTTCTGCAGGAGATTTCCTATTAAAAGCAAGATTTCTTATTTAGGCACCAGCCCTGACCATCTTTTTTCCCTACCAGATTGTATGGCAGGGCAATCTGGCTAAGCTTTATTTGGCGACATTAATTAAAGTGTGTCTATGCTGCCTTAATTAAAATATTATATTTCAGTACTTTGATTACTGTTAGTTAATTCTTGTTTTAGTACAGAATATATTCAGAATAATTTCTGTTAATTAAAATGTATTTTATGTTCACTGATGTTCCACGTTCCAGAATATGGAAAAGTCCTCATGCAAGTACAGAGATACATTAAGTGAAATTATGATTGTTCAGTCTGGAATGTATTCTTAAACTAACATTTGTCTTTCTTTTCCTTTTCTCTTTTTCCTAATAACAGCATGTGTTGTATTCCTTTTCCATTAAATGACCTTACCTCACAATTGTCTTGACTGGCTTCTGTTTACAGAAATTGTAAACCAGTTGAATGCTCTGAGCAGCTTAGATGAAGATCAAGATGACTGCATAAAGCATACAAATATGCTATCCACTAAATCAGCCAGTTCTTCTGAAGGTCTATGAGCTTTCCTCCTTTTCTGTTTCTGGCGTGTCTGTGTTTTACTGTGACCTCCTTAGTATCTGTTCATATTCAAGTGTTGGTTGTAGCTTTGTGCTTGGTGTCCATTACGGTCTGTTGTAGTTCAGCCAAGAGAAGACAACAAGATATGGTACTGGCCAGAGTGAGGAAACTATGGCCCTCAGATGTTGTTGGATTCCAGTTCCCATCAGCCCCTCCAGTATGGTCATTGATCAGAAAAGATTGCAGTTGTAGTCAGACCCTCCATTTGCTAAACGTCACATTATTCATACTTGGAAGTACTTTCAATATTGCATTATTTCACTGAGGTAATATGTATGCTGCATGTGGGCTTTCCAATTTAGTAATGGAAAAATTACTACCTATATATGTTGATTTTCTTTAAGTTAGCATTTTTACTTTCTAAAAACCATTGCAAGAGCCTTACAGATCAGATAAACAATCATATAATAAACTTGTACTTGCTTCTGTTCATGTCACTGAGCTAGAAACATTAGTGTGCTATAAATATAACAGTTTAGTTTTGCAGTAGAAAAGGTGCCTTGATTCACTGTTAAAGGGGACATGTAGTACTTAAGATAAGTACTTGGAAAGTGTTTGTTTAAACATTCTATGTCTAATTCTAAATGAAAGTATAAAAAGTATACTGAAAAGTATCTTGCTTGGTTTCTTAGAGCTTATCAACAAGCTTAGTTTCCTGGATGAAGAGGAGCAAGATTTAGCAAATTCAAGATCAAATCCTGTAGATCCTGATAGATCAGAGCTGAACCCTTTTGGAGACCCTGATATGGAAGGTATTTAATTTTGCCACATATGATCTTTGGATTATGCTATAGTTTGTGGCAAGATCACAAACTATATATACTTCCGGTTTCTCATTTTCTGAAAGTTTCTGTGGTGTTACTTATGTGCTGATAATTTTCAATTTAGGTATTCAGCCACAGCTTGCTTAAGCTATTTATTTATTTGTTTATTTTCTATCCCACCTTTATTATTTCTGTAAATAACTCAAGGCAGCGAACATACCTAATACTCCTTCCTCGTCCTATTTTCCCCACAACAACAACCCTGTGAGGTGAGTTGGGCTGAGCGAGAGGGACTGGCCCAAGGTCACCCAGCCGGCTTTCATGCCTAAGGCTGGACTAGAACTCTCAGTCTCCTGGTTTCTAGCCTGTTGCCTTAACCACTAGACCAGACTGGCTCTGTTTAATATGCTACAGCTTAATGATGGGGCTCTTGCACAATTTAGGATCAGACTAAAGAGATTAGGGAAGACCCACAGATCAGCTAGATATCAGCTCACTAATATTCCTAAGGAATATGCAGTGGAGGTGAAGAATAGATTTAAGGGACTGGACTTAGTAGATAGAGTCCCGGAAGAACTATGGACAGAAGTTCGCAACATTGTCCAAGAGGCGGCAACAAAATATATCCCAAAGAAAGAGAAAACCAAGAAGGTAAAATGGCTGTCTGCTGAGACACTAGAAGTAGCCCAAGAAAGAAGGAAAGCAAAAGGCAACAGTGATAGGGGGAGATATGCCCAATTAAATGCAAAATTCCAGAGGTTAGCCAGAAGAGATAAGGAATTATTTTTAAACAAGCAATGCGCGGAAGTGGAAGTGGAAGAAGACAATAGAATAGGAAGGACAAGAGACCTCTTCCAGAAAATTAGAAACATCGGAGGTAAATTGCAGGCAAAAATGGGTATGATCAAAAACAAAGATGGCAAGGACCTAACAGAAGAAGAAGAGATCAAGAAAAGGTGGCAAGAATATACAGAAGACTGTATAGGAAGGATAACAATATTGGGGATAGCTTTGATGGTGTGGTCAGTGAGCTAGAGCCAGACATCCTGAAGAGTGAGGTTGAATGGGCCTTAAGAAGCATTGCTAATAACAAGGCAGCAGGAGACGACGGCATCCCAGCTGAACTGTTCAAAATCTTGCAAGATGATGCTGTCAAGGTAATGCATGCTATATGCCAGCAAATTTGGAAAACACAAGAATGGCCATCAGGTTGGAAAAAATCAACTTATATCCCCATACCAAAAAAGGGAAACACTAAAGAATGTTCAAACTATCGAACAGTGGCACTCATTTCACATGCCAGTAAGGTAATGCTCAAGATCCTGCAAGGGAGACTTCAGCAATTCATGGAGCGAGAATTGCCAGACGTACAAGCTGGGTTTAGAAAAGGCAGAGGAACTAGGGACCAAATTGCCAATATCCGCTGGATAATGGAAAAAGCCAGGGAGTTTCAGAAAAACATCTATTTCTGTTTTATTGACTATTCTAAAGCCTTTGTGTGGACCATAACAAATTGTGGCAAGTTCTTAGCGGTATGGGGATACCAAGTCATCGTGTCTGCCTCCTGAAGAATCTGTATAACGACCAAGTAGCAACAGTAAGAACAGACCACGGAACAACGGACTGGTTTAAGATTGGGAAAGGAGTACGGCAGGGCTGTATACTCTCACCCTACCTATTCAACTTGTATGCAGAACACATCATGCGACATGCTGGGCTTGAGGAATCCAAGGCTGGAGTTAAAATCGCTGGAAGAAACATTAACAATCTCAGATATGCAGATGATACCACTTTGATGGCTGAAAGCGAAGAGGAACTGAGGAGCCTTATGATGAAGGTGAAAGAAGAAAGTGCAAAAGCTGGCTTGCAGCTAAACCTCAAAAAAACCAAGATTATGGCAACCAGCTTGATTGATAACTGGCAAATAGAGGGAGAAAATGTAGAGGCAGTGAAAGACTTTGTATTTCTAGGTGCGAAGATTCCTGCAGATGCTGACTGCAGTCAGGAAATCAGAAGACACTTAATCCTTGGGAGAAGAGCAATGAGAAATCTCGATAAAATAGTTAAGAGCAGAGACATCACACTGACAACAAAGGTCCGCATAGTTAAAGCAATGGTGTTCCCTGTAGTAACATATGGCTGCAAGAGCTGGACCATAAAGAAGGCTGAGAGAAGGAAGAGAGATGCTTTGGAACTGTGGTGTTAGAGGAAAATTCTGAGAGTGCCTTGGACTGCAAGAAGATCAAACCAGTCCATCCTCCAGGAAATAAAGCCAGACTGCTCACTTGAGGGAATGATATTAAAGGCAAAACTGAAATACTTTGGCCACATAATGAGAAGACAGGACACCCTGGAGAAGATGCTGATGCTAGGGAGAGTGGAAGGCAAAAGGAAGAGGGGCCGACCAAGGGCAAGGTGGATGGATGATATTCTAGAGGTGACGGACTTGTCCCTGGGGGAGCTGGGGGTGTTGACGACCGACAGGAAGCTCTGTCGTGGGCTGGTCCATGAGGTCACGAAGAGTCGGAAGCGACTAAACGAATAAACAACAAAAATGATGGGGCTCTTCAATCTGAAGCAGCCTTTTAAGTCAGTGCTAGTCAGTGTTTGATCAAATCATTCATCTCCTTCTAGAAGTGCCTGGAGAATTAAACAAAAGTTTACATAATATTTTAAGTCCTTGTACTCATAATCAATACTTGAAAGTTACTTGATACTTGATTTAACTCAATTTTAAATGTGTACTAAAAGTTACATTGCCCACTTTAGTAATCTGAACAAGAGGTTCATAAATATATGAGCAATTATTTAATTTACCTATACAAATATAAATTCACATATAAACAACTAGATTAGGAACCCGCACCAGAAGAACTGCACCCCACAAAAAGATGGGCAAACTGTTAATGTGAAAGCCATGGCAGAGAATTGTTCTTCTTTTATTTGTTTATTGTTTTAAAACAGTAGTTTTATGCAACTTCTTATTGTTTAGCAAAACCATCCCTTGGTAAAGTCATCAATGCTGTCTAATTGCTGATGCTTTACCATTTGACATCCCATTCCAAACTCCCAGATGATTTTGCCCACAGCATTACAGGCAAGACTGAAACCCATGGGACACCATAGATCAGTAGTTTATGTATCAAATCGTAGTTCCTCAGCAGGACTTTATGGATATGGCTTAACAGGAAGGACTGAAACCACAGTAAAATAAGTAAGTCCCAATCCATCAGGCACTCTAGAAGGATACCATGGTCAATAGTATCAAAAGCTATTGAGTAGTCCAGAAGAATTAGTAGAGCTGTACTCCCCCCATTTCTGGTGTAGATCATCCACCAAGATAAATGAAATAGTTTCAGTATCATTCCAGCCAAAAGCCCAATTGAATTGGATCCAGCAAATCATACCATTCATTTGTCTCTTGAGTTGTGAGGTCACTGTATTCTGAATCACTTTACATATAAATAGTACATTTGGGATGCCCTATAGTTCACCCAGCTCAAAAGAGGATTTCTTTAGCAAAGTTCTTATTATTGCTTCCCTTAGACAGGGGGAAGACATGCTTCCTTAACTGTGGGGCCAGTCCCATTTTTGCCAGTTTAACCAACTGAAAAAAAAGGATTAGTAAGTAGTGGCGCTCATCCCTCACAACTGGTTTACAGCCTTGAAATCTATAGGCTTAAAAGGATCCAAAATAAGAGGACAAGTAGTTGCTAAGCTTTCATCCCTATGTCTTGCTTGTAACTTAACTCGAAGTGGTAATGGATCCACTTGACTTTATCTGCACAGAATTAAACAAATTGTTCACACTGTGCTGCCTACTGTTCCAGCTGCATTCCTCCAGCATTTTGGTGGAGGAATTACCATTTAGTACAGAAAAGCTCTGCTGGTCTGTTATATGCAGATACAGTGGAGTGAGTATCCATTACATACAGAAGTAAGTGCTCTTTGCTACCTCCACAGAGTAGAAGTTCAAATGGACCTTCAGATGGACTCTATATTTTGGTCCATCCTGAGTGTTTCTCCTCTTGTGTTCCAGCTGTTGCCCCTCCTGTTTTAATATTCTCAGCTCCCTAGTAAACATTAGAGGTGATCTGGCTTTACATGAGAGTAAAGGGCACTTAGGGACAATAATGGCAATTGCTTTGGCCATCTCTGATTCTGTAGTCCAACCAGGGCATCAACAGAATCACATCTTCATCCTACTTCACATGAAGTAGGAAATCCCCAGGTGCATTTAGGAAACCACCAAGATTTACAAGTGCCTGGATTGGACCATTTTAACCAAGCTTGTACCCCTGCAGAGATTTGTACCAGGTATTAATCTAAAACTGAACAGGGAGGTAGGTTCTGTTTATGACAATGGAGTCATAAGGGGTTTTCCTTCAGATCATCAAGATCTGATAGATGATCTGGATGCAGAATCTACATAGGTCATTGGTCTGAACCTGTTCTTTTTGAAGCAGGGAACATGCAACTTGTTGTTAGCTCCCTTAGGGGGCAAGGCTAGATATAATGGCCTGAAGCAACAAGGAAGTGGATTTAAGTTTTATAGTAGGATAAATGTTTTGAGAGCAGTTTGACAGTACCATCCAGCTAGCTAGAGAGATGTGGGCTCTCCCTCACTGGAGATCTTCAAGACATGAATTGGACAAGCCATTCTTTAGATATATTTTAGCTCAGTGGCTCTCAGTGGGAACCCTGCCTTTCAGGCTGATACTAATTCTGCCTCTGTTCCTTAGCCCTTTAATGGCTAGACTGGGAAATTTAAACCATGTGAACTGCTATCTGCACAGTTGCCCCCATTCTTCTGAAGAACCTCCCTGATGTTATATTAGAAAGACAAATGTAAAGAAACAGAGGTGAGATTTATGTAAAACAACAAGGATGGATGAACACTCTCTTGCTGTTGCAAGATCAAGCATGGAATGGAGGCACTTCTTTGCTCCTTACTGAAGTGGTAAATATGCACCAGGGTATGAAGCATGGTCATGACACCACCATATTATATTCTGCAGTGTCCTCATTGTTGAGTGTAGTATCTAACTACTAAGTCTCTAGATGACTTTAAATCTCAGGCTTTCCAATAGGAAATCAGCCTCCAGCATCAGATACATACAGCTGATATTAGAGAAAAAAGACATGCATACACACACAGAGTCCCTAGTACAAATCATATTCTACCACAGAACGTCCTCATCTGTGCTTAATGTTTTCTTCTGCACACTGGATGTTTCTGACAGTAGATATAGTAACTGGTATTTTCATGAGTTATGATGGCTGGAGAAGATCAACTGAAGTGCTGTGTGTAATTAAAACTACTGGCTCATAAACTGAGAGGCCAACAGTTATGGAAGGCTCTTCTAGCTAATGCTCCTAAGCTAACTTTGTTACTCTGTAGTACTTAAGGGAGGCTTAACTAGTTTAAACAGCAACAGTGTTTCCCTTTTAGCTTTGCCTTGGATTAGTAATGCATCCCAGGGTTCTGCTGTACCTACATTTGACAGAAGGATTTAAATTAATTAATTAATGTTCGTAAAGATTTTTGAAGATTAAAAGAACAATATAAGTGTTAAATGTTACAAGAGATTGATTGTTTAAATATACAAAGAGCTTTCTTTGTGAACATACTTCTCTTTCCTCCTTCCCATTCTTTTTTGTTGTTCTTGTTTTAAAAAATCTGCATAACTTTTATATATTCAATTCATGTCTTTGAGGATGTGTTTAACCTGGAGGTTTTTCTTTTCTTTCAAATGCTTTCTGAAATATTAACTATTGCATCTCCAGAACTTAGACTTATCTAATTAATCAATTAATTGTATAAACGATACTCATTTTCTTTTTCAAAGCCATACTTGTCATAAATATTATAAATTGAGTGACAAGATCTTCAACTGTTGAACTCCACATATTCTTTTTTAATGGAGCATGATATTCTGGAATATGCCTCTACAACTGGGTCTATTTTGAATTGATATTCTAGAATCTGTCTCTATTACTGATCTACTTGAATTACATATGCCTGGCAGCTCAGCTACAGGATCTAGATTTACAGCCATAGAGGCAGATTATTGTGTGTGTGTGTGTGTGTGTATGAAATGACTGGATTGCATGTGAGCTGAATTTGCTTGATCCTAAGCAACTTTTTGAAGTAGATTATCTGCACATTTCTTTAGCCAATTGTTTCAGAACATAAAGCAAATTTAAATGATTTCTGAGTCAGAAGCCAGAGCAGCATGCTGCAGGCTTTCCATTTGGGATAGCAGAAAATAAGGGAGGTTATGAAGCATGTACATAACAAAATTCTAGTATATGATTGGTGTTCTGCTTTTGGATTAATGGATTGCAATTGCCCAGGATTTGTATTGTGAGTTATTTCACTTTCAACGGTTTGTCAAAAAGTGAAGGTCAATTGTCTGTAACAAAGGTTATGTTTCTTTTTTGTATATGACTGATTCTTTGCTTTGGCCAATTCTGAATAACAATGTTAAGCTTGGACATTTTTGTACAGTACTTGTAACAAAAGTCAAATGAAACCCTTCCCCTGTATTCATTTATTTATTGTTTAAAATGCAATAACAAATATACAGAAAAGATGGAAGCAGGAACATGGCAATCTGCCTTCTAGAATGGTTGTTTCTTGTTAAGACCTGGAATTGTCCCAGGTTATGTCTGAACAGTTATCATTACTATTATGGATTACATGGATGATCCTGTGGAACTGTTCTCCCAATCCTGGTAAAATTTCTGACGTTTGTTTGTTTGTACTTGCCCTAGTCATGAAAGAATTGTCTGGGTAATTTTTTCCTTTTAGGTTATATGGTCTACCACATGCTTTAAAGATACTCTCCTTATTTTACTAATATTAATTTGGGATGGCAACTGTTTTGTATTCTGCTAGAGTTATATAAGGAGAAATAGACTGTCCTGAAGGAATTCAGAGCAGGAGTTCCTTCTCCATTAAGACACAACCTCTTGATTGCTCTCTGCAGAACCAGATATTAAGGTGACTTCATCATCCAAACAAGAACGCTATGATGATGGCGATGAATACAACCCCTTTAAAGAAAAGAGTGTGGAGTATGTGAACCCTTTTGATGAGCCAGATGCCGAACCGGAGGTCCTGTTACCTGTCAAAGACTCTCCTCCTCAGCCTAGCAGAAGGAAAAATGTCAGGCCTGTGGACATGAGCAAATACCTTTACGCTGACGCATCAAGAACAGATGAAGAGGAGCTAGATGAGTAAGTAGATCATTTTTCTCTTCTGCATTAGTTGGGATTTCAGCATAAAACCTTCAGGCATAAAATATTAAAACCTGACTATTCTTGTATGAAGTACAAGAATAAGCTGTTCCATTAACAGAATATGAATACATTAAACATTGGGGCATGCGTGTTGTTGGGTTTTTTTTCTGTGAGGATCTATGAGGATCTAAATCATCAAAGAAGAATCTCTGAAGGGAGGTGTGGATACAAATGTTCGGGATGAAAAGTATGCATGCTCAATTCAGGTGTGGCACTGGCGGCTGCAGCACTTCAGTTGGCTAGTGGCCAGCTTTGAACTATCCTTATAGGTAAGGAGCTATACAGTACGTGACATTTGAGGATAATGGGTGACTTAGTCTTTAGAACTTCGGTACTGTCCTTTTTTAACTCAATGATCATTTGATAAATTTAAGCATCTCTACATAGAATTTAAGCCCCCTCCCCATTTCAAAGCACTGAATTAGACTTACTATGCAAAATACTTTTCTTAGTAGGTATAGAACTGATTGCTCTAACGTTTGAAGAAGATGAAACTAATTGTGGTTTCTCTGCTATATATACAAATGGTGGTCCCGGGCCTCTCTGACCCCCCCCTTTTTTTTTCTTGTCCTGGAAAGTTCAGTGGCCATAGATTTTTCTTAGTTGTTCACTTTTTGTTGGTTTCCGCTTCTTGTTAGTTTGTTGCTTTGAAAAATAATTGTAACTTGGCCAAGTCTATTCACTGAGAGTTGGTTTGGTGTACAAATTATACACGAGGAAGATCTCCTTAAGTTTAAGTCAAATCCTGATGACTACATGGACTATGAAACTATGTAGTTTCCTTAGCCACAGTACCAAAGTGGTTTGCTGTTGCCTTCTTCTGGAAAGTTTTTTAAAATCCCCACCCTAATATTAGTATGAATCAGGCCTGACTTAGCTTAGCTTCCAAGGCCAGACAAAGCCTGCTGAGATATTCTGTAATTTACTGTTCCCTGTTTTCTCGAATCAGACTAGGTATGTATTATCAGATCATGATCCCTAGACTCCTATCATCTTAGCCATTAAGTGTGCAGTTCCTGGAAAATTAGAAAAGCAAACAGTGGATAGATGATAGTAAACACAGGGAAGAGAAAAAATGAGAGAGAGAGTAAAATAAAAAGTTAGCATAAAGGTACAAGTAAATATAGGGAAGCGGTGGCGCTGCGGGTTAAACCGCTGAGCTGCTGAGCTTGCCGATTGGAAGGTCGGCGGTTCGAATCCGCGTGACAGGGTGAGCTCCCGTTGCTAGTCCCAGCTCCTGCCAACCTAGCAGTTCGAAAACATGCAAATGTGAGTAGATTAATAGGTACTGCTTCAGCGGGCAGGTAACGGCGTTCCATGTAGTCATGCCGGCCACATGACCACGGAAGTGTCTACGGACAAACGCCAGCTCTTCGGCTTTGAAAGGGAGATGAGCACCGCCCCCGAGAGTCGGACACGACTGGACTTAATGTCAAGGGAAACCTTTACCTTTACTAAATACTTTTTTTTTTCATTTATTCTCATCTACAAACAAATCTGTACCACTGAATTGGCAGCAGGTCATTTAAGAGATAACAGATTTTTCTATCCAAATACCAGTGTATTTAATTGTAATTGTAGCTTCTTTGTAGCATAACAGACTTGTAGCTTCTTTTAGCATAACAGACTTAATTTTCAAGACAGTCTAAATGTGAAGAACAAACACACATGAACTTTTCAGTGGCAATTGCTGCACCATTCCTCCTGGATTCTAGGCACATTAAGGATCATATGAAAAAGCTTATTTCCTCTTTCACTGAACTTCAGTTTATTTATCAAGCAATCCTTTGCTTCGACTGTGCTGTCAGGCTATTTATGTCACTGCACCATCAGCACAATGTCTCATAATCAGACTTTCATCAGCAATATCCCTTGGTGTACTAAAAAGAATGTAAGATTGGGAAACAGAAACCCTCAATTCAAACTATGGATGAGAATCAATCCCCCCATTTTGTATGCATGTCATTGTTTTATTGTTCAGTCATAATCTTTTCTACATCATTTTATGATTTCTAAAAGAAATTTCAAGAACTTACACATTTTCTGTAATACTCTTCCTAATATATGCAACTGGTATTACAAATACACAAATTTTGGATTTTTGTTTTGATAAACCCAATGTTTTGCACTAAGAGCCACACTTTGAAGTGTGCAGTTAGAAGGCTAACTACATTACAACCTCGGAAGTATGAATTAGGTCAGTCTGCTTAAAAGTATGGACCAAATGAAATTCATCAGTATCCTTTGTGATAGGGAAAAAGCCCCCTTAATTTCTGCATACCAGACCAGCAATGGTAATTAAAGAGAGGGACCAGACAGGACTATCTGATGAACTACAGCAGCAGGCAGGCATTTTTAAATAAATTAATAAAGGCGGCCCCCATTTAGGTAGGCAGATACCATCTGCCCACCTAAAACCCCATCCAGATATACTTGGACTACATGGCTTGCACAAGAAGCCCTTATTTAGTGGAATGACTCAGATTTTACATGGAGGTGATCACAGGGTCAATTTCTGAGCGTGGCTTTCTCTTGGAGAAATCTGGAAAAGCATCTGTATGCAAGCACATTAGATATGGTATTTTTCTTGAGCCAGTTGGATAGAATACTATCTGGACTACCAAGACCTTCTGAAGCTTCTCATCCTTGAACCTCTAAGGATACCCCCCACCATGACCCAGCTGCTCTTCCTTAGCAATGCAGAGGGTCATCTTTCTTTCCTTAACAGGTGATTGCTGCCCTAGAATGTGAAAGAGCAAAAGAGGAGGATCGCAAATCCCAAGGTCTGCTAGAAACAGTGTTGCTAGTCCTTTTCTCAGTGATTCTGTCCTACAGTGCAGGAAAGCAATCCCCAACTACAATTTTTTTACAACAAAAACATACTAGCACTGGGCAGATTCTGAAGGAAAAGCTATAGTTATGGATTGCCCACCACCCATCTCAGTTAGGCTCCTTTGTACTTTTACAAATTTCAGAGTTTTAGGTGGGTCTTTCCTGTAAATCCCCTTTTGTGCTGGGTATCCATTATATGTTGCATAATGATCTTTCATGGAGCTTATAAAATTGTAGGAACTTCGGAAAGAAATACATTAGCAATTCCATGGAAAAGTGTTTGAAATACTGTAATCAATTCCTCTGGTTATGTTGTGGATATCGCTTGGGATATTCAGATGGGGGACGTCCAGTCCTGTGTATGGGTTTACACATCACACTGAGCCATAGTTTGGTTACCAAAGCATGGTTGGATTTGCACAACACACTAAGCAATAAGCTATAATTTACAAACCATAGCATTTGCATTCATGAAGTCAGAACTAAAGCACAGTATGTCTTAGGACAGCGTATGTACCCTGTAAGAGGGAAAAGTAATGCTTAGTGTCTGGAGCGCATTGTTCCTGAGTCTAAATGCACAAGAAATCTTATTGGGGGAGTGAAGAGGAGGAGGAGGAGTAGTGCCATCCAAGTATTCCTCCAGCAGTTCCAGCCACAGCCCCACTTCCAGCATTGAGGAAGTGGTTCTATAATGACTGAGACAATACTTATTCTTCCTTTGCGTA
Source organism: Candoia aspera (assembly GCF_035149785.1). Classification (NCBI taxonomy): domain Eukaryota; kingdom Metazoa; phylum Chordata; class Lepidosauria; order Squamata; family Candoiidae; genus Candoia; species Candoia aspera. Next base: position 160,886,529 of record NC_086153.1, on the reverse strand, counting down.
AACTTGCCGTGGAAGTCTGTGTACACGGTGACTGTCTGTTCTACTGCAGGTATCCAGACTTCAATTCTGCTAAGTTGATAGGCTCGGGACCATGAGTGTCCATGCGGGGACAAATGGTGAAATGTGCATCATGATATCATCACAGAAATGCTGTGGTTTCTGTCCTTGCATCAGGCTTTGGGACGCAAATTTATAATCACAGCCTTTGTGTAATGTTACCATCACATGTGTGTCATCTTTTGGCATCATTGTGGTTTCTGCTGCAGACACTGGTCCTCAGGAGCAAAGAAGTGGAAAATGCCTCCAATTTAATACAATTTGAGTTTGAAATACCTTGAGCTCAGAATACTTCCTGTGAGATTGGAAACAGCTTGTTTCAAACTGGAATGAGATGTTTCAGCTTCAATATATTTTGTACTCCTCTTTACAGGAGTATTAAGCCAAGAGATGAATGGAGCAGTGTTCTAGAGAGAGCTTAAGAAGAAGAGCCCTGCTAAATGAGCTAAGCAGGTGCATCTGGGAAGGCACACAGATAGTTGGGAAGCTGGTAGCCCAACTGCAGTGTTGCTTCTTAGCCTGTATTTAAGTTACACTGCTCGTGATTCTAGAGATTATAAACTGCAGTTGAGGCTAGTAGCCATTGCAAGACCAATCTTCCATGAATTTGTCATCCTTGGTTATAGCTGTTTGTTTGTTTGTTTGTTTGTTTCTCAAATTCCGTTGCCACCCATCTCCCCCAAAAGAGGAAAACCGTTTAAAGTATTGGCTGTCTCCACATCAGATGGAGGTGAATTCCTCAGCTGAACTATGTGATGCATGTTCAAATATATGTTCAATCCATCTCCTGCATGTTGCTGTTGAGTATTTGTGCCTGAGGTGTTGTGCTAATGCATAAGCCATTAGCTCTTCTAGAAGCTGTTGAAGATCAAGCTACTTGTTCACCTTCCTTTTCTCCTTAGTTCCTATCATACATGAGGCCAGAACAAAGTAGACTGTCTATCATCTGTTTAGTCCATGTCTAGTTCTTCTCCTTATCCGTGATATTGCCTACTCTCCTTTCAGGAACCCATTGAGATTTAGAGGAATATGATACAGATTTTAAAAATTTCAGGCCACCTTTCTGCAAAAAGAGAAGCAGCTCTCATTGGGTGCAGTTCACTGTGTGCAATAAGCATTTATTTCAAATCTGCTCTCATTTTGTCTACACTCTAAACCAAACAATTCTAATCTTTTCAATCTCTTTTCACAGAAGTCTCTCCATCTCTCTTATCATTTTCATCATGCGTCTCTGGATCATCCTATTTTTTCTCCTGTATGTCTTTTTTAAGATGTGGTGACCAGCCTTGCCTGCAGTATTCAAGACGAGGGAATCCTCTGTGATTTGTGTGATGGCACTGGGACCCTTTCAGTATTATTTTCCATCTCAGTCACTGTGCATGCACTCCCTTTGCTTGTGTAACTATCCATGATTATCTGTGGAACTGAGAAGTATTAAAGAAAGTGGCTTGAATTCTGGAGGAAATTTTTGTAATTACAAGCAAAATATTCACTTCAAAGCTGTCATCCTGCCATGTAACCCATTATACCTAGGAAAAATAATACAGTGAAATCTCGATTCAACAGACCAGTTAGGTGGACGGAATATTCATTATTCCAAATTGTTCTGTATATTGGAGAGTTTATCACTTGCAGTGATATCGTTATGCAACTGATACAAATTACATCATTTCTGTATTGTTACATCACATGTGTCATTTGTATTATGCAATTAACTTGCACACCTGATGTAGTCATTTCATCCAGGTCTGCTAAATCAAGGTTTCCCTGTATAATACAGTTGTTCATTTGTATATTTAAATCTAGAACTAAAGAAGAAAGTGCAAAAGCTGGCTTGCAGCTAAACCTCAAAAAAACCAAGATTATGGCAACCAGCTTGATTGATAACTGGCAAATAGAGGGAGAAAACGTAGAAGCAGTGAAAGACTTGGTATTTCTTGGAAATCAAAGATTATCGCAGATGCTGACTGCAGTCAGGAAATCAGAAGACGTTTAATCCTTGGGAGAAGAGCAATGACAAATCCCAGTAAAACAGTCAAGAGCAGAGACATCACACTGACAACAAAGGTTTGCATAGTTAAAGCAATGGTGTTCCCTGTAGTAACATATGGCTGCGAGAGCTGGACCATAAGGAAGGCTGAGAGAAGGAAGATCGATGCTTTTGAACTGTGATGTTGGAGGAAAATTCTGAGAGTGCCTTGGACTGCAAAAAGTTCAAACCAGTCCATCCTCCAGGAAATAAAGCCAGACTGCTCACTTGAGGGAATGATATTAAAGGCAAAACTGAAATACTTTGGCCACATCATGAGAAGACAGGACACCCTGGAGAAGATGCTGATGCTAGGGAGAGTGGAGGGCAAAAGGAAGAGGGGCCGACCAAGGGCAAGGTGGATGGATGATATTCTAGAGGTGACGGACTCGTCCCTGGGGGAGCTGAGGGTGTTGACGACCGACAGGAAGCTCTGGCGTGGGCTGGTCCATGAAGTCACGAAGAGTTGGAAGCGACTGAACGAATAAACAACAACAAAAGAACTAAATGCTTTTGGCTTTAGTTGGACAAACTTCCAAGAGTTCTGTTTCTTGGCATCATGTTCCAAGTTCTCAATTTCTCTATTGTTCACTTAGTGCCTATGTCAAGTTTCAAGTTTTGAAACTTACCTGAGCTTACATTTCTACACAGATTTTTTTTTAATAAGAAATCTGTTGCTAATAGGATCATTTTCCCCTAAAACCTAGAATAATTGTGGATTCTATGACATTACAACTATTTTCTCAGTGACCACTTGAACCTTCGTTACTGCTAAAACATTCCCTGGTCAATTACAATATAGATGGGGAGGTAGTATTGGCACTGTAAAAACATTTTAAATTAATATTTCTGCTTTCTCTGTGGTAAATGTTTTAACTTAAAATTCTATTGTTTTGCCCTCTGTATTGGCTCCTGTGTGACATGAGAACTTGCCATTCAGTTACATTAGTTTTGTCTTCTGAACCAAATCTTCTGAACCAAATGTAAACTAGCTTTTGCACAGAAAAATAGTCACATTAAATTAGGAAATGTAAAAACAGCCACTATCTAGGAAGGCTGCTGTTGCCTGTAGGTGAATGGATGGACTGAGCTTTCACCCTGTTTAGGTTCTCCTTCATTACAACTTATTCAGAAAACAAATATACTAACATAGATGGTTCATTGTAGCTCCAGATATCTCTTCGAAACGTTTTTCCACAGGAGAGAGAAAAATTTCTGTTTGACTTGTCTTCCCCACCCCACAGCATTTTTTACCATATTCAGCTTCCAGGGAGTCCAAGGAAGCTGCGGTATAGAGAAAGTGATGTAAAAAGGCTTGTGTTTCAAGCTGGATACCCCTCATAGTACTCCATGTCCTCCTGCATTTACTTTTCAAACAATTTCTACCATTAACACCTCATTATGGTGTCCTGTTATTTCAGTTTTGTTTTCCAGTTTTCATGTATCAGAACTAATTTAATCTCCTCGTTCCCCAGGAATTCTGCTCAAATAGCCATGTGAACTATTCTCTAGAACAACTAAAAGTCTGGAAAAATAATGATTATTAGATGTATTTTAATAGTGCTTTTGCTACTTTGTGCTTATTTTAGATTCTATCTTAGCTCAAAGTTCATACTTTTTTTCCTTTACAAGTAACTATTCAGATGAGCTCAGTGGAAATATAATTAAGGAAACTTTTGATCACACTTTGCACAGTTGCAGAAACTTCTGGACAAGGATACTTCTAGGTAAATGGAACATAATCTTGGATGAAGGGGACAGCCCAGAGTAGATAAGTTATTTAAACATTCTGGAATTAGGTAATTACTAAAATATATTTTGAGTGCCTTTTGAGATAGATCTTATTGGTCTATGGTATTCATAAAGCATGGTCTACTTAATCTAGTTTATAGAAGAGTCAGTGAAAAATGACTTAAAATCCATTCAGATTTGGAAGCTCAATTCATGACATTTATCACACTGTACACTGGTAAAATAAAAGTGACTTACAGAAACTGAAAACCAAAGCTTTTCAAGGAGTGTATCATATCACCACAAAACTTAGATGTTTCATATTCTCACCTCACATTCAAAAGCTTCCAAAGGCAAACACATGTGAGGTCAGGTTAGGCCACTTTTTTCCTAACTGCACAACTTTCTCTAATTAGTATATCAAATCATGTACCTGCCTCACTTCTGTTCCAAAAGATATAAGGTGTCCTGCAGAGGCTGAACTTGTATGTCTTTTTCTTAATGTCTATATTGACCTTGATTTCTGCATTACCAAAAGGTCCTCAGGAAACTTATTGCAAACTGGTGGGCCAAAGCACTGTATAAAACTAATTTAAAATTAGATTTCAGATACAGTAATACAAAATACTGTCTGTGCCTTGATTGTATTTAAATTGAACTAACTAAATGTGGTGGGATATACACAATCATGTGTCACATATTTAAAGAATCTGATGTGATAAAACTTCTGAAAGAAGAGCAGTCCTTTACCAAATAAATAAATAAATAAAGCTGTTGTGCGAATGACATGAAAAAGGTTCCTGTAACTATGAGCACCTTAGTGAGTGGGTAATCTCTGACAGATGTTGAATCTCTGTTTCCAAGGCCATAGAGGGTCAGATAGTTTGATGTCAAAACATGCTATGTTTGTTAAATGTCCACAACAAAAAAAAACTTTTAGAATGAAAGAAAACTTTGTGACCTCCCATGTATAATGCATTGTCCTTGTTCTTATCTTTTCTCATCATTATTTTCACCTTGCTTTGAACTTCCTCTGTTTGAAGACAGCTTAACAAGCTTGTTAGCAAAATTAAATGATTGACAGGCATTCTTGAGTCTTCTGTTCCAAATGGAGTGCCATTCTTTTTCCACCTTTGCCTTCTGTCATGCACGTCTCCATTGTTTATTTTGACATCACTCTGAGCTTTGATTTTGTTCATGTTTTTTGCATTTGATGAGCACTGATGTGAGACAACTCAAAGGTGCATTCACTTTGCAACCTAGTTATTTTAGTCTCAGCTTCTTCTTTCGTTCAACTAGATCCACATCTCTCTGTAATAAACAATGACAACTCTGCTGTATAGTAATTTATGAATGCAGTTGGGTTTTACATCTGTTTTAATGCCTTTCCTCTTTTCCCAGAAATCTAGTTATATAATAAGCAAACATGACTCTTCAGAGAATTACTTACTATATGTTTGTTCCAGTGAATGATTCTTCCTGGCTACAAAAGAAATCACAAGGCAAGGGGTGGTGGTAAATGAATTAATATCCTTGTTTATATCCCACTTACCTAGGTTAAAATCCAAACAATTCAGAGTGCTTTAGAGACTGAATTAGGAGATCAGCAACAACAACAAAATTAAAGATTTCCTTGGTAGAAAAAATAAATATAAATCCAAAATTATACAATTAAAAGGTAACCTATTAGAAAACTATCCAAACTGGCCAAGATCTATCTGAATAAATATGCATTTAGCAGCGTATGGCTCTCTTAGAAAATGGAATTCCACAAAGTAAAAATATATCATTAAAGGAGGATACATTTTTAGATCATATAAATTGTTCAAAATGCTCTTTTAAAATGTGTGAAAATAAAATTCCAAATGACCATTTACACAGATGTTACTAAAGGCTATTGAAAGTATTTTCTTTCTGTGTGTGTTGAATTTTTTTTTCTAAAAGCTCAGTTTGGCAATGCAAGGATGGATCTAGAAGTATTCTTTTATGAATGCCCAGGCCTTCAGTTCAGTAGAAGCTTTTAGAAGAAAGGGGACTTTGGTTTTTTTTGCTGACTTCCCCTCCCCTGTCCCATTCTCTTTGTTCTAGAAAGTTCTCAATTCTCTGGATCAGATTTGCATTAGTGGAGGGAAGGAATAATCCACCAAAATGACTTTTTTGTGTTCTGTTTGCAGAAGCTTCAGCTGGTTCAAAAGCTTTTCTATAAACACAGTAGCAACAGGTTTAAATCCAATTCTGAGATGCTGGAGTCTCTGGCAGGGACACCATGTGCTTTCAGAACCTTCCTTGGCACATGCCAGGCTTCCTCCTTAACCTGACTTTTTAATTTTGTCCTACTTCCCTCCCTCTATGCTTGAAAGTAAAGTACCAGCTGCCAGTGTTGTTTTTAATTCCAAAGAATGCTTCCGGATTCTCTCTGGACCTTACAGGATACCCGTAAGAAGTAAGCATGGAGGATAGCTACAGGCCAGTGTTTTGTCTGGAATGTACCAACTTGTTCTGGAAGAAAAAAATGTAATTTCTGCAGGCTTAACAGCCTCTTTTTTCTGTTCAGATATATACCTAAAAGCACTTTAAATACTTATCAGTATTCTAAGCCACACCTTAATAACCAGATTCAAACTCAAACATATGGGGAAAAAAACTAGTTTTTATTTTATTGTATTCAAGGACTTTGATGCAGGAAATGTCATGGCTCTTGAAATGGTTAAGTATCTCATATACTGTATGCTTCTTCTGTCTAGGTTATAACAGAATGAGTTATGAACAGTTAATGTAAGGCTCTATGAGTACATGATCGTAGGAAATATCCATTCATTAAGTAATTTTTTTGCCTAAGAAAACTCCAGTAAACTGTGTGCTATATCTCCAATCTCTATAATTTGTAATTGTATATTCCTTGTCAGATTGCTAAAGAGTAGCTAATTTGCTGTATTTCAAAAATCATCCCAATTTTGCTTTTCCTTTTACAGGTTCCTTTAGACAACATTTAAAGTACGAAAATTACATAAGAATGTGGACAAAAAAAGAGGTTTTATGTCTGTATAGTCAGCATTATCGGTTTATGTCTTGATTGTTACTGTGCAAATAAAATGAACAGTTAGAAATTTTTTATTTTTACTGTATTAAGTCTCAGCCTTCAGAAAGAAGTGATGATTGCTAATGTATATAAGGTCTCTATGGATCCATTTTACCCCCAATCAAGTTAAAAAAAAATTGGTGGCTACAGATTTCTTGGCTTTAGGCATTATTTGTACCTAGCTGTACAGACATATCACTCATCAGCTTATTTGGGGGCAGAGGAACCACCAGCATAATCAGTAGGTCTTTTGTCTCTGTGTGTCTTTTTTTTTTTTAATGAAACTACATCTATCTATAGTCACCACTTAGTACAAACAAATTACGTTCAGGAATGGCACTAAAAATATCGAGATAGCAAATAAATTTCTTTCCCTTCTTTCAATTAGATCCAATCCCTTTTATGAACCCAAAGCAAGTTCTGCTGTAAATGATCAAGTTACTTCAGTGCAAGAAACAGACAGGAAGATGAAAAGAAAAGCTCCGGAACCACCGGTTCTCTCACCAAGGGTAGAAAGAGAAGCAAGTGAGAACATGTCAGCTATTCATGCAGTGAAAGATCTTTCCTCTTCTCCTAAGGTGTGTACTGCCTTGTCACCAGTCTTTGCTAAAAGTTGAAATGCCTCTTCTTCTGTGGCACACATTGGCAACCTTCTCGGTTAATGTGTACGGTCTTGGCTATACATCCTGCACCAATTTTTACTTATTTCATTCAGAATGGGCAGAACCAAGATTTTGAAATCTTACGCAGTGACACGACCAAAGGAGATCCAAGACAGAAGGTCTGGTCTCCAAACTGTTGCATTGTTTTTTATAAGCAGGGTGCAAACGGCAGCTGTGCATTCAGAGAGCTACGCTGCAGCCTTTTTGTAGGCCTGGAGCAGAATATTGCTCAGAACAGCACTACCACTTTTGGCACTTTCCATCCCCCTCCTGCAGTATTTCTACTCCTCAGAAACAGTTCTTTTGCCATCAGCTCTAGGTACAAAGTACAAAACTTACTGAAGTTGGGATTTTATTCAATTACAGGTCTTGAAAACAGCATAAAGGTCTCTGAAATAAGTGAAAATATCTCTCCCAGAAAAAGTTTGAATTAGGCTGCAAAGCCTTGCCGTGAAATGCAGAATATACAGCCCAGAATTTAAAGCATGATGGCTGTAAACCTATGTATGCTAACCAAGGATTAAATCCCACTGAGCAAGGTATTTTACTTCAGAGTAAAAATATTCAGAATTGCTCTAGTAACCATTAAAAAAAAAGATGTTTGATTTTTCACAAGTGAGTAGGCTTTCAGAGGAAGGGTAAATAACCAATGTTCCCAGGTATAAGGAATTAGCTGTCATCTAAAATATATAATATTGGGAAAATAAATATATATTGCATATATTTACTTCTCAAATATCATAATTTTAAGCAATTTTGATGCATACATGTTAGAAAACCTGCTAAAGAACAGCAGCAAATCACAGATAGGTTACACACAACTTTTAGCTGCAGAATCCAAATTGTAAATAACTTTAGATTCTGCCCTTAGAATAACATTGGATCAGATCTGGACTTCACATCCTGCAAATGTAAGGGCTCCAATCTATGAAAACCTTAGATTTAGCAGAGGAATTCTCTGAGGACAAGGGAAGAAGGCAACTTTTACAGCCGTCCCTACTCTTTGGAGAGATTTTGGAAGCCCAGATAGTTGCAGAAAGAGAAAATGTGGCCCCCTGATTGGAAAATTCTCCAGTAGAATTCTGCTTCAACGATGGTCATGCTAGTGGAATCAAAGTCTGGATCCAATCCATTTAGTAAATCTGCCTTTATATTTTCTTACCCTGGATAAGCTTGCCCTTTTCCCAGATGAAGCCCTCAAAAAACCTTCAATATTTTCCTTTAATTCTAATTCAGCCTGCCTGGAGTATGTTGACTGATTCTTTTTGAACAAAATGGTTTTCTTCTGTTTCTTCTGTTCCATGAATTTACTGGACCTTGGGTGTGACAATGGATGCTTAAAGGATTGGAATGAGTCATTTTTCAAGTAGCTCTAGCACAGAAGTGTAAGAGCAATGGGTTCTGTGGAACGATTGCTTCTTTCCTTTCATCCATTCATCCAAAGACTGCTGTGTGAGAGAGAGAACAAAATGTGTTATTTAAAATCACTATTTGATTTATGATAGGACCCCCTGCCTTTAAACAATACTAAACATGTTCTGCATATCATTGTGATACCTGGTTCACACTGAGCAAACTAGATTAGACAAATATTCAGAAATGATTCATGTTGCTGATTCCTATATTGTCCTTCAAATAACAAGAAATACCATGATAAGCTTAAGAGTTCCATCTTCATTTTGTAACTTATCAGCCTGAAATGAAAATTGCATGCAATAATATCACAAGAAATGTATTTAGTTACAAATAGCACACAAAAATAACTTTTTTTTTCTTTGACCTGACCTTTTCCCCATAATCCATGATTTGAAACCTCCTTGTATGAATGTGCTTTTCATTTTAAGGCAGAAAAGGAGAGGAGAAAAACATCTTTCGCCATGTCCTTCAGACCCTTTTTTAAAACCTGTAGCTGCTCTTAAGAGCTGTGTATTTTAGATATCATCATTTCAGTTAAGAGCTGAATGGGATTCCTTGTCACATCTATCAAACTGCTACTTAATTAGGCAGAGGAGTTGCTGATGAATCCCTGTCGCTCAAGGGCTGAGTTTACCAGTGCCTCAATTCTCCAAAACAAGGTAGAAAGAGTTTGATACCAGAAGCTTCCCCTGGGGAGTGTTTATCAGCAGAACAAAATACAGAGAAATGAGGCCACTTGGACTGGCAACCAGAGTGTAGAATTGCACTTTTAAGACTTGCTTTATTGGAGCACATAAGCTTAGGTTTGTTTGCAGCAGAGTTTCTGTGATAAGACTGAAACATCTTACTTGGTTTCTGATTGAGATTAACAAACAGAGCAATTTGGTCAAAAGTTCAGATAAGATATTGACACTTAAATTGAGAATAGGAAGAAATGACTTATGAAGATGTATGACAGGTTGTATATGGTGTGTGTGTGTGTGTTTTAATCTGCTTACTCAGTTGATTCAGGGTACATGCCTACTATTCCGTTACTCCAGATCTAGTTTGGGAAAGGGGAAGAAGGTTACCTGATTAAAAGTCTATATGGATTTTTTTGAGTAAATGGAGCTAAGCAGTTAACACCCCATTTTGTTCCATCTTTCCTACTTGATCCAGAGAGCATCTCCATTTACTATGCATAACTGTTGTTATGTTTACAAATCTGGGTGGGAAAGAGACAATTTGTGAATGTTATCCCTGGTAGGGAAAACCTATTTAGTTATTCAGTATATTTTGATTTCTATGCTTATTCTTTCTATTTGCATATAATTTCTTGCAGGATGACCCCTCAATAAGGGGGTTCCTGTCCTGACAAGCAGGAACCACACCGAGACAAGGAATAGGTCTCTAGTGTTTTATTACTGCTACAGTAGACAGAAAATCCTACCAAACTGAAGAAGCGTGAGAAAACCCATACAGATAAACCCCAAAAGTCAAGGCGGGTCTGTTCTGGGTTTCTTTGAATGGCTGCTCAAATTCTCTCTACTACACATGCGTTTTCCCCCCTGGATAGGGGCCCCCTCCTGCTCACCATCAGTGCTCATGACAGTTCCAATCTATTGCATTGTTCCAATCTAAATAGTCTTCCCTAGTACATTTACTCTCTTATGTGCAGCTCAGGATCCTTGGTTCTTGTATAGCAGCTATAAAGCTCTACAAAATATGGAAAGTGATGTATGTGAACAGACTGCCTGCCACAGACGTTTCTCTCAGTATTCTTTGAAGTTGATTTGAAATGGTCTTTCATTTGCTTTTTGCTCACCACTTTTATTTCTTGAGGACTGGTCTCAGTCATGTTACCGCTTCAGCATCTAACTAGTAGGCCTGAAATATTCATTTTAAAACACAGTAACTATATTCTCTATGCTCTAGTCACCATGTCCCTTCCACCCTACCTTTTACTCCAGCAATTTTTTTTAATATGGAAGATGCATGCCACAATGCCATTTCCTTTTCCTGTCCCTTTCCAACCTTTATCTCTAATTCATCTTCTACCATTTAAGAAGAACTATACATACTGATTTTAAGAAGCTTTTGTCCTACAAATATTAATATAGCATACTTTCTGATGTACTTAAATAAGTATGTGGATATCTGATACCCATATAAGTCACCCAGAAATGTATAGGATATAAATACATATTTTTATTTTTGTATGAAGTTAGCATTATATTGTACTTTTCTATGTGAGCCACTGAGAGTTTTTTTTTTATTGTGGAGGCATACAAATATGTTTCCCCAATCAATCACTTGCACCTGAAATAGAAATGGCAAAATAAGTATTCAGAACTATTTTCTGTGGATTGCTACCCAATACCAACTATTCAGAAATACATAGCCAGTGAACCTAAGAGTTTCCTATTAAAGGCCATTGATAATCGTTCTTTTGTTCATGATTCATGTAATATCGATTTAAAGCCATAAAAACTAGTGACTAGCATCACATTTTGTAACAATGGATTTCTTAAATTAATGATGGTGAAATAAGAATCTGTGACTTTAATCAGGTGTTGGAATGCTTTCCATTATGTGACAAGAACAAGTGCATCTTTCATAATATGTTAGACATTTCATAATTTGACAATATGCTTTAGCCAAATAATTCTAATTTTCAGTCAAATTGTTCTGTTTTCGATTCTCCTCTTTTGTTGTTACAATCTTTGGAATTAGATTAAGCAAAATGTATTATTTATATATGTAACAGCCTTTTAACACTAAAATGTTCCTATGGCTTAGTTAACTCTCTTGCAAAATTGTACATGAAATTATTACCTGACTCCGGTAGATATGTATGCCAGATAAACGTTTCTCACTGTTCTGAGAACATTTGATGGGATGAAAGAAAGGCCATACTGGTACACTCAGTTTTCAAAACTTGTTTCCAACCAAATTTGCATGCATTGGAGCTATACATAGATTTGCTATGTTCCCTTTTATTACTGACATACCCTGCATATTTCCCCCTAGTGTGTTGCCTTAGATTTAGTTTGCTCTTTCTTCTTGCTCATCTACATAATATTTTATTTTTGCTGCTGTTTTTTAAAGGTAAGTTATCTCTTGGAATATTTTGTGAGAAAGAAATCTTAATTCCCAAATAAAGCTCAGTATAACTTTTTTGTGCAATCTGTAAGATTGATTTATGTTCTTAGAAATAGCAGATCTCTATCACATATAATAATATGTTCCTCAAAGATTAACTATAACTTTTAGTAAACAAATTCAAAAGAAGATGCTACTTATTTGCATGAGAAACAATATATTCTATATATTTGGTCTTTGAGCTTAATAAATATTTGACTGAATATGTTCTATATGCAAAATGTGAAGGCAAATGGTATAAGATAATACAGCAATTACTTAATATTATTAATATAGTTTGCCACTGAGTTTTAGAAACAGTCTTTCATTGAAAGCTTGTAAAAAACATGGTCTTATGACAATGTTCTTACTTAATGTTGGAGTTTTTTTAATGATTTTTTATCAAGAGAGCTAATTGCTATGGTCAGATTGTGTGTTTTTGATTTAGCATAATATAATAAGATTTAATTTTCTTATACAATTGAAACAATTCATACTGATGTGAAATCTAACAATAACTTTGGAAGCTCATAAAGTTTATCAGATGGGAAATCATCCTGGAAATATGGTGTACTTTGATAAATCAGGGAGATAGCAATCATCAAAGACTTGCAACTGTCTTATAAGTCAACATAACCACAAGGTGATGAAAGCATTCCATTTGATTCCAACACATTTTTGAAAAACGTGGGTGGCTGAAAGGTTTTTCTTTTAAAGGAAAAAACAAATGTTTCTTAAATTCAGTAGGGGTGTGGCCAGGCCCCAAACTATCCAAGTTTGTTTTTCCCAACTGTAATTTTTTTTTATTTGTGCAAGATAAATTTGAGCATCATTTCAGGCAGTCTCCGAGAACTGGACACAGTTGAATGGATTTTTAAAAAGTAATATTATAATTAAAATTCAGACTGCAGCAATTCATACATAGTTAAAAGGTCAGTTAAGGAAACATCAGTTAAAATGCATCAGTAAGAAAGACACAAACAGCAGCCATTAGATTAATGGCTATTTCAGTTTTAAGAGCTATCGGGGGGAAAAAACTGGTTTGCGTGGCAAGTGACGGATGACAGAGAAAGTGATGGCCTGGGAGCACCCACCAGTTGTTTTTTTATTCCCTGTCTGAAGGCCTCCATTGATGACCAACAGAATGGCCTTTCCTACAGAAGATGAAAGCTAAGCAGGCTCATATCCAAGAGGTTGATTTTTCAAGTAGCCTGTTTTCAAGTCATGGAGAGCTGTACTGGTCATAACCAGCATTTTGAATATTGCCCCCAAACAGACCAATAACCATTGAAGCTGAGTGGAAAAACTGAGTCATGTAATTGGCCCTCTTTAGCACTCAGGCTGCAGCAGGTTAAACCAAGTAAAATATGTGTTGTCAACTAGGCTGTACCAAAATGTGTTATGACCAAATTGTATTATCTTTGATTTGAAAAGAAAATTAGTAAACCGTTTCAGCTATGTTGAAGTCTAGCTTTTAAATTCTCAAAACTGCATAGTTAAACCATATTTTATAATTAGGATTTGGCAATAGTTTAGTCAGGTTTATCTGTTGGCAGTAATTTAAGGGAAAGTGTTGGGGGCAGGGTGTTCAGAACCAGAACATCATGTATGAGCATGAGAGAGTGGCAGGGATAACTCCAGTTAGTTTCCTAAATCAGCCAACAAATAGATGTGATTTATTTTGCTATGATCTCTATCTCTCTGTGAAAATTACTGAGATACTTTTAACCCCAGTTGATTGCCCTGAGAAAAGAAGCTGCAACATTAGGTCAGAATGTCACATTAGTATATCAGTGCTTCTAGCATGAAAGATGCGTCTAACTCACTTGTCCCCAACATTTCTTAGTAGATACCAAGCCTAGCAATCAGTGCCTAGCATGCCTATAGCCATACGGAGCCATTCATCTAAGGTTTGATCCAGAAGAGTATTATAAGCTTTATCATGTTCCTCTTCTCTAGTAGAGTGCTCCAGGCCACTTCTACTTCCTCACTATATTGTTTTTGTACAGACATTTCAGATGTATATAATACAGACAAAACATAAACTGATTATCCTGTTTCAGTTGCAAGCCAGGAATGTAACAGCCATATTCAATAGAGAACTGTTAGCGGGCTTATCCAATAGGGTTAAATTTAAAAAAAGTCTGCCATCAATGATCAATCCAGATTTTAAATCTCCATGACTTCAAAGTCATAGCAGTTGATAAAGGCTTCAGAGGAAAAGGAAATATATTCAGTACTGTATTTTGTCTTTGTAAATTCTGTGAATGAAGATTTCATGAATTGAAGACAGAACATGAGCTTGAAGTCCTTGTTCCTTTGAGGTGTAGTTAAGTATTCCGTGTTGGAAGCATTCACTAAGAATGGCCAAACCCCAGGGGGATCTTGTACTAGATAAGTGTGTTTCAGGTTGCTATTTTCCCATTGACTGCTGCATCTCTCATACATTAAATTATAAATTAGAAGTAATTGGATTAGAAGATGGAAGTTAACATAAATAAGTCCTTAAAAATGCACAGTGCTCTCAAAGACTTCTTGTCTTAGAGTTTACTAGCCAGGGATTACACTTTTGGGCTCTTCGAGTAAGAGCATTTCAGTGCTGTTCTGCCTTTGAAACGTGCAGAAGTATCATATTAAGATCTTGTAACTCCCTTTCCTATTACTCTTAATGACTCAACCAAGGCCAGAAGGAAGAAAGTAAACTACAGGATGACAGGAGTAAAGGGGAAAAATAGTAAGTGTTCTCAGGGCCGCAACTAGGGTCTGTGTCACCCGGGGCAAACATGGATTCCATGCCCATTTTGGTGCCCCCCCCCCAGCACAGCACCCAGGGCACATGCCCCGGTTGCCCCCCCTAGTTGCAGCCCTGAGTGTTCTAATAAAATCAAATCATTTGGGTTAGGGTTAGGCTGAGAACATTAATAATATTGTTTTATGTTCATCATATTATTGATTCATCATTCTCAACACTGCATTTTAATATATAGATTTGGATAACTTGCATATGGAACCTGAAAATCATTCTTTTCTTAACGTATTTGTTTCTGTTCGCTTTGTTTCAAAACAAAGCAAGACATGCAGAAGAAAGGAAAAAGGCATGCGTATGAAACTAAGGCAGAAGAGCAAGTGGCTCCATTTGTATGTATCTTCAGGTTGGAAGAGATTATTTTGCCACTGGGTTTGACATTATGAAAATATGTAAGGGATTTGGGTGTCTGTAGATGGATCTGAAATTAGAAAGCTTTGGTCATTTGTCAAGTGTTTATGTTGGAATACAAGTGAAAGTAACAAAGTCATGCATACTAACAAACACTGAGAAAATAATCAGCTTACCAAGGTACAATTGCCTGTGATTTCCTGGAAGCTCTTCTCTTATCTTGAATTCTGCACAAGATGTATTGCATGTTGCATTGCATCTACTTACCCACAGAACAGGCTAGATGCAAAATGTGATTATTTCCAACAGTTTTTCTTAGTTCACACGTTTTAACACGCTAGATTTGGATGGCTCAGCTTAGATTACAGTCATTGTGGTGCAGGGATCAAGGACTAGCCTAGGTCTGGGGAGATCCAGGTCCAAGACCATTTTCCACCCTGGAAGTTAACTTTGGAGGAGGTAATGCTATGCAAGGCAGCTTGAGCTCCTGGAGGAAAGACAGTATATAAATCTAGTAACTAAATAATACCACAAAAAGAGAGCTTTGGGGGACCGATTTTAAAGTAATTCCTGTTAAACATTTGTACTCTCATTTTAAAACCATTTTGAGCTGCCAATAAATCATTCTGTATGAAATATTCCTCTGAAGCCAAAGCAGTCAAGAGTTTCTTCACTTGCCCGAAGGCTGGGTTTGGCTTTTCTCAGTCAACAGGGTTTGTTTAGAATAAAGTATGGGTGAATATATTTTTTCTATTTCAGCCAAATTAGTAAATGAAATAAAATAAATCCAGTTCTTTAATTCAACTCATTCTAAAACAACTGTTAATGTCTGTGGGAGTTGTGGCAATGGTAGTAACGGGTTTTTTCCTTTCCTTTTTTTGGAGTGTTTTGTTTTATTTGTCAGATAGTTCTCAGAAGAACAACAGCCACACGTAAGATTATGCACATATTTAGCAAAAGAAAATCATGAAAATAGAAGAGGAAAGCGAATACAAGATACCTCCAACATTTCAGTTTCTGGTGATCTCTTTTCTAACCCAGTTTTTTTAATATCTTGAGCTAATAACAAATTAGCGATTCCAAGCTGGAGTTTTTGTTTTGGGGTATTTTGTTTTGGGGTTTTTTTAAAGCAGGATTAATTAATTCCATAGCGTGTGTTGGAGATTTTGGTCTAGAGGGAAGTAGCGAGCCTGGAAATCAGCCTGATCAGGACTAGAAACCCAGCAAAGGTAAAATAGTTAATCGCTGCAAACATGAACAGCCTCCTCCTCCTCCTCCTCCTCCTCCTCCTCCTCCTCTTCTTCTTCTTCTTCTTTCAGTGCACAAGTGCCAGCAGTTACAAGAAGCACACATATTCCTCCTTGGGGGTGGGGGGAAGCAAAATTGCTGTTGTCTAAATTCAAGAAGAATCAACATTTTTTGAATGAATGTTATTTGTAAAATGCCAGGAGGGGTATGTACCATTTCCTCCGGCAGCTCAGCCTCAAGGGGTGGAAGCCAGCATAATGGAGCCAAGGGCTCCTGAGAGTGCCAGCATGCTAGCTGTACGTTCTGCCACAGCATCTTTTTAGCCGTGTTCACCAGTGTGGTTGCTGTCGCTCCTGCATTTGTTGAATCCAGGATGACCTTTGCATGAATAAAGTCAAATAGGATTAAGGATGGAATTTTCAACAATGGGAAAGAGTAACAGATGTAGCCGACATTGAACGTGGGAGGATTCTTGATGTGCAGTTGCCTAAAGCGAGTGGCTGCAGAGGAGTGCCACAAATAACCACAAAAAAAAGAATTAATTTCCTCAGGAGGTGAATAACAAATGAACAAAAATAAATCCAGTCTAAATGATACCAGGTTCAGCTAGATCTCTATAACGTATTTTTAGTCCCTTTTATTAATAGTGCTTGTTGCTTTTTACATTTTTATTTCATATGTCATTTTAGATGTACTAATTTGTGTCCAGTTTGGTTTTGTTAATAACCCTTATTACAGTCTTTTTTGGAGAAATGTTGAGGACTGATCAGTCAGAATTTTCTGAGCATGCCCCATTAAAAAACAGGGAGAGGAACAGACTTGCAATGAAGAATTATTAGGGGAGCTATTTTTTTATTTTTATCCCACCTTTATTATTTTTTTTATAAACAACTCAAGGTGAAGAACGTACCTAATCCTCCTTCCTCCTCCTATTTTCCCCACAACAACAACCCTGTGAGGTGAGCTGGGCTGAGAGAGCGCGACTGGCCCAAGGTCACCCAGCCGGCTTTCATGCCTCAGGCGGGACTAGAACTCTCAGTCTCCTGGTTTCTAGCCCAGCACCTTAACCACTAGACCAGACTGGCTCTCATTAACTTCCTTTGTAACCACTTTAAGTTAAAGCTTAAAGCATGAATTAGTTTAATTTTGAAATTATTCATAATAGATGTGACATACAGTACATAGTAAGAGCATTCTAACTGAATAGTCTATCATGAGGTGGTGAATGTTTAACAATTTAACCGAACAATGACACACACTAATTTTGTGTGTCACACACTTTTTATTTATTTATTTATTTATTTACTTATTTATTCGATTTCTATAGTCTCCCATCTCAACAAGTGACTCTGGGTGGCTATAGAAATCTAATTTTCCCATTAGAAAGGAATTTGTAATAAAATCAAGGATATTCTATACAATTTAATCTTAATTTCCTGCTTAACTTGAATCAATATGAATGTAATATTTTTTGGATTTAAAGAAACTGCCCGATACAGAATTGCCAAATGATGGAACCTTAGGAATAATTACTGATGACAATTTGCCAGCTCATTATTTATTTGTTTTATGTATTTACTATTAAGGCTTATTGACGTTGCTTTATCATGTAACAGCAACACTGATAATACAACTGGACTTGGCATTGTTTTCTGGTGTGTTGTACATGTACATGCTACCTATTTTCAAGAAAGTTATTACAAGTTCATCTCAATTCCTTCAGAGTTACTCCATGAGAATAAGTGATACTGAAAGGTTTTTTATAGGAAATATTTTATAAAAGAATCTGCTCATTCTGCTGGTGGTTAATATAATTAGATATAACCCATTAACTCCCTGAACCTAAATGTTTACTTAAAAGTAAACCTGGCTTTAGTTCAGTAGAGTTTAAAGGTAAAGGTAAAGGTTTCCCTTGACGTAAAGTCCAGTCGTGTCCGACTCTAGGGGGCGGTGCTCATCTCCGTTTCAAAGCCTTGGAGCCGGCGTTGTCCATAGGACACTTCCGGGTCATGTGGCCAGCATGACTCACGGAACGCCGTTACCTTCCCGCCGAAGCGGTACCAATTAATCTACTCACATTTGCATGTTTTCGAACTGCTTGGTGTGCAGAAGCTGGGACGAGCAACGGGAGCTCACCCCGCCACGCGGTTTCGAACCGCCGACCTTCCGATCGACAGCTCAGCGGTTTAACCTGCAGCGCCACCGCGTCCCATTCAGTAGAGTTTAAGCTACATTTATTCTGATTCAGAGTGCATAGGTTGTAATTGAAGTGGTATCCCTTTGTCCTGATCAGTGGTTTTCTTATTTTGTCAACAATACATACGTAGGCAAGTCTGCTGCATGTTATATAGAAACTGTATATTTTATTTCAAGCTTTGTTGTTGTTGTTTATTCGTTCAGTCGCTTCCGACTCTTCCTGACTTCATGGACCGACCCACGCCAGAGCTTCCTGTCGGTCGTCAACACCCCCAGCTCCCCAGGGACGAGTCCGTCACCTCTAGAATATCATCCATCCACCTTGCCCTTGGTCGGCCCCTCTTCCTTTTGCCCTCCACTCTGCCTAGCATCAGCATCTTCTCCAGGGTGTCCTGTCTTCTCATTATGTGGCCAAAGTATTTCAGTTTGGCCTTTAATATCATTCCCTCAAGTGAGCAGTCTGGCTTTATTTCCTGGAGGATGGACTGGTTTGATCTTCTTGCAGTCCAAGGCACTCTCAGAATTTTCCTCCAACACCACAGTTCCAAAGCATCGATCTTCCTTCTCTCAGCCTTCCTTATAGTCCAGCTCTCGCAGCCATATCTTACTACGGGGAACACCATTGCTTTAACTATGCGGACCTTTGTTGTCAGTGTGATGTCTCTGCTCTTAACTATTTTATCGAGAGCGGTCATTGCTCTTCTCCCAAGGATTGAGCGTCTTCTGATTTTCTGACTGCAGTCAGCAACTGCAGTAATCTTCGCACCTAGAAATACAAAGTCTTTCACTGCTTCTACATTTTCTCCCTCTATTTGCCAGTTATCAATCAAGCTGGTTGCCATAATCTTGGTTTTTTTGAGGTTTAGCTGCAAGCCAGCTTTTGCACTTTCTTCTTTCATCTTCATCATAAGGCTCCTCAGTTCCTCTTTGCTTTCAGCCATCAAAGTGGTATCATCTGCATATCTGAGATTGTTCATGTTTCTTTCAGCGATTTTAACTCCAGCCTTGGATTCCTCAAGCCCAGCATGTTGCATGAGGTGTTCTGCATACAAGTTGAATAGGTAGAGTGAGAGTATACAGCCCTGCCGTAATCCTTTCCAAATCTTAAACCAGTCCGTTGTTCCGTGGTCTGTTCTTACTGTTGCTGCTTGGTCGTTATACAGATTCTTCAGGAGGCAGACAAGATGACTTGGTATCCCCATACCACTAAGAACTTGCCACAATTTGTTATGGTCCACACAGTCAAAGGCTTTAGAATAGTCAATAAAACAGAAATAGATGTTTTTCTGAAACTCCCTGGCTTTTCCCATTATCCAGCGGATATTGACAATTTGGTCCCTAGTTCCTCTGCCTTTTCTAAACCCAGCTTGTACATCTGGCAATTCTTGCTCCATGAATTGCTGAAGTCTACCTTGCAGGATCTTGAGCATTACCTTACTGGCATGTGAAATGAGTGCCACTGTTCGATAGTTTGAACATTCTTTAGTGTTTCCCTTTTTTGGTATGGGGATATAAGTTGATTTTTTCCGATCTGATGGCCATTCCTGTGTTTTCCAAATTTGCTGGCATATAGCATGCATTACCTTGACAGCATCATCTCGCAAGATTTTGAACAGTTCAGCTGGGATGCCGTCATCTCCTGCTGCCTTGTTATTAGCAATGCTTCTCAAGGCCCATTCAACCTCACACTTCAGGATGTCTGGCTCTAGCTCACTGACCACACCGTCAAAGCTATCCCCGATATTGTTATCCTTCCTATACAGGTCTTCCATATATTCTTGCCACCTTTTCTTGATCTCTTCTTCTTCTGTTAGGTCCTTGCCATCTTTGTTGTTGATCATACCCATTTTTGCCTGGAATTTACCTCCGATGTTTCTAATTTTCTGGAAGAGGTCTCTTGTCCTTCCTATTCTATTGTCTTCTTCCACTTCCACTTCCGCTTCCGCGCATTGCTTGTTTAAAAATAATTCCTTATCTCTTCTGGCTAACCTCTGGAATTTTGCATTTAATTGGGCATATCTCCCCCTATCACTGTTGCCTTTTGCTTTCCTTCTTTCTTGGGCTACTTCTAGTGTCTCAGCAGACAGCCATTTTGCCTTCTTGGTTTTCTCTGTCTTTGGGATGTATTTTGTTGCTGCCTCTTGAACAATGTTGCAGACTTCTGTCCATAGTTCTTCTGGGACCCTATCTACTAAGTCCAGTCCCTTAAACCTATTCTTCACCTCCACTGCATATTCCTTAGGAATATTAGTGAGCTGATATCTAGCTGATCTGTGGGTCTTCCCTAATCTCTTTAGTCTGATCCTAAATTGTGCAAGAAGAAGTTCGTGATCGGAACTACAATCAGCTTCAGGTCTTGTTTTTACCGACTGTATAGATGACCGCCACCTTTGGCTGCAAAGGATGTAATCAATCTGATTTCGGTGTTGTCGATCTGGTGAAGT
The DNA here is from genome assembly GCF_035149785.1 of Candoia aspera. Taxonomy (NCBI): domain Eukaryota; kingdom Metazoa; phylum Chordata; class Lepidosauria; order Squamata; family Candoiidae; genus Candoia; species Candoia aspera. The sequence continues at coordinate 160,865,390 of NC_086153.1, read as the reverse complement.
CCATGTATAAAGCCGTCTCTTAGGTTGCTGGAAGAGGGTGTTTGTTATGCACATTGAGTTGTCTTGGCAAAATTCTATTAGCCTGTGTCCTGCTTCGTTTTGTTCTCCCAGGCCATGCTTACCTGTAATTCCAGGTGTCATCTGACTGCCCACCTTAGCATTCCAGTCTCCCGTGCTGAAAATAACATCTCTTTTAGGCGTGTTGTCCAGTAGGTGCTGCAGATCCTCATAGAACTGATCTACTTCAGCTTCTTCAGCATCTGGTTGGGGCGTATATTTGGATCACTGTGATGTTAGATGGCTTGCCCTGAATTCGAATTGAGATCATTCTATCGTTTTTTGGATTGTATCCAAGCACTGCTTTAGCCACTTTACTATTAATTATGAAGGGTACTCCATTTCTTCTGTGGTCCTCTTGTCCACAGTAGTAGATCTGGTGGTCATTTGATGTGAAGTGGCCCATTGCAGTCCATTTCAGTTCACTGATGCCCAGAATGTCTATCTTTAATCTTGACATCTCACCAATAACCACATCCAATTTGCCCTGGCTCGTAGATCTTACATTCCAGGTTCCAATGTTGTGTTGATCCTTAGAACATCGGATTCGCCGTTCACCACCAGCACCGTCGGCCACTAGCCGTCCTTTCGGCTTTGAGCTAGCTGCGTCATCACGTCTGGGGCTAGTTGAACTCATCCTCTGTTCCTCCCCAGTAGCATTTTGACCATCTTCCGACCTGGGGGTCTCATCTTCCGATGGTATACCGACATATCTCTGGTTGTACTGATCCATTTAGTTTTCACGGCAGGAATCCTGGGGTGGGTTGCCATGACCTTCCCCAGGGATCGCATTTAGTCTGACCTCTCTGTCATGACCTTCCCGTCTTGGGTGGCCCTTCACGGTTTAGCTCATGGCATCATTGAGGTGCTCAAGCTCCAGCACCACGACAAGGAAACGATCCTTTGCTGTGATTTCAAGCTTTAGGAGCAAATGATTGCAACTTCTACATTTTGCTTTATATAACATTAAGTATTATTTTAATTGCTTTGCTTTCTCCACTGTAATAAGATTTCACAAAAACTGTCATAAAAACTTTTAAAACTGCACACATTTATATTTCCTATTTGGAGTACAGCACCCAAAAGGCTCTACCAGCTTGGCCAAAGATCAGATGTTACGGAATTTAGGCTTCAAAACATCTGAAGGTTGCTTGCCTTATGAAACAAGTACTGTGGCTTGATGAAGAAACTTGTTTAGCAAAAATGCGACAGTATTGCCCAGTTTACAGCCTATTTCAAAGAAGGTTGACTGTGGAATCCTATGCACACCTACTCAGAAGTAAGTCCCATTGAATTCCCCAGTGAGTGTTCCTTCAGTAAACAATGGCACTGAATTTCTGGCACTGACTTCTAAAATCCTGCTGAACAGGTTTTCCTTAAGCTGATAATGAGCTCAACAGGTGTCAGTGCCCACATGGAAAGGACTCTCTTCTTTCTTTAGAGAGCCATAAGCTTTGTGTACACAAACAGATGCGTATGCAGAGATTCCTGAATCTGCGGGGTTCTCTTGGCACCAAGAACTCCCATGCAAAACCACAAGATCTAACCTGATAATTTCATACCCTGTGCCAACCTTGCCTTCTGGAAGCAGCCATTTAAGTGACTTTTATATATGAAAGCAACAGAGCCGGCAGTAAATCTTTAGAGAACACTGACTGGACTGCAGTGCTTGTGCAGTGATAGGTGGATTCAGGAATGCCCCTTGGTTGCATATTAAAAATCCAAAGTCATCATTTTTGTTTTATAAAATAAAGTGAGGCTTTTACATCAGTTACGAGGTAATGTGAGCTAACACCCACAACATTGCATGCTTAGACTTGGATGGTAATTATGGCTTGAACTATAAACTCTTTCACCTACTTTTAACCACTGTGTGATAACTAGCAAAGCCACTATATGTCATTAAAGTATAGCAGTTTGAGTTATGTTTTTTTTTACCAGGCTATTATTGTAATTATAAAGAACATTAAAATTAAAATTAACTTGTTAGATGACACAACCTTGCTATTTCTAACACTTTCAAATCATGAATTGCTATGATTCCGTAAAAGTAGGGTGGGTTTTTTTTCCAGTTCTTGTTCTTTTGAGCAATAATGGTTTTAACATTCTGAGAAGCGGGTCAATATGAATTTATTTGAGAACTGGATACTGTTGCCTGCTTCTGAGATTTTATGTGGAAGATATGTTGAAATCAGTGAGTATGGGTTCGATTACACCATGTTTTGTATCTGACTTCAGAGGAACCCCAAGAAAAACTTGCATGATATCTAGGACTTTTTAAAGCTGTATTTTTATTTTATAAATGTAATTCTTCTTTTTATAGGGGAATAGTCTTCCAAACCAGACCACACAGAAAATCAAGAAAATGTATAATTTCCAGACAATAAGTTACAAATCTTACATTTAGCAGACCAATATAGGCATGGGAGTTAAATATTTGTCCAGTAGATTATACTAATTGTCCTTCAGAATTTAAACTGGAAGGAATAGCACTCATCTCTTGTCCATGGCCCACTTTTTTCTATACTCTTGAGAGAGTAAGGCAAAGGCTTTGGGCCAGGATGGCACCAAAAATAAGATCTCATGAGAAGAGGCCAGTGGATGGGTTAGCATGAATTTAGGATGTCCAGTTGTAGCCCAGCCTCCTACACACATTTTAACACTCCAGGATTATCTGGTCACCTTTGGGCTGTTTTTCAGATTGGTCTGCAGGATAGAAATCTCTCTTTCTGACAGATTTCTGTGGAAGTAGCTGAAAGGATTACTTGATCGTTTATTTACCTAATTAGGCTACAGCTGGCATGCTCAGCATTATTGAAAAAGGGTGGAAGAAAGGGTGATGGCATCAAAGCTATGTGGGAGCCTTGTCTTGATCTGCCTCCTACAGCTTACAAACTTGAAGGGATCTTGGACAAGGACACTGTTGAGCCCTGATGGTTTCATTTTACCTAGATAAACAGAATAGATAAAACACCTCAACCCCAAAACATCACTGGCGACCGTGGTCCAATTGGTGGCTAGGTTTGCATATCACAGTACACCATGTTTGCTTTCCCAATGGCTTGGTTCACACACATCCTAGTCATGAACCATTTTTTCCAAATGAAAGAGGATGCTGCACATTTTAATTTATTTTTATTACAGCATTTATTCCCTGCTTTTTCTGCTGCTATAAGCAGTCAAGTGGCGTACAATAAAACCAAACATAAAATATAAAACATGAAAGCACAAGCAAAATCAGTATAGTTAGAAATCAAAAGCTCAGCAAGAGAGATGTGTTTGGGAACCCCAAGGACTTTGCTTGGGAGAACCCATGAGCCCCCCATGAGAAACCCCTCTCTTGCCTGTCAATGAGATGCAATGTGACCGTCTGTCAATGGGGCATCTTCAAAAGGTCTTTCTTGCTGACCCAGGTTGGTTGATAACGGGAAAGGTGGTCCTGCAGATGCAGACCAACATCTTAAAAAAAAACTTAAAATTGCACAACGCAGTCCCTGAATCTTGCACTATAAGCAGCCTCCTATCATGTTTTACACCAACTGCAATTTCCAGGTACTGTCCAATTCTTTTTCTTGGTTATCCACTTGTGTCCACACCATGCTACTGACAAATAACGATGCTGCCTGCTGCATGGATCCAGGGCTTAGCTCAGTCACCCATATGGCATACTGCTGGCTACACTAACCCTTGCTGATCTCCTGACATTTTATTACTTTATTATTTATACAATTCATTGCCCTCGTTTCATTATAACTGTAATCGTAAAACAGAATACAAAATAAGGCTAAGAATAAGATGTTGCAATTTTACAACCTATTCAGAGATTAAAATCACAAAAACAGGTACAGCAACAAGAGACACAGGAACATATAGGCAGTTAAAAGTTTTGAGCTAGTTATGAAAAGGAACAAGGATTTTGCCCAAATCACAACTGAGCAGGGAGGAATTCCAGAGCCAGTCCATCAAAATGCCCTCTCTTGAATTACTATTCTCAGGAATAGTGGATTCCTGGCCAATGCTGCATGTCAAGAAAACCTCCCCCAAAGGTCTTAATGAATGGGATGGATATATGGGAGAAGACAATCAGGTGACCAGGTCCTAAGCTATAGGGCTTAATATCTCAAGACAAGCATCATAAACTTGACTCAGTACCAAATTACATATTACTACATATTATAAGTAATTAATAAATGACTACAATTTAGACTAGTTACTATTTTCAAAACTCGTCCAGGCATTCTCTACCTGCTCCGGCTTGAAAGCCATAAAAGCTGCTCCATTCCAACAATCTAGTCTTGAGATCAGTGCATGAGTTATTGTGGATAGACTAACTAGGAATGGTTGTGTCAGTTGAAGTAGCCAGCACTGGGAAAAATTATTTGATTCGACAGAAACCATTTGATCGATGCACAAGTAAAACACAACAATGCCTCTAGGTCAGGATCTAGAAATCTTGTCAGGCATTGTCCACACCCAGACAATCTTGCATGATTTTGCAGATGCTCTCCAAAAATAATAACAGAATTAAACCGTATGAAAATTTGTCAGAATCTTACAAGATTTCAGCAAACTTCCTAAAAGATTGCATACGTTGTCACCTGAAGTCTCATAAGATCTTGCATGAGAATGCTGAAATCTTCAGAGAGATGGTAAACTTGTAAAATTTGGGATTTTTAGTAACACTTAACTTTTTTTGTTTTATTGAGAAAACAAAAATACTGCTAACCACACAATTCTGTGGACAAAAAATAATAAAAGAAATGAAAATATCAAATTCACCTTTCAGTGTTATACAAATATTAAGAAAGGACACCAACAGGAATTAATTAACAGCAAAACTAATCCAGTTTCAGCAGATGGCAGCACCTGGCTGATCTTGTTTGTGCTTAGAAGCTAAGCAGGGCCATGCCTGGTTAGTTTTTGGATGGGGGACTACCAGAGAATCCTAGAACTGTAGTCTAGGTTGGAAATTTGATACGTGTCCTGGAAGAAAGCAGTGGAAACAGTTTCCATTCTCTTGCCAAGAAAACTGCATGAGGTCAACATGGGACAAGCTCAGGTTGAAAAAGGTTTTACTTTACAAGCAATTTAAATATAAAATGATTTTAAAAAAGAAAAGGGATTTATATCATAAACAAAAAGCTCCAGAGCACTGAACAGATTATTCAAATGTCCTGTTCGCTGCGTTTGTGTTGGAAAGGCAGAGTCAAATACCAGCAGTCCAATGCTGCACGTTAGATGTAGAACTGTTTTTCATCCCCCAGTGTTGTATTATAATATTTTGGGACACCATCTCCTGCCATGCACAAAGCATCCATAATTTTTGATGCATTGATAAATTCCAAGCATTGGAAATGTTGCCAAAGACATCACACGTGTTTCACAGCAGTGATCATTTTAAAGTCGTGTAAACAGTCCTGCACATTTCAAACTACAGCAAACAAACCCAAATCATGTAAGATAATGTTTGGAACCCTGAACTTCATCTCTGATCACAGGCAATCCTCACTAGCCCATCCTGAACCTTCTCTGAGGGATCCTTTAAAAATGAAACAGTCTGTTCTGTTGTGTTGATTGCATTTTAAGAGTAAAAGGGAGCGATGTTATTTAAAATAACTTGCCACTGATTTGCAAAAGGTCATTCAAGCTCATTATTCTAAAGCTTGCATAAATAATTAATCTCAATTTCATCCAGTGTTGGTTTAGGACTCTAATTGAATTTTTCTGAAACCACAAATAAATACAGTGTTTCAGAGGCAGAGAAGACATGGAATAAGTTGAATGAACTGCTAAGAAGCACTCTGAGATATATCGCTTGTTTTTAAATTCTACAAATGTTTTAGAGCTGCTTTAAGAGTTCTCAAACTTTTCTAAGGTAATAACATTGTGAAAGGCCTAGTTTACCCTGCTACTCTTAAATCAGAATCACTGTATCTTATTGTAAACTTTTCATATGTAAAGAGAACTAAACTATATAAGATTTTATATCTATTTTATCTATTTTCCATATATATCTTGTAGCAATAAGCACAGGTATTTAAACTGATGCTCTCTTAGGGATGCTAATAAGAATTCTCAAGCTGAGCCCCCAGAGAGTTGAATTCTGTAGTCATTTTTTCTGACATATAATGGAGCTTCAGATAAACAATGATAGACCTAAAAGCATAGAAGATTAAAACCACCTTTTTTGACAGGCCACTGCAATTTATGAAGTGAGAATCTGAAAATATGGCTCTTCCAAACAAAAATGTTTACAAGCTAATAGGTTTATTTAAATAACGTGAAGGGGAAAAAAGCATTATTTAAGATATTTATTCTGTTTCTACCCCACATTCCTGCACTAGCAAAAATTCAGGGCAGCTATATAGCTCAACCTCAGAATTAAGTTCACATTAATCACATTTATCTTGCCTTATCTCAATTAAATGTTTAGATTTTGTTTGATGTGGGCTAAAATTGGAAATAATGCTTTCGCCATTTCAAACAAAATGTTACAGATTCTGTCTACCTCAAGTTAAAGCTATTCCATCAAGTGAAGCATCAAAACTTTGCTCATCCCAAATAAATTCTGTGAGCTGGATGTAATGCTCAGAATGATTTATTCTACTCTATGGATCAGATTGTTATAATTTTAGCATTCACATTAATCAAGGAAGTTGGTCTATACTTGGAATACAAAATAGGAAACTTACCTGCCTTGGAAGAAGTGTAATAGAAATGTCATTAAAAACTGATCATAAGAACCCATTAGGAAAAGCTCGAGGTTTTAACCTCTAATAAAATAGATCCTGGGGGAGGGAACACTTTAATACTAGTCAATTGCAAATCCATTGCCACCAGGAGCCTTTCCAAGAGTCTTACAATTAATTGTAACCATGTTTTCTTGAAGAGAAGGCTACTCATGTGCTTCACATTACTGACGTTATGTCTGTCTTGGTATCTGTTGGTAAAGAATCAAGACTAGACCATCAGAACGTTTTTTTAAAAATTTGCTTAATCAGTATATAACCTCTGCTCAGCATCTAATAATATCACAAATAAATGGTTTAATTTTTAACTAGATGTTTCTTCCCTTCATGTGAAGCATTTAATAAAATGACCTTGACTAAATAAAGTTAATTTGCATTTAAATGCTTGGGTTCCTGAGCACACCGTGGCGGGGCTGCGGGCTCCCATGGGTTCTGCCATGCCAGCCTTTGCTCTAGGGCACCCTTTGATTTTGCACCTGTTCCTGAAGAGAAAGTACAGTCTCATCCAAAAGCAGCCAACCCCTCCCTAAGTCCTGGAGAAAGGAACCACCCATACACACTGCCTCTGTCTTCTGTGATTCAGCTTTCTGGCTTTGTTCAGCATCTCCTTACATCCAGGCACTGGGCACCACAGCAAGCTAGAATGGAGGTTGAATTGGTGACCGTCCCACCTGTTTGTTCATTCTGGGATCCCGCAGCACAAAAGGGACTACAGCTATAATAAAGCAACTCAGAAATCCAGATGGCAGCCCTGTTACTCTGAAATGGGCCCCAAAGGGTTAATATTCCAAACATAGGGTGCACTGCTCCAGCTCCTTGTTCCCACTTGCAGGTGGAGTTGTAATGGTCAGCTTTGTCAAATATCTGACATACATGTAAATGCTTATTAATTCGTTTAGGACTGCTAGGCTTGGAGATTTGAACTGACGTCAGAGAAATAATACCTTGCGCAGATAGAGGACTATGCCGGTGTTCATATAAAGCTATGGCAGGGACTCAGATGAATTATACAGATTTTATTTGATTTTTTTAAAGCAAAGGGCACTACTGTAGTGTCAAGTGAGTTGTGTTGAATAGGTGTAGAAGAAAAATGGAAAGCTTTTTTAGAACAGATAAGAGTTCCCAGTAAATTATCTTGCAATAATATCTTCCTTTACATTCATTTGAACTTTGGGACTAACTTTTTTGTCTTTGTTTTTTATGGTTAGCCTTTAAATATTATTTGGAAAGGTTTTTTTTGTTGTTGTTTCCTAATGAGAAGATTAAACCTAAGGATTTTTAATTAAATTTTGTTGAGTTATAAATAATTACCAGTGAGGTAAATGAAAGTTTACATTGCTCCAACTTGCTTTTGGTGCCATGCTAATGACCCCAAACCTTCTAGCTGAGGAATCAAGCCATTATAACAGAAATGTTGGTGTCTTATTGGTGAAACTTCTTAGATCTGTTCTAGTGATAAATTAATAAATAAATAAGCAAGCAAGCTATTCATATCCAATGGAAGCAAACCTTGCCTATGCATGATCATATCCCATCCATCAAAAACTACGCAAGATTTTCATTGGCAAGGTAATAGATATCTCAGTTAAGCAAAAAAGAGAGGGTCTTGAACAAGTAATAAAAAGCCCATCCTTTGTGGCTGAAAAAATATGCCATATTCTTGGTTATTCTCGCTGATTAATTAGGAAGATTTATATACTGTATTTTTCTGGACTGCATACATATAGGAGGACAATCATAAGTGAACTGTATATATAAAGATCTGTACACACTGGTTTAAGCTTGACTCTCACTCATTATCATGTCATGAATCCATAGAGATCAGAAACAGTCATTTCCACTTTAAATTAACTGAAGAATTTCTTCTTACATCCTAATTCTACTTAGCCTAAAATTATGGATTGGCAACATTCCAGGACCATAAACCACAATTTGCTTTAAACCAGCAAATGTTTCCAGAATTCCCAAATTTTAGGATTAGTTTACACATGGAAACAGGCATGTATGCATTTATATAGTACTAAAACACACGATAGCATTATACACATACATCCTTAGATCAAATGGAGGTAGCTGCCAAACATTATACTGAATATATATGTAGCAATTCTTCCTTGCATTGCACTAGCATAGAATCATCAGAGATGAACAATATTGATTGCCTTTTTATTATATGGTTAGAACTAAGCAGATTTGTTTGCAAAATTAGCAATAAACACATTATAAATCTGCACTGGTTTAAAATGCAATATTTGAGTTCAATATGACATTTCAGTCAAAATCTCCACCATATTTCTTTCATTAAAATTCACTGGACTTGCATAAAGAATGACTTGGAATGCATATCTTTTTCCTAACTAACTTTTAACTGTGGATGGCCAACATTTTATAAGCCAGGACTACAGTTAATGCTTTATGTATATCATGTGAACAAGCAGAAAGACCTACTCCAAACCAAGAGGGTAGAAAGAAGGAAGTATAATGCACAGATGCTTTATTACAAAAACTCAGTTCTAAATGTATTACTTACATCACATTTAAAGGCTAAGTATGGAACATAAATAAAGGGATATCAATTTAAATTAGTATATGAAAAGAACCAGAATAGGCACATTAAAACCTGGCAGCCCTAACTCTAAGAGAATAATGCTATACCCGACTGGTAACCATTGAAGAATAGAAAGAACAGATAAACTGATTATATGCCATCAAGTCAGTGTTGACTCATAACAACCACATAGATAAATTTTCTCCATGACAATCTGTCCCTAACTTGGTCCTTCAGGTCTTCCAAGAGTGCACCCATTGCTGCATAGATAAACTAGACCTTATAATACCTATTACAAATACAAAACTAATTAAATCAAGTAAAATTAAGCAATATGCAACATTATTGCCAGAGAGGTCTGTCACTGAGGCTAATGCTGATCCAGAAGTCTCAAGTCCAAAATCAGAGGAGTACCTCCATTTCCTCAGGATCAAAAAGGTGTTGGAGTTGCCAGGGAGGAAAATCTGTGGAATAATTATAGTAGACATGACATTCAAAGTATAAGGTTACAATCAAATTGTAGCAAGTGACACCTATTTTAATTTACATTGCAGTTTCATGGGTTTTTCACCCCAAAATGAGAAAAAACTCTCCTGTGGATTTTTCTAACCCTCCTGAATTTTGTAGAGGGCTTTGAGGACTGCAGAAACCATACACAGGGCTGTACGTGTTCTTTTAATTAGCTTAATTTATTGCTCAGTGTAGTTAAACATACTTTACAGGAGTCTCTAAATTTGGCCAGGAGCTCAGTTGGACTTCAGCGTTTCATATCCCTGTGCGTATATTTCAGAATGTGTCCACAGAGGCCAGCCATTTGTCAACCTTGTAGTGTCATGAGTACCCCTTCAGCCAAAACAAAGTGCAACTTTGATTTACTATCAAGTTCAGGCAGTGTGCCCTGAAGGAAAGTCAAGAGGGAAGATTTATAGACAAAGGAAGAGTCACACCCTCAACTCCTGAAGCAATGGCATGAGTTGAGACCAGGCAAGACAGCCTCTCTCTTTCTCAGGCTGTTTTAAGACCTGAGGGAAAGCAAACATGGATAAGGAGTTCTTACTTGTGTGTTTCTATTTTTCATAATTTAATACATTTATTTTTATGTTAATGGGTATGTATACAGTATATACGGATGCCTTCCTACTTAAGTAGCATTGGTCATGAGGTTACTGAAAGTATGCTTACAAATAAGAGCTGAAGATGCTGAGGGACAAAATTTTTAAATGGGCTTAAAGACCAAAAGGATTTTGAATCAATTAACGTAACATATTTTACATCCAAAACAATTCTGTCCTTGCTCTGAGCCTTTCCAAGAGGCAGATCATTTCTCAGAGGAAGAACCTGTGAGGTTTCTTTCCCCAATACCATCTCAAGGAAATGGATGCTTTAACCCCATACAAGAGTTGGCTCCTGGTCTATTGCTGGAGCCAACTAGGAAAGAACAGTGATTCTTAAAGTGTGTTCTGTGGAATTCCCATATTTCCTCCAAATAATTTTAAGAAGTTGCATGAACTGACCTCAAGAGTAATAGGAAGCCTTTTACAGGTTCACTAGCCAAAAAACTATCCTGTCACTGAACAAAGAGGAGATGTTGGGAAATCCCTTCACCAATGTTACATTTGACCCAACTGGAGGGAAAAACGTTAGAAGATTTTTGGAAGAAAGTTCACAGAGAAGTGAAAAAGCAGTAATGATCCTGTATCTGTTCTTTTGATACAGCTTTGTGAAAGGAGATTTTCAGCACTTGCTTAGATCACTTAGATTAAATATGGAAATAGCTGAAAGTTACATTGCCTATAAGGTGATAAGACTGTCATACTCCAGATACTGATGAAACATGCTCTTACTGTATACGCCGGCTTATACTTGCCATGATGACTAGTCAATGAATTAAATATAAAGGAAAATAAACAGAGTTTAAAAAAAAAACATTTTATTTCAAGATTTTCTTTTCTTAAAAAAAAGGTCATGGGTGTTCTTTCTAAAAACAACTGTTGCATCTTTCATTCAAGGAACAGTAAACAAGACAGCTAACAAATTTCAACAAAACAAAACAATCTAAAAACTTAAAAACGTAACATTAATGCTAAAGTTACTACTAAAATTAACCACTGGAAAAGCCTGGTGAAAGCAATGTGTTCTTGCCAACTTTCTAAAAGCTGAGAAAAAAGGAGAGGAGCCTAACTCAGAATGTATTCCATTGCCTGGAGAAACCTGGGAATGGGCCCTCTCCCTTGTGTGCCTCCAACAATGGGGCAGCTTCAAGAGGGTCTCGTGCAGATCCTATCCACAGTGGGAAAGAGGGCCCATTAGATAATCAGACGCTCGGCTGTGGAGGGCTAGTGCCACTTGAGAGTACAGAGCATTTGTGTTGGTACGACATGCACACATCCAAGGGATCTTCATAGATCAGGGCATGTGTTGCCCTCTGGATGATGTCTCCCAAGCTGGATGGAGGTGATGGTTATTTGCAGTCACCAACACACAGATGGCCACAGGTTTCTCTCCATTTCTTATTCCATTAGCCTGGTGTCTACATTTAAATCTTGATTTTTTAAAAAAGAAAATAATACATAGATGCTTGTGTGATCCAACCTGAAATGCTTATGTAAACTGAGGGCTAATTCATGCCTTCCATAGTGACAATAATAAAGGTATCATGTTTTGTCCCATCACTGAGAGTGGATATGCTTGTTGCATGTTCTTAGTGACAAGTTCAAACACAGTGATATCTAATGAAAAATAAGCTGGATCTCGGGGGGACATTTGTGTAGGATTGCAGACTTTTATTTCATTATCATCACTCCTGTGGAATGTGCAAAAAGGCCTTCTATTACACCACTGTATTCACATATCAGTCTTACCAAGGAACAAACTCAGTGCTCTTTCACTGCCCCACCCTATTATGACAAGCAGTTTCACCTATCCATCACCACCCAAAAAGTAATATAAATTGCAAGTCTTTGTTTATTTGTTTGTTTATTTTCTGCCTAGAGCAGATGGTAGTGCCTAGCTAACTTTGATTAAGCTTGAAAAGCTAAGCAGGGTCAGACCTAGTAAGTAGTTGGATGGGAGACCACCAGGAAATCCCAAAATTGTGAGCTAGACTATAAAGAGAAAAAAAAAATTCTGGAAGAAGATATGGCAAACCACTTTCCTATTGTTGCCCTAAATACTGTATCGATGTTCCATGAAGACACCTGGCTCAAGAGCGACTTTGTGTTTATTAGATCTGTATCCCATCTTTCTTTCTGGTGCTGAAAGCCATGTATTGCTAAGAGTTTTCTATTTCCGAAACCTGTACTTTCTGACTTGCATATGTAAAGAACACTTAGTTAAGTAACCTGCGCTTCAGTCACAACAATAATGAAGTGAACAAAGGGCACTTGTTGGGGTGATGGATACATTTAGTTTAATTGCATCATATAGTTCTTGTAGGTTGAAATGAGCACATTTTGTTTTTGGAGGTACAGAACCACTGAAATGTGAAATCAGGTTGACAATAAAATTGATTGCCACCTAAATATAATTAGGAAGAGTACAGAGAACTCAGCAATCTAGCTGTGTATCATGACTCTTGTAAGCTCCTTGGCTAAGAGGGCATATTTCTGTCATTTAATACCTTTAATACCTTCCTGGAGTAGTTAGGTATCATATATAGGCTGATCCCATTAAATAGAAGCATACCTTGAAAAAGTCAAACCTAGCACATTTATAATTTAAATGAAATTTCTTCCCAGTGTGTGATTGACAGCTAACATTCAAAAAGTCTGAAGAATTTCACCATTGTTGTCCATATTTTTCAGCATCAGCATCTTGCCATTCATTGAACAGATGTCTAAACATCAGGATTTTAACTGAACATTGAATGGTACACTTCGACTAAAATAACCACTATAAAGAATCACAAGCTTATACCAGCTTATACTGTAACCCTTTTTCAGGTGTTAAAGCAGTTTCTTTTTGTTGCAAGTATAAAATAAGCGCAACTCTTCGTGACTGCATGGATGTGTCCATGTGACTTTCTTGGCTACAGGATAGTACAGAAGATATTTGCCTTTTCATTCTTACAAGGTTTTATTTTTTTTTTTAATTGACAATTTACTCTGTAGCCCGTCTACTGGTATCCCAAATACTAACCAAAAGCTACTTAGTTTTTCAAGATCGTCAGGTAGGTCTGTAAGTGTCTACGACTAACTGCCTGATTAAAAATTACAAAAAGTATGTCACAATGACACGATACAAACCCCACCCATTGTACTCATGTCCTGATATCTGTTGGAAGTATGCAAGCCAAGGGGTTTATCCTGTGATGTCATGAGACATATTTCATCATTCCCCGCTTGCTCCCTTCCTGCAGATTCCTAAGCTCTGGTGCTATCACCTTCTATTACAATTTTAAAATAGCTTTACACGTGTGCCAACCCAAAGAACATAATTTAGCTTTGCTAAACTGGTGAGATTACACGTTGATTTCACTTGAGTAAAGCAAAATGCCTCAATAAAACATCCAAGGTATAGTCTGTAATTATAGTCAGAAGAGAAAATCCATTTTAAGGGGGGGAGAGAGAGAGAGAGTGTGTGTGTGTGTGTTATGTGTATTTATTTATTAAATTTTTATCACCACCCATCTCCCCCCAAAGATATGTGTATATATGTGTGTGTGTGTGTGTATAATATACTGTGTGTGTGTATATATATATTATACACACACACACACACAGTATATACACTGTGTGTGTGTGTGTATAATAAAAGCCCTCTAAGATACAATCTTGGCTATTAAAAAGGGAAGACTATGTTTAAAATACTGCATGCTTGCCCCTTTCAAAAAGACATACACCTGTTTGTTGCCAAGTCTAGGATGTTAGGTCAGTTATAACCTATCTAGCCTTCTCTGTTTCACTTCTTTCTCTGAGTGTTTTTCAGAAATAATCTTACAGTTACAGTCAGAATGTGCACGAAGATGCAGAACCTGGAATACCAACCGGGACCTATGTCATGAGCTTTTTATCTTAGTAAGATAAAAGATTTGACTGCATGAACATCCACTACCAATCCAAGCTTCCGTGAGCATACAAAATTGTTTCCCAAGCTAAATTATTCTTTGCCCAATTGCTTTGCTGCACTCTGAACAGAAGTAGTTTCTTACAACAGTTCAATATTATTCCAGAGTCTTTCCAAACAGAAACAGACCCTTAGAATGCAGCTGCTTGAGGGAATACTGCAGATGCTTTCTGGAAAAAAAAAATCTTATATTTTCTGCTGCATGTTCTGTTTGCCTGTTGATCTAACCAAAGATGCAAAATAGTCTGCTATTGTTTTTCTTTGATTGCCTCTTACTGAAAGTATAATGTGCTTGTTAATGGTAGACAATTTACACGTTCCTCCATTTTTTAAGCATTAAGAAAATAATTTCTTCATCAAAATTGATTTTGTGATTTTTTCACTATGAAGTTATACATATTTTTATTAGTGTAAATGCCTTTGCCACAAATAAGTGATTTACCAAAGAGATAATACAGCCATGAGTCTTGTTTCTTCTCGTACTCTACTCAACATACCAAATCCAAAAAAAAGTCACAGCTAGATGAAGACTTCATAATGTCTGTAATTACAGATTGCAATCTCTGTCTTGCATGCTCTTAGGTGTGGTTGAAATGCATGTTGAAACTGCATCTGAGTTTTAGACTAGGCAGGTACTACTTAGAGACTGATTTTTTTGGCACATAAAATTTACTTGTATGGTTTCAGTTCTGATCAGAGTTAATTTGTATAGACAATTGGCAAATCCAACGAGATAGTGTTTTAAAATACTTCATTGTCTTTTCATTTCCTCACTGACATGAAGCTATCAAATTAACCAATTATTCATTTTACATTAGAATTCTGCAATAGAGGCATTAAAAAAATGGTTTTGCCATCAGTCATTTGAAATTCAGCTAAAAGCATATGGACTGGAACATCTTAGCCTTTGGAGCTCCAAGACAGGCATCACCCTTCAAGCTGATCATTTATTATTACTCTATCATGTCAGTGGTAATGGTTTATTCATTGTGGGAACCCAGACTATATAACTCAGGAGGAGGAAAGCTATTGCTGGTATTAGTACAAATATCACTGAAGAACTTGAGCCAGTGAACAAACTTGGGAAAAGGTGAAAAAACTGTAAGGAAGGCTGAGAGAAGGAAGATAGATGCTTTTGAACTGTGGTGTTGGAGGAAAATTCTGAGAGTGCCTTGGACTGCAAGGAGATCAAACCAGTCCATCCTCCAGGAAATAAAGCCAGACTGCTCACTTGCGGGAATGATATTAAAGGCCAAACTGAAATACTTTGGCCACATAATGAGAAGACAGGACACCCTGGAGAAGATGCTGATGCTAGGGAGAGTGGAGGGCAAAAGGAAGAGGGGCCGACCAAGGGCAAGGTGGATGGACGATATTCTAGAGGTGACAGACTCGTCCCTGGGGGAGCTGGGGTTGTTGACGACCGACAGGAAGCTCTGTCGTGGGCTGGTCCAGGAGGTCACGAAGAGTCGGAAGCGACTAAACGAATAAACAACCAAAGTTCAATAATATTGATTGGATACTTTACACAACTGTCTTCATCCAGGGGTGTTTATGTGCTTCTAATCATTTAAAGACTTAGAAATGTTTTTGCTTGGATTTTTACTGGAGCTTTAATTAAACTTTTATCTTAGTTGATTCATTTAAAGCACAGTTGGTGTCCTGATTACCAGGAAACACACTGAGGCGAGGACTTGGTCTCTAATATTTATTAGTAGTACTTAACAAGAATCCTAACAAACTGAGAAAGCGTGGGAAAACCCAGCCATATAAACCCCAAAGGTTAAGGCGGTCCCGATCTGTGTCTCTTTGAATGGCTGAACAGTTCCTCAGTGCTACGCATGCGCTTGACAGTCTGGGTGAGAGCCCCCTGCTCGCCATCCTTACTCATGACAGTTGGGGAGACTTACATCTTTGCTCAGCCTCAAACTTGGTTAACCCTGGACCATTACCTATCTCAGAACAAGTCTAAAACACTTTGCTTCTTGAAGCTAAAGAGAAAATTGCAATGTTCCCCTGTTCTTTGCTTCCTTCTAACTGTTTGCAGATGCTTTAGGTTCTTACCCTGTACCCATTTACCTGATAGGAAGACCCATTGATTGTAGGACTTACTTTTACGCAGGCTTGCCTAGCATTACAGAGTTTGTTGATGAGGTGTCTATCACTAGAGAAATCAATCATTCTTTGCTACTTGCACTTACTTATTCATCGTTATTAGGCCTACATCCAAGTATTAAAACTTTAAACAGCAATGACATTAAATTTTTGCAAATTACCTGGCATTGTATATCTGTGCTGCTGAAGGGCATATACAAGTTAGTATTGTTCTACCTTATCTGTGAGATTGTTTATTTAACCACAACTTGCTTGTCTAACAGTCAAAAATGATAAATTGTCTTTATACCATTTCTGTTACAATAACTGGAAGCAGTCTGCCCCACGAGCACTAAAAGCATAAATCAGAATATATATGAAGTTGACAGTTTTAATTGCTTAGCACTGGCATGCTTTAGTCAAGTGGGGGCATCATTGGTCTTTGAAAGATAGTCCAGATAGACCTATTTCTTTCTAAAATAATGCCATTGAGAACTACTAAATAACATTCCTTTTTAACCTCTCAATTTGACAGTCCCTGTGTGTTTGGCATTCTGGATGCATGCGTACTGGAATTTTTTTCAAAGCCAAATAATCACATTAATGTTCACGAATGACTGTCATCCTTTTCTTCTTCGTTACACTAATGCTTAAAAGTTTTGGATGCGTTCCAGATGAGCAGCTCTCACCAGTTAAGCACATGTAAGAAATATTTTTAAGTTTGAAAAGAAATGGCTGTGAGGCAAGAGTAATTTTTAACATTAATTTTTTTTAAAAAGCTGAAAGAGTAGGCACTGCTGTCTCAAAAGGACACTGTTTTTCATCATTTCATGTTGGGTCTTCATTTGATTTTCATAGTATTGTCCATATTTTGATTTTCATTTTTGTGTGTATGTCAGTGTGTGTGCAGGTACATGCCTATGAAATAAGTTACCATCAGCTTTGACCCCAGGGATGCTTTTACATGACTGGATTTTGAACAACCTCCATATGGGTGTGTAGCATAACTCAACTACCCAATAATGTGCCTTAAGACTTTAAGCAATTTATGTTAGTATTTCCATCAATGCAGTTGGCCAGTTCTCGTATGAAGTTGGAATCCTGTATAATACATCTTTCAGAGACAAGAGCCAAAGGCTAAGTCTTGTAGGTAATGACTTGAGATTTTTGTCTTTTTCCAAGTTACTATGATTGTAAACTGACAGCTGTGAAGGACCTTAACTGACATCAAAGGATGCAAATCATCTAGTTAGATCAATTAATGTTAATTCTCATCTTCCATTAAATTCTTTAATGCATTTCCCATTTTTTTTTTATCTCTCTCTCTCTTTCTTCAGCCAAGCCCATTACCAAGTCCTGTTTTGGGGAGAAAACCAAATGCTAGTCAGTCATTGCTTGCTTGGTGCAAAGAAGTTACAAAAAACTACCGAGGAGTAAAAATCACCAATTTCACTACATCCTGGAGAAATGGTTTATCCTTTTGTGCAATATTACATCACTTTAGACCTGACTTAATGTAAGTAGGAACATTTTACCCTTAAACTGTCCCATTACTTACTTTTTTTTTCATTTTCAGTTTCTAAAGTGCCATCTTGTGGAGTGGGTCAGAAATGGATAAATAACCTTGCATCGTGCCCTTTCTGAGGCTTCCTTCTAAACCCAAACTGGTTTCTCATTTTTGTATGCATTTTTTTTTCTTTTTAATTGCATGCAACCGACTTCAAGATCATTTGGTTGCATGATAATTGAGCTAGTGTTAAAATAAGATGAGCCTTTGGCTCTCACGTGCCAACAAAAGATTACCTGATAGCAAATTTGGTTGTCATAGCTAGTCTGAAGTCCTTGCCTTAACTTCTGTTTTTAGATGGAAAGCTTCAGGCAACAAAACAGACAATCTCTATATTTATATTTATGTATTTATTCTTTTAATTTTCCACACTATTAGTTTTGCTGATTGCTGTGAAATTGCTAGTTACTGTACATTGCCATTTTATGTTAAATTATTATTATTTGCTTATATATTGTGGTTTGTTTAAAAAAAGGATGCTTTTTATAAAAGTATATTACATACCCACTGTGCCATTTTCCCCCTCAGTGACTACAAGTCCCTGAATCCTCAAGACATTAAGGAGAACAACAAAAAGGTAAGAATCACCAGAGGGAAATGGAGAATAGATATAGCTTCAATTCTGGATCATGGCAGATTTTTAATAATTTTGGAGTGACTTTGTTTTATAAGGTCACCATTAGACCTCCCAGACTGTACCCCCTGAACACATTATTAACTCTGGTTGTCGTGATTTGTAACGTTCATGACAAATGCCAGGTTGGAATGTGAAGTCTATCTTTGTAGGTCCCTAATTAATAGAGAGAGCAAAGGAGAGAAAGTGTGAGAAAGAGCAGTAGGTATTTTTTATCATTCTATTTTCTTTAATAATTTAATTATAAATAAAAATATCATTGTTCAGTAATTTTCTTGACTCAAGGCTTTCTTGGCCTTTGCTTTAATATGAAAGACTTCACTGGTATGGTTATAATAAGCTCTGTTTTGACTTTAGCTTTTAGTTAAGAAAGAGGGAGAAGTGAAGATAAAACTTCACATAGGCTTTTATCCGAGTCAATTAAACTAAGCAGTAAGGTGCATTGCATTTTTGTCATATGCAGAATATGGAACAATTTTTTTATTGTTGGGGACAAGATTTTTTTAAGAAGGCAAAAATATTAATGAAATATTGTCTGATAGTATTCTGGGTCCAGGTTTATAATCCTCAATAATATTAGGTAATTTAATACCCTTTTGATATAAAGGAAATGAGTTCAGTGGTTTGAGACTCAATCTAAGAATCACAAGAAGACGTGGTATTTAATGCTCCTTTTACTATTTAAGACTTTCATTGTAGAAATTTCGTATTTTAATTTCTGTAAGATTCCAGGGCATTGGCCTAGAGGGAATCATTTAAAAATTGCTCATTTTCCACTTGATTGGACTACAACAAAACTAACAGCAAATCTGTTCAGTTTGTTTTATTCTCTGAATTTTTATTAGATAGTGTGATTTTCTATTATTTGAACTGATCATTAATTTTTGAGATTTATCATACAACGTTCAAGATTCAGAAGGAAAACTAGCTCTTTCAGTTCCCCCTCCTCCTGCTGGGAGTAAATCAGAAATCATTCAGAAATTCCATATATAAATTTCATATAGAAAACTCATGTGAAAAATTATGCATTCCTTATGCCACACTAACTATGGATTCTATATGTGTTTTCTGTATTATAAAAATGTTTTTGTTCAAAATAATGTCATCACTGTAGTAACAGAAACATATATGCAGTCTTTGGGAAAAATAAGTAA
Source organism: Candoia aspera (assembly GCF_035149785.1). NCBI lineage: Eukaryota > Metazoa > Chordata > Lepidosauria > Squamata > Candoiidae > Candoia > Candoia aspera. The sequence goes on along the minus strand of NC_086153.1, from coordinate 160,845,523 downwards.
TAAAGGTTGAACTAGAACTGGATACTTTTGTATGATTTTTAAAATCATATGTTAAAGTGTCTAGTAGTTTGCTTTTTGAACAAATGCTGTGAAATCAACAAATCAGTTCAGCCATTTTCATTTATAAAAATCGTGACTAGAAGTAAAAAGGAATGAATACTGAAAACCTTAGCCAGCTTTTCAAATGTAGCATTGCTCTTTATTAAAGAAGCAATTGTTTTTGCTATGCTGTATGCGTCTGTGCATGTATATTTTCTTTCATCACTTTGCAACCCTTTGCCTGACAGCTCTATAGAGCAACTCAGTTGCTTCCTGCAGATTTATTTCCTGGGCTCACACGGTTCTGCCCGATAACCTGTGTGTCCTTGACTGGAATGAACACAACCCTGGGAACAATTGCCAATAAATTCAGTATACTGGACAGTGAATGATTCCTCCTAACCCATTAAAATGGATAAATAATATGATTTTTAAAAATTCCTGTATGTTCTGCCCCATAAGTTGACATGAGGAAGAAAATGTAATTCGATGGGTTCTGACTTGAGCTGTGAGTGCTAACGTCGGCAAAACAACTTCAGTCCATAGTGGAGGAGACTTTGTTTTTTAATTACATTTTTTTCTGAATAACTTTTGATGTAACTTATTCTGCACAAATATACTGTATATTAAAATCTAATGCCCCCACCCACACACAATCATCTTATCTCCTAAAACATTTCTGTACTGTAAAACCACAGTCCTGAATTTAATTTTTTCAGTGCAACTTTTATTGATAGTAGAACCAATTTCTGAATAAACATGCCTAGGCTTGTCTGTAAAAACATTACTAAAAAGAGAGGGCAAAAAGCATATTTACTGTTATGTCAGATCTTGACCAACATGTCAGTGTGTTTAGACAGATGTTCAGAATACTTCCCGTGGTGTTTTCACTGATTTCATCTGATATCTGCCATTCCCCTGCTTCTGATATCCATCATCTAATACTTGTCAATCACAATTACCATGCAGCATTTATTTGTTTGTCTTCAGAATGTATCTGGTCTTTTCTTCAAAAACAGCAAAAACAATTTAAAGAACAACTGAGAAACTATATTTGTGCTAAGTCAAAACAAACAAGCAAACAGATACAGATACAGATACCACCCTCATTTTATTTTTCATCACACGAGGGTGTTTTTTAAAATCAGAACATTTGGGGTTTATGGAATCTGGAATTTTAAACCTAGGTAGAATTTAAAACTTTGCTTCAAATTCAGGTTTTGTGGTCCAACTTTTTTTTTCCAGAAAACTCTGGCACTCTGCTGCCATCTGATGATCATCCATATTTCTCCATCCCAGATCTGATAGCTCTGCTAGTAGCAGATGAAACTCTTTCACCACTTGGTATAGCAGCTAGTTCCTGATACCTGTCTGGCTGATCCATTTTGAACCAGTTACAATTTATCTTCAAACTTTTAGAATAGTACCCAGTGCAACACAATGCTGTAATCTAATTTGAATGGTGTAAAAACATCGTACTCTAGGAGCCAGGACAGTTCTCTTTTTGCAGGAATGCAGCTGATGCAATATTTGTAAAAACTCTTGCAGATTAATAAAACTAGTTTAATTTCCAGTCCGATCTAACAGCACAGCAGCACTCCCAGATTGTGAACCTAGTCATTAGTGGGGGGTGGGGGAATATCACATTCATAATCCATCTGGGATATCCATGCATATCACGTTTAAATATTTCAGTCGAGTTATCACTCTGTGTTCACAATACAATTGTAAACATTCCAGGCTCTAATCTGGAAGTGTTTTTTTCTTCACAAACAGCACAGATGTCTACTTTGCTCCAGGATTTACATGCTGGAAAGGATAGAGAGGAAGTTCAACAATAATTTCAGGGTTGCAAACTAAATTGAGAATTCTCAGTCATAATTCGGATCATATTTTAATTATTCAAACCAATCTGGGTTTTCCCCATCTCTCAAAGTCAGACTAGTCTCTGGGTTTCCATACAGTTTTTTAATTATAAAAAATACATTTTGAAAATTTAAAAGCTTGTGCTGTTTTTCTCAGAACTGAAGTCATGCCCATAGTACCTTTTGTAAAACCTTCCTTGAAACACAATACTATTTTTTTCCAGGCTTGCCTTGGATAGTAATAATTAACTGTAAATTGAGAAACAGCTGTGATTCTCCAAAACTAGAAAAACTTGATGCAAGTGCATTCTTTAAAGGAATAGGAGTAGTAGAGTTGGCCTCGTTTTTAGCTTAAAGCTCCTTAACAGTTTGATAGACATGAATTAATCAGTACCTACTACAAAGGAAGAATAGGGATGGATGGAGGGAGATGGAGGGATGGATGGAGCGAAGGATAGACAGACTTTAACAGCACAGATGAGCTGTTGTTTTCTGTTACCCAACTAACCAATCCAACCTAAATGACAGCAATTTCATGGCTAATAGAAGGCTGGTCAGATAGCGTAAATCCCACAATGGATTAGTATCATGTTTCTTTCTATCTTTGTTATCTTGGTTTCTTAGTTTAAAAACCAGTCTGCATGTTCATGGTTTTTTTTCTCCAGCTTCAGGCTCTTTCTTTAATTGGTGGGACTTTGTATGACTCTAAACTTTGTTGGAAAGAACAACATCCACTTTAAAATTCCCTGTAATAAACATTTCTAGCAAAGGATTATAGCAAGCCAGTGTCTTCTCATTATTGGACTTTCCTTTATTCTTTTCCCTGAACCTGCCTGTGCACCTTCTGAATTTGCCGCATAGGTCCAAACAGGCAAGAAGGTTCTATTCTGCTGAGAAATTCTATTATGCCAGCGGAAAAACATCATTGGAACCAACCCCAAATACTTATAATACCAAGAATGAAGTTATAGCCTATACATTGCAAGAACCAGTTCGTGGATGTGCAGAGAGGTGGATTGTGCCATCTTGCATTTTTCTATCAGAGAAGGTTGAATGTCAGGATCAAACAGCTATATAATTCTGTGACGGTCAATTGTCTGCATTTGCTGTTTTTTCCTACTCCTACCCAGTCACTTTTTCTGTTTGTTAGATTGTGAACCTTCTCTGTATGTGTGGGCCTTCCTAGAGAAGGCAGAAAAGTTTAGGCATTTAAAATACAGTATTACAAGATACGTTCTCCTTATTGCAACAGTAATCCTTGAAGTGCACAATTTGCGATACCAACTGGGATAGGATTAAGCTTTGTCTCTGCCTCTCAGCCATCAAGAAGGGAGCCTACTCATGTCTCCATCTGCATTGGCTCATCCTGCATTTTATATTTTGATTACACTGTACTATGCATCTCTCTCTCATTAGAACAGAACAGAAGAGAACAGAATTTACAGTATATAGTCCCCCTTTTAGGGGGAGATGGGAGGTGACAGAAATGTAATAAATAAATAAATAAATAAATAAATAAATAAATAAATAAATACATACATACATACATACATACATACATACATACATACATACATACATACCATTCTTCCACAAGGTCAAAATTGGCTCACAATGCATATGGTAAACGAACAATATCAGGATGTAGAAATAAGAGGAATTCCAAAAGCAATAATACATTACAAGCATAATGTCAGCATGATATTATGAAAGACTTAAACCAAACAACTCTGGTTAAAATCAATATTTTAAAGGTTACCGAGCATATAACCCAAATGGAATGAACATCATCTTTGTTTTGTGATCGCTCCAGGTCACCTCAATTCTTAGCTGAATTCTCACAGATCGGAGCATGCAATTTTATATTTCAAGTGAGAATACAAAGAAGTGAATTATCCTCTATACAAAAGTGCTACTGCACATTGAACATTTGATGCTAGGTAGAATAGTTGTAGCCTTTGCTATACTTTTCACGTGAAGACATCTTTTTTCCCAGATAATCAATCAGCTAACGTTCTCCAGCAGCTAAAAATAGTCGGACCATGAAAATGATTAACCATCTCATCTGCTATCCAGGCAAAGCACGTTTATAAGAGAGTCAAGTGTATCAAAAAGATAGCAGTTCCTTCTTGTTCAAACTCATATTGAATCATCACGTTTGAGCATCTAGAACAGCCTTTCTCAACCTTTTGACCCTGGAGGAACCCTTGAAATATTTTCAGGCCTCGGGGAACCCCTGCACATTCAGGCTCTAATATAGGCCAGAAGGTACAAAATTACTATATTAGTTTCATCTGTAGGCCTATATATATGCATTAAGAACACTGTTAAAAATAGTGATAAATAAATAACTAAAAATAAAGAATGAAACTTACTTCTTTAATGTGAAGTTGCCCAAATTTGAAATAATCTTTTAAATAAATTGTGATCTCTCAGGAAACCCCTAGTGACCTCTTGTGGAACCCAAGAGTTCCACGGAGCCCTGGTGAGAAACCCTGATCTAGAAGGTAGACTCTGCCTAAAGCTGCCTTAAAATTCAGGCAGTACTTTTGGTGTCTGCCATTTTGATTCTCCTACAATACATTTAAAGTATTATGTCAAGATCCCAGAGTTGCTGTGTAGAAATTAAAATGTTTATGGCATTTTTAAGAGTGTTGGACCTACAGATAGATGTAGGTGGTACTTGGGGTCAGTGGCAAGATCAATCAGCGAACCTCCAAAGGGCTCAGGTCATAGCTAACAGCTCAAGTGTGCTGATCCCTGCTGCTGGACCTGATAGCAACATTAAAGAAAGGAGAGGTGTGAGCTGAGCTCTTCTGACTGAAAGACTCATTTAAAAAAAGCTTGCTTCTAGTCTATTTACATACCTACTTTGAAGTTACTGTAGTTCTTTAATCAATACTTGTTCTGTTTTTAGGATTGTGCTCTAGCACTAACAAACCATTTTACTGATGGCATCATGAGACTTTTAATGACAGCAGTTTCTTGTCCATATCTCATTTAAAGCTATGGAAAATGCTAGTTGAATTTAACAACTCTGCTGAATGGTGAAATCCTAGGAAACCTCTTTCAGAATCCAATGCATCTCCTGACAATCATACTTTTCAGGCATTCTGGATATGAAAAATACTAACTGTTTTTGCTTCTTCTTTTAAGGCGTATGATGGGTTTGCCAGCTTAGGAATATCGCGGCTACTTGAACCTTCCGACATGGTTTTGCTAGCAATTCCTGACAAGCTGACTGTTATGACCTATCTTTATCAAATCCGGGCCCATTTCAGTGGACTGGAGCTAAACGTGGTTCAGATTGAGGAGAACAGTAGCAAAAGCACATACAAAGTGGGCAACTATGAAACAGACACAAACAGCTCTGTTGACCAGGAAAAGTTCTATGCAGAACTAAGTGACCTAAAACGAGAGCCAGAATTGCAGCAATCAGGCTTTGTTTTCCAGGAGGACTCGGTATTTGTAAATGACAGTGGAGTTATAGAGCCAGACAGAGAGCATCAAGATACAGGTGAGCCACGAAATCTGGCCTCTCCTCCTCCTCCTCACAGGACTACGGGTGAAGCAGAGCAACAACAGAAACAACAGGGGAGGATTTCTGGAATAGCGGAACCTGGAAACAACAGTACAGCACAAACACAGCCCCTATTGGGAAGGAAAAAGCTACTCAAAGCTGATACTCTAGACCTGAGTGATTTCATGCAGGTCAGTGATCCAAAAAGGGATCCATTTCCAACGTTAGGTGAGGATATTGACAAAAAAGGACATCAGGATTCAGACACTGCCATTTGTTGCTCAGAACCTGAAAAACAGGAGCACCTCGGCCTTAGAGAAAGTAGAAAATTGGATTCTGCATTACTTGTTGAAAAAACAGCCTTAGAAATGGGAAATCAGTCTGGATATTCCAATAGGGATGTGGATATTAATAAAAAATTAGATATGCAAGTGGAGGCTAACCTAGAGTTTGAGGCCAAAACAGTGATACATCCAACAGATCTGCCTGCAAAAACTGCACAGGTAAGGAATCAGAACTATATTCAAAATATTATAACTTCTATTACAGCTTATATTGCAGTCAATTTCAGTAACATTTCCTTTCATCCAAATACCTCTCATGCTAGGGGAGGTTAAGGGACAATTTTCAGCAATAGATAAAGAGATTACAGCGGGAGGGGGATCTAAAAATATCTACTAGTTAGGTTCCTCACCCAGGTCAAAAGTCTTCCGTGAAAAGAGCACTTATTTCCCCAGGTGATGAATCTGGATCCAGCCTACAGTTGTCTTAGTCCAATGGGAAGGGAAAGATTCATTACATTACAGTATTTTTTTTTATCCATTCAATCATGTCCCTGCAGTTTTCTTCACAAGGTTTTTCGGAAGTGGTTTGCCATTGCTGCCTCCTTCCTAGGGCTGAGAGAAAGTGACTGGCTCAAGGTCACCCAGCTGGCTTTGTGCTTAAGGCAGGACTAGAACTCACAGTCTCTCAGTTTCTAGCCTGATACCTTAACCACTACACCAAACTGGCTCTCACAGTGTTATAGAAGACCCATTATTGATATCCCTGTCTGCCCTGTAAAATACTAGATTGGCATGGGGGATTGCTATTTGCACTCTGAAATACAAATGGAGCCTCAGCACAGATGTTACTAGAGAAGACAACAACTGGTTCCAACAATCATTCTGACCTATTCAGGTCTTCTAGGAAAAGGGTCCAATGAGATGCCATGGAATTTAATCCCATGAAAATATAAATAGGACTGCAAACTGAATGCGGCTCTTCCTCCATTCTCCCACCAAATGGAGGCCTCCTATTTGCTCCCACAATTCTGATTGCCCCCTACCCAAGAAGCTCAGCAGAAGATTAGTTCTGAAATGAAACTGCTCCAGAGAGCAGAGATACAGGACAAGGGGACAGATGCAGTCTACAGAGCCCCGTCCCCAACTGGGAAGGGAAGCCACCCTCATATCTCTTGGGTGGCTCGGCATCAAGTGGTCCCCAAGGTTGGTTGATTGGGAACCAGAAATGCTCTCCCTTCCTGGAGTCTGCATGCCCCTGGGCCTGTCTTTCCCAACTCACTTCTCCTATCTGGCTGTTGAATTTTGTCAAACTGACTTTTGAAACAACTGGCTGGAACAAATCCAACCAAACTGGCTACATAACACCACTGGGCCCCAGTCTCTTTGTCCAATTCTAGTGGTCCACCCCATGTTTCCAAGATGTGATTGCATGTAGAAAAATTGCTTATAGAATTTTTCTTGCTCTTGTCCCAAATCTTCAGTGTGAACATCTAATAGTGCTATATCTAATATTGCATGATTCGTTTTTTTAAATAAAATCATTTTAAAATGAAGTCTCAGACAAGTGCAAGGCCAGCAGAATTCCTGCCCATAAATCTTTCTGGATAAGCACTGCATATGTAAAAAAACCAAAAACCAAAACTGAGACTGTTTGGGGAAGGAGGATTCAAATGTTTAACTGAAAAGTCAGGGTTTGATTCTAACTAGGTGATGTCCTTAATATGTGATATTCGCTCTTATTTTGTAACCAGCTGCCATCAGCTTCATTTTAATTATTAATTATTATGTGATTATTCTCTTTATTGTCTATCTATTTTCTTTACCTCTGGTGCAGAAAGTCAAGACGTTGTACCACTCAACTTTTCCACTGGGCAGTCTTCATTAACTTAGTATTAGTTAATATTTTCAACTTCCATAATAAATAGTTAGTATATTCAACTTCCCTAACATTTAGTTACCAAAAACCTTAGAAGGCTCTTCTGGCAACTTCCTTTGTTATAGTATGTCATAAAAAGGGGAAGAGAATGTAACCAGAGAGATCTTTTCCCTTAACATTGAGATGACTCCCTAACATATTCTGTAGCAACTACTCCATGCACCTATTCTTGCAGCTGCCACAGACACTCTTTTGCTTGAGGGCAAAGCAGTACATTCCTGACCTAGCACAAAGCTGAACTGATGAGCAAGAGGAGCGGGAGGGCCAGTCCAGTGCAGCGCAAGAAGGCTACAAATGGTTGGGCTCCTTTTGGGAGTCTAGAAGGAGCATTGTTGCCCTGTGAAAACTCTGCTAATCTACAGTTGGGTTACTCCTGACATAGGCCAGATGGGAAGGGGTAACTAATCTAAAAGTTTCTTTTGCTCTGGGCTTGGCCCAGCCTCTTCATGGTTGCAGTGGTTTTCAGTTAGTGGATCTTTATAATGTGTCATAGATTAGGTGGGGCAGCCAAGAAGCTGCATGCAGCTCACCAGCATCCCTTTCATAATCTCCAGAACCCTCCCTTAATGGATAAGTCCCAGAAAATTGCTCTTTGGGGGCTGGGTAGTGGTAGTTAAGGCACAGAATAAAGGCATGCAGCTTCATCTCACCCTAGTGGAGCTCTGAACATAGTTCTCCCCTAAAAAATTGGGATCCTGGCCTTGTTTGCTTTTGGAATGTGGTCCTCTGCATGCTGTAGAAATTGATATGGTCCTCAAGCTTTAAAGCAGACTAAGCCACCACAAGCAACCTCTCTTGCTGCTCCTTGGTCTTCTGTCTTCTACTTCTCCTGGAAAGTTGCCTGGAGTGTCTCAGCTTTTCACAGCAGAGCAGTACTGTACCACGGGGTAGGTAGCCTAAGTTGGGGCTTGTGTGTCTCTCAATGTGACATTTTTTTTGGCTTTTATGTATTTTGAAGCAACGAATGTTATCAAGACAGGAAGAGCTAAAAGAACGTGCAAGAGTCCTGCTTGAACAAGCAAGAAAAGATGCTGCTTTAAAGTCAGGAAACAGGCAGTTCTCCGGCTCAACCATCCCAGGCCGCTCTAAGCAACTGACTGATGTAAGAAAAGCTTATTATTGTGACCCATATGGAAGTGTCTTTGGTTTTACCTGTGTGTCTGGATTTGGGGATGTGTATTTGGTTAGGGAGCAGCAGTACTGTTGCTGGCTGCAACACACCAGTACAGCCAAATGTGGAGATGGCAGCAGAGAATTACTTATGGGTGATTCTCCCCATCCTACCAGTGCTGAGCATTGTTCTTCTCCTACCAAGACCTGATTATTTCCCTACTGACTGAGGCCAGTGAACGATCGCAAGTCCATTGAAAGCTGTGCTCTTTGAGTGCCAGCCGATTTAAGATACTAGACAGATGAAAGGCAAAGTTATCTGTCATGCTGCAGCATTTCACCCAGTACTGTTTGTCCCAGTGACCCTCCTTTTATCGTTAGAATGAATTATTCTGATGGCTAAGCAAACCTGGGTCCAATGGGGAGGCAGCTGCAGTTGCCTATTGCTCCACCAGTAACCTCAGTGGTGACCTGGAGGGGACTGTAATCTCTGGAGATTAAAGCTAATTAATTTTTTATGCAATCCTTCCCAAAGCAGAGGTTGCCTGTTGTGTCACATTATGTGCTGTAATTTTGCAATTCTAACCATTTGCACATGAGAAATTGTGTGAGTGCTGCAGCACTCATTTTGCTAGTGACGGCAGTTTGACCAAATTGTTCTTTCAAACCTTTCAGAAAACAGTTGATTTGTATTTGCTGGGGTAAATCACCTTGCCCAGTCCTACCCGTCTTGTCTTGTCTTGTCTTGACTTGACTAGAATTTTTCTGGGTATAAACTGTTAGGATCTTTTTCATTACTGGCTTCATACCAATAATTTTTATCTATGGAAAATATTTCCCTTCCATGCAGTTGGGCCATAATTTGGTGGAATCTAGCTTTTGTGAATTTTGTTAGGATGGCAGATGGTTAGGTTTATATTCTTGTTTCGTTCCCTTTAACAGTCAAGAGTTCATGATATGTGCTGAAGTGGTTCTGGAGTCCAAAACACTTGCAGAATAATATCCTAATATATTCAGTGTTGAATGTAACTTATGAAATTACAGCCTTTATCATCTAGTTACTGAACTTCATGATGGACTACCTTTCTGCAGTATTCCTTATCTCAACAATTATCCAACGTCTCTCCCCCCCACCCACTATGCACTCTCTGTGTTCCTTAATTGTGCGCATACCCGCCTTTGCAACAAACCTTGTCCCTTGGGAGGGAATACATATTTGCTGATTTTTGTTTACAGTGCTGTGATATATTTTATTGGTAGCTGAGGGGGAGAGGGGTTGTATCATTAAAATTATTCAAGAATAATAGTCTTTTTTTCTTGTAAGCTCTGGGCACAGTTACTCCAATTTACCTTTAAACTTTTAAAGTGAAACATTTATTTCCCATTTATTTACTTTTCAGAGATGCTCATTTGCTATTTTATGAAAAGAAATCACAGAGTACATGTTTCAAAGTTGAGTGTCTCTCTCTCTCTTCATGGGTGGGTGGGGGAGCAACATGCATGCCAAGCTGAACTAAATGTACTTAAGCGTGGTAACTCCATGATCATTTAGTGAGAAAAAAGTGGTCAAGTGACTATGGAGGCATTTAGAAGTCTGTGGAGGAACAGGGAGAAGGAGGAGGAGGAGTCAGGAGTACCTTGAACAGCTTTGGTTGGTACATACAGTCCTGCCTGGACTATGGCAAACTTCTTCACTTGGGGTAGTCTTTCATCTAGTTCAGGACATGGGAAATGAATTTTTTTGGCACTAAATGGACAGCACAGAAGTGCTGGTTTTGACCTTTAAAGTCCTATGTTTGGGTCCAACATAGGCGTACCCTTATGAATCTGCTCATTTGGTAAGATTATATTAGGAGTCCTCCTTGTTGGCCCATATTCTTGGGCTTATTAGAGGCACCACCTTCTTATGAGTAACCTCTGTCCTGTAAAATGCGGTACAAAAAGGAGATAGGTGGTTCACTCTGTAGCTTCAAAAGTGGCCTAAAGAACTGGAATTTCATATAATGCGTGCTACTTTTTGATTACATAAGCTACTTTTATTGTTTACCCTATGGCTTCAATTTATTATAGCTAGTTCTTTTTAAAAATGGTTAGAACTGATGTGTTATTTTTATGAATGTGTTATATATTTTGTAAAGTACCTGGAGGCTTTAAAACATAAATGCATTTAGTGAGTGAATGAGAATGTTGCATTTGAATTAATTAATGCATTCAGATCAGTAGCACATTCCATGTGCCTCCATTCCGTCTGCTCAACAATTAGCCCGCCTCTTCCTAGTCCACATCTACAGGATCCACGAAAGGCTTGAGGCCTTTCGTCCGATTACTCTCCAGGAAATACTAAATGAACAGTTCCTTTGGCTGTGTCATTCAGCCAAGTTAGATTTAGTTGTTTCTAGTCATCCACTTATTTCCTTTTCTGTTCAGCTCCTCTTATCTTTTTAAACATTTCACACATGCACACTCATCATCATCAGAATAGTTCAGTGTTTTGGAAGGAGTGATTACCTAACCAGGAATGATGTAATTGAACACAGTTATTTGAAGAAAAAAAAAGATCTGCTTTGTTCTGTGGCTGTCACGATTTTCAGCGGTCTTTCTTTATTCAGAGACAGGCAATACATTATCAGTTTCAAAATTATTCCAAGTACTTGGTTCTCCCACAGAAGCCTGGGTCTGCATTTATAAAATCACACAAAATGTATTTGAGTTGCTTACCTGTCTGGGACAAGCTAAAGGCAATTAAAACATCTTAAAATGGCTGATACTAGTAGTGAAAATGTAGCCTAGCATAACTAGCGGTGCTTATCGAAGTTCATTTCCCTCTTTGTGAAAGCAAAGACCCTTTGATGCTGGGATGATGGCTTATGTCTGCTGTTAATGCTGAGCAAGAGACAGACCTGTCCTCAGGTGTGTGTGTGGAGAAAGGAGGTCTGTGTTGCAAAGACAAACACCTCCTCTGTAGAAGTGTTCTTCATCTTCATATTTCATCTCTGCCCGTTTCTTTTCTTTTTGTGCTCAAATTAGAAGAATTTTCTTCTGTATGTACGTAGTTGGATAATCTACCTGCAGACTAGTATTCTATCAGATACCATCCATGTTATTGCTTTCTAGCATCAAGTCCGTTACAGAGGATTCAGTCTAAGATGATTGTGTGGATCCTACAGTATTGTTAGAAGTTTTATTACAAATGACAGCTTATTTGGTTATTAGAACAGGACATCTTTCATTGTTATCAACTATTGTGCTATTTTATCATTCTAGAACTCTGGTGCAAAGTATAAAAGTTAGACATAGATGTGAAAAACATCTGCATGCATGCTCACGATTACTGTTGCATTTAGATGTAAAGAACAATGGAGAGGTGGGAAACCAGAGAGGCTGAGGTGCACAGCACAATTTTGTGGAAGCATGACTAGTTCCTATCCTTGAATCACCAGTTTGGGAAGATGGGATAGGCTTTTTTCTTCATAGCAACAACCAAAAACAAATTGTATAAATGCCATAAGTAACAAAAATAGAAAAGCACAATGCAAACAAACTCTCAGTCTGTTTGGACAGTTAATTTATGAATCACCTTGTATTATTTCTTCCCAACACCAAACCTGATGCTCTTCTTGATTGACAATATCCCTCCCAAGATGTCTACCTGTCAAAGGGCACTATGTTATTCTTAGGGCCCCTAATGTTGCAAGGAGAGATAGACATTTTACCAGCAATTGCCTGATCATTTTGCAACATCAGCATATTATGTATGGATATTGATAACATCAACTTAAAATAAAGTACTACTTTTTTACCTTTCTGGAACCAGGGAACCTCTAACATAAAGACTTTTCTTTGAGGGAGTAGTGACCTATTGGGTCTAGACATTGCCCCTACACAAAGATTATCACCTAGGATCAACGGTCTTGTAAGGCCTAAGGCATCCCAGATGCTTCTTGAAAAATTAGCAATTTTATGTAATTGGTGCCATTTAAAATCATTTTTGTTTAATTTTGGAGATTGTGGCATTGTTACGACAGTCCATAGCAGCAAGAAGTGCAAAATGATGAAAGCAGCGTCACAGTTTCACAAGATAATCCCTGCCTCATTTGTATGTGCAAAAGGGGTAGAAACTGCAGCATTATGGCACAGCTCTGCTTTTGCCATTTTGGCAAAAGAAGCCTGGAGATGCTAATGAGCCACAGGCACTATAGTGCCAGCTCATGAACTGGAACATAGCCCAGATCCTTGGCAATCACATATTGGAAGGTATGCGGGGTACAAACTCTTTAGGGAAGTTTGTTCATTGGTTGTCTTCTCGTAGAACTCAGTAAAGCTTCTTCATATTCTGCAGAATCCCAAAGCTTCCAGAAACATACTCACAAAACTTTAGTGGAACAGACAGAAATGGGGGGGGGGGGGGAGGAATGACTGTGCTTGTATTCTGAAATTTAAGCAGAATGCTTGTTTTCACAGTGTCAGTGCACCATTTAGAGCAAAGTATTTCCATACTGAGCAAATTTATGATCAGACTTCATAATAGTTTTGGAAAGTAAAAATAAATATTAAATATTAAAATGCTAGGGAAGCATATAATGCTAATAAGAAAGGATACAGATATTTATAAACATGGAAGTATGGCTTATGCTAAAAGTCATTAATTTGAATATTTCTTTATATTTTTTGCTCAAATGACTTTTTTCAGTTAGATCAAATGTATATTTAATATACATTTATTAAAATGTACTCCAGGTGTGAATATGTTTACGTATTATTTTCTGCTCTTAGAAATAGCAAGATTTTTAATAGTCAACTGGAAACATTTTAATGCACAAACTGACTCATGTGATTCAGAAATAATGATAGCATTCATAAATCAATAGAAAACAATTTTCTATAAATGAAATGTTTTATAAACTTTATTTTTCTTCAGTGTAGATTATGTTTATTAATAAACTTCAAAAATACATTTTGATATATCCATTATATTCAGCTCTCTTGTTTTTGGTTCAATTCAGTTTTTGTCCCAAAGCTATGATCACTACTGTACAAACAAAATATAATTTATATTTGGGGAATGAATTATATTACCATGAATTTTACAGCAGAAAAGGCCTAAACAGCTCAGTACATTCCATTGTATAAAGATCATTTGGGCTTCATTAGAAGATGTGTTAAAAATGGTTTGAGAGAGAAACAAGAGATAGGTCTTAATGAACCTACTTCAGTTGTGGTTTTGATATTTCTAGATTTAAGCAAAAATCAGAATAAACTTTTTTACTTTAGTTTGCTGCAGATTTTCTAACAGAAGTTATATTTCTCCTTATCTAGAAGGTAAAAGCACTCTTTTTAAATAACTTTTTAAAAGCACTCCCGAGTTCTTAAATTACTGGGACTTAGATTATCAATAAATTGTTTCTAACAAATGAGAAAAGCAACAGAATAAGGCTGGCTGCTATCAGTTAAACCTACAACAGATTTTATATCCTTTCTAAATATATCGATGGGTAAGATGTTATATTATGTCAACCTTGGCCCTTTGATGGTAATTGGAAAATATTGATTTAGGGTTGGAAGTCTAATCTATCATGCTGGTAATTGTGACTGATTTAAATATGATCGCCAGATTGCCTTTAGATTACAAAAGAAGCAGTTATCACCACCTAATTGTTAAAAACATTATTTGATAATCCCTAAGAGCTCATAACTTACTTGCTATTAGCCATATTTGTCTTCCAAATAGGCCCTAAAAAGCTGACAAATCTGGTTTAAGCTGATAAAAGTATTCACCATATTATTTAAATTATGACTATGACATTTTTCTGCTATGTTGTCTTAAGTGAGAGAAAATAACAAGTTCTGTAGAGGAACACTTATAAAAAGTGTATTCCTATTTCTGATTAAAGCAGTAATATGTATACATATTAATAGTCATATGTATAGTCTAATCCATTTTCACTGAGGGAAAAGTAAGTCAGTGATCTCACACTAATGTTGTATCGAAGAATGAAGAGGGTTTCTAGTATTAGGAATTTTTGCGCTGTCTGATGGTGTATTTATTGTTTGTATTGGGTTTGGGGGGACTGATATGAGGGAGCATGAAATGCATACTTTACAAACATGCAGCTTGGCACATATAACTCCCACATGTACATGCCATAATTGGGGGGGGGGGTGTATGTAGAATGAAAAGAAATGTTTAATATTAAACCACTTACATGTAGTTGGGATCCGCTGTAGAAGCTCAGACTACAGCTGACTGTTTCAATTTTATAGAAAATAAGCAAAGCTGTTATTACTTAGGTCGTAGCCATCATAAATTGTTTTGTCATCAAACAGGGTGAGTTGTTTGACTTCTACCGTACTTAGCCTCTGAGAATAACTAAAACACCCAGCCAGTTTAGCAGTGTGTTTCGAAGTGAGGTCATGCAGAAGCCCGCTAACCTAGCTCTAACGCTCACATATTTTCTTCTTTTCTGTGCTTTAAAGACTGGGAAGGAAGTGATCTCTGTTTCCAAAAGATCAGTTTTGTGGGAACCCCCTCCTTTTTTAAGCACTGAGGATGCTCTTTTGTACCGCAGCTAATGACCATAAATGTTTTTGCGTGGCTGTTTTCAGTTCATCCCAGAGCCATATGTTTCATTGCATTTCTCAGCACGCATGACAGTAGAGTTTAAATCTTTATTCATTTCATTTTAAAATGTTTCTTTTGTTCTCCTTATCATGTTTCTGGCTTTCCCAAGGATATGTGCTTTGCCTTGAACGAAAAGTCACATGTGCATTACTAATTGTGTGCCATTGTATTTACAGTTCCTAGTGGTGGCACTGTGAAGCTACTAATTCTTTTGCTTCACTTGATGTAAAATAATCTGAGCTTCTTTGATAGCGCTGAAACAGTATTAATTGTTTTGTACATTTCTTGGTCACTCTACTTAGGTGGTCTTCATAATCTATTAGAACTTTCAGCCAGATTTTGTAATGTCATGCCTCCAGCAGTGATTAAATTGGTAATTAATGAAGAGTCTTTGGCAATGTAACCCACATCCCATTAATTTTCCTTTTCCCCCCTTCAATTTTTTTTTTTAGAAGTTGTCATCTTTGTCAAAAAGGATTGCGCCACCTTGCTACAGCCCCTTGGAATCAAACCACAGCGGCTTGATTTTTGCAGCCATTAGTAGATCAGAGCAGTAATTTCACAGTATTTTGGTCAGGGTAATTATAGTACCAAGTACTAAGTAGAGTTGGGAATTTCACACAAGAAGTCCAGAAATACCAGGTGAGCTTCCTTGTGTTCACTGGGTCGTTATGATTAGTTTAATTGGGCTTTGTTTGATTTTAGCCGCAGGGATTCTTTGTGCCAGAGCATTGCAGTGACTTTCTACTCTAAGGTTTCTGACAGGAACTGGGGCAAAAATGAAGTCTTTGAAGTGGGATTCTTCCAAACATCAACTTTTTTCTTTTTTCAGGGGAGGTCAGAGCAAGGAAAACTTTAATGTAAACAGCTAAATGGAGTGATCATTCAGAAAGTACTTTTGTTTCTTGTTTGTTTTTATTTATTGTTTTTATTTATTGTGTGTTTCACCCTAAGGGGAAGTTTGTGTTTGTCCTAAGGGGAAAAAGAAAAACAATTGTCAACTCAAGATAACAAAATAAGCTGGCAATAAAAAGTGAACATTATTTTGAGGCCTTGAGTTGGCCTAGTAAAATCCAAATAGAGCTATTGACTTTTTGTTTATTTTTGATGTTAGCATAGACTTTAGTAAAATGAATTTTAGCATTAATGATTAAAAATCTAATCAACTGGGTGGGGAATCCAGGTACCTGGTATATCATAAGATTCAGCTGGAATTTCCTAAATGTACATCCTATCCAACACATTTTTACTCAGGGAAAAAAATAGGTGGCAGGAAAAATCTGTGTTATCTCTTATAGGACATCAGTCAGAATGTGTCTTCTGTCAGTAAACACAGTGTTTTTCAGCAGCTCCACATATTGGAAAAGACATGTTTTTCTTTATCTATAATTTGCATGGTATAAATCTAATGTTGGTTCTATTTTTGTTGTTGCTGTTTAAGAAGAGACAGAGAATAAGAATCGGATATTTTTAAACAAAAAATGTTGTTATAATAACAGAAATCCTTTTATGTGCAGGAGATTGGATGTGGATGTTTTCATATTTGCTTGTGCTAATATACGAATAAACCATTATACTATAGCTACTCAGTCGTCTTACATGTTATAAAGTAATAGGTAGAGGTGATCGTACTTCACTGATTGGAGGTTTATTCCTTTAGCAGGGCATTAATGTTAAAATAGTCACTTGCCTGCTGGCTTCGGAATCCAAAGTTGTCAGTGGCTGCTTCTTCCAGAAGCCTTAATGAAACCAAATAGTTTGCTATGAGTTTGGGCCTAACCATCAGGGTGTTTCATGCAGTCTTGTCAGTTGATGTTCATGAATTGACTTGAACGGAGATCAAAGAGTTTCTCAAAATGGAGAATCTGTGAGAGAGACAGCTCCTTCAATTGCACCACAAGAGCTAATCAAGCCATCAGTTCTTTATTTACTCTACGTGCCTTTAGAATTTAATACCCAGAGGTTTGTCAGTACAAATTGAAATTCCAGTTTTATACTTACCATCCAAGCAATCCATCTTCAAATAAAATCAGAAGC